>NC_062232.1:90942149-91563883 GCF_902686445.1 Sciurus carolinensis
AGCCTAATCAGAGTTATAAGGCCACTTCAGATAAGTAACCACAGAAAACAAATGAACCACAGAGGAGATAAAGGGAATGAAAAGAGTTTAAGAAATGAAAGGATAAGTGACAGCTCCTCCAATGCCCTCCCCCCATCCCAAATTGTCTTAGAGACTTTAGATGACAAGAGAGCATTACACTCCCTTTATCCTGTCCTTCATATATTTGTTCTGTGATCTGTAATGCTCAGTGATAACAAACCTAAGCCCTGCCTTCATGTCACTTAAAATCCAGTCGGGTGAGGAGAGGGACAAACGTAGGTCAAATAATCTCACAAATAAATGTAAACCTGTGCCTATGCTAGTTCCTACAAAAAATGTAGAAGGAGGATTGTTCATCATACAGGTCATAGCCGTTCATGGTAAGCAACTGAACCTAAAACCGGAGATGAGATCTGATCAGTTACTGTAATAGGGTAGGGGTTCAATCTAAGGAGAGGGAAGAACATAGTCTCTTTGAAAGAATGGTGTATTCAAAAGATGGAAATAAGGTTACTATGACTAGTGTTCAGAGAGCCAGATGCAGCATCTTGGGGAATGGGACTGGAAAGATAGGTAGGGAAGGATCAATGAGAAGCAATCAATTATTTATTCAGCAAATATTTACCGCACAGTAAATATTTGTCAGACTCCATGGACACTGGTGAATGAAAATGGTAGACACTAAACAAATAAACAGTCAAATTTATAATTACAGAGCTCTGCCATTAGAAGTTCTATGTCCTGAAACTTTGTCTTGTGACCTGATATATTAATAAATATTGCCTGGCCCCTCCCAGGATGCTGTCCCAATTTAATTCAGCATCAAAGTTAGAACTACATATAAATCTGTTAATTGATCTTTTCTGGACTCATGGGTGGATTTGCCATACCATCACCAGGACTCAGTCTGTGAAGTACCACAATAGGTATCACTTTCAGGTTAATAATGAGCCACTGATCGTCTCTTATTGGGTGTGGTCTTTGAGACAGACATCATCCCTCATGCTGTCCATACTGACAAGTCTTTACAACTTACTGCTGAGTATGGCATTGTGGACAAGACCATGACATTAAATGATATCTGGTATTTGACATACAAATTCAATGGTTTACATATGTGCTTGCTTTTTAAAAAATTTTGCTACCTGCTTTTCTTACTTATGGATTCCTGTGGCGAACTCTGTTGATGTATTCCAGCTTACATTAAAAACCCTTAGAAGTAAGAGAATTACAAGGTTAACAAATACTTTTTGGTATTGATGACTGTAAAAACCTAACAACTTTTAAATTATATCAGAATGATTTCATTATAATGATATTTCACTCAACTCTTAGGCCTAATTTTTTCTATCAAAGAAGGCAACTGAAATGTCCTGGAAGAATTTGCTTTATACAAAGCTGACTGGTAACTATCCACTTCTTGATGATAGTCTCGATGGATAAATGCATTACTTGGTGATCTCTACTGGAACACTTTGCATCCTCAACATGTAGTCCACACATACCTGGGGATTTCCATGACTCTTTTAGGGCGTTGGAGAGGTCAAATTTGTTTTCATAGTGATAGTGAAGTATCATTTTTCTTCCAGAGTGTTTATATATGTATCAGTGGTGAACAATGGTGGCTAAATTGGTGGTGCTATAGCATAAATCAGGGTGGGGCATCAAACTCTACTACTAGTCATTGTGGGTTTTCTTTCTTTCTTTTTTTTTTTTTCTTTGGTACTGGGGATTAAATCCAGGGATACTTAACTATTGAGTCACTTCCCCAGACCTTCTTGTATTTTATTTAGAGAAAGGATTTTGCTGGGTTGCTTAGGGCCTTCCTGAGTTGCTGAAATTGACTTTGAATTCACAATCCTCCTGCCTCAGCCTCCTGCACCACTGGGATTATAGGCATGTGCCACCACACCCAGCAGTCATTGTGTTCTTTACTACCATACACCACCAGAAGAAGCAATTTCTGAATTTCACTTAAAAATGTTCTTGACAAAGCAGTAGAAATAATTATTTTTAAGATGCCATTTTAAATCCTCAATGGGTTATTTATATTCTTTAATAAACTAACAAATATTTGTTTTAAGGTCTGCCTTAATAATCTAGATAGTTAAAACTCACATAAACAAAAGATCTTTGGGGTTCCCTGAACATTTTGAGAGCATAAATGGCTCCTCAGACCACAATATTTGAGAATTGTTGTGCTCTTAGCTTTCTAAACATCACTCTCACCAAGACAATTCTTTTTTCAACTATGGATTATACACAAAGTTTTCATTTCTCTAGGTCTAGATCGCTTTTATAACTTCTCAAAAATAATGGCTAAGTGGTCTAAAATAACCTTTCTGAAATTCCTTAAATATTCTCCAGTTTGTTTCTCCTCACTCTGTCTTAGTGTGGTGTTTTTGCAAGAGCAAACTGAACTTTCCAGAATTCGGGTGTAGTAGACTTTTGATTTTGTCTCCCCCACATACCTCCTCTTTTTTTTCCCCCCTGGAGCATTTTCCCCTTCCTTTTGGAGACCTCACTCTTTATTCCTTGTCTTCTTGGTGAATCTGGCAATCAGGGTGCCCCCACCTCACCCGAACCCAAGAGTGGGAACACAATCTATGCCTGGTCCAACTACAGGACTGCATTTCCTAGGAAAAAAGGATGAGTCCAAGGTAGATGTCACATAACCTTAGCTAAGTGAATTGGAATCCTTACCCAAAAGTATCTGAAATAAATGTAGCTTACCATATAGAGAAAGCTTGTCTACACAGTGAATCCAAACAAAGACAAGAAATGAAGATGAGTGGAAAGAAAGTTCTGGCAAAGTTGAGTCCTTATTCCAATCTCTGAGACCTTGGTTCCTGGCAACTCTTTCTCCCATCAACTCTGCCAGGTACCGTGCAAGTATGTGAACAAATAAATTCCCTTTTGTGCTAAAGTTACCCTTCCAGTTGATTTTGGAATAATACATTTCAGGAAGTTAATGTTTGGACTGCAGCTTCCTTGTGGGAATATTATTAACTCCCTCACTTCATAGGTTGGGAGGATTTAATGAGACAATGTTAAAACACATTAAAAACTGTAGAGCATTATGTAAGTGTTGAGTAAAATAAACGTTTTATTTTTATACCCAAGTAAGAAGCTGGCTAGCCTTTGCTGCCTAGCAATTATTTTTAGACCACTAAGTATATTCATCTCAAATCCTTGGGTCCAAGAATGGCTTAAGAGGCCCTTGAATTTACTCTGGAAGTCAAATGAGGTTTGGAAACCCTTTCTACCAGAGTTACCTTATCTAGAAGGTTCACCCTGCAATGAGGCCAGTTAAGAATCATGAGGTCCTGGGAAAACAGTGACTATTCAAGGACCTAGATGTGGATGTGGAATTAGCTCTCAGAGGACTTTAGAATGTCCAGAGTGAAAAGAGGTGAGGGAAAAGAGAGAGAGATGGAGAGATCTTAAATAATTAACTCTTCCTTGACATAGGTTCACTCAACAGAAAATAAAGAAGTCAAGGTCAGAAAGTCTTTAGGGCATTATCACAGGTTAACCAAAGAGGACCCTCACACAATTAAATGCCACTTACTAGGAAGCATAAATGAATGACCCCCATCTCCACAAAAAAGTTCAAATAGTACAGGAACAAGGTTAGGGGTTAGGTGAATTATCCATGGCATATGGAATTAGGGGTCTAGGTGGGGGCTAAATGCCACAGGAGCATTAGCAGCTTCTATAGTTGCTCCCTGGCTTCAGGTTCCAAAGGTATTTTAGCCAAGTATTTTCTCACTGTGGCCCAAGCTACCCCAGGACTCTATTGAGTCTGAGTCAAGGTATTCTTGCTTACTGGTGACTGGTCAACACAAGGAAAAATACGATGCTTCCTGGGAGATACTCATTGATTCCATCTTATTAAAAGATCGACTTCCCCTTAAATGACTCTGTAATATTTCTCATTGTCTCTGTAACTGGATTTGAATGTGTGGCTACTGAAAAAGCTCACTTTTTCCAGGTGAGGCTTCCCACCAGGAAGTGGATCATTTCACAATCACAGCAAGAAGGTGGCAACAGCAGGGAAGTCATTTTATTTCAATTGTTAAAATACCAATCTTCTCCGCTCATCTAAATAAAAACCTAAAGACAGGTGAGACAGGCATTTGCAATTTACATTTCAGGTACACATGCACTATTTTCACTCATTAGTGAGGACCAAGAATGGCTTTTCATTCTGAATGAGGATTTGATAATTAACATTCTTTGTTTCATGTTGAATTCAGTCAAGGACTTGCCAGATGGCTTTGTTTCTAGGAGGGGATGTCTTACTCATCATTCAGCTCATTCACCTTTCTTTTTTAAAAATATTTTTAGTTGTAGATGGTCTTTTATTTTATTTATTTATATGTGGTGCTGAGAATTGAACCCAGTGCCTCACACATGCTAGACAAGCACTGTACCACTGAGCCACAGCCCCTCAACTTTTTTTTTTTTTTTTTCCCGGTGCTGGGGATTGAACCCAGGGCCTTGTGCATGAGAAGCATGCACTCTACCAACTAAGCTATATCCCCAGCCCACCCCTCAGCTTTTTAAAAAAATAGTTTTTAGTTGTAGATGGACACAATACTGAAGCCAGAATTAAGGACAGGTAGTTAGTGTAGAAATAGGGGATCGGGTCAAATCGAGGAAATGAAGCCATGAAGTCATCTGCCTCTGGAAGTTGGAGACTGCCCCTGGAAGAATGGAATGTCAAGGATCTCTGGAGCTCATTGATTACCAAATTTACCTGCCTTTATCAAGGACTGCAAGCAAGGAGCTGCTAATTAATGCCCCCTGGGCCCTTACCTGCCTGAATCACCGTGGCCCTCCCCCTGCCCATGGCTTCTCACTTAATGCAAAACCAGGCCTAGTCACGTAGGCAGGAAGAAGAGATAAGAGGGAAGAGAACTGGAGAACAAAAGAGACCTTAACCTATAAAAGATGTAGGGTGCGCTCACTTCTGGGGACTTTAGAACATCAGCCATGGCCCCCTTCTTCCTGCCGGGAGAAGTCTGTATTATTACCTTTAAATAAAACCTGCTTAATATGCTTGCCTTGGCTGCTTCTCTAGTGTTCAAACTTCAACATTAGAGGAAGCAGAACTCGTCACCGGTAAACGGCGGTATCAATACCTTTACTTTATTTATTTATTTATTTTTATGTGGGGTTGAGGATCAAACCCAGTGCCTCACCTGTGCTGGGCGAGCACATTACCACTGAGCCACAACCCCAGCCCTCAGCTTTCTTTTTAACATAACCATGTAATAAATCTTCCACTGTGATAGCCCTTTTGTTCTCTTCCCTACCTTCCATCCTTCCATCACTGGTGAGAAATTGTCAGTCTTCAAAATCATTAAAATCAAGATGAACATAATATACCACCTGTTGACACCCTGAATTTATACCCCCTCCCCAAAATGTCACTGAGCTTAATATTCTCTACTAAAAAAATTAATCTCTGAAATCTTGTGGTTCACCTGTTTCAGTAGATAGCATTTCCTCTGTAACCCACAATGGAACAGACTTTGTAGTGCCTTTAAGTAATTTTGGAACGTGAAACCTGTAGCTTTACCAGAACAAACAGGAAAAAATAAAGTTAGTTTAGTTTGCCACAGAAAAGGCACCCCAATGAGGCCAGAGGCACACTCTAAACAGTCCCTGTAACCCAAAACTGCCTTTGTTTTGGTCCTATAGACAAAAGGCCATAATAGTGAGAGCAAATCAGATTTTTTATTAGCTCTGCCTTATTGAAAAGAGTGTTTCTTTGATATGGGAAAATAATTGGTTAATGTTTTATGCCATTCAGGTGAATTTTTATTAGCACATTTTGTATAATTAAAATAAGTGGATTTAGCTGGAACTAGGAAACTGCAGAATAGGAAATGCCAAGGGGGACGAAGGTTGGAACAGTTAGCCACTTCTCTGACTAGAATAAATCTCTGCTTAACCCTGTTACAAGGCCATTTGGCACACTTTGCTTCCTGATCTAACTTAGCAGGTACTTTCTAGTCTCCAGGGCACCACCAACCCATCCCTCCCAACTCCAAGTTATTCTAGTAGTTAGAATGCCTTCTAGGCCTTCTCTTATAGGAAATAGAACTGATATTTTGGGAAACAATATTTAGTAGCACTGAAAAATACTGCAATTGTTCATAGAGATGTACTTGGTAATCTACTGAAACTAGAACTATGACTATGACTATTTAGTTCATGTGGGATGGACAACTTACCTGGGAGATGAATCAGTGCAGTCTTTACTGCTTCAACAGATGAGTGGATAAAGAAAATATGGTATATATACAAAATGGGATATTAGCCATTAAGAAGAATGAAATCATGGCATATACCAGTAACTAGATGGATCTGGAGATGATCATGCTAAGTGAAATAATTCAATCCCAGAAAACCAAAAGCCAGATATTCTCTGTGATATGTGGATGCTAACACACGATGTGTGGAGGGATAGAAGTTCATTGGATTAGACAAAAGGGAATGAAGAGAAGAGAGGGGAGAAGGGAATGTGAAAGACAGTAGAATGAATGGGACATCACTTTCCTATGTTCATATATGAATACACAACCAGTGAAACCCCACATCATGTACAACCACAAGAATGGAAAGTTATACTGGATGTGTGTATAATATGTCAAAATACACTCTACTGTCATGTAAAACTAAAGAGATCAAATTTTTCAAAAATGAAAAACTTTTCTTTCAGTATAATTTGAGAAGCTCTGGACTAAATAGTATATCATATTGATAACTATTATGAAAAGGAAAATGGAAGACAGTGAAGTTTGAGTTTCTTCATGTGGTTTATGGGAATTCTCTGCCTTTCTTATCAGCTGTCTTCCCCTCTGTTTGATAAATCTACCCATTGCCCTATTGGGTTTTAGGAGAACAATCAGCAATATCTATCTTCCTAATTTGAAAGCAAGTGAGACAAGGGCATGTAGTAGATCAAAATATCAGTTATACAACTGACTGGAGGACATGGCTGAAATGTACATCCTAAGCTTTCTTTCTGACAGCTTTCCTCACCCCTAGATTAAGGAGCCTCACCCACCTAGTCACTTGCATAGAGGGACAAGCTCAAGCCTGCCCCACAAACCAAGATCAGACCACAATAAAAACCTTAGAAATAATTTATAACCAAAAAATGGCAAATCAGAGCCTTCTCAGTTTCTTTTCAAAAATCCATTGCTTGAATGAATCGTTCCTCATTTGATAGGACATAAAGGAGGGGCAAAGAGAAATCCCACAGGTGTTCCTATAATGTATGTTTCCTCAAGGAAATGTGAAGGAAACTATGTGGGTGGCTACCTACACAGACAGCCAAGTCTATGTATTAGTACTTGTATCACCTTGTATAAGTGCCTAATTATATTTTAAAGGATGAGCTACATATTCACATATTTGAATATAAATACAACTTTCATAAGTGCCTGTCTGTACAAACCCTTCATTAGGACCTCAATAAAATGTCTTCTCTGCTCACTGTATACCCCGAGTTTCTGGCAGTAAGGAAAGTCTATCCATGTCAGTGTCAGAAAATTAATTAACTACTTTCTTTTTTTAAAAAAAATTTTGTGCTAAATAAAACCTTAATTGCTGATCTGAATCACTGAACCTAGGTTCTATGAATAAAATGGAGGTTCTCCTAACATGTATCATTTATCCATTCTCATCCCTGAATGTTCTACTAAAATGTACTCAGTTTAATTGTATAAGCTCCTCCACTCCATTATTTAGAAAGTTCTTGAAAGTCTATTGCTAGCGGACAAATCTTAAGAAAGTGTCAGTAATTTCACATTCTAATTCTTTAACTCTCTGGTAAATGCACTTACCTTCATATTTGCACTCAAAGAAAATGTGACTTGCTAAATTAATGTAAGTTATCAATTTTTCAAGTTCTGTATATGTTTACTGTACTCCTCCCATGGAATTATCTATACCATTACAAATACCATGTGTGCATGTGCTTACTCACTTGCTGCAGCTCGATGTACCAATAGGTATTTAATGATTGCTTTGATCTCAAGGATGATGAAGATGTCATGGGTAGTAAAGATGTTTTTCTTGGTTATTTGTGTTTAAGTCCTTAACCTTGAATAATAAACCAGTTTTCCCACTTGGACTCTTTGTTTTCTAGTAATACCTGATTCGCAACTTTGGTTCTATGGTATCAATTCTTAGTCAAATATTTTTCAACAACATATTAATATTAGGAATATTAGATGCTTCTTATATAATATGTGACTTGGCTTTTTGAAACATATTTTTCTAATAATAATAATGCTTTATAATAATGTTGTGTTATAGTTATTAGCACAAAATAACTATTGCACAAAATGAGGGGTTTCATTGTGATATTTTTATACATGCATATAACATGATTTCATCATATCCGCATTCCCTAACCCCCATTTCTGCTTTCCCTGGTCCCTTTCCCCCTTCCTAATAGTCCCCTTTTACTTTCTATTTTTTAAGTTTCTTTTTTGTACTGAGAATTGAACCCAGGGGCACTTAACCACTGAGTCACATCCCCAGCCCATTTTTACATCTTATTTAGAGACAGGGTCTAACTGAGTTGCTTAGTGCCTTGCTAAGTTGCTGAGGCTGGCTTTGAGCTCTGGATCCTTGTGCCTCAGCCTCCTGAGTTGCTGGGATTACAGGCGTATGCCACCGCACCCAGCGGTTTCTTTCTTTTTTTACTGGGTATTGAAACCAAAAGTGCTTTACCACTGAAATAAGTCCCCAGTTCTTTTTATCCTTTTTTTTTTTTAAATTTTGAAACAGAGTCTTGCTAAATTGCCCAGGTTGGCCTGGAACTTGTGATCCTCCTGCCTCAACCTCCCAAATCACTGGGATTACAAGCATGTAAACTACCAAGCCCAGCCCCCTCTACTTTCATGTCATCTTTTTCCCCTAAATTTCACATATGAGAGAAAATATGGGATACTTGTCTTTCTGATTCTGGCTTACTTTGCCTAACATGATGATCTCCAGTTTCATCCATTTTCCTGCAAATGACATGATTTCACTTTTCTTTATGGCAGAATAATACTCCATTGTATGTATATATACAACATTTTCTTTATGCATTCATCTGTTGATGGGCATGTAGGCTGCTTCTATAACATCCCTATTAGGAACAGCACCCTGATAAACATGGTTAGGCAGGTGTCTCTATTGTATGTTGACTTTTGATTCCTTCAGGTATATACTCAGGGAAAATCAATTCTTCTACAGAATACTGCACTTTTGAAATGGGATCTCACTATGTTGCCCAGGCTGACCTTGAACTCCTGGGGTCAAGTGATCCTCCTAGCTCAGCCTCCTGAATAACTGGGATTTCAGGTGCATGCCACCACAACCACCTCACAGAAATTCTTAATATATTTGTATCAGTGCATACTATCACAGGGCTATCACAACTTTGTGACACACTCAAATTTGTATCCTCATGTTTCCAGATTTCCTTTCTTGCCCACCTTGTCACTGATCTTCCTTCCAGGTAGGGCTCCCATGGCACCTCCAGGGTTTTTAGAGATGCCCATATGCCATCCTCCTCAGGACTGACATTTCTACCTACGGTCTAGACCATTTCATCCCCTTCTTTTCTTAGTCCTCTTTAAAAAGATTCCAAGCATTTTAACAAATGTCTTCTGGACCTCTTTTTCCCAGAGAAATGACATTAATGGTGGGAATGTCATAAAAAATGGCAGATCACTAGGAGTCATGTGGAAGCAGGGAGGCTTTTGATCACCCTTCAGATCACACCATGTAGGTGGCTGCCTACCTGGAAGGCCAAGTCTATGTATTATTACTTGTATTACCTTGTATAAGTGCATAATTATATTTTAAAGGATGAGTTACATATTCACCTATTTGAATATAAATTCAATTTTCACAAGGGCATGTCTGTACCAACCCTTCATTAGGACATCAATAAATGTTTCTCAGTTTACCTAGTACCCCTAGTCTCTGAAAGTAAGGAAAGTGTATCCATGTTGTCTCATAAAATTAATTACTATTTTCTGTTTTTTAAGCTGTGCTAGATAATAAGTTTAAGTAAATGGTGATCTGAACCTCTAAATTTGGAACCTATAATGTTGTTCAGGCTGGGATGTACCCACTGCCATCTTTCACTCAGCAACTTCAAAATGTCACCTTTGAGCCTCCCTTGAACTCAAAACTGGCCTAGTTTAGAGCAGACCTCTTTGAATGACTATCACAAAACTACTTTCTTCACCTTTGACTAGTTTCCTGGTCCTAAGGAGCTCCACACTAGCTTGGGAGCCCAAGGTATGGTGCTAGGTATCTAGAAATCCCACCTTCAACCCTATAGCTATGTACCATTTGCTATTGTGCCACTTGTACGTTGTTTGCATCTAGAACTCAATGTGTAACCATCTTGGTCCATCTTCTGATGCAATAACAGAACACCATGGGCAGGGGGAAAACAAAAGTTCATTGGATTAGACAAAGGGGAATGAATGAAAGGAGGGGGGATGGGAATAGCAAAGATAGTAGAATGAATCAGACATAACTTTCTATATTCATATATGAATACATGATCAGTGTAACTCCACATCATGTACAACCACAAGAATGGGATCCTAATTAGAATAAGTTATACCCCATATATGTACAATATGTCAAATACATTCTACTGTCATATATATCTAAAAAGAATAAAAAATAATAAAAATTTTAAAATAAGATAAAAAACAGAATACAGAATAATTTATAGAATGTGTAAATTATAAATAATGGGCATTTCTTTGGTAATTGGGTCTGGAAGCTGGGAAGTCCAAGATCAAGGAACCACATTTGGTGAGGGATTTTTGACATCATAACATGGCAGAAGGCATCATTTGGTGAAAGAGCATGTGAGAGAGAGGAGCAGGGGCTGAATTTCACCCTTTGATGAACAATCCCCTCTGGCAATAATGGCCTTAATTCATTCAGAAGGGTACAGCCCCTATGACCTACCCATTTCTTAAAGGTCCCACCTCTCAACAATGTTGCATTAGGGATTAAATTTCCAACATCTGATTTTGGAGGACACATTTAAGCCATAACAATAGGAAAATTTGGAATAAACATAAAGTTGACTCAATATCTCCAATGGAAATTATTCATTTTTTTGAGAAGATTCTTCTGGGATACCCAACTCCAGACTTTCATTTTATTTGATATTTGAGCTACTTCAAAACTCTATAAGTTGTAGAAAAATGATAGCAATGCAAAATATTTCATATATACATATATATATATATATATATATATATATATATCTGCCTGTTGGGGGTTCAATTGACTTTTCTCTCTTCCACTATGGAAAAAGACATTTTCTGATCCATTTTTAAATTATTGGCAATTTTCCTCTACTTCATATAAATATGTGTATCTTTACTCATTTGAACTGGTTGTAGCATCTTGTTCTTTCATTAATAATGAGTTAAATAAAACCTTTAACATGTGTTCATGTTATATCTGCATGAACGTTATAATTAACAAGTATCAGCTCCTTACAGGCAGAGGCTTTGTGGGAACTGGAGTGGTTAGTGGCTTCCATTGATTGACTCTATACCTTAGGCAAATTACTTAACTGCTCTGTGAATCAGGATCCAACTATGGGCCAAAATAGTAAGAATTCCTTTTTAGTCTACACTAAAAAATTGACATAAGATAAAATGAATCTATATATGGAAAATAATTGTACAGACTAGAAAGTATTAAACAAATAGAGTCTTCAACTTTTCCCTTCCTGCTTAAGAAAATGTTGCCTATGTTTTAAGACAGCATGATTCTTAACTTCTACCATATGAATCCTTATTTGCCTACTTTTAAGCCACATAGCAGTTATTATTCTCTGAGCTCATATTGTACAGATATGAGTTTATCTGAGCAATGTCATACCAAAAATTAATTAATGATTGCATGTGTGCTAATTTTATATCCTAGGGTAAATTGCACTGTCCTTTGTGGCCAGGACAATGGTTTCAACTTGTTTTATATTTCCTGTCCTATCTAATAGTGTTAGGTCCCTGGTAAGATAGACCTTTGAAATGGAATATTATTCTGATGTAAATGCAGTATACTTACCTTGCAAATGCTATATGCTCAACTGAAGCTGAGGAGGAGGAGGCTGAAGGTGATTAGTACAATCACCATCAACAGGGAATTAATATAATAGAAAAGATGATTCAGGATGATTCTGCCTTCAGAAAAGTGAGAAGAATGACTGTTATTGAACTATTACTGTGTGTTTGGCATTGTTGTAAACTGGACTTTATATTAACTTTATATTGAACCCCACAACAACCATGTGAGGTAGGTGCTGTTATTATCCCCTGTAATACAAATGAGGAAACTGAGACACAGAAATTAGATAACCTGCCCAAGATCACCCAGCTACTGACTGAAGGCTAGTTCTAGGGTCTGAGCTTTTAACTATTACACTGAGTATAAGAAAAATGAAATAAGAGTTTTCTGGGGGAACGAGTTCTATATTCTTTATTTTGATTATCTTTTTAATGTCTGACTAAGGAATTACAATAAGAAGGTAGAAATAAGGGATAACAAAGATTTTTGTTAAGAAAGAAAGAACAGTAATGACAATGATCAGGATACCTTAAGAACAAAATTATTGTGGGTATGACATAATTTACACAAAGTACATAAATTAGTACCTGGCATGTAATAAGTCCTCAATAACCAATATTGTTATTTTAAAAATTGTTGTTTTCTGTTACTATTGTTAATTAGAGCAGATGGAGATAAGTTATATTGTCTGTGTCTGGAATTTTACCCTACTTGGAAGCTCACAGATTAGCTCACCACAGTTTCATGGAGGGTGGCAGAAGACATGAGACTGCTGGTTTAAGAATAAAGGATTTTACTTAGAACACAGCTAAAACACAAGCTTCTGCAAATTTGTATTGGTTCACCTTATTCTCAATGGATGACTCATGGGAACCCAGGTAGATGTTGAGCTTACAGCAGATTTACATTAGAGTCAAGAGACAGATTTAGACATTCATAGTTTTCATAGAAGGTAGTAAACAAATTTTCTCTTTATCTAGAAAGAGATGTTACCTCTTCGGTTAAGGTTATATTCTGCAAACACTTCTCTGACATATGGCCCAGGTGAACATTAGTCAGGGCTTTGCATTCTTGGCATACCCAGCAAAATCATGCAGGGATGCTCAGGAACCAGGGCAGATTGCTCCTCACAACAACTATCATCATCATCATCATCAACATCACCATCATTATATTATTATTAACTACTATTATGACCAGGAATAAAAGAGGATGACTTTTCCCCATGTTTATATCTATACACATATCCCATATTCTCTCTACTTCAGTATAGCCGTATCTTATAATCACATCTTCAGTGACCTCATTTGCATAAGAGGTTACATTTCACGGTGATCGCATTTGAGATTTCTAGGACTTCAGAATGTCTTTTTGAGGAAATAACTCAAGTCATGACTTTGATTAACTGCTTTACAGAAAATAAAATCAAGCCACAAATACATTAAAAGTACCCATGGTCACTGCTCTAATTTCCATATCTTTCTGATTTGGGGATCCTCCCCATCTTTATTTTTATTTATTAATTATTCATTTTTGATACCAAGGTTTGAACCCAGTGGTACTTAACCACTGAGCAACATCCCTAGCTCTTTGTTATATTTTATTGGAGACAGGGTCTCACTGAGTTGCTTAGAGCTTCACTAAGTTTCTTTGAACTTCTGATCCTCCCGAGCCTCTGGGATTACACGCCTGTGCCACCACACCCAGTCCCTCCATCTTTACCTTTAAGAACTTCTGCATGCTTCCTTTTTTCTAATTCCTTGAACTTCTGACCCATTCTCTATATTGACTTAGCATTGGACCTCTCACCTTCCTGAGTCCTGTTCTGCTAGTTGATCCCTGCCCTGTTGCCACTCATGACTGTAGGCTATGGGAGACAGTCCCCGTGGCTCTGAACACTCCAAGGTGAAGACCTGGTAGACTTTGGAGGACACTTTTGCCTTTGCTTCAAAGATCGACTCAGAATGAGCCTCCCAGAGAACATGTAGGCCAGTAGAAAATTAATATAGACAGTATTCATGTATAAAAGAGTTTACTGTGGAAATTTTCTTAGAACAGGAGGCAAGTCATAGCAATATTATTTTAAATGATACAAAACAAATCTAACATACCTGACAGCACTTTTTCAGACTATCACAGGGCAAGTATGAGCTAGTGAAACCTTTCAGCTTAAAGCCTTTTCTGGCTCAAGGGATTTGCTCACGTTCCTCTGCCATTGTAAAACCGCAGGTGATTCAGAACTTCCTTTAGTGGATTAGTGTTTCAAAAGCCAAAGCCTCTGGGCAAGCAAACTGTTCCCTCATTCTCTTTGGAACTTGTTTTTTCTTTACTTAATGCTGAAGGCATTTCATGTAATAATTCTTATCTTCTGGTTTGCATTCAACTGCAAAATACTTACATAAAGGCTATATCAAGTTCATATCTATCACTGCACTTAACAGTGTTATTTTATATTATTAAAGTGTGCTTAGCATCTTAAAACCTCTTGTTTTATATTATATTTGGAAAATGTCAACTATATAAAGGGAGGAGGAAAGATCTAGGACTGATAATTAGTTGAATTCCTGCAGTGTAGAAAAAGATCAAGACACTTTCAAAGCCCCAAAGAACTTATAAAAGGAAAAGTCTTCTATCACATTTATATTTGCCCCATCAAATTTCAAAACTAGTCCACTGGCATGGTTAGGTCATTCTTGTGTGTTAGAATAGAAATTGGTAGAGTCGGTCCTTCAACTTGTACCGCAACCCCCATTCATCATTTTAGGTTAAAAAGAAAAATAGAAAGCTGGGTGTAGTGATGTGCACCTGTAGTCCCAGCTGCTCAGGAGGCTGAGGCAGGAGGATTTTAAGTTCAAGGCCAGTCGAGACAATTTAGGGAGACCCTGTGTCAAACTCTCAAACTTAAGTAAAAAGGGCTGGGTAGTTCAGTGGTACAGGGCTGGGTAGTTCAGTGGTACAGGGCTCCTGGGTTCAATTCCCAGCACCACACACACACACGCACGCACGCTCGCACGCACGCACGCACGCGCATGTGCACGCGCATGCACACATATCCACACAAACACACAAAGAGAGTGTGGTACTTTGGTATATGAGGGAACACTGAGAAGGAGAATGATTCTAAAGCATAGCCTTTAACATTTACCTTTCTTTGATTCATGAATTCTTAGACTTTAACATTGCTCAGTTGATGCTCCTAGTAAACATATATTGCTCGGTTTTTGCTGTGCTTCCCGTTCACCCAAAATTTCCTACCAGAGTCTGGACATACCAAGACAAGAGCCCACATATAGTATTAAGTCTATCTCGGACATTCTATGAGGAACATTTTATAACTCTGCATTAAATACCTGGTGATCGCCATATATAGTTTTTCTAGGAAATATAAAATGCTGTCTGTGCAAGAATGATTCAGCAGCAATAATTATTTCCAAGTGATATTCATTTAAGTTTGTTAATGAGCTTTGAAGACAATCGGAGGTAAGTGAAATGACCTGCCTGACTGAATCATTTGGACCCTATGTGCAGACACAGTCTCATCCACATCACATGTGCCTAGTTAAGAAAACTTAAGGAACTGTATGCCAGTAGCTCTGGTGTCTCAGCAAATGCCAACTACAGTGTTCGTCTATATTGGATTCCTCCCTCTGTGATATGAGAGCTGGACAAAGCATAGAAACAACTGGATGACTCTAATGGAAACATAACAGAGCACTATTTTCCTGTGGCTATAATGTGAAAAGTCAAAAGGAATAGCTGGACTTTCCAGGTGTGCTGGAAGAAGCCATGGACCAAAGTCATGATACAGTTACAAAATCTGAAATCAGAGTAAGAGCAACACAAAACAAAATAAATATCAGTGATATCCACCACAATCTAAGGAACAAAGAACACTTGAGTGAATTAAATCAAAAGTGAAGAAATTCTAGAGACAAAGTGAATACAGAAGTTTCTCACATTTTTATACTCAGTCATAGCATAAACTTAAGTAAGTTGGTATACATAGATCACACAAAAGTGACTTAACTAGAAGGAAAAGTCTGGCTTCTGTGTACTCAGACAGGACTCTTGCCTTATTTTTTCTACTTTGGTGCTCACCTTTCTTTCTTAGACCTGCATACCTGATTTGATAATCTCAGAATCCTAATACCTATAGACCTGGTACCCCTCCCTATATTGTCACTCTTTGAACTTCAATCTCTACTTGTTTCCTGATATACATCCCAATGCCTTGGGAATAACCAAATGCTTCTGAGTAAGTTCTTTCAGGCTTCTGGGGAACCCAAGTACGATCCCTAATGAGATCCCTCTGATGCCTTTTATCTGCTTATTTATTGCCTACTGTTAGACCTTACTAATGTCCTAAACAATGGTCCAGATGTCCTCTCCTTGCACAATAAATGCTTATTGAATTTAACTTCCTGGAAACTTCCCAGATTGCATGCTCTGCTCCAGTGTGTCTGGTCCTCCCTGGTGAGGTTCTAGAGTTGTCAGGTGTCTGGTTTAGACAAAAACAGACCATTATTTGAGCTATGTGTGCAATAAAAAATACCAGACTTGTGACTGTTCCTTTTTCCCAATTACATAAATTATATCATTATCCTACAGAAAAATTTTAATACATGGAAGCAGTGCAATCTAATGAAAGTTAGAAGTTGTTTTTGTTGTATTTTCTGTATCATATCTTTTCAAAGTTAGAGCTTCAGATACTTATCTGATGTATCCAGAATTGTTGCAGATATTATTTAACAATATGATCTACCCTGTTCTTCCTCTGGTCATATCTTAAAATATGAAAGAATATAGAGCATAAATACCAGTTACCTTGTACCTTAGAAAATAAGTTTAATGATAGTAACACTGTTATCATAACTAAAGATATATTGAACATCTGCTTTCATGATTTGAATGCAGTTTTTTTGTGGTGCTGGGGATTGAACCCAAGACCCTGTGCTTGCAAGGCAAGCACTCTACCAACTGAGCTATATCCCTAGCCCCTTGAACACAGTTTTATAATAAATGCAGTGAGTACTAACATCTCTATTTCCAAATCAGAAAAAGACTTCAGCTGTATCTTCTTTAGATGATAGATAGGTAGATAGATAGATGATAGATAGATAGCTAGATAGATAGAATAGATAAGATAGATAATAGATAAAAATAAGCATGGGCATGGTTAAGAAAGTAGAATACTTCTGCTTCTCAGTTGATGTTGTAGGTATACGTTTCTCAATTCCTCCCACTAAGCACAACTAAAATCCCTGGATGAAACAAATGTAAGAGAACTCTGAAAGGTAGAGAGATGAAAGCAAACCAACTAGGGAATTAGGAACTCAAGGAATGACACTGGATGCTTTACTTGGATTTTCTTTTTGCTTCACATATCTCAACTTGGAACTGACAAAGCTGGTAACCCAGAAGCACCAATAGTACAGAAAAAAGAGTCTCATCATTTAAGCCATCTCTTAGGACTTCCCAGGAAAGGGAAGGTTTAGCAAGACAGAAAACTTTTAGACAGTAACTCCTTTACTCTAGCAAAATACCACAGAATAAATATCTCCCCTCACCTATGCCAGCAAAGGTCAACCAGCAATTCTAGACTTACATCCTACATCCCCATCTAGGTGGTGTCAGAGCAGGCCAAGTAGAGAAACCAGACTTTCATCTCAGCTAGCCAATAATGATTCCTCCTGCTTTCCCCTGGTGTCAGTGCAGAACACTGGAAAGAGGCAAACTTCCCTCAGTAATAAGGAGACCTCAATTTCAAGTGTGAACCAATGAATGAGAAACCTAGACTTTTCCTTTCAACTGACAGTGGTGAGGAAGCCCCAACCCTTCCCCTTCTAGAGAAATGCCAGAGAAAACCAGCTAAAATAGAAGTTTAAAATGAGATTCTGTGTCTCTTGATATTAATATTAAATTTCTTAGATTTTAATAATAAAACACAAATATCAAGAACCAGGATAATTCAAATTGAATGAGAAAAGACAATAGTTACCAATACTGAGATGAAAAAGATGTTGGAATGATCTGGCAAAGCTTTTAAAGTAGTCATGGTAATAATGATTTCCATGTTCAATCATAAACACACTTGAAACAAATGAAAAATTGGAAAATCTCAGAAAAAAACTAGAAGATATAAAGTAAACTGAATAGATATTTTAGAACTTAAAAACCCAACAGGATTAAAAAAAAAGAAACTTCACAGATGAGTTCAAAACAGGATAGAATAGATAAATTAACTATAACATAGAACAAAAAACATTACCCAACATAAACAACAAAGAATGAATAGACTGAAAAGAAATGTAAATGCAAGGACCCACGATTCTATAACAAAAGATCTAACATTCATATCATCAGAATTTCATAAAAAGAAGATAAAGTATGCAAGGCTACAAAACAAACACCAAAGGATAAAACCTTCCCCAGTTTGTCAAGAGACTTAAACCTACAGATCAAATTCAAGAAAATGAAAAAATCCCACACAAAATCCACACAAAGTCACATCATATTTAATCTTCCAAAAACTAAAAACAAAGGAAAAATTCAAGCTGCCAGAGACAAACAACATATTGCCTGCGGGATAAGAACAATTCCTATGATAGCTGATTTCAAATCAGAAACCGTGAAGGCCTGAAGAAAGTGGCATGATATTTTTCAAGATTTGAAAGAATTGTCAACCCAGAATGCTAGACCCAGCAAAAATATCCTTCAAGGAAGTGAAGATAGCAGAATGAGGTACGCCTAGGCGGTATAGCTGATTGTGTCTACTGGACCATGTGAGAATCATTATCATACAGAAAGAACACTTTCTTGACATTTAGATGCTTTTTTTAATATTCATCTCAAAACAAAATTCTGAACTCAGGACATGGCAGGTATTTCTATGTTGTCTTCTAGAATGGGTAGTCCTGCTTCTTTTATTTAGCCACTTACCCTACCGAAATAAGGACACCTTTCTACACATTACCTCCATGGTTTGGAATGGAAAAGACTGCTTTTCTTTTGCTCCACCTTTCAGATTCAACACAGAAAGAAGACCTTAGTTATCCTGCTGACTTCTCCAAGCAGAAAAAACAACTGATATGGGTCTTCTACTGCAATTTGCTCAATTATCAAGAACTTATTTTGCAAGCTGAAGGCTGATGTTTAATTTGCAACAGGTGCTTAGGTTATGGTATTTGTGGATTTTTTACCTTTTGCTCCAAACAAGAAGACTAAATAAATGGCAAGTAGGCATGAATTCAGGTTTTTTTTTTTTAATGTCTTTTAGTTTGGGCCAGTATTATGAGACTACAGCAGTAATTTCCGAATATTTGTTGTAATCTGAAAAAGAAGAGATGTTAAAAACTTACATATATCTCTAAATCCTGGTTCATCTTGTGACATACATTTACTGTACAGAAACAAAGGTCCAGTTTTGCAGTTAACCCTTTGATGTGATAAACAAGCATAAAGACAAGATATCAAGACTGATTTCATATCTCAATAAACCTAAAGAGATTCTATACAAATATGTATTTTTACATGTATAAATCCACATTTTTGGATGAAAGGAGGGATTTCTCTCCTGGAGAAAGAAGCTGTTGTTGACTTTTTCAAAAGTCTTGGGACATTTGCTATTTTCAGTTTTTGTTTTTTTTTTTTCATTTTTCTACAGAAGGACCAGATTGTGCAGTAGCTAACCCTATGAATGCATGCCTACATTTAGTTGAAGGAATGGTAAAAGCAAACAATTGTTTGAGCCCAGTGATGGAAGCCTATTCACCTCCCTAAGATGAGAGGCCGCTGTAATACAGTTTTATTCATCCTGTTTTGTAGAGTCATATACACATTAAAGTTAGTTTTCCATGTGGCCAAAGCTGGAAGAAAAGTAGCATGAGTGGTTTTTAGTTATGAAGGTGTGATGGACCCTATAGTATCATCCACCTTCAACTTTGGACTAGAGTAGTAGAAAAAAAATGAGAAGCTTCCATATAACTCCTTTCTCCTAAGAAAAACAACAAGAATATGTAGCACTATCTGACTTTTTTGGAATTTTACATTCATAGTTCCATTTTTAATAAAATCACAAGTAATTCTTTTACTTAAACCCAGATGGGTACTTGGATTTATTTTTCTAGGTGATAGGTGTAATGTTAAACTGAAAAGGCTAGGACTCAGGTAAATTTCTCCAGTTGGAATTCGACTTTCTCATCAGCAAATGGGTCTTTCTCAAAAGCAATATTCCCAATCCTGTGGTTGTGTCATTGTAGATTTAGAAGTAATTCAGGATCTGAAAAAAACCTCAAATAAGAAAAATGGTCTTAATACGAAGTGAGGATCTTGTGCTTGGTTCATTATAGATTGAGAAGAAATTCAGGGTTTGAAAAAAATCCTCAAAAAGTATGGATCTTTCTTTTATTTCCTTTAGCAGTTGTATTATATGATGAACAGACTATAATGGAAAACTGCCCCTACTTCCAAGTAAGTAGAACACCATTGTATATGATGCCAAATCTGTCATAAGAAGCAAGATAATTTCATTAAATATTCTTAGTAAAGAAAGAATTTTAAACTTATTAGATGAAATTAAGAATAGGTAGTGTTATTTCATCTCTTTTTTTTTTGAAATGGTTACTGTAATGCTGGGAACATAGGAGTTTTACCAAAAATTGACAGTGATAGAAATTGCCCAAAATGAAAAATGTTGATCATTATCTTTATTAGATTGGTGAAACAGTTTGATTTAAAATAAAAAAGTTTTTCACACACACAAAACAATTTCCTCCAGGAATGAAGGAAATCAAGACATTTTCAGACATGGGCAAATTCAGTGGATTTGTTGCTAAAAGACATACCCTAAAAGAATGGCTAAGTTGATGTTCTCTAAATAGAAATAAAATAATATAAGAAAGAAGTTTGGGATATCTGGAAACAAGAAAATGCACAATAACAATTTTTAAACAGTAAAAACAATGTGGATAAATACTGCAGGTTTTTTTCCTCTTGATGTTTCTGACTTACACTGACAATTGAAATAAAAATTAGTACACTGCCTGATGTGTTGTTCTAAATGTGTATGAATAAAATAGATAAGACAATTATGAACAGGGAAGTATAAAGGGACATTAAGGGAGATAATGTTTTCACACTTTACCTAGAGTGGTAAAATAATAACACCAATAAACTGTGATAAGTTCTATGCATACAATGTAAGACCTCAACTGACCACTATAATATATATACAAAGAATTACATTGCAAGACACCATAAATAATCAAAATGGAATGGTAATAAATATTCAAGTAACCTGTACGAACAAAGAGATGATAAACAAAGATAACAGGGACCCAGTGGTAGTAGACACTGAGGCCCAAAGTGATGCCACCAAGAAGATATAAGAAGTATAAGCTTCATGTTCTACTTCCAAATGGCAAGGTTCTGGTTAGTTTGAAGGGAAAACAATGGTGTTGGGGAAGATGATTAGCAATGGAGGATATGGATTTATGTATTTAGATTTTCCCAAGAATAAACCAGACTAACAAAGATGCAAGGCATGTCATAACAGTGGAATATCAAGTAAATGGCCCATTATTTTTGGAACTTAAAGTTTATCACAGAACTACAAAAAAAAACTTTATATAAAAGTAGATATAACTCAGACTACTTGATTATTTAAGAATTCTGTGTTATGGATCTGGTCTGACTGAACTCAAGGGAAGATTACACATTCATGGTAATATGATGGCTAGGAATAAATTTACAAATGATCTCAGACACAATAGTACTTTTAAAAAGTGAACTATCCTACAGCTGGGTATATGAATGCTGGATGTACAGAATGTATATGTGGAAATGAATGTGTTCTTGGTGATAAAAACCAGCAAATTTACATCTGGGTTACAAAAATCAATATGAGTTTTATCTTACAAATTATTGACTTACCTACAGAAAATTTTCCAGTGGAAACTGCCAACATTATAAAGAAAATTCTAGAAAAGACCATAATGGGATAAGAGAGATTATACCAGATTGAATGTCCACAACGGAGTACCTTGTCTAGACAAAGTAAAGTTGAAATCCTAAGTGACTGCTAGGGCCATGCAGGAAATTTCCCCGGAAACAGATGCTGAAGGACCCCGTTTCTGTCCGGGATGCCAAAACAAATCTGTTGAATGAGCTCCCCAAGTCAGTGCTTACATGGGCTCCTTTTGGAAACATATGCTAGAGTTAAACCCAGTACCTCTCCAATTCTCCACTTGATTAGAGGTAGGCCTGGAAGGGAAGGGAAATGGCCAATTAGAATGGCTATTTTCAAGAACACAAGCAATAATAGGTGTTGGCATGGATGTGGGGGAAAAGGCACACTCATACATGGCTGTTGGAGTTGCAAATTGGTGCAGCCACTCTGGAAAGTAGTATGGAGACTCCTCAGAAAACTTGGAATAGACCCACCATTTGACCCAGTTATCCCACTCCTCGGTTTGTACCCAAAGGACTTAAAATTAGCATACTACAGTGATGCAGCCACATCAATGTTTATAGCTGCTCAATTCACAATAGCCAGACTGTGGAATCAACCTAGATGCCCTTCAATAGATGAATGGATAAAGAAACTGTGGTATGTATACACAATGGAATATTACTCAGCCATAAAGAAGAATAGTATTATGACATTTGCCCATAAATGGATGGAGTTGGAGAATATCATCCTAAGTGAAATAA
The DNA here is from genome assembly GCF_902686445.1 of Sciurus carolinensis. Classification (NCBI taxonomy): domain Eukaryota; kingdom Metazoa; phylum Chordata; class Mammalia; order Rodentia; family Sciuridae; genus Sciurus; species Sciurus carolinensis. The sequence goes on from NC_062232.1 coordinate 90,965,010, forward strand.
GCCAATGCCCAAAACCCAAAGGCCAAATGTTTTCTCTGCTAAGTAGATGATGATACATAATGGGGGGGGGATAAGAGAAGAATGGAGGAACTTTGAATTGTATAGAGGGAAATTAGGGAGGAAGGAGGTGGGAGAAGGAAAGATGGTAGAATGAGACAGATATCATTATCCTATGTACATGTATGATTACACAAATGGTGTGACTCTACTTCATGTACAACCAAAGAAATAAAAAGTTGTATGCCATTTGTGTACAGTTAATCAAAATGCAGTCTGTAAAAATAAAATTAAATAAAAACAAGTAAGTGAGAAAGTGAAGAAGCCCAATCTTTGGCATGTATACTCATTGTTTAGCCTATAGTGAAAAGTCAAATTACCAAAAGCTCATGAAAATTCTGAACACAGAGAGGATGCCCTTAGAGCCACTATAATTTTCCACTAAAGGACAGAGTATAGATGTACATACTTCAGTCAAAAAGTTGATTCATGAAAGGACATAACAAAGCAAATCAATCAGATGCAAAATAGGTTAATAAAAAATAAGTGCTGAGAGAAGTCAGAGAAGTGCTGAGCCCTGGCAACACGAAGAAAAGGACAAAAAGAGGAGAAGCTTATTGGATGACTAATCAATGAAGTAACTCAGGAAAGTGCAGGAAGACAAAGGTATTGTGTCTCAAGAACTTTCAAATGAAGTAAACAGATTTGTCCCACAAAAATCCAGCCATATACAACTCCTTAATTCATTTTATTAACTTTGTCAGCATTCTACAATTCCAGATAAATACCAAAAGTGAAGGTCTCCATCTTGTTATACATACATTTCCATGATTGGTATGGGGGAGGGGTCACAGACTTAGAAGTTTTACAGAACTTTGTCCTACACTTTCCCAATTACACTTAGTGGAAAAGCAAAGACAGATGCATACTATTATGGCTTCATCATAGTTTTCCTTTTGATGTGAATATGTCTTGCTTTATATTTTCTCTTATAATAGCATATAAAATCCTTCTGACAATTAGAAAAATAAATAAACAGAACAAATGAACAAAATAAAATGGCATAATAAAGCTCTAACATTGATAATTACAATAAATTAAGTCTATACCAATTAAAAGACAGATTGGAAATGAATATGACCCAATGATAGGTTGTCTAAAAGAAACTCACTTTGTGAATGTACCTATGTGGGCAAATTGAAAGTGAAAATATAGTAAAAGTTATAACAGGAAAACATTAATAAAAGAAAAGAAGGATTTACTATATTAATATTAGATAAAGTAGACTTCAGAGCAAAGAAAATGATCAGAGATACAGAGGTACATTTTATAATAATAGTGTCAGTCTCCCCAAGAATAATAGCAATTCTAATTTGCATGAGCAAAAGAGAGGACCAAGCAAAACCTGATGAAATTTAATAGATAAATAAGGGAAGGGTGTAGCTCAGTATTTGCTTAGCATGAACAAGGCACTGAGTTCAATCTCCAACACTGAAAAATAAAAAGTATTAAGACAGAGAGAAAGCGCGCGACTAAAACAAAATTTCAACTGGAGACATCAACATCACTCTCTTTTTTTTGGGGGGGGGATGCTGGGGATCAAACCCAGGGCCTTGTGCTTACAAGGCAAGCACTCTACCGACTGAGCTATCTCCCCAGCCCCAACATCACTCTCTTAATTGATAAAAATATAGATGGAAAATCAGCAAGGATACAGAAGAATTCAAGACAATGAGCAAACAGGATCTAGTTGACACTTGTAGAACACTCCACACAATGAAAGCAGAACAAACATTCTTTCACAGAACACATAACAAGATATACAACACCCTGGGCCATAAAGCAAGTATCAACAAACTTTAGAATAATGGAAACTATGAAGTGTTCTCCAATCACAATAAAACAAAATAGAGATCAACAATGAAAATCTCAAAACACTTGGAAACTAAACAACACACCTCTAAACAATTCAGGGGTTGAAATGAAAGTCTTAAAGGAAATAATATATAGAGCGAACTAAACAAAACTGGAAATACATAAAAATCTATAGACTATAATTTAAGAAGTTCCCATAGCAGTATTTATAGCACTCAGTGCTTACATTTAAAGAAAAAAATGTCTCAAATCGATAATGAGTTCCTACCTCAAGCACCTAGACAAAAGAAGACCAAAATAAACATTAAGTAATCTGAAGGAAGGAAATAAAAAAATTATGAGTTAAAATCAATGAAATGAAAAACAAGAAAATCAATAAAATAAAGACTGTATCTTTGAAAATATCAATAAAATTGACAAACTTTGAGCTAGACTCACCAGAAAAGGAGGGCAGGAGACACAAATTATCAACATAAAGATGAAACAGAGGGTATTATTACAGACCTTACAGACATGAGTTGGCAATGAGTGAATAGTACAAAAAATCTGTACACATACACGTAACAACTCAGATGAAATGGAACAATTCCTTGAGAAACATGACCTACCATCACTCATGTGATATAAAATAGACCATGTGAATAGCCTTATAATAATTAAGAAAACCAAATTTGCAATTTGAAACTTCCCCAAAGATCTTTGATTTCACTGAATTCTACAAAACATTGAATGGAAGAAATATAACTGTCCCTTTTTTTAAAGATAAGATGATTATCTATATGTAGAAAATCCCAAGGAGTATGCAAAACACTCCTAGAACTAATAAATGAATTCACCAAAGCTAAAGGATTAATATAAACATACAGAAGTCAGTTGAACATATGTATGTACGTATGTATATGTATGGTCTATGCATATGTGTATATCCATATGTGTATATTATATGTATGTATGAATGTGTATATATAGTATTAAAAATGAACATGTGGAAAAAAAATAGAAATATAATATGCTTTATAATTGTTCAAGAACAAACAAAGTAATTATAAATCTAATAAAACACTTACATGGGATGTCCATGCTAAAATGAACACAATGCTGATAACTGAAACAAAAAGAGATTAAAATAAATGGAGGATTTGAATTAATTTAATTATTGAATCCATGAATTGGAAGACTCAATATTCTAAAGATTCAGTTCTCTCCAAGGTAATACACAGGTTTAATAAACAAAAATTCCAGCACAGGGCTGGGGATGTAGCTCAGTGGTAGAACAAGTGTTTTGCATGTATAAGGCCCTGGGTTCAATCCCCAGAAGAGAAAATATAAAATCTCAGCAACATGTTTTTGTAGATATAGTCATGGTTAATTTTAAATTTACTTGGAAAGTCAAAGAGATTAGAATAGTTAGAGTTTTTTGTGAAAATAACAGACATCATTACCCTATGTACATGTATGATTACATGAATGGTATGAATCTACATTGTGCACAACCATAGAAACAAAATGATGTACCCCATTTGTGTACAATGAATCAAAATGTAGTCTGTAAAAATAAAAAACAATTTTAAAAAAGGAAAAGAAAGAATAAAGTGTGAGGAAACCATCTATCCAATTCTAAGACTTATTAAATATCTACATGTATCATTTTCCTATTGCTACTGGAACAAATTATCATAATTAATGGTTTTAACAACACCAATTTATTATATTACAGTACTGATGATCAGAGGTACTAAATCAGTCTCACTGGTATAAAGTAAAAGTGTTGGCACAGCTGTATTCCTTGTGGAAACTCCTGGGAAAGAATCTGTTTTCTTGCATACTTTAGCTTCTAAAGGCCACCTGTATTCCTTGACTTGTGATACCTTACTCACAGTGGCATCATTCTCACCTCTACCTCCATCATCAAGTCTCTTTTCCCTAACTCTGATCATCAGGCCTCCTGCATAATCTTCTCACCACATCTGCAAAGTCCCTTGAACCATGTTAAGAAACATATTTACAAATTATATTGTGGACATCTAGGAGGCACCATTATTCAGCCTGCCAGAATACAGCAATCAAGAACATATGGTATTGGCGGAGGGAAAATTGCATAGATCAATAAGACAGAACACAGAACCCTGAAATATACCCAATTTATCTGCTATTAACATTGATACAGCTGTGTCACTGTAGTTTGTTGATTTCAAGTCCTTTGGGTATAGGCCAAGGAGTGGGATAGCTGGGTCAAATGGTGGTTCCAGTCCACGTTTTGTAAGGAATCTCCATATTGCTTTCCAGAGTGACTGCACCAACCTAGATGCCCTTCAATAGATGAATAGATAAAGAAACTGTGGTATATATACACAATGGAATATTATTCAGCCATAAAGAAGAATAAAATTACGGCATTTACAGGTAAATGGATGGAGTTGGAGAATATCATGCTAAGTGAAATAAGCCAATCCCCAAAAACCAAAGTCTGAACGATTTCTCTGATAAGTGAATGATGATACATAATGGGGGGGTGCGAAGGGATCAGGGAAAAATTGAGGAAGGATGGATTGTGCAGAGGGAAGTGAGGGGTGGGGGGGGTGGAAGGAAGTAAAGATAGTAGAATGAGACAAACATCATTACCCTACCTCCCTATGCGCATGTATGATTGCACAAACGGTGTGACTCTACTTTCTGTACAACCAGAGAAATGAAAGTTATATCCCATTTTTGTACAATGAATCAAAAAAATAATAGAAAAAGAAAAAATACCCAATTTATTTTTGGCAAAAGTAATTCTATGAAGGAATTATAGTGTTTTCAATAAATGGTACTGGAGTAACTGTACTTCCAAAAAAGCAAACCTGCACTTAAATATTACACCTGACATAAAAGTTAACACAAAATAGACAATAGAGTCAAATTTAAAAATATATGAGGCAAACATTATTACCCTATGTACATGTATGATTACACAAATGGTATGACTCTACTTGATGTACAACCAGAGAAACAAGTTGTACCCCATTTTTTTACAATGAATCAAAATAAATAAATTATTTAAAAAAATAGAAATTTATAAAAAAAGCTACAAAACTTTAAGAAAACAAATGTAGGGAGAATTATTTGGAATTTAGGGCTAGGCAAAAACAAACAAATAAAATGACCTGTTAGGTTTGACATCCAAAAGCATAAAATGAAAATGTGTTAGGTAGATTTCATCAAAACTGAAACCATTTTCTCTGCAAAGGACATTGTGAAGAGGATGAAAAGATAAGCTTCACATTAGGAGAAAATATTTGCAAACCACATACCTGACAAAGATCTAGTAGCTAGAATGTATAACAAATACCGAAAATTCAACAGTAAAAAAAATTAAAGTGAGCAAAGAGGTCTGAGAACATAATTCAGTGGTAGAGCATTTGACTAGCATGCACAAGGCCCTGAATTCAGTCCCCAGCATGGTGAAAAGAAGGAAGACAAGAAGACAGGAAGAAGATACACAGATAACAAATAAGCACATGAAAATGTGTTTAATTATTAGCCATTAGGGAAATGCAAATTAAAATCACTGTGAGATACAACTACCTATCTATCAGAAAAGTTAAAATTTAAAAACAGTAACATCAAATGCTTGTGAGAATGTGGAGAAACTAGATTACTTGTACATTGCTGGTGGAAATGGAAAGTGGTACAATCACTCTGGAAAACAGTTTGGCAGCTTCCTATAAAACTAAATTGCAACTGCCATATGAGCCAACAAATTTTACTCATGGTCATTTATCCCAAGTAAATGAAGACTTAAGTTCATGGAAAAAAATGCAGATGAATGTTTATAACAGCTTTATTCATAATAACCTCATACTGGAAACCACTCAATGGATGAATGTTTAAACACTCTGTGGCAGATCTATACCATGAAATATGACTCAGGAGTAAGGTATGGATACATACAACAAATTGAGTGAAACTTCAGAGAATTGCCCTGAATGAAAAATGGTAATCCCCCAAACATTATAAACTGTATGATTTCATTGATGTAACATTCTCAAAATGAGGAAATATTAGAGATGGAGGTTAGTGGTCTCCAGTGGTGAGGGAGAGGGATGGAGGAGGAAGGGAAGTGGGTATGACTGTACAATGATAGCACGAGAGATCCTTGTGGTGATAGAAATGTTTGTATCTTGACTGCATCAATATGAACTTCCTAGTTGAAACAGTGCTCTATAGTTATGCAGGATGTTACCATTAGGCAAAACTGTATTAGGTAGAGGGGGGTGAAGGGAAGGGCAGGGGTATGGGAGAAGGAATGTTAGGAGAGTGAAACAGACATTATTACCTTGTGTAAATGTATGACTGCATGAACAATGTGATCCTGCAACATGTATAATCAGAAAAATGAGAGATTACACTCTATTTATGTATGAGTTATAAAAATGTATAAATGCATTCTACTGTCACGTACAACTAATTAGAACAAATAAAATTTAAAAATTAAAAAATACTGGGATACCGCTGCAGAGAATCTCTCCGAGTTAATTGTTACAGTTACATGTGAATCTTCAATTATGCCAAAATTAAATGTTAAATTTAAAAATAGATAATGATAGTAAAAGACTAGAACCCATGAATAAAATAGGAATGTATAGGGGTTGGGTGTAGCTCAGGGGTAGAGCACTTGCCTAACATGAGCAAGGCTGTGGGTTCCATCCCCAGCACCAAAGGAAAAAAAAATAGAGGGACACACGTTCATATTGATATAAATAAATAAACCTAAAAAATAAAATAGTATTCAAAGTCTTAGAATGAAAAATGGTAGTCTTTTCTCCCTCCTCACCTGCAGGTCACGTTTCTCAAGGACAACCACACTTAACACTTTCAACTGGGCTCTTCTTATATTTATCTCCCTATTTCAATACATAACCTGTAAGCTTATGTTGCTACTTTTTTACTAGTTTTTCATTACCAATTGACTTACTTCCTGTTTTGGTACTTGAGTATTTCTTCCACCTTTCCAACTCATTCTGTTAAATAACTGCTCAGCATTTGTAAAAGTATCTTTCATCATTGAACCGATTCCACGATTATTTCCTTTCCCATATACACTTTTTCTCTGCTTACAGTTCACAGAATTTTGTGGGGATTTTCATTTCCTTAGGTTCTATGTGCCTATCAAAATATTTCATCAGATCAGTCAAATGCCTACTAAATATTTTAAACCTTCTAAGTGTATCAGATAATATAACAATTCCATTTTATATATTGGAAATTCCTTTCTCAAAGCTGCCTGTGTCTTTATTTGCCTATTAACTGAACCTATTGTTCGGTAGGTCTGCTGCATAGTCATCCTGGAACTTCCCTTCATTCCCCATAGGTTAGTGCCTTCAATTATTGGACCTCATGCATTCTTTCTTGGTTTACTACTTCATTCTGCAGGAAGAAAATACTTCAATAACCCCAAATAAGGACAAACAGGAGTCAAAACTTAAGTCCTCCTAAATTGCACAATTGGATGTAACATTAGTAACATTACTGTAGAGAATCATAGAATGAAAATAATTTTCTCTCAGAGACAATACCTTTGTTTATTGTTGCACTGTCTCTGAGCTTTCAATATTGATGCTATAAAGTTCAATGCTGTTCTGATTTCTGATTTTTTGTGTGAAAAAAGAGGGGAGATAGACATATATCCAAAAACTGTAGCAATTTTAAAAACATGAAAGATAAAACAATTTTGTGCACAAAAATATGAAGATAGATGAATGGCATCTTCTATGGAAAAGTATAAGTTACCAAAATTGATTTAAGGATAAATAATTAAATTTTTAATAAATCAATAACCAGAACATAATTTGAATCACAGTTAAAAGCCTCCTCATCACATATATTGTAGGTCTCAATTGTTTGGGGAGTAGGTTTTGTCATAACTGTTTAAGACAGTTTCCAAAATCCATTTTATGAGGTTACAAAGGATCCATAAAATGAATACCACAACTAGATAAAAACACTACAAGAAAAATTAAAGATCAAATATCCAAATACAAATGTAATAAAGCAAAATAAAATTTTGGCAACTTTTCAATAAAGTAGAAGTACATCAGGAGCAAGTACAGTTCATTCAAAGAATGTAAGAATGATGCAACATATGAAAGTCTACCAACCAAAACACCACATTAACAAATTAAAGGAGAAAGAATATAAACATTTCGATAGAGGCAAAAATAGTATTTAGTCAGGTGCAGTGACTGAGGCAGAAGGATCATAAGTTCAAGGCCAGCCTTAGCAACTTAGTGAGGCCCTAAGCATCTTAGTCAAGAACCTGTCTCTAAATAAAATAATAAAAAAGGATGGGGATGTGGCTCAGTGGTAAGGTACTTTTGGGTTCAATCCCCAGAACCCCCCATATTAATACAATTCAATACTTATTTGATTTCCTAAAGAGAAATAATTGGGAATAGAAGTGAATCTTTACTTAACTTGATATAGGATGTCAATCCAAATCTTAAAGGAAACATCATATTTAATAGTGAAACTTTTAGAGAACTTCTTATTAAAATAAAACAAAACAAGAATACCTGCTGTTCCTGAGATGGGGAGGGGAGGAGTTGCTGCTCATCATAAGATCTTCTGTACTGTTTGTGTATTAGTTAGCTTTTAAAAATTTTTTTACATATAACAATTATGATTGAATTTATAGCTGTTTAATATTTGCTTTGCTCAACATAGTTATGATTTATTTAAAGCTTAATTGAAACATACTGTGTATTTTAATGTTGCTCTTACAGAAACCTATTAACCTACTTTATAATGATCCTTCTTTGATGTGAATTCTAGGAATACAACACAGTGAGAAGGAAAAGATGGACTGATGTGAGAGTGTGCATCCACAGTCTTCTCAAGGGTCTTGTAATCAGCCAGTAGTTCATGAAACAAAGAAGCTAGGATCTGAAGACTGGAAGGGTATGGAAGTATTCTTGTCTCACAGAGCACTGCGTATTTGAACTCAATATTTTCTTAGTATACATCATTCTATGTTCTGGACTCCCTTTTCATGTCACATAAGGTTCTAAAGTATTGTAAATTACCAATAATGATTATGCTAGTAAGAATAGTAACAAAGATGATGCTTGACATTTTTGCACATTTACAATGTACCAGCATTGTGATAAATATTTCATAAGTGTCATATTATTTGATGTTAGAAACCAATTGATAATTTCTTATCAATGACTTACTAGTTACAAAAGGAAAGTGATGGTTTTATAAAGGAGAACTCTGAAAGACATCACCTTAATGAAGTGATTAAAATTAACATTACCAATATTGGTCCCATCTGACATGCCGTGCCTCTCAGTGATGCCCTGAGGACACAATGTAACTCCTGTGGTATTTGTGTCAAAATACAAGGTCTCAATTGAATAAAATACCAGACAAGCACAAAGGAAGGGACATTCTGCATGGTAACTGACCTGTACTTTTCAAACATGTCAATGTCATAAAACACAAAAACTGAAGAGTGATTAGATATTAGCAGTGTGTTAGTTAGCTTTTCATTGCTGTGAAAAACTATCTGAGAAAAACAACTTGAAGGAAGATATTTATTTGGTTCATGTTTTCAGGAGTTTCAGTCCATAGTCGCTTGATCCCATTGCTGTGGACTTGTGAGTCCACATTATGGCAGGAAGGGCAAGGTAGAGTAGAGAGTGAGGAAGGGGCTAGGGACAAGATATACCCTTCAAAGGCATATCTCCAGTGACCTACTTCCTCCAACTAGCCCCACCACCTAATAGCCCATCCAGCAATCACTCTCATGATCAAACCAGTTCCCAAAAGCCCCACCTCTGAACATTGCTACTTTGGGGACCAAGCTTTCAACATGTGAGACTTTGGGGGACATACAAGATACAAACCATAACAAGAGAAAATTTAAGAGATGTGACAACTGAATTCATGATCCCATTTTGGATCCCGAATTGGGAAAAATAGCTAAAAAGGACAATATTCAGAAAAATGAAAACTTTAAATGTTCTGCAGATTATTGTATCAATTTTAAATTTCTAGATTTAGATAAATGTACAATGATTACATAAGGAATATCTTCATTCTTAGAAAATATACACTGATATAGTTTGGAATAAGGGGCCATCTTACTCTAAAATGCTTGAGAAAAATATATGAATGTATGTGTGTATGAATATTTACACAAAAATGAAGAGAAAAAATGATAAAATAATATAGGTGGGGTAAACTATAAAAATTTTAAATTTGAAATCAAAACAAAATTTTAAAAAACTGAGATAGGCATTATTATCCTTTACTACAGATGAAAAGAGTGAGGATCAGAATGGTAAGTTCTTTATACAATTAGTAAGTAGTGGAGTCTGGATTCAAACCTAGAATTATCTGATTCCAAAGCTCACACTCTTAATTATCAGGATCTAAAGCCTCAAATTACCATGACTTTGTTTAGAATGAAACATTTGCTTCTAAATCAATGCTTTCATCGAAAGTAATCTTGGAAATTTTTGTATTTTCATCAAGTGATGCTCTTACTGCCTATTCTTTTCTTTTGGAAATATAAGAATAGTTTGCATACTATTAAAATCAGTCCCATAGTCAAACTTGCCTAGATTTTTAAAAAATTCCCTATATCTCTGTTACTCCACAAATGACTATTTTGAAGGAAATGCATGAAGTATGTTATGTCTCCTTTAAAAGCTGTCATATGAGGCAGGTATGGTTGTACATATCTATAATCACAGCAGCTCAGGAGACTGAGGCTGGAGGACTGCCAGTTCAAAACCAGCCTCAGCAATTTAGTGAGGTCCTGAGCAACTTAGCAAGACCCTATCTCAAAACCAAAAATAAAATTATCTGGGAACGTGGCTCAGTAGTAAAGTACCTCTGGGTTCAATCCCCAGTACCAACGAAACAAAACAAAAACCCACCACAATATGTAGCTCAGTACCATGGTGCACCCCTGTAATCCCAGTGACTCCAGAGGTTGAGACAGAAGGATCACAAGTTCTAGGCCAGCCTGAGAAACTTAGGGAGAACTGTGTCAAAATAAAATAAAAAAATAGAAAGGGCCGGGAGTGTAACTCCAGGGTAGAATACTTGCATAGCAAGTACAAGGATCTGGGTTCCATCCCCAGTATTGGGGAGTGGGAAGCAGAGGGCAGAGCAGGGGATATAGCTCAGTGGAAGAGAACACGTGAGCCTTTGGGGGACATACCTGATCCAAACTACAATAAGAGGAAATTAAAGTGATAAGACAACTACCTAGCATGTGCCTGGCCCTGGGCTCAATCCCCAACATGGTAAAAAACAAAGCAAAAAAAGTCACTGTGCAGTGTCAAGTATATTCAGTGGGGAAAGAATAGTATTTTTCCCCTTTCTTTTTCTTTCCTTGTTTTTTGTTTGTTTTGTTTACAGTACTGGGGATTGAACCCTTGGTGCTTTAGCACTGAGTTCCACTCCCAGTTCTTCATATATTTTTTAAATTTAAAAAATTTACTTGTAGATGGAGAGCAAACTTTATATGTTTTTTTTCATGTGGTGCTAAGGATCAAACCCAGTGCCTCACATGTGGAGGCAAGTGCTCTCTGCCACTGAGCCACAACCCCAGCCCCTATATTTTATTTTTTTACTTTGAGACAGGGTCTCACTAAATTGCCAAGACTTGGGGAACTTGTGGTTTGCCTGCCTCAGTCTGTTCAAGTAGCTTGGATTACAGATATGCACCACCACACCCAGGTAGTTCTTTCAACGAATAGTGCTGGGACTGGACATTCTTGTGTAAAAGAATGAGGGTGCATTACCTAACTCACACCTCAAAGTGAATCAAAGATGTAAATGTAAGGGCTAAAATCATAAAATTCTTAGAAGAAAACATAGGCATAAATCTTTGTAAACTTGAGTTGGACTATCATTTCTTTGATATGACAACCAAAGCACAAACAAAAGAAAAACAGATAAATGGAATTTCATCAAAATAAAAATATTTGTACTTCCAAGGACACTATCAAGACACTGAAAAGTTCACCCACTGAATGGGAGAAAATATTTGCAAGTCACATATTATATATAAAAATATAAATAACCCAATTAAATATGGCCAAAGGATTTGAATAGACATTTTTTCCCTAAGAAGACATAGAAGTGGCTAATAAACAAATGAAAAGATGTTCAAGATCATGTCCTCAGGGAAATGCAAGTCAAAACTATCATGAGATACCATTTTGAACCCACTAAGATGGCAATCCTCAAGAAGACTGATAGTAACAAGTATTGGCAAGGATCTGGAGAACCTGGAATCTTTGTGGATTGCTGGTAAGAATGTAAAAAATTTTAGCAATTACAGTCTGGCCATTACTCAGTTAAACATAAAGTTACCATGTAATCCAGTAATTCCATTCATAGGCATATACTCAAGAGAATTGAAAACATGCCCCCCCCCAAAAAAAACTGTGCACAAATGTTTATAGCAGCATCATTCAAAATAGCAAAAGGTGGAAAAATCCAAACATTCTTCATCTGATGAATGCATAAACATAATGTGATATATCCATGTAAAGGAATATTTATTGGCCATAAAAAGGAATGGAGTATTACTAATGCATGTTAATAACATGAATGAGACTTGAAAACAGTATGCTAAGTGAAGAAGTCAGACACATGATCCTCCTGTCACATATTATAAGATTGCAATATGAAATGTTGAGAATAGGTAAATCTATATAAACAGAAATTAGATTAGTTATGATCAAGGGCTGGGGGAAGGGAATGAATACTATTAAATATGAGGTTTCTTTTTTGGGTGATGAAACTCTTCTGAAATTAGGTAATGGTGATTGATGCACACCTCTGAATATATTTTAAAAAATCACTTTAAAAGAGTGAACTTGGGTTGGGGATAAATCTCAGTGGTAGAATGCTTACCTAGAATGCATAAGGCCCTGGGTTCAATACCTAGTACTGCCACACAAAAAAAGTGTATTTCATGGTATGTAAATTGTCTCAATAAAGCTGTGATTTAAAAAAAAAATTGGTACCAGGGATTAAAGCTGGTAGGAGTGGCTTACCCACAGAGCCACATCCCCAGAACTTTTTATTAATTTTTTAAATTTTGAGACAGTCTCACTAAATTGCTTAGGACCTCCTAAGTTGCTGAGACTGGCCTCAAACTTGTGATCTTCCTGCCTCAGTTTCCCAAGTCCCTGGGATAATAGATGTGTGTCACTGTGACCAGCAAATTTATGATTTTTTAAAGACATAGACAGAGGTTGTAAAATGAGGGAAATACACAAGCTCAGGAAAGCTATAATTTTTTTTAAAGTAAATGTTGGTGCCTAGATTCCTATTCAGGAATTGCTTTAAGCCTTTTTGATACTATGTATCTCTTTCTTCCTTCACCTTCCCCGTTGTCTTACCCATGTCTGATCATGTACTTTCATTCTTATTTTCCAGATTGCTTCTTGGATTTGATGAGAACCAGTGTTTGAATATTCGATCCATCTGGTCACAATTCTATAATTAATTGTCCTGCCATGGGTCATTTCAGTGATGGAATGTCTCTAGTTAGAGCCTGCAAATGGAAACCAACCCAGAAGTATCTCTGATGATTCCTGGTGAAATAGTTTGTGCTCTGGATTAAGCCACACCTGAAGTTGGTTCTACTCCTGACTAAATTACAGTGAACTATAAATTGCCTGTTTTGCTTAATCCAGTTTGAGTCTTTTATTTCTTACTTGTAATTAAAGAATTCCACATGATAGTTCCAGTTTCCCACTGGATCCTAAACAACATAGGGACATGATTTCTAATCTCTGCCCTTAAGACCCTACTCATGAGGCCTATGCTCTCACTTGTTCTTACCTATCAAAGGGGGAACATCAGCCATCCTTAAGTCTCAGAATGCATTAATTTAACTCACATATAATGCAGAAATAAATGACCGGCAAACAGCCCCTACCTGTTTACCCAAAAGTTGAAGGGAATTGTTGATGGTATAATGCAGGAGGATGGTACTGGAATCAGGAGCTCTCCTCTTCCCACCCAAAAGAGAGAGGTTGTCAATACTGGAAGCGAAGAGTGTGTAGGTCTCAATAACCTTGAGAAAGTGTAACTAAGGTTGGTCTTTGAGAATTAAATAGCAGAATCCCCACACAAGGAATGTCATCTGACATCTATGATAGTCAACCAAGAGTATGCCTGTTTGAAAACTACAAAACTCCAATCAAGGTGGTCACCTCAGAGAAACCAAAATGAAATATGGTTGTAATTAAGCAACCTGAAAATTAATTCTATGCTCTCCCGCACCTAGCCTCATGCTTGGCACACAGCAGTATCAGTAAATATTTGTTGAATGATTGAATCTGCATGAACAAAAGTGTCAACATGGCAGAGGAAATCTAAGAAGCCTGAAGCAGGCAGTTATCCTTCACATGTAGTCCAGGAGACAGGAAATTTCTTGTATATATATATATATATAGATAGATAGATAGATAGATAGATAGGAACCTGGATGTGGAGATGGATAAATAGAAGTAAACACAGGGACTTGAGTCTGTGTGCTTAGTTAATATACACCTACACTGGACTACAGACCCACTCTCAGTATGGGGATCAGACCTTGGACCCTACTGCATTGCACTGAATAAGATAAATTTCACCTTCTGTGGCTCCTTGGTGACCAGTCAGTTGGCTTTCATGTAGTGTCTTGGTCATAAGCTGAGCTAGCCTTGGCACTGCAACTATTTACAGAGCCATAAGAAGCACAACTATAGCATCAGGGAAAATGTTTTAAAAGTATGAACCATGCTGGATAATCAGTGTGATTCCTCTTTCTAAAATCTTATGTTGGAAGCACTTGAAAGAGGGTAGGGTGAGAATATTGACTGTGCAAGAATTGTCATTTGCGGAACCCAGAGAAGGTGCAGAGGGCCCTCCCCATTTCCATTAAAAACACCATATTCACAGAGGTATAGCTGCACCTCTTGCTTGAGATAAAAAACGCATTCTAAATAAAAAAACAAACACAAGTTTTCCATTTCTAACCCTACCAGGTCAATGTCAGGCCTCGCCTTATTCTAACTACACTGTGGTTACCCTTTCTTATCAAAGGAAAACACAGGGGCCTCTCTGTGCCCGTCATAACTGTAGAAAAGGGAGTTGGATCCCATCTTGATTTATTTTTGTTCTTTTTATTCATATTTTAGTCAAAAGCTCAACAAAAAATGTTAGCTCAAAGAGAAAAGATACATTGTAAACAATTATCCCATTCCAAGATTATGTTGTGCATATGTGGCACAGTGGAAAGCTTTAAAAAGGACTGGAATACACAGCAGGATAAGTTTATGAATCTGGAAAATAGGAACTGTCTCTCTAGGTCTTCTTTTCTAGAACACAGGTAGGATGGAGGGTGCTGGCTAATGGAATGAGGACCCCCAGCTGAGACCTGGATTCTCAATTCACGAGGAGCCAGATATCAGTGAAGGAAACCTAAATGCTAACAACATACTGAACCAAGTGAACTCTTCATCAATTGACGAATCTGTTATGTTACAGAATTATGTAGAGGCTCTGAGTCATCAGCGTGGACACTAATTCTTTGCATGGAATCAAAGACAGAGAGCTTAAGAAGAAACTGGTATAGTCAGTTTCTAGGATAGCCTGTAAGTATCTGCTGAGACTGGCATCCAGGGACATCTGCAGAGATTCATTTGGATAATGCTTTTTTTCCCTCTGATTTTATAGATTCAACTGCAGCTTTCTCACCTATGAGTTCGTCTCTTGAAGCTGAAGTCTGAAGCATCAAAAGGTAACAACAATACTAAAGCTTTTATTTGATCATTAAGCAATGTCTCTATTCCCCTTAGGTGAAAGCAGAAATGTTTATCCAAATATCTATGTGGTGTGTTTTTGTTTCAGTATTGTCATCTGCTTTCAAAGAAGATAGTGTTGATAACAAAAACTGATGAAGATTAAAATAGTGCCACCCATTAGATTTTTGAGGGCATCCAACATTCCCAGTTAACACATTGTATTGGGAGAGCTGCTGTTGGGAGAAGGTTCTGGAGGATCTAGCCCTTCATCAGAGCCAGCTGCCAATGATAATAGATGTCTGACACCCTTACCTTAATTATGGCCTCTTCAACCTGCCCTGTGTGCCCAGTTCTAACTCATTTTATGTAGCCTTTGGAGCCTAATCTTGATTTTAGTCTTCAGATCTGAGGCTTGGCACTTTTAATTCAAAAGGGACTCTTTTTTTTTTAAAGTACAGCTCACATTTGTCACTTCGAATACTTTCTACTCTCCTGCCCTAGGTAAACACTCTACCTGATCCATAAACAAACGCAAAGCAAAGTGGGAGTGAGGAGAAATATGAACAAAGACCTTTCAGCTCACATGGAGGCTTTGATCACCCAGGCAAGTGACATAGATCCAGCCACCACAGTAGCAGGAGCACTCACAAGGGCAGTGCCTCCCATTGGGACTCCACTTGAAGATGCTCCACCCACTGCAAATCGTGGAGTAAATGTGAGGCAGAAAAGTGTAGGTCAAAAAGACCTTGACGAGATGAAAAAAGTGTCTGATTTTAGTTTGTGTCTGAGTGCAGAGGCTGGTGGGCCATGCCCAGATTTGGCTTTGGTTCATGCTGCATTGGAAGAAGCTTCCCATGCCGCTGACGGTGAGGAAAATGTAGGGAAGAAAAACAGCCGTAAAAGGAGGAATAAAAAGGAAAGTAAAATTGTGTATCTTCCTTTGCCTCTGACACTACACACTCGGGCATCTTCTGCAGCCCAATATCTAAGTCAGGCAGGTGTCACCGAGTCTTTCCCAGTTGCTAATATGGGGCAGGTAAGCAATGAGCAAAGGTGGGATGGTGAAACGTCAGTTTTTGCTCAGCCTTGGGAGGCACTGGATGGTGCCCTACTGCCAGAAACAAGTCCAGTTCAGTCCTCTTTTGATGAGGCCTCTGTGGCAACCAATGAGGAGAACAAAGTACGGCAGAAAAGCAGACGTAAAGGGAAAAATAAAAAAAACAAAAAGATTGCAGGGGGTCCTTGGCCTCTGACAGTACAGGCTTGGGTATCTTTCACAGGCCCAGATCTAGAACAGACCATTATTGCAGGACCTTCAATAGTCAATGATGCAGTCAGTATGGAGCCTAAAAGCAGAGGTCAAAGAGGTGAGGATTGCATGTCAATACTTACTTTGTCTCAGGACACAGAGTTTGGTGACCTAGGATCGGTTGCAGTTCTGGGGCAGACTTCCCTGGAGGAGGTGTCCTCTGCTCCAAACAGTGAGGCAAATGTAGGGAAGAAAAGAAAACGTAAAAGGAGGCATAGAAAGCGCAAAAATGCCCTGACTCATCTCTGGCCTCTCACAGTGCAAGCCTGGGTATCATTTACAGAAGCAGACCCAGTCCAGACTCTTTTACAGAGAGAGTCTACAGGGAGGGAAAGCTGGCCGCAACTGGAGAAGTTTGAGGAAGAAACAAAGTATGTTATCCCTTGGTCTGAGGGGACACAGACTGGGCCTCCCTCCTCCATAATGGCTTCTTTGCAGAATTCATTTGAGGGGGCTTCTCTTTTGGAAGACATTCATTCAAAGTTGAATGAACTCAGGAGGAGGCCTAGGAGGGGAGATGAAGGGCAACTGCAGAATAGCATGGAGCTAAACCTGGAATCCTGTCAGGGTTGGGAAAATGCAGACAGATACCCAGGTCAGAACTTCTGGGAATGTACCGTAATGAATTTTGCTAGGCACGTTGACTGTTGTTATTGTGGGGAGCTCTGCTCACAAGAGAGGATGGAAGCTTTGACCTTGACCAAAGCCCATACCCACTTCAGTGACTTCAATACTTCAGCAATGGGAATGCAGGGAACAGAGAAGGAAGGGGCTGAATCTCAGAAAATCTGGATGGGGAAATGGGAAAGCTTTTAAGATAAGGAAGAGAAAAGAAAGGGAACTAAGAAGCATTTGGAGTCCTCAAAGTGCAGTTGTCTACATTTGATTAGGAGAGAGAAATATTTGAAATGCTGTTCTGGGGAAAGAGAGATGCATTATAAAATGGTAAATTTCTCCAGACTTTATGGTAATGTCAAAATTACTCTCATCATGAGCGATTTTTCTCCTAATCAAGTTTTAAGTTTATTAGTAGATACAGAGAAGCAAAAACACCTTTCTTCTGTCTGTCTTCCCCCTCATAAATTCTCTAAAATTGTTGGGAAAGGTGTATTGTGTATGACTGATAAACGATATTATGAGTCTAGATTATAAGCCAATGATACAATGAAATTGGATCCTAAGAATATGGCTCTTGACTATAAAATGTTACTGTATATTGTATGTCATATTGCAAACTGACTTCATTGCATTTAGTTCTGGCACTGACCACTTTATAGTTGTTACGAATGTGGACTCTATAGCTACAATGGTGAGGTTCAAAGCTGTGTTCCTCTAAGCAAATCACCCATCTCCCCTGGGTCCCAATTTCCCTCTCTCTCCCGTAGAGATAATAATAACACCTACCTCTTAGAATTGTGTGAGATTAAATGAATTAATACATTAGCAGCACTTAGAAGAGTACTTGGCATACCAGAAGCCCTCATGCAATGTCAAATGTCATTATTTTAACTTAAAGCACTAAGTTCTGTGGAAGGGCTGGCTCTGTGGTACTATGTGCCCTGAAAGTTATATAAATATCATTGAATACATAATATGGAATATGAAGCTTCCATTTAAGTTATCGTAACAAAAATTCTTCAGGGCACAGAAAAATGCTACTTATTGGGGGAAAGTGGATAATTTCTGAGGTATTGAATCTGAAGCATATCTAGAAAATTTTCAGCAATAAAGACTTGGAGAAATGCACTCTTGTGTTTATATTGGTCTCTGCTGGGTGGGGACATCAGGCCTGGGTGATGGTTGGTTCTACCTCTTAATCCTTTCGTGTAATTTCCACATATCTACATGACTACATAACACTTTATAATCAGCAAATAATCTAGAATTAATTAGGGAAAGACAAGACTTCTCAACAGGACACGTATCAGAGGAGAGCCGCCCAAGGCTGGAGGGTTGAATGGATGATGCCTTTCTAAGCAAAGATACCCAGCTGGCAGCTGCTGGAAAACAGATCCAAGCACCTTTGGCTGGGACAGAACAGAACCCAGACAACTACCCAGAGAAGGAGGGGAGGGACTTCAGTTTGCTCAAACAACTTTGGAAAGAAGTGAGAGACAATGACTATGCTACTGCCCAAACCAACCATTGTCTGCTTTTGCAGAGACAATACTGCTCTGGCTATATTGCTGCTATTTGCTCTTTTTGTTGAAAACTTATTCAAGGAGCTTGGTTGAGCAATGTAGTTGGGCATAGCTTGAGATTAAGAAATTAATTTTGGGGTTGGGGTTGTGGCTCAGTGGTAGAGTGCTTGTCTAGCATGTGTGAGGCACTGGGTTCAATTCTCAGCAACACATGTAAATAAAGGTCCATCAACAATTAAAAAATTTTTTAAAAAAGAAATTAATTTTAAGCTGGGAGTGGTAGTGCACACCTGTAATCCCAGTGACTTGGGAGACTGAGACAGGAGGATCATGAGTTCGAAGCCAGCCTCAGCAACTTAGCAAGGCCCTAAGTAACTCAGCAAGATCCTATCTCTATAACATATAAAAAAAGGACTGGGGATGTAGCTCAGTGGTTAAGTGCCCCTTGGTTCAATCCCTGGTACCAAAAAGAAAAGAAATGGAATTAATTTTGTTTTGTTCTTTTGTATAGCCTGACATTGGAATCAATAAAATATTGTCCTGGTGTATTCCCTGACAACATTGAAGGGGTAGATATGCATGGAAAGCTCTAAGAGGGCTCAAGCAACCTCATGTGTGTCCCAGATGCTCCTAGCTGGGGTTTTGGGGAATTTTGGAGAAAAACTCACACAAAGGTGTAGCCAGGACTTTTCTGATGCCCATTCATCTCCTGTCATAAGGGGTCCAGCTATAATCTGATCTTCCTCAAAGAGAACAATAGTGCTCCCACTTGGCCACATGCCTCACTGCTCAAGTCAGGACCTTAACCAGAAGAGGGACTAGGTATACATAGGTGATAGAGAGTGGTCACATAGCCTCACCATACTCTATACGTAGTGAGTGACATTCTAACATGCATCAAGTTTATAATATGGGGAACACAAATATTCTGGTCAAGTGGGGTTTTGGCAGGACAAGAACAACCAACACGGCTAATGTTTTCTTTCTCTCTGGTGAATTATTTCCACCACTGTGAGTGGAATTCAGTGCAGGGGAGCTAAGCAGAGCAAGGGCAGGATTAGGAGAAAGGAGACAAAGAGACACTGGTTGAACAGTTCTTGTTCTAGTCCAAGTTCAAGGCTAAGAGGGAAGACAAAGGGGGTCTGAGATATCTTCATTGTCTAGCTCAGCTCACCAAGGTAAGAAAGACAAAAATGAAATTGAAGCAAAAGCCTGTAAGTGTTAATAAAGTCTGCATTTATTTGATTTCCTGTGTCATATCAGTCTTGGGAAGCTTCAAGTATAATAGTGGGCAACTGGCAGGACCCTTGTTATAGTGTCGTAGCAGGAACCCTTATATCTGAGAAGAGCAACTACCCTTATTAGTTTCCTTTTCTTTATCTTATTACTTCCATAGCTTGTACTTAAAAGAGGTAGGGGCTAAGAGAGAGAAGGGTGACCTGAGTAGCCCCCAGTGAAGTGTCCTCCATTTACAAAGCAACATGTACAGACTGATCTTGGAGTCAACCTTTAAGCCAAGATTTCTAGCCACAACACATTATTTCTCTATTTCAAAAGCAAACCCTCCTGCTGGCCTTTCTCCCATTAGAATACTTTACACTTCTGACTCTACAAACCCCTACACCCTAACAGGTAGCATTTGCTTCAACCAAATTGCTCACCTTAGTGTCTCCCAAAGATACCTAGAACATTCCACAGCTTTTCTGAAATTCTCCCCTATGCTGACCTTTCTCTCTTGGTCTGATCCCCCATTCCTGAAAACAAAGCCCCACCAGGCTTTCCGGTCAGTCCAGTGATTCATTTTCATTGCTTCATCTGGATCTTTCTTTTTCACCTGAATCAAAGCTGTTTATTACTTCAAGGGCTCAGTGAAGTTCTGTGACAGGAAGTATTCCTGCAGGACAGATATTGTTCTAAAACTGAGTCAGCCACTTGGGGGCCTCTTCCTGTATACATGAAGTGGGCTGGGTGCCCAAGTGACCATACTTTAATCTCACAGCTAGGTAAAGAAATTGCTGAGCATTATTCATTTCCTATAATAAAATAAACAGGCCCTCTGGGGTGTTGGTAGGGGGCCATGTGAAACACAATGGTCCTTTCAAGGGACCTGCCTTAAGTAATAATCCTGCAGTATGCAGAGTTTATATAGTCTTTAGCTTCTAAGAAGTTCACAGGGCTCTTTAATACCAAAACATGCTGTCCTTAGTGTATGAACACAACATTAATGACCCATTAGCAGTAGGAGTTGGAGTAGGCAGTAGCCTTGGAGTTGTTTTGCCCGCAACTGAGATGTGGTTGCACTCAAATCTTTTAGTCTGTAACTCAGGCTCCTGTGGCTAAGGGCAACCATTTTCCAGTCAGAGTTAGGCTTTGCAAGGGAACAAAGCTAATTGATCCACAAAGTTCATTCCCCTGGCCCTGTGCTCTAACCACCTCAACTAAGTGGCACTAAATGCTTCAGTGTCTGAAGGACTCAATGCACTCTCGTTCCTAGCACAACTCCAGGAGTGCAGACCCTGAAACCTATCCAAATTCAAATCCTAACCCTTCTTTGCTAAATTGAGTAAATGACTTAACCTTTCTATGCTTCAATTCTTTCATCTATAAATTGGGAAAAATTATACCTACTTCATGAGATTGTTATGAGAATTAAAACAGGCAACGTATGTGAAGGGCATGGAGTAAATACATGGCATATATTTCAGTATGCAATGAATATTGGTTCTTACTATCATTCTTTCTTCCTTAATGAGAACACCAAGAGCTGAGGTATGTTGCTGTTCAGGCCCTGGTTTGACCTGTAAGCAGGTGCCAAGTTCTTAACTATCTTCATCTGGTTATCAGACTCAATCCCTTGATAACCATGTAGCACCCACCACCAGTCTATCTCGATAACATTGGTCAAGTACTTTTTTTTTTTTTACGGAGCAGACACTTCCATGACTGTGAGGAAACACCCAAAAAGCAGCCTATCTGGAGAGATGGACCAAAGCAAGGCGACTTCAGCAGCATACATATCTTATCTCAGTGCACACAGGTCAAACCCACTGGATCCAAGCAGATGCAGACCCAGGACCCAGAATGCGCTTTTAACCCAAAGCTAGGAAATTCACAACAAAAGGTCTGGGAGGTGTCTTATAAGACATTCCTAGTTTTCAAAACAAAATGTTGTGTGTGTTGGTGGGGGCTGACTTCCTGACAAAGTGAGAAGAATGCACATTTATTAATCACCCAGAATTCTGCTGGGTAGTGTAGGAAAGAAAGGAAAAACTATAGATATTTATATATAAATATATATTGTATGAAAATATATTTTTACATCATACAAAATTTATATATAACATGTATGTTATACATTATATATGGCATATAAAATTTATAATATTCTAGTATGTATTTATCATCATATATTTATATTGTATATGTAATTATTATAATTATGTTAGTACACTATATACAGCTATCATAATCATTAAATAAATTATTATAAATATGCATAAATATAAATATATATCATATTTAATATGATATATTGCATATATTAAATTATTTAATATTTATATATAGTATACAATATGTAATTATATATGTGTATCTTATGTAATAAATGTTATATATTTTATGATAAATATAAACTATTTAAGCAGTTCATTGCATCTTTGAAGAATTTTCAATCTAGCAGAAGCCTTTAAATAACTTTTCAATAAAATAATGATTCACTTATATGAGGTACTGATATTGAACTATAATAGCCAAATCAGTAGAGATAGAAAGTAGAATAGTGGTTACCAGGGGTTGGGGGGAGAGAATTGGAGGGTCTTTCTTTCACAAATGTAGTTTCTGTTTAGGGTGACAAAAAAGATCTAGAGACGAGCTGAGTGTGGTGGCCCACGCCTATAATCCCAGCAGCATGGGAGGCTGAGGCAGGAGGATTGCAAGTTCAAAGCCAACCTCAGCAAAAGTGAGGTGCTAAGCAAATCAGTGAGGTCCTGTCTCTAAATAAAATACAAAATAAGGCTGGGAACGTGGCTCTGTGGTTGAGTGCTCTTTAGTTTAATCCCCAGTACCAAAAAAAAAAAAAAGATCTAGAGATGGATAGTGGTGATGATTGTGAAAAAACATGAATGAACTTAATGCCATTTTTTTTTACACTGAAAAATGGTTAAAATGACGCATTTTATTTTACTTATATTTTAACACATTTTAAAAATTTAAGCTGTTTTTAAAAAGCCTCATATGCTAAATTATATTGCCTAGCTTAAAGTAACTCACATCCATAATGAACTCAGAACAAGGCAAGTTTAAGGAGGATTGGAGTAACTGAGGTAACTTCTTGTTTTGTTTGCAGTGCAGGGGATGGAACTAGAGCCTTTTGCATTTGAAGCATGTGCTCTGCCACTCAGTCACCCTCCCAGTCCTTGAGGAAAGTTATACAGACAAGGAAAGAGATAAATCAACTGAGATGAAAGTATACAGTTTGGAGAAAGGGGAGTGAGGAGAGAATAACTGAGGCAGAGACCCAAAGCTAGTGGTAAATATGGCCTGAAAAATGAGTAAAGTAACCTGAGTGGAAGAGATATATGTGCTTCAGAAGGCAGTAGGAAATATGGCTGCTTGAATGGCAGGGACCTGACCAAAGAGGGACCTGAATGGCAGGCAGACATTTGAATTAGAAGCCTTGAGCGCTAGGGATTCATTTTCATCTTTTAAAATTTCATTTTTTTTTTTTTGGCTGCTGAAATCTGAGCAACATCTATGCTCCACTTAATTGTAATGAGCCCATGAGCCTGGTTTTAATCATTCACTAAAGATATCACCATTGCAGGGAATCTGGGTGATGGGAACAAAGAACCTTTTTTGCACTATTTTTGTGACTTCTTGAAAGTCTGTAATTATTTCAAAATTTAAAAGTTAGAAGATTGTGGAAGGATTAATCTGTCAAGATTATCTGTGTGCACAATAATTTGGAAGGAGAAGACATTGAGGCAGGATGAGAAAAAGTTGTTCCAACCAGATATTTCCTCACTTGCTCTCTTCAACATGATTTATTCAGAACAGAGATTGGCCCTGGTAAACAAAACTCTCATTCACACTGTTCAGCCAAGGAGAAGATTTTGAGTTTATTTAATTTATGTGCCAAATGCTCTGTTGCTAGATGAGGATGTTTGATCTTAGTTGTTTGGAGTTAAGAGTGACTTTAAAGTCAGTCATGTAGAGATAAGTCAAGTCCTAACCTGTTTGTAAAGAGATTATAAGCAATTCCATCTGATCAGCTGCTGGACCTGTAAGTTGGAGCTTATTGTCCAGGAAAATACAAAGGAAATACCTCTATAGGCCTAAAGACTGCAAAGAGGATATCAGACTTGGTACAATCTTCTGCAGCAAGTGAGTGAGGCTCAGGTTGTACATTATGCCCAACCTGAGTCAAGAAGACTCAGAAGCCCATCATCCAAATATCATCTGCTTGCCCAACCAACACCATTCAGTATCACAGAAAATTCACAGAAAGGGTGGGGGGAACCCACCAACAAGCAAATTTTCCCTTCTTTCCTTTCTTGTGTTTCTTTTCAGGGAACAAACACTGGTTGGGGTAAACAGTGATCGAAGGAACAGGAGTTGAAGGGCATCCTTCTGATTCATATCTCCTTGGATGAGCTACTGAGGAAATCCCACCAGCTGCCTCCAGCTGGTTGCCAGGATACAAAAGATGGGGTGGGAGAATGACGGAAAGGAATGAAACTCTTTTCCCTGTTTTCTTCTTCCACTTTCCCTTCCTCAAGTTTATGCTCTTCATCCCACTGAGTTTCTTGCTTCAGCATTTCTTTCTGGGGGACAGGGCTCCTGCTTCCAATTGAGTTTGTTTTCTGCCTTACACAGCAGCTGGCATCCCTAATGCTTCCAAGATAGCTCAATTATCTTGATTGTTGCCGTTTGGGCTGCAGAATTAAACCAGCCGGTCATGAATACACAGAGGATTTATCACTTAATAGCTGAACTTGCTTGGGTCATTAAGGAGTAGGAGAAAAACAGCCAAGTGATTGTTAATCCTGTGGAAAATGTAACAAGAAGATGGCTGTTTGCTTCTTGTGGTATCCTTTAAGGTTCCCCTCTGTGAAAGGATGTTTTGTATTTTGCCTTTCTGACCTTTGGGGTTGGAAGCTTTATCTGAGGAGTAAGGGGCCTGGAAGAGTGAAGGGAAAGCAAGAGGGACTGTTTTGGACTTCCCTGAGAGCAAGATGTATACTATTCATTTTTGCATATCACTTCAGACTACTGCCCTACAAGGTTGATTCTGGAAGTATTTGCATGGCTTCCTTCTAATGACATTTGCATCCACCTGGGTAGTTAGCTGGGTTCCAAACTTCCCCACTGCTTCTGTGTGGCTCCAGTGAGAGGAAAGAATGAATTTGCTAAGAGCACTCAAAATTTGAATGCCTTCCTTGCAAAATCAGTTCCCAACCAGCCAGTGATGGGCGAGGGTCCTTGTTCTTGACCTACAGCACTGCTCTTGCACAAGAGATCAGAATGTTAACCCCAGTGCCAGGCTGTGCAGTAGAACAAACAAATCATTTTTTACTCTCAAACTGTATGCTGGGAGCACAGGCGGGACAAATGGATTTGTGAAGAAGGGGAACTCCTTCATTACCTCACAACAGTTGAACTGTGTGATTGTGCCCTTCTCTCAACCTTTGTTCTTTTCCCTGTGGCTACACAGTCATCCTTAGGGGGAAAGACTGGTGTATGTATCCCCTTGGGACAAGAGATAAGTGGAACACAGAAATGGCTGGTTAGTGCCCATATATCTGAAAAGTGGTTGAAAAGTGGTTTATGGCATTCCTTTTTCCAGGTACATTTGTATTTTAATAAAGATGTCTTCTAAATCATGAAGCCTTCCCTCTCCAAAGGAATAAATGGTTAATAGTGGAATTCCCAGGAACTAGGACAAACTTTATGTGGGTGTCCCATTCCCACCCCCACTTGGAGATTGTCATTCCACCAACCCAACACTTTCTAGCAGACAACCTGTAGTGCTGTTAAAAATGCTGGGTTTCCTTATCCCCGAGGCACCAGTTCTTGGCTTGAGCTAACTTCAGGATCACAAATAGATACACTCCACTCCCAGTGCTTCCAATATCAGGTGGTCTGGACCGGGACCCAATAATTTGCATTTCTAATGAGTTCTTTGGTGCTGCTTTCTTTTCTTCCCTTTTCTTTTTAGTTTTTGTACTCGGGATAAAACCCAGGGATGCTTTACCACTGAGCTATATCCCAAGCCCTTTTTATATTTTGTTTTGAGACAAGATCTCCCTAAGTTGCTGAGGGTTCTGCTAAGTTGCTGAAGTTGGCTCCAAACTTGCAATCCTCCTGCTTCAGCCTCCCAAGTCTTAGGGTTTATATGTATGCACCACCATGCCCAACAATGCTGCTGGTCTTGTGACCATAACTGAGAACCTTGTGTGGTACTCAGGAACACAGGCTCTAAAGCGAGATTGCCTGGTTACAATCCCCTCTCTGATACTATTTGGCTTCAGATCTAGTGACTTGATGTCTTATGTCTTGTTTTCCCCCTTTAATAAAAATGGATATAGTAGCAAGAGGTAATTGAACAGTACTTAACCCATAGCAAACTTCACGTTCATTATCATTACCTTCAAGTTCAGAAGAACAGATACACTGTTTTCTTCTTAAACTTGGAGTAAGCTGTAGACATTTCAAGCATTCCAGCAAAGACTGACTACTGGGAAGGGTTTGCAGTAGTCCTGGTTCACCCCAGAGGCTGACTCTTCCTCTGGAGAAATCAGGCTGAGTTAACATTCAGTATTCTCTCTATCCCACCCTGCAAGCTCTTAGCATCTAGAATGTTTTCCAGGAGAATAAACATCAGCATACCCACCAAGAAGTCTAAAGTATTTTAATAATACATGGCCCTATAAACTCCATAGACAAAGTCTTATTTGTGGGGAGAAAGATAGCTTAGTATAAAGAGATATATATAGACTATCTCGTCTGAGGGGAGATGAGTTTCTAGCAGGATGTGCACATTCAGCACCTACACACACACACACACACACACACACACACACACACACATACACTCAGCTTCTTTTGTATGTCTTCCTCTCTGTATTAGGAAGTGTCATTTGGCTCATCTCCTGTGAAAGGCAACCTTCCCCAGGGTGAAAGGAACATTTCTTCCCTCCACGAAGTAGAGATACGTAGTTGAGTTTGTCCACTGAGCCCCTTCCCTGACCTCCAGGGAAGACAACCCTGTTTTCTTTTGCCACTGAACTGGGCTCTAATATTAATAAGTGATTCAGATTCTTTATGGTGGGCCCTGAAGGACTATTGCTGGTGTCAGTAAAAGAGAGAAGTGGTTCAGTACTAGGAGAAAGAGAGAAAGAGAGAGAGAGAGGGAGAGAGAGAGAGAGAGAGAGAGAGAGAGAGAGAGAGAGAGAGAGAGAGAGAGAGAGAGAGAAGTGGGTTAATGGGGACCCTGGTAAACCAGAGAAATTAGGGCTTAAAGCAGGCAGCCACCACTCAGAGGCAACAGATTTTTGCCAATTGGGATTAGGGCCTGTATTATTAGATCTTAAGACATAAAAATAATGAAAAGTAAGAAATCAAAATGCCAATTTTTTTTATTTGTACAAACTGCATTTTGATTCACTGTACACAAATGGGGTACAACTTTTCATTTCTATGGTTGTACATGATGTAGAGTCACACCATTCATGTAATCGTACATGTACATAGGATAATGATGTCTGTCTCATTCCACCATCTTTCATACCCCTGCCCCCTCCCCGTTCTCATTTCCCTCCACAAAATCTAAATTTCCTCCATTCTTTTCTTACCCCCCACCCCCACCCCCATTATGTATCATCATCCACTTATCAGTGAAAACATTCGACCTTTGGTTTTGTGGGATTGGCTTACCTCACTTAGCATGATATTCTCCAGTTCCATTCATTTACCTGCAAATGTCATAATTTCATTCTTTATAGCTGAATAATATTCCATTGTGTATATATACCACAGTTTCTTTATCCATTCATCTACTGAAGGGCATCTAGATGGGCTCCACAATCTAGCTATTGTGAATTGAGCAGCTATGAACATTGATGTGGCTGCATTTCTGTACTATGCTAATTTTAAGTCCTTTGGGTATAAACTGAGGAGTAGGATAAATGGGTCAAAAGGTGGTTCCATTCCAAGTTTTCTGAGGAATCTCCATACTGCTTTCCAGAATGACTGCACCAATTTGCAACTCCACCAGCAATGTAAAAGTGTGCCTTTTCCCCCACATCCACGCCAACATCTATTATTATTTGTGTTCTTGATAATTGTCATTCTAATTGGAGTAAGATGAAATCTTAGAGTTGTTTTAATTTGCTTTTCTCTAATTACTAGAGATGTTGAAGACGTTTTCACATATTTGTTAATTGGATGTATATCTTCTTCTGTTAAGTGTCTGTCCAGTGTCTTGAAAATGCCAGATTTTTATAGGAAATCTCCTGATGTTTAAATGTTGTCAACTATCTGAAAATTTTCAAAAATACCAAATGAGCCAAAGAAAACATGTCCACAGTGCATATTAGCTGCCAGTATATGACCTCTGGGTTTTTATGAGGGAAAAGAAGGCACTGGGGCTTATTGAATTTTTTTTTAGTTATAGTTGAATACAATACCTTTATTTTATTTTATTCATTTTATGTGGTGCTGAGAATTGAACCCAGCGCCTCATGTGTGCAAGGCAAGCACTCTACCACTGAGCCACAAGCCCAGCCCCCAACTGGGACTTTTTGTGTTGATAGTACAGGGGGTTAGCAGCAGGCAGGCAGGGCAGGCTGGGAGATGGGCCAAAGAAAGAAAGATGGGCCAAATATGGTCTGTGAGTGAGTGATGGGCACCACTCACAAGAGACTCTCTGACAGGGCTATAAAAGAGAATCACATGAGAGGTACCATTTGCACTCACCATATGTGCTGGATCAGAATCCTTGCTGGTTAGCCACTCAGTCTTCAGTAAGTGAGAATAACAACAACTAATGTTTTGGGTTGCTTTGTTTGGTTGTGTACCAGGGATTGGACCCAGGGGCACTCAACACTGAGCCACATCCCCAGCCCTTTTTTATTTTTCATTTAGAGACAGGGTCTCACTAAGTTGCTCAGGACCTCTCCAAGGTTCAAGGTTCAAGGCTGGCTTTGAGCCTGTAACCCTTATACCTCCCAAGTTGCTGGGATTACAGGTGTGTACCACTGCACCCAGCTAACAACTAATGTTTATTTGACACTTACATGGTGCCACGCATTGTTCTGAAAGTTTTTCATGTATAGTTGTCCCTCATTATCAGTGGCAGGATTGGTTTCAGAACTCCCCATGGATACTAAAATTTGTGAATGTTCAAGTCTTATATAAAACACCACAGTATTTGCATATAACCTCACATTTGCATATAACCTCACATTTCCATATATATATATATATATATATATATATATATATATATGGCAATGTTTGGGCTTTGCAAACTCTACCACTTAGCTACATCCCAGCCCAGTTCCATTTCTATATATTTTAAATCATAAGTCATTTCTAGATGAACTTTAACACCTAATACAATGTAAATAGTTGTTATACTGTATTGTTTACAGAATAATGACAAAAATATCTCTGCATGTTCAGTACAGTCACAACCATCATACTACTAGCTACATTTTTAATCCACAGTTGGTTGAATCTGTGGATGCAGAACTTGTAGCTATGGAGGGTTGACTCTATTACTTAATTTAATGATGACAATAATATCCCTGGGAGGTTGGTATTATTAGTAGTTGTAGTCGTATTTCATCTTCATTTCACTGTCACCCCAGGTTCACCCAGTTGACTTCATGGTGCAGAGCTTTTCTTTGGACAACACACCCCACAAGCCAACTCACAGCTGTGGGCAGAATGCCCAGTTGGTAACTATATGGGTCTCATGCAGCAAAGCCAGTCCCATCCCAAGAAACCTAGCACTCCTAGCAAGGTGTCAGAGAGGAACTCCTAGATCTACTCTTTCAGGCAATGAACTTGGCATGTTCATCTGCCAGCACTGGGACAGTGGGCAGTAGCTACACTGTTACAGTTTTATCAATTGCCACCTTAGGAACCAAGAAGCAGATCCCTGAAGGAGTGACCTATAGGACAAGTCAGCATGGATGGGAGGAAGGGTGTGGGCTTTCTGTGCCCTGAAAAGCTACTTCGTACAAAACATTGCATGCAAGGACTTGGGGGTACTAGAGAAGCACATGAAAATACTGGGAACCCAGAGCAGGGAGGAGTGGAAAGGGAGTCTAGAAGGAAGCAAAAACAAAGTTAGCCTGCTGCATAACTTTTCTCAGAGTCAGTCTTGCATACGGGCCATTATTTTGGCTGGGAAAGAGCCACAGAAGGAAGTTGGGATAGGACATTCAATTAGTCCAAATGTTGGACCAGGGCCTCTGGTTTCTTTGAACTTTTTTTCCATATCCTTGCGTAACTACAGCCACAGAAGCAGAAGAGGACATTGTAAATCTAGATTAAGGTCTTCGTTTATCATTATCTAAATATATATTTACCAAAGTCTTTCCAAACAGGGCTTTTTAAAGTTCTGAGTGATATTCTTTCTGGCATTTTCTTAGGGAAACAAGCTTCTTTCTTCATCAAATGGTGGAATATTTATTGATGGAAAAAGTAATGAGGAGAACCATTACCCAATACTACTTAGTAAGTTTTACACACACTCATAAGTCATTTACATATCCTCTTAGAACTAGCAGTAACTAAATAACAGGAAATTCTGAAAAGGTTTTAGTATGTATAGGTTATCAAAACTTTTCAGGTAGTGATGGCTTCATGCCCATTTTACAACATCAAAGGTAAAGTTAGTGGGTTTTCCTCTCTCAACTACTCCAGACCCACCACTTAGTTGGTTATTGATTGATATTTCGTTGGTTGATATTTATTGGGCACTAAATGTTGACATCATTGTGCCAAATATCAATGGCTACCATTTATTGAGCACCTATTGGCCAGGCATTGGGCTCAGTAGCTTGTCTCCTTTAACACTGATAACCAACCTACTCAGTGTTACTATCCCTATTTTACAAATAAAGAATTGGAGACTTCTCTAGGGTCAGAATTGAAGCCCAGGTCTCTCTTCTTACAAACCACAATAATGATGACTGACTTCATTGGATAATTACCAAGTGCCAAACAAAGCACTTAGTTTTGTGTATGTATTGCTTCATTTAATCTTTAGAACACGCTAAGGCTCAGGATTATTGTTGTTATTAGCTCTACTTTTTTTATGAGGAAAATGAGACTCCAAAAGGTAAAGTAATTTGCCCAGGGTTGTAAAACTTGGAGGTGAAAGAACACATCCAAAATAGGTTCACCTGACACCCCAGGCAAGTGTCACCTCCTCCAGAAAGCTTTTGTAAAGCCTCTAAATATCTTAAGGTATCTATGCACCATGCTCACATTGCACTTGTCCTTTTCTCTCATAACATATTATTAACATTAGCTGGGGTTGTGGCATGTGCAAGACCCAGCGTTCAATCCCCAGCAGAGCAAATAAATAAATAAATAAGCACATCATTAACATTATTATTTTTGCTAGTATCATCATTTGTTAGTATTTCCTGCTTACACTATATGTACATTAACTCTAGTCCTACAAAGGTAATGTAAAACTGGTATTATTAGCCTTGTCATCTGGGAAATAGGTTCAGAAAAGTGAATTAACTTGCCCAAGATCACATAGCTAGTAGACATGGAGGGATTCAAAATCAAGTGCATTAGCCTTCATTGAGTCAAAGTCCTTACTTTTCCAACCACACAATTCTGCCTTCGTATTGAAACTATGTTTAAGTATCTATCTAACCCTGTAGACCAGGGGGTCAGCATACTGTGTTGGTGAATGGCTCAATTTTAAAAACTTCAGAACCAGGTATGGTGGCACACTCCTGTAATCCCAGTAGATGGGAAGTAAGAGAATGGGGAGTTCAAAGCCAACCTCAGAAAAAGCAAAGTGTTAAGCAACTCAGTGAGACCCTGTCTCTAATAAAATACAAAATAGGGCTTGGGATTTGGCTCAGTGATTGAGTACCCCTAAATTCAATCCCTGGTACCCACCCCCCACCAAAGTAAGAACTTGACGCTTTGTGAACCATATGTTCCTGCTGCGACTATTCAACTCTGGCTGTATTCTGAGAGCAGCAATAGACAATACGTAAACAAATGAGTGCACTAGTGCTGCAACAAATCTTTATTAATGGATGATAAAATTTGATTTTCTTATGTCATGTGCAGTGGGCTAGATATGGCCAGTAACCCTACCATAAACGGACAGCTCCTTGAGGATAAAAGGTTTGTCCTATTTATCACTTTTGTACTTTCTTTAGGATTAAGCCCAGTATCCCTAGTTGGGGTCCAGCAAATATTTCCTTTGAGGCAATGTAGAATAATGTTTGTTAAGAGGCAGACTTCTGCAAGAGCATGGATCTGAAAAAAAAAGAGTATAAACTCTAGGGGCATTTTGCTCTGGTTTAAATCCCAGTTGCATCACTTTCTGTGTGACCATAGGCAGGTCACTATGTGGTTATTTTCTGTTCCCTCATCTAAAATGGGACTTAATGGGTTAATAAAGCACTTTGAGCAGTGTCTTAGCATTTTAAATGTTGCTGTTGTTGTTGTTGTTGTTATCAGAATGAAATAAAGCAATCCAACTAGGCACAGTGGTGCATGCCTGAAATCCCAGCAGCATGGGAAGCTGAGGCAGGAGAATCACAAGTTCAAGGCCAGCCTCAGCAACTCAGTGAGGAGGCCTTAAGCAGATTTTTGAGACCCTGTTTCAAAGTAAAAAATTTAGAAAGGGCTGATGATCTGGCTCAGTAGTTAAGTGCCCCTGAGTTCAATCCCCAGCACCAAAAAAAAAAAAGAAAGAAAGAAAGAAAGAAGCCAATCCCATGTGTCTTCAAGGAACTTGACATCTTACCAGCCAGTTAACTGAAAACAGTAGAAAGCAAGTATGAAATCTTTTGCAAACCAGCAACTTGACAACAAGAAACTTGGAGGCAAAATCTTGTTTCTGAAATCTTCCTCTTTCCTGTTCTTAACCTGGACTTGATGACCATAAGAACTCACTTGAAACCTTCCAACAGGGAGCACAAAACAAACCTAAGGCCAACAGCAAGATCCACAGCAGATGTGGTTTGCTTGTTCTGCACAGTGGCGTTTAGGTTCATTTTTGGTTTTGAATTTGAATGTATTGTAGTTAGGCACAGCACACACACTCCACCTCACTAGAGGCACCACTGCTTCCTGTTGTTTTCAATTCTCTACTCCTCTGCTTAGCCCTGAAGACCTTGGAGTTTGAGACCTCTGTCCTCTATCCAGGGCCTTTATCAGGGACTGGCTGCACTGGGGGAGCTCTTGACTTTTCCATTTGAAAGCATCACCATGCAGGGCTGCTCACCTCTGGCACTGGCCACACTAAACTCCATTCAGTTCCTGGAATATATCATGCTGATCTCACCTCCTGTCATTAGCACCTGCTGTTCCTTCTTGGAATATTCTTAGTTCCACTTCACCAGGTTAATTCTTCCTCATCCCTGTTGTTAACTTAGATCTCATGACATCTGGGAACCTTATTCTGACACCTTAAATAAACATTAACAGTGAAGACTCTTCTCTGAACTTTCATAGGGCCCTACACTTCAGTGGAAGAGACTGGCTAGTTTCTCTCTAATTTCATTTCCTGACTGGGCAAAGAGGAACATAACGTTTCCCAGGCTCTCCTGCCATTAAATTGGCTTCTGGTCCCTCTCAAGTTTGAGGATAAATCTTGCTGTGTTATACTCCTTGTACCAACTTTACTTGTTGGCCCACAGAATACAGATAATTCACTGGAGGTCTACAAAGTGGTGAATCCATATGGTAGAAAGAGCCTGGATTCTGAGTCACTGCTTGGACAACAGCTGCCCAGAAGAGTGACTTGACCTGCACTGGCCTATGACATGAATAATAAACACAATTTCTTGTGGCAAACCACAGAGATGTGAGGTGTTTGTTGTTGCTGTTGTTGTTACAGATACTAGAATTAATTACCTTGGCTAATGTATCTCCCTTTTGTCACAGTACTTAATAACAGTGATTATATTGGCCTATTTACTTGACTTGACTAGTCACTAGAATGTAAGCTCCCATAGAGCAGGGAGTTTTGTTGGGTTTGACCCCTCCTATATCTCCAGCATTTAGGGTACCTTGCACTTATAAACTGCTTAATAAATAAATGAATGAGCATCTTATTCTTTTCTCAGTTAACCTTGAAAGAATGGAAGGAGACATGCTTTGCCTTTAGGGCCATGCTACTCAATGCTGTCTGACATCATAGTTGCCTTGGAAACTGCCAAATCACTCAGTGATTTACCCTATGACAGCACTGGAATTGGCCTTATATACCTCAGTCATTGCCAAGGTCTCTGAAGACCTCCATGTTACCAAACCCAACAGTGTCCTTTTTGTCTTCATCTAATTTTATCTTCCAGCACTGATCAACAGAGTTGACCACTTTTTCTTCCAACAGACTCCTCTCTCAGCTTCTGTAACACAACACATTTTTCTTAATTCTCTAATATTTTTGTTCCCCTTTGTTCTATTTTGTAGGCTAATCTTCTATCCAATACATCAATTTTTGAATGTCCTGCACTAGTTTTGGGGGTTTCTTTTCTTCTTTTCTCTACCTTCCCTGTCTTCCTAAGTAATCCATTCTATTTTCATGGAATTAAATGTCATATATATGTTTATTTTTTCTGTATTCATAGTCCTAATCCAAAACATCCTTCCCAATGTTAGATTCACATGACACCTAGCATTTAGATGTCTACTTGGTTAGACACCTACTTGGAAATTTCAGAGGTATCTTGAACTTAACCTGTCCGTAATAGAACTCTTTATAAGTGCCCTCCTTGCCATGCCCCCATTCCTGACTCCTCTTCACCAGATTAACGCCTTAACAAAAGCATCTCCACATTTAAGTCCTCCTTCTCTGTTCACGGCTTCTAAGTATGTTCCCCTGCCAATCTTGCAAATGTTCTTCTCACTTTTCTTCACACAAATGTCACAATTTGAAATAATGTATTTACTAGGTACTTACTTCTTTATTACCTCTCCGATCCCTATTTTATTCTAAGCTCTTAGGCTGTAGAGTGCACCTACTTTATTTTCTCAATGAATATATTACATAGTACCTAGCACAGCACCTGCCATGTAGTAGTTATTAAGTAATATATGTTGAATGAAATAAAAAGCATGCAATACTCCACCTAACTGTGTGATTTGAAGAGAATGGTGGGGTAACCCCCAATCCCACTCTAAAAAGCTCTTTCACTCCATTCCATTCAACTTATAACATCATGTGACACCCCCATTTCAATCAATTCTTTTGCAAGGCATTAGTTGGTAAATTCAATCTGCCATTTGTTTTTATATATATCCAAGCTAAGAATAGGTTTTACATTTAATATTGTTGAAAAAAATCAAAATAATGATTTCTTTGAGATGTGAAAAATACATGATAAGTTGGAATGGTGGCACATGCCTGTAATGCCAGCAACTTGGAAGGGTGTGGTGGGAGAATTAAAAGTTCTAAGTCAGTCTGAGCAATTTGGTGATACCCTGTCTCAAAATAAAAAATAAAAGAGGGTCACTAGGGACATAGCTCAGTGATAGAGTGCACCTAGGTTCAATCCCCAGTACCAAAAAAAAAAAAAAGGAACATTGCATAACAATCAACTGATTTCTTTTTTTATTGTTCTTTTTAGTTATACATGAGAGCAGAATGCATTTTGATTCATAGTATACAAATGGAGTGCAACTTTTCATTTCTCTGGTTGTACACGAAGTAGATTCACACTATTTGTACACAGGGTAATGATGTTTGCCTCATTCCACCATCTCTCCTACCCCCTCTTCCCCTCTCCTCCTCTCATTTCACTCTACACAATCCAAAGTTCCTCCATTCTTCCCCTACCCTTCAGCCCACCCCGCCTCCCGGTTATGTATCATCATTCAATTATCAGAGAAAACATTTGACCTTTGGTTTTTTGGAATTGGTTTATCTCACTTAGCATGATATTCTCCAACTCCATTCATTTACTGGCAAATGCCATAATTTTATTTTTCTTTATGACTGAGAAATATTCCATTGTGTAGACATATAACAGTTTCTTTATCTATTGAAGGGCATCTAGGTTGGTTCCACAGTCTAGCTATTGTGAATTGAGCTGCTACAACATTGATGTGGCTGTGTCACTGTAGTATGCTGATTGTAAGTTCTTTGGGTATAAACTGAGGAGTGGGATAGCTGGGTCAGGTGGTGGTTTCATTCCAAGTTTTCTGAGGAGTCTCCATACTGCTTTCCAGAATGGTTGCACCAATCTGCAGTCCCACCAGCAATTTATGAGTGTGTCTTTTCCCTCACATCCTTGCTAGCACCTATTATTGCTTGTATTCTTTTTTAAATATATATATATATATGTGTGTGTGTGTGTGTGTGTGTATATATTTTTAGCTGTCAATGAATCTTTATTTTATTTATTTATATGTGGTGCTGAGACTCAAACCCAGTGCCTTACACATGCTAGGCAAATGCTCTACCACTGAGCCATGACTCCAGTCTTATTGCTTGTATTCTTGATAATAACTATTCTAATTAGAGTGAGATTAAATCTTAAAGTGTTTTTGATTTGCATTTCTCTAATTACTAGAAATGTTGAACACTTTTTCATATATTTGTTGATCCCTTGTATTTCTTCTGTGAAGTGTCTGCCCAGTTTCTTAACCCATTTATTGATTGGGTTGTTTGTATTTTTGGTGTAAACTTTTTAAAGTTCATTATAAATTTTGGAGATTAGTGCTCTATCTGAAGTGCATGTGGAAAAAATTTTCTCCTACTTTGTAGGCTCTCGTTTCACATTATTGATTGTTTTCTCTTCTGAATCCATCCCATTTATTGATTCCTGCTTTTATTTCTTGTGCTTTAGGAATCATGTTAAGGAAGTCTGGTCCTAAGCTGATATGATGAAGATTCGAGCCTACTTTTTCTTCTGTTAGGCACAGGATTTCTGGTCTAATTCCTAGGTCCTTGGTCCATTTTGAGTCGAGTTTTGTGTCAGGTGAGAGATAGGGGTTTAGTTTCATTTTGCTGCATATGGATTTCCAGTTCTCCCAGCACCACTTGTTGAAGAGGCAATCTTTTCCCCATTGTATGTTTTTGGCACCTTTTTCCAGTATGAGATAACTGTACTTACGTGGTTTTGTCTCTGTGTCTTCTATTCCATTCCATTGGTCTACCTGCCTACTTTGGTGCCAATACCATGCCATTTTTGTTACTATTGCTCTGTTGTATAGTTTAAGGTCTGGTATTGTGATACCTCCTGCTTGACTCTTCCTGTTAATGATTGCTATGGCTATTCTGGATCTCTTATTTTTCTAAATGAATTTCATGATTGCTATCTGTAATTGTATGAGGTAGGTCATTGGGATTTTAATTGGAATTACATTGAATCTGTGTAGAGCTTTTGGTAGTATGGTCATTTTGACAATATTAATTCTGCCTATCCAAGAACACTGGGAGATCTTTCCATTTTCTATGTTTGTTTTAATTTCTTCCTTCAGTGTTCTATAGTTTTCATTGTACAGGTTTTTCACCTCTTTTGTTAGAATGATTCCCAAGTATTTTATTTTGGGGGGGTTATTATAAAATGGGGTAGTTTTCCTAATTTCTCTTTCAGAAGATTAATTACTTAAATGCATTAGATTTATTACTGTAGATTTTATATCCTATTCCTTTGCTGAATTAATTTATTAGTTCTAAAAGTTTTCCGATGGAACTGGATCATCTAAATATAGAATCATGTCACTGACAAATACTGATAGTTTGAATTTTTCTTTTCCTATTCATATCCCTTTAATTTCTTTGGCCTATTTAATTGCTCTGTCTAGAATTTCAAGGACGATGTTGAATAGAAGTGGTGAAAGAGGACATCTCTGCCATGTTCAGGTTTTTAGAGGGAATGCTTTCAGTTTTTCTCCATTTAGAATGATGTTGGCCATAGGCTTAACATAGATAACCTTTACAATGTTAAGGTATATTCCCTATTTTTTCTAGTGTTTTGAGCACGAAGGGATGCTGTATTTTATCAAATGCTTTTTCCGCATCTCATGAAATAATCATATGATTCTTAACTTAAAGTCTATTGATTTGGTGAAGTACATTTATCAATTTATGGATTGAACCAACCTTGCATTCCTAGGATGAAACCCACTTGATCATGGTGCACTATCTTTTTAATATGTTTTTGCTAAAATTTTATTAAGAATTTGTGCATCTATATTCATCAGAGATATTGGTCTGAAGTTTTCTTTCCTTGATGTGTCTTTACCTGCTGTAGTATCAGGGTGATACTAGCTTCATAGAATGAGTTTGGAAGGGTTCCCTACTTTTCTATTTCATGAAATACTTTGAGGATTATTGGAATGAGGATTCTTTGAATGTTTTGTAGAACTCTGTTGAGAATCCATCTGGTCCAAGGCTTTTTTGGTTGGTAG
The DNA here is from genome assembly GCF_902686445.1 of Sciurus carolinensis. Classification (NCBI taxonomy): domain Eukaryota; kingdom Metazoa; phylum Chordata; class Mammalia; order Rodentia; family Sciuridae; genus Sciurus; species Sciurus carolinensis. The sequence goes on from NC_062232.1 coordinate 91,003,772, forward strand.
ACTTTTGATGGCTTCTTCTATTTCATCACTTGAAATTGGTCTGTTTAAATTGTGTATGTCCTCCACATTCAGTTTGGTTGGATTGTATATCTCTAGAAATTTGTCAATGTCTTTAAGATTTTCTATTTTGTTGGAGTATATATTTTCAAAATAGCTTCTAATTATGTTTTGTATTTCAATAGTGTCTGTGCTGATATGTGCTGTGTCCTTTTTCAACACAAATTTTAGTAATTTTAGTTTTCTCTCACCTTCTCTTCATTAGTATGGCTATGGATTTATTTTTTCAAAGAACCAACTTTTAGTTTGGTCAATTTTTTGAAGTTTTTTTGTTTCAATTTCATTGATTTCAGCTCTGATTTTAATTATTTCCTGTCTTCTACTACTTTTGGTGTTGATCTGTTTTTTTTTTTTTTAGGGCTTTGAGATGTAGTGTTAGGTAATTTGTTGACTTTTTATTCTGTTATTTTTTTTATTGAATGAACTCAATGCAATGAATTTTCCTTTTAGTAGTGCTTTCATAGTGTCCCCGATATTTTAACATGTTGTATCCATGTTCTCATTTACCTCTAAGCATTTTCTTAATCTCCTCCCTGATGTCTTCTGCTATCCATGCTTCATTCAATAGCATATTATTTAGTCTCCAGGTGTTGGAGAATTTTCTATTTTTTATTTTATCATTTAATTCCATTATGATCTAATAGAAAGCAAGGTAGTACCTCTATTTTTTTGTATTTGCTAAGAGTTGCTTTGTGGCATAACATATGGTCTGTTTTAGAGAAGGAAAGATGTGCTACTGAGAAAAAAGTGTATTCTCCTGTTGATGGATGGAATATTATATATATTTGTATATATCTGTTAAGTGTTATTGAGTTCTGTGGTTTCTTTGTTCAGTATTTGTTTGGAAGATCTATCCTGTGGTGAGAGAAGTGTGTTAAATTGACCCAGTATTATTGTGTAGTGATCTATTTGATTTTCAAAATTGAAAAGGGTTTGTTTGACATGCATAGATGTTCCATTGTTTGGGGCTTAAATATTTAAAATTGTTACAGCTTGTTGATGTATGATTCCCTTAAGCAGTATGCAGTATGAAACATCCTTCCTTATCCATTCTGACCTGAAGGACTTGGCTTGAAGTTCACTTTATCTGATATGAGAATGGAAATCCTTGCTTTTTTACTGAGTCCATGTGCATGATACGATTTTTCTCATCCATTCACCTTCAGTCTGTAGATGTCTTTTCCTATGAGTCTCCTGAAGGCAGCATATTGTTGGATCTTTTTTTAAAATCCAATCTGCCAGTCTGTATCTTTTGATTAATGAATTTAGGTCATTAGCTTTCAGGGTTATTATTGAGATATTATTTGTATTCCTGATCATTTTGGTTTACTTTTGGTTTTAAGTTGCCTCGGTTTCTCCTTTGTTTGGCTTTTCCTTTAGGGTAGTTCCTCCATTTGCTGACTTTTGTTGTGGTTTTTCATTTCCTCCTCATAGAATATTTTGCTGAGAATGTTCTGTAGTGTAGGCTTTCCATTTGTAAATTCTTTTAACTTTTGTTTATCATGGAAGGTTTTTATTTCATTCCCAAATCTGAAGTTTAGTTTTGCTGGATATAAGATTCTTGGTTGGCATTCATGTTCCTTCAGAGCTTGAAATATGTTGTTCCAGGCCCTCCTAGCTTTTAGTGTTTGGGCTGACCAATCTGCCGATATTTGTATTGGTTTTCCCCTATAGGTAATCTGACAATTTTCTCTTGCAGTCTTTAAAATTCTATCTTCATTTTGTATGTTGGGCATTTCCTTTATAATGTGCCTTGGTGTGGATATATTGTAATTTTGTACTTTTTGTGTCCTGTAAGCCTCTTGTATTTGATTTTCCATTTCATTCTTCAGGTTTGGGAAATTTTCTTATACTATTTTGTTGAATAGATTGTTCATTTCTTTTGTTTGTATCTCTGTGCCTTCCTCAATCCAAATAATTCTTAAATTTGGTCTTTTCATGTTATCCCATAATTCTTGGAGGTTCTGTTCATGATTTCTTACAATCTTCTCTGTGTGTTCAACTTTGTTTTCAAGATTAAATATTTTGTCTTCATTGTCTGTGATTCTGTGTTCCAAGTGATCTTGTCTGTTGATGATGCTTTCTATTGAGTTTTTAATTTGATTTACTGTTTCCTTCATTTCAAGGATTTCTGTGTCACTTTTTTTTTGAATTTCTAATTCTTTATTGAAATAATCTTTTGCTTTCTGTATTAGCTCTTTTAACTGTTTATTGAAGTGATCTTTTGCTGCCTACATTTCTTCTCTTATATAATGCTTTACTTCTTGGATCATTTTAATTAAGTACATTCTGAACTCCTTTTCTGACACCTCTCCTACTGTGCTGTCAATGGATTCTATTAATTCAGCATCTTGACTTGTTTGGGGCTCTTTCTTCCCTTTTTTTTCATGTTGTCTGTGTATCTTCCCCTCTAGCAGTGTGGATCTCAAGTATTACAGTTTCCCCCCATAGGTTTATAGTGTCTCTGCAGGTTTCCAGTACCTTGTCTTTAAGTGGGAGATCAATATTAACAGCACCTAATGCAAACAATATGCAACCTTAAATAGCCCCTATAAAAATGTTAACAGTATTGTCATTATAAACAGAGATGATGTGTTTGATTATTATCTACAGAATAAACAATAGTTTGCAAAAAGGGCTACAATTTCTAATGATGGACAAAGAGGACAGGGGAGGGGTATAAGGTGTAATGTTAATGAGGTAAGAAGTGAGAATACAAAGTTACTAAATCATAGGAAGAGTGAAAGCAGAATCAAAAGAAGTTGGTTGTTAACAGGAGAAAATGGAGACAGAGTCTCTGAAGAAACAGACAAGTAAGAGGAAAATACAGTGAGAAAAAAATTAAAAATAAAAAAATTTAAATCTACAACAAAACTGTAACATACTATTCATACCTCCCAGTCTTCAGTAGCCTGATGCATGAAATGTACTTGATTTCCAACATGTTACAGATGTGAAAGCAGGAAAGAAAAAAGAAAAAAATGGTGAAAAAAAGGTTTTGAAGGGAAATTGAACAATTGTTTTTGTTGGAGTTCAATATCTTCTCTGCCTTCCTTCTCTTCTGATAGGTGGAGTTGTCTGGAGTTTGCCGAGAACTCCAACCTTTGGATGATGACAGTTACTAACATGGAAGTTTTATATTTGGAGGTAGGACTTCTGGAGATGGGGTATAGCAATTGCCAGTCCCTCTGGAAGACTGCACCCCAGGACTCTCTTTTGGGGTCCACTCATGTGACACAGGAGCCTGATCTTAGCCCCTTCCCTCACTTGTGGATCCCACAATTCCTGGTCCATAATGTAGTCTCTAAATTGTATCTCTCCTGTCCCTGCCTTTTTGATTTCCCATTGATGAACCTCTCTCCCCAGAGGTCCTGAGGACTGAGTGCTGGGACCTGTGCGCCTGTCTTGGAAAGCTGTTCTGTACTAGGCAAATCAGGACCAGGCATTGAGAGTTGTGGGCCAGCCATGTAGCTGCAGGCACTGGGCTGGTTGGTGGCTAGGGGATGGTTGGGAGACTGGGGATTGAGGAGCTAGGGGGCCCAGGTGCTTGGTAGAGTCATGGACCAGGCTGATGTCGGGCCCCAACAGTGCTCCTGACTTGTCTCTGGAATTCCGATGGGTGCCGGGCTGTTTGACTCTGCGAGCTGGGATCAAGATGCCCTCACACCCTTTTCCCACCAATCGACCCCTTGCAAGGCTCTCTCCTGCCTCTGCAGCAAGATGGTGGCTAGTAGCTCACCTAGCATGGATACCCCAGATGCAACCAAGTCTGCAGGGCCCTTGGTGATGATCTTTCAGGTCCTGGTTGTTATCCCTGGATGTAAGCAGCCACAACCCAAGTTGGTGACAGCAGCAGTGGCTAACCTGTAGGTACTTTGATAATAAACTTCTAGTCTCTGGCAGGTGTCCCAGATGGAAGCTGCTCCAGCTAAATATGGTGGCAGCAGCCACAGGAATAATCCAAGATGGCAGCAGAGGTGTCCCAAGGAGTTGGTAGATGGGGAGCCACAGTATGGTACATCCATGCAGGGCCAGCCAGGGCTGGAGAGCATCATGTGGCAGGCTGGTGCTGCAGATCCCCCGATTTTTTCATAGAAACACAGTACTCCAATTTTTTGTGTGTGAATTGTCTACTGTTGATGTCATGCCTCAAGAGCTGAGTTAAATCAGTGCAAAAAAGACTGTGCAGCCTGCAAAAACCTAAAATATATACTATTTGGCCCTTTACAAAATAGTGTGCCAATTGTCATGCTTATGAATTGAAGGATCCTAATAAAATGTGTGAGTCACCTGAGAAAAGTAGCAGACTGAGCCTGTATCTTCCAGCAACATTCAAACATGAATTTGCATATTTAACCTGTTAGGTTACCCATAAGGGACCTAAGAAAGAGCATAAATCAAAAAGAGATTTTACAAGGGGAGAAGGGGAAGGGAGTTCCAAAGTAAGTATCCCTGACCTTCTCTGGGGAGAGGAACTACATTAAGATTGGCCTGAACTTTGAAGACATGAGTAAGGACCATGGGTGAGAGGGCACAGTGGTACTTATGAGTAGCTTGGTGAATGAATATTGTAGGTAAGGGGAGAGTGTGGGACCTATCCAAACCTCATGAGAAAGAGGAGAAAGCATAGCTTCCTGCCCACATTTCCTCCTCATACCCTGACACCAAAAGTGCATGGGGCTACAGAGTAAGCAGCCCAGCAGAGGCTAAGGCCCTGCCATGGAATGGGTCAGACTTCCCACTCATGGATTCCTCTGTGATGAACTTTGGTGATTCTTGGCAACACTTAGGGAGGGCTAAGTAGAGAGTTGTTCAGAAGCACATTGAGCATCTCAACATCCCAGAGTCCCTGGAGACTAGGGGAAGGGACAGCACCAAACATCGGGTGCCCTCATTCATCACTTCGCTCTCCTTCATACAAATCCTCCAAATTTAGGTTTGAAATCACCAAGACCTTGTGAATCTTCGTGCTCTGAAGCCTTCTGCTATTCCCCTACACTCAAAACTTAAAGGTCGGAAGTTGCAACCCTCCCAGTTTCTTTCTTACATCCAGGCAATGCCATAATCCAGGGACTGAGGGGGCGGTTTTCTTGGGAGAGGTCCTCTTTATCTTCTTTCCTGCTTTCACAGCCACTGCCAACCTGGCCAACAATCTCCTGGTGTACCCACACATACACGCAAATTCCTCTCCCTCCCCAAAGAAGCAAATGATTTCTGCTCCTCGGGTGAGTCACCACCCAGTAAGAGTTACCACAAGCCTGATTTCTGCGTCAGCAGTCCCAACATGCTGTTTTTCTCAAAGGGTGGGGAAACAAGAGGGAGGGCAGGAGTGGGGGATGGAACAAAGTGAACACACCACAACCAAAGAGTTGTCTCTGCTCTTCTACCTCCTACTGGCCAGAAGGGGCCTTTGGTATGTTAGGCATCCTGCGCGTTGCCAGTTTCGTTTCCCTTGCTCTTTTAGTTTACTTATTCCCTTGGATGTTCAGGTTTATGTTCTGCGATGGGGTTAGGTTTCCAAGTGGACCCCAGAGACACCACAAAGGGGATTTAGGGCAGCCCTGTGAACAGTCTCACTGACCTAAATAGGTGTGGTCTAATCCTATGAAGCTGAAGATACTGTTGGAATGATACACAGAACATTGATATCCAAGGGCAGTGTAGAGAATTCATGACAGTTACCAGAACAGGAAGGATAGAAAAACCCTGAACCCTGGTAGTAGTCGTAATAATAATAATAATAACAGCAAAGTATTATTATACACTGTTTAAAGACACACAGACATAGACATATTTAATGGTTTTAGTATAATCTTACAACAATCCAATGAGGTCGACAGTATTTTTAATACCATATCTCAGATGAGAAAACCAAGGGCTATCAGGTAAAGCAGTTGTCCTGAAGTCTCTAAGATACTAAGGCAAAGAATCAGAATTTGAGCCTTGGGGTCTGGCACTAGGGTCCATTCAACCACCAGACTTCACTCAGAGAAAGTATTCATGCTTAAATATAAAGGACCCTACATCTGAAAGAGTCCTTTGAATAAATCCTTTCCTTCCTTCCTCCTTCCCTCCCCCCTCCCTCCTTCTTCCCTCTTCTTTCTTCCTTTCTTTCTTTCTTTCTTTCTTTCTTTCTTTCTTTCTTTCTTTCTTTCTTTCTTTCTTTCTTTCTTTCAACACAGGGTATTGAACCCAGAAGTACTATGCCACTGAGCTGCATCCCCAGTCCTTTCTATTTTTATTTTGGGACAGGGTCTGGCTAAATTACCCATGCTGGCCTTGAACTTGTGATCTTCCTGCCTCAGCTTCCACAATTCATGGGACCGCAGGCATGTACCACCATGCCCAGCCCATGGCAGACATTCTGACATGTAGCTCTCTGGAAAAGGAGGGAATAAGAGAAGGAAGTAAAATATGAGATCTTGTGCTACTATTCCTTGTCATATCCCTTAAGTTAGATACATGCTGAGCTTTTGTAAAGATTGGCAGAGAGTCTAGTATGGTAAATAAGTTGGAGACTGGTACTAAGGCCTTCAAAATCTCTTTGAGTGAAAGGTTTAAACTTCCTGTGTGTTTCTTTGTGTCTGTATCATGGATTTATTGCTTCCAGTCTCCTTACAATCCACCATATACCCTCATATAACAGAATATTTTTTAGGGCCGCTTATTCCTAAAGGACAGTATACAAATTTTGAGCATAGGAAGGAGTCTTTTAGTAAAACACAGTAAAGGAGGAAGTGACTCACAAATGAACATTTAACTGATCAGAACATTCTTTCTGATGCATTTGACCACTGATAAAGAAGGAGTCTGCTATCATCTCTTAAAAAGAAAAAGAAATAGAGAAGGAATGAAAGAAAGAAAGAAAGAGAGAGAGAAAGAGAGAAAGAAAAGAAAGAAAAAGAAAGAAAGAGAAAGAAAGAAAGAAAGAAAGAAAGAAAGAAAGAAAGAAAGAAAGAAAGAAAGAAAGAAAGAAAGAAAGAAAGAAAGAAAGAAAGAAAGGGGCTGGGGAGATAGCTCAGTCGGCAGAGTGCTTGTCTTGCAAGCACAAGGCCCTGGGTTCAATCCCCAGCACCCACCCCCCCAAAAAAAAGAGAAAGAAAGCCTACCTCAGGTAGCTACTATGATTTTCACTAAAATAATGTTCAACATCAGAAATGAGGTTGACTCCTGGATAAAATTGTGGCCAGTATACTCAGAATCACATTGTAGATTTAGGCCATAATGAAAGTCCCTTGGTTTAGCAGCACAATCCAGAAACTGTATTAAATATTCAATGATAGAACCCTTCCTGGAACATAGCCTTTCTACTTGAAAAGAAGCAGTACTCATTGAAATACATCCTCTCTAGAATGGAAAATGTATAACTGCCCCGTATTCAAATAGCTGCAATTTGATAGATTAAACTGGGACAACAGCATACTAAGTGAATAGAAAAAAATGCTATATATGCATAAAGTCATGACTTCAAAATATATGCTGCATTTGCAGGGAAAACTAACAGACAAAATATGAGGTATGCTGCAGTTAGTGCCATGGTTACCCTTTCTACAAAAGAGCATTGGGAGGGCCATGGAACAAAGAACTTTAAGCTTTAAGCTGAAACTATAGATCAAAAGGGAGTGGACAATTAATAATGATCACGGACATAGATCTGTACATATAATTATATATGGAAAAAAATGGCAACTTGGGACCAATCAGTGATTGCCATAAAGAAAATTAGAGGTTAACATGTGGTAATACAATTAAATCAAAATGTTTATCAATCACTAACTATCAGCATTTCTAACTTCAACTTAGGAAAGTAAAGACAGAAATGTTATAAACCAGTGACAGTATTCATTTTTTCAAGAAAGACTTGTGACCCTCTTTGAAGTGAAAGGAAGAATATAGAAAAGATGAGAACTAAGAATGGAAAACAAGGTTCTGTTAAGATGAAGGTTTGAGGGAAAAAGTTAATATTACTTTTTGATTTGCATTTGCCTAAAATATTTTGCAAAAAATACAGGTTATTAAGTTACTCACCTGATCCACTGCCCTAACCCTCCTGTCTGTGTACCAGAGGTTTTCAACATGGGGCCTTTGAAGTTTCTTGAGATTATATAAAGAAATCTCTGTGTTTATGATGTGTACATATTTTTCCATACAGATTGTTCCCCTTTCTGATATTAGCTGGGTAATCTTTTTTCCCATTTTATTTTGTATTTGTTCTAATTAGTTATATATGACAGTAGAATGCATTTTGACACAACATACATAAATTTAGTATAACTTCTCATTTTTCTAGTTATACATGATGAAGAGTTGCACAGGTCATGTAGTCATATGTATATAGGGTAATAATGTCTGATTCATTATACTACCCTTCCTACCCTCATATCCCCTCCCCTCTGTCTAATACAAAGTAATTCTAGTCTTCCCTAGGCCTCCCCACTTATTGTGAATGAGCATCCACATATGAGAGAAAACATTAGGACTTTGGTTCTTTGGGATTGGTTTATTTCACTTAGCATGATAATCCCCTAGTCCATCCATTTACTGACGAATGTCAGAAAGTCATTCTTCTTTATGGCTGAGTAATATTCCATTGTGTATATATACCACATTTCTTTATCCATTTATATGTTGAAGGACATCTAGGTTGGTTCCATAGTTTAGCTATTGTGAGTTGAGCTGCTATAAACACTGATATGACTGTGTCACTGTAGTATGCTGATTTTAAGTCCTTTGGGTATAAACCGAGGAGTGGGATGACTAGGTCAAATGGTTGTTCCATTCGAAGTTTTCTGAGGAATATCCATGCTGGTTTCCATAGCAATTGCACCAATTTGGGGTCCCCCCAGCAATGTATGAATATACCTTTTTCCTCACATCCTCGTCAACATTTATTGTTGCTTGTATTCTTGATAATTCAACTGGGTAATATTGACATTAATTTATATTTTTGCCTCTAACAATGATATATTTCCCATCAATGTAATTAACATATATGCTTTTGGCCAGAAGAGTGTCCATAGAGGGGAAGCATAGAAGATGTAGATTTAATAGTTGCTAGAGTATTGTGCTGATATCTGGATCTTGCAGCTCAGTAAGAATAATTTATCTCACTATATGGTTCCTTATCATGTCTGGTTGGGGAAGAAAGAAAACCAGGATTTGGAGTTATAGCTCAGTGGTAGAGCTCTTGCCTAGCACATGTGAGGCACTAGGTTCCATCCTTAGTACCACATAAATAAATAAATAATTTAATTAATTAATTAATAAAAATACTGTGTCCATCTACAACTAAAGAAAAAATTTTTTTAAAAAGAAAGAAAACCAACCTATACCTGAAAAGTCATCTCCTATGTGCCAGGCACTATCATTCATTTATTGATTAGACAAACACTTATTGAGTGCTCACTATGTTTGTGTACATTGTTTTATTCCCTAAGCTCCACACAAGAAGTATTATTTCCCACATTTTATCGATAAAGAAATGAACATTTGAAGAGATTCAGAGGGATTAATTACTTTTCCCAAGGACAAACAGGAAATGTGAGGATGGGGTTTTGAATTCTGGCCTTGTCTGACTTGAAGCATGATTTGCTAACCTTGATTCAGTTTCACAAATGAAAAGCTTGATGTCTACGGAGGCAAAATGACTAACTCCATGTTGCAAGCAATAAGGTGTGGGACACACCCAGGGCTGCCTCAGGCCTCTGTTCTCTGTTAAGGCCATCTGAGGAGCCAGCACCCACAGCCTGCATCTGGAGTTCTTCCAAGCACCCTGGCACTGCTCAGATTGCCATCTCCAAAGCAGACATGCCCCTATGCTCTTGTTTCCAGCAGATCCAAAACGATTAGATTACAGGCTTCCCTTGGTGAAGTGACAAATGGCTTCTCCAATTTGCCAGCTGCTTTACTGAACCCTTCAAGACAGATTTTTCTACCAGAGCAAACACAAAAATGACCAGCTGTTTGTGACACTATTGTTTGTCTTCACATTTTAGCCTAGCACCCAATCATGACTGAGAAAACTGACTTTTGGCTAGCCATTTCTGGTTTGTCATTAATCAGTCTCTCCCCTTTAGCTGCCCAGCGGAAACCTCAGACAGTGTTTGATGTTGGTTTCTTAAATTAGGGCTGCTTTTAGTCCAAGTCATTCCTCCTCACACCAGATCTGCTAAAGGTTATAGGCCTTGAGATCAAAGCACTAATGAGTATCACGATGACCCAGGATTGCTCATGCAGAGGAAATAAAGGCAAATGCTTCAGGCTCCCAAGAATATAGAAGCTTTATGCTACTTTAGAGATCAGGCAGAGGTGCAATACTCTAAGTTCTAGATGCCAATTTTGAAAGATTTGACATGGTAGCACATACCCTAAGGGTCTCAGTCACATGTTCGCATTCACCCTACACCTCTACCATACCCATAGCAACAGTGGAAACACTGAAGCTCTTCTATCCCTTATATACAATGGCAGTCCTGACTTGCCCAGTGTTAATTCTCTGCCTGTTCTGTTCACCAAAAGCTACTTCAGAAGAAAATAGGAAAGAACTCTTGCTTTTCTCCTCTGATTTAAAATGGAAACCATGGGGATTGTTGAGTGGGACCTACACATAATCTGCCAGGACCCTATTACTGCCAAAAGAAGAGCTACAGGAGGATTCTAAACCACATGGCAAACGACTAAAGAGGCAGGAGTTTCCTGGGCTGCACATATAGTTAGCACTCTTTGGAATGTTGGTCAGTTATAATTGCATTGCTGTCAGAATAAGTATGCCCTGTTACTGTACTACATATTTTTAGAACCTTAGGTTTCTCGGAATCACAACTATATTCATCCTTAGATTCCTGAACAATCCAAGTGCATCCCCTACTAAGATGACAACTTAAAAAATCCAACGTCACCTATTTCTAGAAACCTATCCTATCAGAAGTTTGCATTCTGGATGTGGTGAGCACTCTTGGTCTTGTAATGACTACAACCTTCTCTGCCTAAACCCTCATGGTTGTGATCATGCTTAGAGTAGTTGGCTGACAAACCAATACACACAAAATTTGACCAGGGTCTGGTTTTTAAAATTTGGTGTTTGAATAAATTCACAGAAAATAGAATCCAGTGCTTTCATTTTTGAGAGAAGAAAGTCAACCAATCTTTCAGCCTCTACTTCCCCCAAGTTATGTTTGCTACAGAGATGGCAGAGTGTAGAGTGGGGTAGGATTTAGATATTCAGGAGGTTTCTCCAGCCTCTCTGAGGGACTGGATTTAGTGGTAACTGGAGTGCTGTATTTCATCCCAATAGCCTTGTGAAGATTCTAATGGCTGCTAAGTAGGGTCAAACACCAATGCCTGGACTTCAGTCTTCAAATCAACACATACTCGTGTGTTTTCTAGGTACAAAGGCTCGTTGTCTGCTGGATATAGGACTGTGGATGTTCATACTTAACTTTTTTTCAGTAGCGTCTCTTCCTCTACTTACTCTTTCACACAAAAAGGCCAGAATAGATAAATAGGACAGTTTCCAGTATGTGCCAGGAAAACCCATCTCAATTTTCTAGTCAGCATGTGAGTGAGAGAACATTCAAAGGAACTTACCCAGACCTCACGGAACAGGTAGTATTAAGTCTGGTTCACAGAAGTTTTTTAGCTGAATTGCACCATAAGTGAAGCAACTACTTTTAACCTGAAAAGTCAGGATTTTTCAAACCTAGATATATGTATTATTATCTATGGCTTTGATAAGACTTTGTCTTTTACTTGACAGTTGCAAGGATAGTGATTTTTTTCCTCAGATAATTGCATGTCTGAACACTAGGTGTATGTAATAATTTTTAAATATGAATCTAACATTAATGTGTACGTACCAAAAAACCCTGGGGACATTTCACTACAAAATATGAACCTTAAAGTTTTAATTCACATTTACCAATTCAATTCAATTGGTAGGCAGAACTTAGAGTTGAAAGTAAGGAGCATAGGGATTCTGGGTATACCAGAGATCAAGTGTCTTATAGGTAGAACATCGTGGGACAGGAAGGTACCTACCTTGCCACATTGCATTATTTTTGCCAAGACAATGACCATGTTGGTAAACCAGGGCAAAGTTCAAATAACATCTGGGTAAGGTTCCTTTAGAAGTTTATTCTTTGGCCATGTTCTTTTGCAAGCTAGTTGTGCAATCCCATAATTCAGGAGAAGCAACTATTGGAGAAATATTGTGGGCCAGGACCTGACTAAGTATGTGTGGGTGTTTTCCTTGGTGTATCCAGTCTAAGTTCCAGGAAGAAAAGATGCTTTTGCTCAAAGGAAATCAATTAAAATGTAAGCTTAGATTCCAAGTTTGACTTAGACTACATGCTACTGAAGGGCATCATGCACAACCATTTTTCTTCCCTGTGTGTGTATGTATGTGTGTGTGTGTGTGTGTGTGTGTGTGTGTGTGTGTGAGAGAGAGAGAGAGAGAGAGAGAGAGAGAGAGAGAGAGCATGAGAGAGAGAGAGAGAGAGAATGTGTGTGTATGTGTGTGTGTGAGAGAGAGAGAGAGAGAGAGAGAGAGAGAGAAAATCCAACATGAATCCAACATTCATACATACTTACCAAAGATCCAGGGGACATTTCATTAGAAAATGCAAACCTTACTGGGTATAGGAAGAGATTAAGGGCAAAGTTTTCTCCTTGGTATGAGGACAGGGAACAAGACAGAAAGAAATGTCCTTCAAAGATGTTTCATACCCAGGCAGAGTGATACACATCTGTAATCCCAGCAACTCAGGAGACTGAAGCAGTATGATTGTGAGTTCAAAACCAGCCTCAGTCATTTAGCAAGGCCCTAAGCAACTTAGTGAGACCCTGTTTCTAAAAAAATCAAAAAGGGTCAGGGATGAAGCTCAGTGTTAAGCACCCCTTGGTTCAATCTCTAGTACCAAATAAGAGAAAGAAAGAAAGAAAGCTGTGGTCTTTGTGCATGTATGAAGCATCTTACTTTCCCCCTTACTTACTTCTCTTTCACTCATTCTCATACTCACCTCTAAGCCTAACCCAGACAATCCTTCAGTGAATCAAACCATGAGTCACTTTGGAAAGCAGTCCCTTAGGGGATGCTTAGTGCAGTCTGTGGCTCAGACCAGTTAGTCCATGGATTGAGAACACTTTGCTAGGTCTTCTGACTCACATTTTTCAGAGTGCTCTTGAGCACCTAATAATACTTAGGGCATGAGGCAGAAAAGTTCAGGCCCCATAGAGCTCACAGGGCACAAAGGTACTCAAGGGATTATTATCTTCCTTATCTATCAGGTCCCAGATCCAGTCTCCTCTCTTCCTCTTAACCAAAACAACTAGCACCTGTACTAGGATAGTTTTTCACTGTTATACAGCCCCACTGAAATGTAGGCCCACAAACCTCTTCCCAAAACAAAGTATGTTTATCCAAATTGAATGTGATAAATAAACAGAGGGTAGTCTTGGAAGCCAAAGAGGGCAGCTCTAATGAAGTTTTATGGAACTGAAAGGAAGGCAAGGGTACCATATCTAGGCAGCCAGCCTCAATTTAGTTACTAATATTAATGAATCCATGAGTACATTGATCTTTTTTAACTCCCATGAGTCAAGCTTCCAGTTTCTTTGTCCTTCCAGGCCCCCTTCCATCCCCTGCAACCCACCAACCACCTGGTCTCTGGTATCTGGGTGGGAACTCCCAGCATGCTGGGTCAGGATGGTCATTCCATTATCCATACCCCAGGGATAGTTTGGGTCACTGCCCTTTCAGAAAGACTCAATGGAGGGGGAGGAGTTGGAGGAAGAGCCAGGGAAGGGTATAGAAAGAGATTAAGGGCACAGAAGGGGGAGGGACTGCCATATGGCATAAAGAAGGCATGATTTAAAAGATTAGCTGCCGTTCAATCAGAAAGGCTGGGAGGAAGATGCATTAGAAACCTTTCAATCACAAAGAGCATCATACAGTGAACAGTGAATTCTAAAACAGGAAGAAGGGAAGAATCTCTTTTAAGTTTATGAGGTAAGTTTATAACAAATCAAGGGAAGTCTGATTTTACACAGTGGGGAGGAAACTTAGAGAATCCATTATCCTGAGATATCCTGACAAGCTGGCAATATAAGTTGTGTTCCCCAAAAGGCACAGAAAGATTCGCCATTAACAAACCCACAATGAATTATTAAAGGAAAGGGGGCTGAAACCAAAAAGACAATCTCAATTATCCCCTAGACTCTCCCTTGGAGGCCCTGAAGAAGGGAGAGGATCCAGCCTTTTCCATTCTTATGCAGTGGAATAGACATTTGCATTCCCAACATCATTAATTGTTAGATATTTCACCTAGAGAAGGATCAACCTATTGAAAACAATTATTTTCTGAGGATCATCTACAGATCTTCCGAAACAAATTTCTACCATCTATCAAGTTCTAAATAATGTTGAACTCAGAGTCATGAAAATAGGTTACACAAACATCCATGCTTAGATTGTAAATGCAATTTAGTCTAGGCCAAAATTAAATTCTCTTGGACAAAATTTGAACAAAAGTGGAAAGCTAGAATGCACTTCTCTTTTGCTAAAGTGAAGTCTTTTCCCAATTACGTGGCTCTTTGGAAAACTACAGACACAAATTTGAACAAAGTTCACTCAAAGGATGAGCTGTTCTCCTCAGGGTCACTTCTACAGGTCCCAGGGCAATAAGTAGCAAACAGAAAGACAGAAGGAAGGACTTATCCTCACCCTGTAGCTAACACGCATATGTGCACACACACAATATCTAGCCTGTGGGAGTGATCAGACCAAAGACCCAGGGAGGGACTGATTACTACTTATGTAACAAGGATTCAGACTCTTCACTTTTGCCTTCAAATGTCCCATGGGTGGTTAAAAGTAGGATTAAAAATTTGGCATCTCTGCCACCATTTGTGTCTGTCTACTTTGCTCCAAGTCGTGTTTGATTCCAGGAACAAGTCTGATCCGATAAACACCATGAGTGGAAGCTACCCTCCAGACAATAGCAACTTTCTGTTGACCAATCCTGACCAATCTGGATCAATCCTGTGATAATGATGGACAGATCACATCTGATCTGCTTTGGCAGCTGTGAAAAACCTCCATCTATGCAACCCCCCACAAACTGTGCCCTCAGTCCCCTTTCTATAAAACGTCTGGGTCATTTACAGCCCCTCAATGACAAGGCTAAGGACATGATTCCTTTTTTTCTTTCCATTGTAATTGTATTGATTGATGTTTATTTCATGCTTTTCACCATTATCTTTTCTGTTTGACTTTTGGGGGCAAGTGGCTGGACTTGATTTATTGGATTCCTTGTCAGGCCTTTGGACCTGGACTCTAGTAACACTTAGAGGTAGTTGGATTATACCTTGTCACAGGTAATCCCAGAAACATGTCAACCAGTCAAGTATGATCAAATGGCACTCAAAATTCAGAATGCCCCACATAAATGCAGGATATACATGAAATATAGGATATATACGATGCCCTTTTAGGGTTGATTGTACTGTAGCTATTAGGTCAGAATTTGAGCAACTATGTGAAGGAGAGTGGAGTGTCTAAGGCAGAGGACAGCTTACCACATGGAGACCAATCAAACAGGGGCAGGAAAACTCCACTGACCCTTACCTCCACCTATCACTCAGCAGGACCCCCCACCCATTTTGACCTATAAAGACCCCAGGCAGCCAGAGCCATGTGCGATTTTCCCCCGGCTCCCTACCCTGACCTGTACCCTGGGGGGCTGGGGATTTCGCCCGAGAGTCAAATTCCAGTAAAGCTTGCTTCAGCTGCTTTCTGTCTGATTTCATTTGGCCACTAGCTGTGCCCCCGAGCTTACAGTAGCAACTTTAAAATGTAAGAAAAGAATTTGAATCTTTTTCCTGGGAGATGCTTTTAACTCTAAAAGCATCAGGACACTTTTTAATCACTTGAAGTAGTTGCTAAATGAGGAATTTCAAATGCATGGATAGTTTTTGGTGATTTTAAGGAACTGGCAGGGAGCTGTTTGAAAGCACAACTTTACTTTGTTCTTCAGATTCATTGCCAAAGTCAATACCATTACCTTTGCTGGGGGCAAAAACAGTTAGTTTCAGTAACTAAAGCTAAGCAAGCTGTTCACAGCAATGCCTGAACATTGTTGCTGGGAAAATACAATTTATATTAAGAATTCCAGGAAACCAAGATGTTTCTGGGTAATGTATAAATCACAGGAATTTTTTTTTTTTTTTTTTTTTTTTTTGCTCTTTTCAGACCAAATGTTGCCTCTCCAGTGATGGAATAAGATCAACAGAACATCAGACCTTTGTTATCGTACTTCAAGCTGCTTTAAAATTTCCATTTAAAGATCTAATACTGCATTTGCAAAACTACCCTCTCTGAAGTTCTCAAGGAAAGACTAGGAGGGAGGTCAACCTCCATTGCTGGATCAGAGTTATTAAGGAACCTGCATCCTTGTGACCTGGCACCTTCTCTTTCCCAGAGGGCATTCCCCATGACATTACTTCTTTTAAACACACAGATATTATTTTTATTTTTATCAGTGCATTATACTTATACAGAACAGTGGGATTCATTATACCATATTTGTACACGAACATAACATAATTCAATCAATCTCACTCTCCTGTACCTTCCTTTCCCCTCTTCTCTTTCCCTTGACCTTGCTCTTCTCTACTAATTTCCCTTCTATTTTACTATAATTTTAATTAGTACATTCTAATTATAGTTAAAAGTGAGATTCATTATGGTATATTCATACATGAATGTCTTAAAGCTAGTTTTCTTCTCATCACCTTGCGTTACTAGTTCTAGGTAGAGCAGAAAACATATTTCTGTTAATTTCATGTCTTCCTATCTGTTCCTGACATCATCTTTGCCCTTGTCAGTAACATGGATTCTTTAATTTTTTGAAAAATGGTATTTATTATAGAAGTTAATTGTACCAAAATAGATTAACATACATACACACAAAAAAAGAAGAAAAGTCTAAGTTGCCATATATTTGTAGCAGTAATCCACTTCACTTTTTGAATATAACCCTTGCTGCTCTCATGCTTATTTTGTTTGTTTACTTTTTGGTACTGGAGATTGAACCTAGAGGTACTTAACTACTGAGTCACACCCCCAGACCCTTTTAAAATTTTTTTATTTAGAGACAGGATATCACTGAGTTGCTTAGGGCCTCACTAAGTTGCTGAGGCTGGCTTCAAACTTTCAGTCCTTCTGCCTCAGCCTCCCAAGTCATAGGGATTACAAGTGTGCACCACCACACCTGGCCTATCATGCTTATTTTATTTTTTTTTCATGCTTATTTTAAAAGGGACATGTTTTACTTTTCCTCTTCACCTTCTCCCCATCCCTAACCTGTGGGGTAGGAGGACACATTTACCTTTTCCCATCCTAGGCCTAGTTATCTGTCCATGAGCCCACACCTGCCACAGAACGGAGATGTCCCCAGAACATCTAGGAAGTGACTAAATCTCTCAAATTAACTCACCATCTGGGAACCCCTGTGAGGGCACACCTGGAATGCAGATTTTGAATAGCTTCTTTACAAATTCAGTGTTCTCCCTGATGGGCAGAACCACAGCCTCTGGGACTGGAGTCCCTTGTGCCTCCCCTTTCCTAGCAAATCATAAACCTTCTTTTTCCTTTTTCTCAAAACCATTATTATTCATTAAATTGACATTGGGGACAAGGACCAAGCTTTTGGTAACACATTTACCAATCCAAGACCATGTAATACCCAGAAGTTTTAATTTTTCTCAAAATACCAAATATCCCCTTTCATACTTCCTTCCTCCATGGGATCCCTCATGCCATCTCAATGGATTCATAACACTGCAGTAACTGGTGTGTGTGTCTGTGTGTGTGTGTGTGTGTGTGTGTGTGTGTGTTACTGATACTGATGACATGCCCAGTTAGGTCCCAGGTTCTTGTTTTCCCAAAGAAAGATTTGAGTAAGACACAGAAAAGTGACAGGCAGAGTGCATAGATTTTTTTGAAGGTGAAAGTACACTCAGTACAGCAGCAGGCCAAGCTCATTGCCCCCTGTATGGGTGACTCTTTTTTGGATACTGGCGATTGAACTCAGGAGTGCTTTCCCACTGAGGTTCATCCCAGCCCTTTTGATTTTTTGTTCTGAGACAGGGTATCCCTAAGCTGGTTAGGGTCTCACTAAATTACTGAAGCTGGCATTGAACCTGTGATCCTCTTGCCTCATTCTCCAAAGTCCCTGGAATTACAGGCATGCACCACCACAGTTGGCTGGGTGAGTTTTGTCTTATACGTTGAGCTGTGCCCCTCCCTACAGACCTGATTGACGATCTTGACATATTTGCTCCCATTGGTTACTTAGTTTCACCTAATTAGAATACAGTTTCCATTGGCTACTTTATTTTTGCCTAATTAGAATACATAGCTTGTGGCGGGAGTTGCCATGGAAATAAGCTCTCAGTGGCAAGAGTTGCCAAGGTAATTGGACTTATCATAAACTGGAACATAATGACTCATCTCTCCATCTTGTAATCCAACTGGCACTTTTCTTTTTTATTTATTTTTTGTTTGTTCTATTTAGTTATACATGACAGCAGACTGCATTTTGATTCATTGTACATAAATGGGGTTCAACTTTTCATTTCTCTGGTTGTACGTGATATAGACAACTATTCTTATAATCATACATGTACATAGAGAAAAGATGTCTGTCTCATGCCACTTTCATTCCCCCTGCCCTCTCCCCCAGATTTCCTTCTATACAATCCAAATTCCTCCATTCTTTCCTTACACCCTCCCCGTTATATCAGCATCCACTTATCAGAGAAAATATTTGGCATTTGACTTTTGGCTTATCTCAGCATGATATTCTCCAACTCCATCCATTTACCTGCAAATGCCATAATTTTATTCTTCATTATGGCTGAGTAATATTCCATTCTATGTATATACCACAGTTTCTTTATCCATTCAGCTATGAAGGACATCTAGGTTGGTTCCACAATCTAGCTATTGTGAATTGAGCTGCTATAAACATTGATATGGTTGTGTCACTGTAGTATGCTGATTTTAATCTATTGGGTATTAATAAAAAAGGATTGGGATAGCTGGGTGAAATGGTAGGTCCATTTCAAGTTTTCTGAAGAATCTCCATACTATTTTCCAGAGTGACTGCACCAAATTGCAATCCCACCAGCAATGTATGAGTATAGGTTTTCACCCACGTCCCTACCAACACCTACAGTCGATTATATTCTTGCTAATAGCCATTCTAATTGGAGTGAGATGAAATCTTAGGGTAGTTTTGATTTGCATTTCTCTAATTACTAGAGATGTGAACTTTTTTTTTTTTTTTTTTTGTGGTGCTGGGGATTTGAACCCAGGGCCTTGTTTTTGCAAAGCAAGCACTCTACCAACTGAACTATATCCCCAGCCCCACATGAACTTTTTTATGTATTTTTTGATTGATTGTGTATCTTCTTCTGTGAAGTGTCTGCTCAGTTCCTTAGCCCATTTATAGATTGGGTTATCTGTATTTTTTGTGTCAAGTTTTTTGAGTTCTTTATAAATTCTGGAGATTAATGTTCTATTTGAGGTTCATGTGGTAAAGATTTTCTCCAACTCTGTAGGCTCTGTCTTCACATTATTGATTATTTCCTTTGCCAAGAAAAATCTTTTTAGGTTGAATCCATCCCATTTATTGATTCTTGTTTTTCTTTCTTGTGCTTTGGAGTTCTTGTTACGGAAGTCTGCTCCTAAGCAAACATGATGAATATTTGGGCCTACTTTTTCTTCTGTTTGGCACAGGATCACTGGTCTAATTCCTAAGTCCTTGGTCCATTTTGAGTTGAGTTTTGTGCAAGGTGAGAGATAAGGGTTTAGTTTCATTTTGCTGCATATGAGTTTCCAGTATTCCCAGCACCATGTGTTGAAGAGGCTACCTTTTCCCCATTGTATGTTTTTGGCACCTTTGTCTACTATGGGATAACTGTATTTATGTGGGTTTGTCTCTGTGGCTTCTATTCTGTATCATTGGTCTACCTGTCTATTTTGGTGTCAATACCATGATGTTTTTGTTACTATTGCTCTGTAGTATAGTTGAAGGTCTGGTATTGTGATACTTCCTGCTTCGCTCTTCCAGCTAAGGATTTCTATGGCTATTCTGGGTCTCTTATTCTTCCAAATGAATTTCATGATTGCTTTCTCTATTTCTATGAGGTACATCATTGGAATTTTAATTAGAATTGCATTGAATTTGTATAGCGCTTTTTATAGTATGGCCATTTTAACATTATAAGTTCTGTCTATCCAAGAACATGGGAGATCCTTCCATCTTTTAAGATTTTCTCTAATTTCTTTTTTTAGTGTTCTGTACTTTTCATGGTAGAGGTCTTTTACCTCTTTTGTTAGATTGAGTTCCAAGTATTTATTTTTTTGAGGCTATTGTGAATGGGGTAGTTTTCCTAATTTCTTTTTCAGGGGATACATCACTTATGAATAGAAATGCATTAGATTTATGAGTGTTGGTTTTTTTTATCCTGCTATTTTTCTGAATCCACTTATTAGTTCTAGAAGTTTTCTGGTAGAATTTTTTGAATCCTCTCAATATAGAACCATGTTGTCAGCAAATAGTGACAGTTTTAGTTCTTCTTTTCCTATTCGTATGCCTTTAATTTCTTTGGTCTGTCTAATTGCTCTGGCTAGAATTACAAGGATGATGTTAAATAGAAGTGGTGAAAGAGGACATCCCTCATTTGTTCCAGTTTTTAGAGGGAATGCTTTCAGTCTTTCTCCATTTAGCATGATGTTGGTTGTGGGCTTAACATTGATAGCCTTTACAATGTTGAGGTATGTTCCTACTATCCCTATTTTTTCTAGTGTTTTGAGCAAAAAGGGGTGCTATATTTTATCAAATGCTTTTTCTGCCTCTATTGAAATGATCATATGAATCTTAACTTTAAGTCTATTGATGTGATTAATTACATTTACTGGTTTCTGGATGTTGAATCAACCTTGCATCCCTGGGATGAACCCCAATTAATCATGGTGCACTATCTTTTTAATGTATTTTTGTGTGTGATTTGTCAGAATTTTGTCAAGAATTTTTGCATCTATGTTCATCAGGGATATTGGTCTGAAGTTTTCTCAATATGTCTTTGTCTGGTTTTAATATCAGGGTGATACTAGCTTCATAGAATGAGTTTGGAGTTCCTTTTCTATTTCACGGAATACTTGGAAGAATATTGATATTACTTCTTTGAGGTCTTGTAGAACTCAGCTGAGAATCCATCTGGTCCCACACTTTTCTTGGTTGGTAAACTTTTGATGGATTCTTCTATTTCATTGCTTCAAATTGACCTGTTTAAATTGTCTATGTCCTCCATATTCAGTTTGGGTGGATCACATGGCTCTAGAAATTTGTCGATGTCTTCAAGATTCTCTATTTATTGGAGTATAGATTTTCAAAAAAGCTTCTAATTATGTTTTGTATTTCAGTAGCATCTGTGCTGATATTTTCCTTTTCGTCACAAATTTTAGTAATTTGAGTTTTCTCTCTCCTTCTCTTCATTAGTGTAGCTAAGGGTTTATCAATTTAGTTTATTTTTTTAAAGAACCAACTTTTTATTTTGTTGAATTTTTAAATTGTTTATTTTGTTTCACATTCATTGATTTCAGCTCTGATTTAACTATTTCCTGTCTTCTACTACTTTTGGTGTTGCTCTGTTCTTTTTCTAGGGCTTTGAGCTGTAATATTTATTTGTTGACTTTTATTTGTCATTTATTTGTTGATTTTTCTTCTTTTACTGAATGTGCTCCATGCAATCAATTTTCCTCTTAGTACTGCTTTCATAGCATCCCAGAGATTTTGATATATTGTATCGTTCTTCTTGTTTTCCTCTAAGAATTTTTTGATCTCCTCCCTGATGTCTTCTGCTATCCATGCATCTTCCCCTCTACCAGTGCAGACCTGAGGTATTGCAGTTTCCCCCCTATAGACTTATAGTGTCCCTGCAGGTTTCCAATACCTCACCTTAAAGTGGGAGATCAATATTAGCAGTATGCAATACAAACAATATGCATCCTTAACCCAAATAGTTCCTATTAAGATATTAACAACTTCTGGCAACACCACAGTGGAGTCGGAGCCTGGCAGGGAACAAGGCCTTCCGAGGCTTTGCTGGGATGGACACTTTGGCAGTAATGATGCAGGACCTACTGACCCAGAACCATCCCTGCGCAGGGAAAACAATGAGCTCATGGACCAGGTGCGAGAAAGCCAACCTGCTGGCCCAGACACTATTTGAGCTATAAGAAGTTGAATAGACATCCCAGAATCATGGCCCAGCCATTGCCCTCTCTGAAGACTGCTTTTGATCACTTTGAAAAACAGCCAATGTAAGAAGGGTCCACACATCTTCGTGGGCACTGATTTGGATAACTCAGGCCAAGGAGGCAACTTCTAAGGGTTAGTGTGTCTTGTGACTGAATTTTAACATTTATATCTTGAACTACATAGTTTTTTCACATTTCATTTCACAGAAGCCTTACAGATGGTGCTTTTTGGTCCAAGAAGTCCAGGCACTGGACTAGTATTTAATTTTTTTTTCTTTTTTTCCTCTCTCTCCTTATGTATACATATATCATACACACACGTATAAGCTTAACATAGGCCTAAGAGTGTACTTGGTTTACAGAAGAAACAAAAATGATTAAGACAGGATTCGTATCTTCAGGAACACCATTATGTTCTGAGGAAGAAAAAGAACTGAAGTGCATAGGCTGATGTCTAGTTAGATAATGCTTTTTGTATGAATTTGATTTTTGTTTTATGACCATTTTTACTTATCACAGTTTTAAAAAAGAAAAGTCAAAAATGCATGCAGCTAGGAAGATAACCAAGTTCAGGCAATTTTGTTGTTTGCTACTGAAGGTGGTCTATTTCTGTTAAAGCTGTGTATTTAAAGTTGTGTGTAACTCCTAGCAAAATAATGTTGATAATAATAGGGATGGTGGAATCTTTGCATTGTGTCCACTTGATTTTATTCCCTTATGCTAAATGGAAGAGTATTAGCTCCCTCTTTTTGAGTAAAAATCACTTTACATTTTGCAGCTGCAGTTTCTCTTCATTAAAGACATTATTTGACCATTAAAAAAAGATATTAACAGTATTGTCTTAATAAACAAAGATGATGAGTTCGGTTATTATCTATAGCATAAACAATATGTTTTCAATAAGGACCACAATTTCTAATTGTGGACAAAGAGCATGGGCAGGGGTGTAGGATGTAACATTAATGAGATAAGAAGTGAGTCTATAGAGGTACTAGGTCACAGGAATAGTGAAAGTAGAATTAAGAGAAATCGGTTGTTAGCATGAGAAAAGGGAGAAAGAGTCTCCGAGGAAACAGATAAGAGGAAAATAGAGTGAGAAAATAATTTAAAAAGAAAAGAAGGTATAATAGAAATAATCAAAATAATACTACTAATAAAAAAATTCTACAATAAAACTATACTGTACTGTTCAAATTTTCTAGTCTTTAGTAGCCTGATGCCTGAGAGGTACTTGATAATGCAGTGTCCCAAGAAGCAAGCTGCCCCACTAGAGATGGTGGCCTCCAGGTCGAGAATAATCCATGCCAGTGGGCAAAGGTGACCCCATGTTTTGGTAGATGGTCAGCCACAGTGCAGGCGCTAGACCTCAGCTGGGCCAGGGCATCTCTGGAGCTGTGCCACAGGCACTGGGCTGGGGCCGGGCCAGGTCCTGGGGTGTGCTTTTATGGTGTATGTTTTGTCCCTGGTGAGCAGAACTCTCTCTCCCTCATCTTCCTGACATCCTGAACTGCTTTCCTCCACCATGTCCTTCTGCCCTGACGTTCTCACCTCAGACCCAGAGGTATGGAATAGGCTGACCCTGAACTGAAGCTCTGGAACTGTGAGCCAAAATAAACTTTTCCGTCTCTAAATTGTTCCTGTCAAGTCTTTTGGTCACAGCAACACAAAAACTGACTAAACAGTGAAGAAGATATATAAAAATGGCAGCATTCTCTTTGAATGATATCATTTAGAAACAAAATACTAAAATTATATAAATAAGTGAATTTATTTTTGTGGTATAAAATGCAATAATCTCAGATACCATGTCACAAAAGCAGTTTTGTGACTTTTTTTTATGCCTCAACAGATACTTAAATTGCTTTTGACATTTTAATATATACATCCAGCTTTCAAACACAACACACCATAATGTTATGTTTAAATACACTTGTCAAAGTATGGTGTTTGTTTTGTTTACTCAAATAAAATAAAATCAATTTTACTTATATTTTAAATAATATTAAAGTTTGCATTAAAATGTACGTTAAAATAGGAACTTTGTGGTAGGAAACCTCTGAGATGATCATCAATGGTCAGCCTGCTCATATTCAGGTCCATGTGCAATCCTCTACCCTTGAATGTGGGCTGGACCTAGCAACTTGCTCCTAACCAAATAAATATGGCAAAAATAAGGGGATTTCACTTCCAAGAGTAGCATGACTTCTGCCTTGCTAACATTTTGTCTCTCATTCTCCCTTTCTCACTCTGAAGTAAGCTAACCACGATGTCGTGAGCTATGTGCTGCCCTATGAAGAAGCCCACACAACAAGGAACTGTTGTCTCTGGTCAACAGAAAGAAACTGAGTCCTTCTAGAAACCATGTAAGAGGTTTGAATGCACATTCTCGGTAAGTTGAGGCTTCAGATGAGACCAAAGGCCATGGCCTATGTCTTCTGAGAAACTCTGAGCTAGAGACAACTGACTAAACCATGCTTAAATCCCTGACACAAAGACACTATAATAAAAGTTATTTTAAGCTGATGGTTTTGGAACAACTTATAATTTAGTAACAGATAACTAACACAATCTTCAATAAAATAGTGATCTAAATTAAAATATCTTTTTTCTTCACATCACTTTTTATTATATATCAGCACAAGAATGAGAAAATGGAGGCCAGAGTTGTGGCTCAGTAGTAGTTTGCTTAGCACATGTGAGGCACTGGGTTGGATCCTCAGCAACATATAAAAATAAATAAATAAAATAAAGGTATTGTGTCCATCTACAACTAAAAATATTTTTTAAAAAGAATGAGAAAATGTTTCAATAATTTCTAAAAGGGATTCAGGAGATTATATATTAATATGAAAGAGGTAGAGAAAATTATAACACTTTCACCAACAATTTTCTTCTCTGGAGAAACTTTGGGTTGTACCAGACAGGAATGATTACCAAAGGAACAATCATTTACTCTAGGCCTGAGTTACCCTGGGTTGCTGGTTCAAATGTCTGAGGCCTACCCCAGAACTGCCAGATCAGAACCGGTGGAACAGGCCTAGAAATTTTCATTTTAAAAGTTCCACCCTAACAAGCTAATCTGATGCTTACTAAAAATGTGAGAATTACTGTTTTTTTTTATTGTATACAAATGGGATACACGTTGTTTCTCTATTTGTACATAGAGTCAAGGCATACCATTTGTGTAATCATACATTTACATAGGGCAATGATGTTTGATTATTTTTTCCCTTCCCCCCACCCCTCCCACCCCTCTTTTCCCTCTATACAGTCCTTCTTTCCTTCATTCTTACCACACTCCTTATCCCTAATGCAGATAGATATTTATGTAATTTGTTTCTTTTGAGTCTGATTTTATATCAGATTCATATTGAGAGTTTATTCCACTCTGAATTCTCTATATATGTTGAATCATAGTCTCTGAGGATAGGCCAAGGAATCTGTTTTCAAGACTGCTTATTTAGTTTTGAAGAAATTCCCTAAGGACAAGCCAGGCTTGGTCAGTAAATGTCACTGAATCATTCTTGGTTTATGCCACCCACCTGTCCTGTCCTAGTACACTCACTAAAAAAGGAATACTTAAACTAATTAGTCCAGATCTTATCAGTTTTAGAGGCAGCCACCTACGGTTCAGATCACATGCACTAGGAGAAAGAACAAGAGCCTGGGTTTAGGGGAAAGGCCCTTGGGCTACAAGTGATAAAATTCAATGATAGCAGGGTGGGAACAAAACAAAATGAATATACTACTGATCCCACAATTCTGGAAACACCCACAGCTCAGGTCACATGAACCATGGAAGAAAACAAAGACCCCATCATAAAAAGTAACTGGAAATCAATGTTCTCAAGGGTGGCCTGATGAGACATGAGTGCCAAGTAGTTTGTCCTGTTCAGTAGTTGGCTCCTGGTCTTTTCTTTTTCCACCATTTCCCAGTGAGCAGGCTGTTGAGATCTGTGATAACAAAAACAACAGTATCATTTCTAGAGTCTTGTTTCAGTCAAGTCCTAAATTAAAGACTTAACATGCATACATGCAATTAATACTCACATTAGCCTTGTGAGGAAGGTACATCTATAGCCTCCATTTTATACATGAGGAAACTAATGCTGAGTGGTTTGTCCTAGGTTACAAAGCTAGAAAGTGGCAGAGCTTGAACTCATACCCAAGTTTATCTGACTCCAGAGCTGAGACCCTAAGCACTAGATTTTTGGTGTTTACAAGATGAATCCTATTCCTTGTTACCTGTGGCTAAAGCATTTACCACCAATAAGCAATGGTTGTAACTGGGATGACTTTTTCTTCTTCTCCTTCTCCTTCTCCTCCTTTTCCTCCTTCTTCTTCTCCTTCTCCTTCTTCTTCTTTGGTGGTGGTTTGAATCTGGGGATTGAATCCAGAGGCCCCCTACCACTGAATTATATCCCAGTCCTTTTTTCTCTCTTTTGACGTAGGATCTCACTAAATTTCTAAGGCTGGCCTCAAACTAGATCCACATGCCTCTCATGCCTCAGCCTCCTGTATTGCTGGGATCACTGGTGTGTGACCCAGTGCCCAGCTCCGGGACTGCTTCTGTTACTGGTGGGATGCCCAGTTGGAGTTCAGGTTCTTGGCATCCAGAACAAAGAATCGAGCAAGACACGTAAAAGTGACAGACACAAAGCATTGAAAATGGTTTCAGCAGGGACAGAAAACAAGGACCTTCAGGCTTAGGTGATCCAAAGGATCAGATTTGCCCTGACAAGGGGCTTATGTGAGATAGTATCTACCCATAACCTAGATTTATTGAAGGACAAAATAATGGTTTGTAATGTAGAATGTAAAACAGGTGGGAGGAGAGAGGATCAGGAGGGATGAGGGAGAGGAGATAGGGAGAGATACAGAAAGAGAGAGAAACAGAGAGGGGCTTCATCATCTCATGTTGGGGGATTCTTGTCTTACATGTTGAATTGTGAGGGGTTCCCCTCCCCCTAAGGACCTGATTGAATACTCTCTCGTGTTTTCCATTGGTCACTTTACAATACCTAATTAGAATACTGCCCATTCTGCCACTATTTATTACTTATGATACCTAATCAGAATACTGAACCTGTGGTGGGAGTCGCCATGGGTGATAAACCCCCAGCGGAGGTAGTTGTCATGGTAATGTCACTTATGGTAAACAGGGACAGGATTACTCAACTCCTTTCTTATACTCCAGTCATTTTCTTGTACCCTGCCTTCACCATCTTGATGTCCCTAAACTCCTACCTAACATTTCTTCTCTTCTAATTTTGGAGCTCCCTCAGGATAGGTGTCAAGTTAACCTCAGTTGGTTCCAAGCCCTGACTACAAACTCTAAAGGATACTTCAGACAGGAAAGTTCCTTTTTCATAAATGCAGGCTCCTGGGCTGGTTATGGGGACAGGATAAAAGATCCCAGGGTAACCCCTAAATTCTCCTAGGGAGAGTCAAGGTTCCCCATCACCCAGGAATATTGGTACTCTTAGACACCAGTCCATTCTGACGTAGTGGCAACTTGCTCTGGGATAACCAGGAGCTAGTCTCGTGTCCCCACCACTGTTAACAATTTGAGCCAAGGACAATATAATGAAACCATAGTTTTGAAATGAAACTAGATTTCCTGCTTCACCAATTTCCTTCTGTGTTCTTGTCTCACAAATTAGATGAATAAAATCCATGGACAATCACAGAAGGGAAGAGTAAATGCAGTAGAATTTAAGGGAGAATGCCTGCCACACAGGAGGGGGCCAGATAGCAGAGAAACCCATTTTGTTGTGCTGGCTTAGGGGCTTATATGGTTTGGGGTAGAGCATGGAGCAAAATCTATATTAATCAGGCATTAAAAACAGCACCAAAATCATTGGTCGAAATCTATGTAAAACTGTTATTGTAAAAGTATCAAGGCTTATTGTTTGTTTCCTTTAAACTGAGTTCCCCATTACTACAAGAAGGAAGGAAATAAGAGAAAAGAAAGAAAATTTTAGTAATTCTAATATCCTAGTCCTTGAGGAGCAGAAATGATGGTGATAGCTCATTTCCTAGGCTCTGAAAACCACAAGGGCATTGAAAATGGTTTCAGCAGGGACAGGAAACAAGGCTCTTCACACTGAAGATCAGATTTGCCCTGACAAGGAGCTTATCTGAGATAGTATCTACCCCAAACCATCCTCTTCCTGTATGCAAAAGAGAAACAAGTAAGTACTATGGGTCAGGGAGGCTGGCTGACTGTATCATAAAAAGCTCATACAAAGCAATATGTTCTAGAGACTTGGAGTTTACGGGGTTATATCCTACCATCCCAAGGGAGATCTAAGCAGTTGACTTTGGGACTACAGGGATATAACAAAAAAGTCACTTGGAGACCAAATCTATCCTAGGTATAGTGTTCTAAAAATAAGGTTAAATCAAGCATCACGGGTCCAGGTTCAGGATCAGGAGCTAAGGCTAAACTAGAGTTTTCTGTGGACTCCTTGAAAGATGTGGGGGACCTCAGAGAAAACATAGCTCTCTTTCTGATGGCTTCTGTCAGCAGCATGGAAGGTTAATGTTTATCACTCTTGAGCCTGTGAGCTAAATATTAACAGCTGCTCCTGAGTTCCCTCACATTCCTCACACTTGATGTCTAGTTATTTGTGGCCTGAAGTGAACAGAAATACCTGAAGGGAAGTAGTTCTGAGGAAAAAGCCTAGATTTGTATTGGGGAAATATCTGGGTCTCTGGGGGATGAACAGCTACTGTTCCCAGTAGCAGTATTTCCAAGTATTTCCAGAATTTCTTGGTTGTCCTTAGATGGCATTTGAGAAGAGGGCTCCAAGTAAGTGCACTACACCTAAAGAAAGGAAAGGAGGTAATAGAGAAGAGGGCTTTTGTGGCTGGATCCTGTACTAAACCCTAGGAAATCTGATCCCAGTGTCAATTTCCAGTCCAGGACTTATTTAAGAGCCAAATATGGAAGACATTAAATTGACCCAGGATGTGTGTGTATGTATGTGCCTGTGTACATGCACACATACTTTCTAGTTTCTATGTCCCCAGCTCAGGTAGTGGTGACTCTTTATGACGAATCTTAGTTAAAGTGACACCTTTGATAGTAGATAAGAACCATTTCTGGCTATCCTGGATAAATACTACCTATATTCAAAGTGTGATTAAAACTCTCATGCCAGGGGCTGGGGAGATAGCTCAGTTGGTAGATTGCTTGTCTTGTAAGCACAAGGCCCTGAGTTCGATCCCCAGCACCCAAAAAAAAAAAAAAAAAAACAAACAAACAAAAAAAAAAACCTCTCATGCCTAATATGTTGCATTAGATTTATGAGATTATGGGATTTGGTTCTGGGACCTGGTAGGGCTGATGGAAGTTTTAGGACTCCTAGGAGACTGGCTATGGATCTTGGAAAATGCCACCACTTATGTACTCCCAGCCTCAGCTCCACAGCACTAAATGGTCCAGTGGCCGGCCATTTTGTAGTTGTGGTATTTGCCCTTTCTATCCCAAATCCCCAGTCATTAATTTAGTAGAGTTTACTAGAACACACTCCCCTGATTAAAAACAAAACACAAGAGCTGAAGTGACTCTCCTGTCTCGCCTCATGGCTGATGTGAACATGAGTTCTACACAATCAGGTCCTTTCCTCCCTATCTTCCCTCCTTTATTCCTTTGTTCTGAGAAGAGGACCCTGATCCTAAGAAGAAGGAGCAAGGTTTCTGGAAAGGGCCTCTTCTCACTTTGGCCAAGTGTCTCCATCACATTTCCTGTTAAATCTGAAATTCACTTGACCCTGTTCCAGCTCTCTGTCCTAGAGGAGTAAATAGGAGGAGGGAATCCTCATGTAGTCACATGGGGTCAACTATACCACTTGAACCTGGTGGATTCCAGCTCCCACGTCTTGCCTGGGCTCTCGGCCAAGGTTCCCAGTTTCCTGCTGGACGCGTCCACTTGGAAGTCCCCATAGCTGCCAAAACCAAGTGCAAACTGCACTCCTCACCTGTCTCCCTCACTCCCCACCCTGCTAAGAGTCTTTGGTTCCCACCTCTATTAACAGCACCATGGACTCAAGCTGGAACTTTGGGTTCATTGTCACCTCTTCCCCTGTGCAGTCCTGTAGTTTCTACCTGCTGGCATGTACCCGGAAGCCGTCTCCTCCCTCTGCTCTCGCTGCCACTGGCCTGGTTCAGAGTACTTCCCACTCTTGTCTGGAGTGTTGACAGGGCCTGCCAATTGTTCACCTGCCTTTTGCCTCTCTCCTTTCCAACCCTCCCCTGCCCTGGAGCTGTAGGAGTCATCTTCCTGGTGTGTCAATCCCCTGCCTTAACAGAACCTCCAGTGGCTGGCTCTCTATTGCCCAGAGAACAAAACTCTAAACCAGAGAAGCCCTGAATAGCTTACCCCAACCACCTCATCTACTCCCTTCTGCTGCTGCCAGTTGCACCCACCAATTTTCCTACCCATGGGACATGCACTTTCACATAAACACTGACCCTCTGCCTGGTATACCTGTCCCGCTCTCCACTCCTCCTCCTGGAAAAACCCTCCATCCCTCAAGATGCAGTTGAAACCTCCTTTATCTGGAAAGTTTTCCTCAACCTTCCCAGATGGGAGGTTGCTTACCATCACTTTCCCATGAAGCATGTACATTTATTCCTCTTCTACAGCACCCATTGGATCATGAGGGCCTTGGTTTATTCACCCACTAAATTGAGAGGTCCCCAAAGGCTGCCTGGGGCCATATTCAGATTTTCCTTTGTATTCTCAGCACCTAGTACCATGCCTGATATACACTATATAGTGAATAAATCATTGTTTAATCTGTTCTTATTCTACAATCCAGTCAAATAGGGCCAACTGATCTCAAAAACACAGCTCTAAGGTTTCATGTATGCCATTCCCCTTATCATGATTTTCTATTTCTTTCTTTTACTTTTAAAAATTTATTTTATTTATTTATTTATGGTATTGAGTCTTGAACCCAGGGGTGTGCTACCCCTGAGTTTCACCTTCAGTACTTTTTATTTTTTATCTTGAGACAGGGTTTCACTAAGTTGCTGAGGGTTCACTAAGCTTCTGAGGCTGACCTCAAATTTGAAATCCTCCTGCTGCAATTTCCCAAGTTGCTGGGATTACAATCATGGCCACTGTGCCTGGCTTTTATTTTTATTTTAATTTTATTTTTTTACAATATCCAGCTCACATCCCCTATTTTAGGAAGACTTTCCTCATGAATTTCACCCAACTCTGCCTCCTTTGCTTAACTTTCTCTAGCAATCATGTAATCCATTGTGGCTTCTATAGCAGTACCTTCTACCATAATTGTGTCTACGAGGGCCCTGGGGAAATGTTTCTTCCCAAAATCCCCCTCCCATGCAAATGGTGAGTCTTCAGGAGAGGAATTTCATTTAGGAATTTCTATTTCAGCTTACATCAACACTGCTTTTTCCGGTTTGTAAACATTTCCTCCTAATTAAGAGTAACATTGAACTCTGACTCATGACTTGTGATCCCACACAGTGATGTAAATTGTTGGCTTCTACACCAGAAATGTTTAGTCCTTGGGCTAAGAAGAGTTACCCAACTGGGTCTTAGAGGGAAATATGTTCCTCTCAACTCTTTCTAATGAACTAATTAATATATGTATTGCACAAGGAACTGGGTTAAAGGTGGTAGCATCTTATAAAATGAATAACCACTGTTGTTGACCTACACATTCAATCTGGTGATATTTCTTCCTCTAGATAAGTCCTGGTACATTTCAAGTAATGGGTGTTCAGTGGGCACTCTTTCAGGGGGTAGTATATAATACAGTGGTTAAAAGTATGATCTCAGTCATCATGCAGACCTGGATTCAAATCTTGATTCTACAACTTATAGACTATGTAACATAGTCAGTTTGCTCATCTGTAAAATGGAACTAATGGTAGTTCCTATTTTGTAGTGTTGTATGATTATAGGAATCAATTGCTGGAAGAGTCAGTGGTTTCTATATATTTGTAATTATTATTTTCCTCTCATTCTCTCCCAGGTATAAGAACCCCATCTTTCCCTTATTGTGCTAAGTATTAAGAAATTTCGCTGGCCTGGGGAAACTGTGAACTCACAGAATAAAACTTGGAAAACTGATATGCCATAAGCCAAGACAGGCAACAGTGACCAAGGGGACTAAGATGCCATATGAAGTCAAAGGGTCCTTTACAAATGTCAACCACTAAGTGCTCTACTAGAATTTCTGCAGGGCATGGTGGCAAGAAAGATAACATGTGACTAAGTCAGTTTGCTTCCCCATTTTCTAACATCTTCCTCCTCTCTACTGCTCCCAACTCCCTCCAGGCTTTGGTTAAGGTCTAATCTCAAGTCAATCTGACCTCAAGGCAGCAGGTGGTAGCCAGTATGAGTACAGTCCAGAAACAAACTAGCTTTCTCTAGTAAAGGCCATTCCCAGAAGTGCCAGTGGAAAGATATAACATTTGCTCACCACAAAATCTGTCAGTTTTCATTATAAGAGTTCAT
Source organism: Sciurus carolinensis (assembly GCF_902686445.1). Lineage (NCBI taxonomy): Eukaryota > Metazoa > Chordata > Mammalia > Rodentia > Sciuridae > Sciurus > Sciurus carolinensis. Next base: position 91,036,654 of record NC_062232.1, read on the forward strand.
ATTTTCAACTTGCAATGTTTTGAAGAAACCTTAGTGAGATATCAAATCAAGATTTGATTTTGTAATAAATAATCTCATAGACAGATTTTGTCCTTTTCTTGCTTAATTTCTATCCCTGAGTCAATAATGGCTCCACATTTCAGCCCCTGTGGTGACTTTCAGTCAACTTTTGGGTTTGACAATTTTCATTCCAATGGGATCACACTGCCCGAATGGATGCTTTCATTCAATAAGTGGAAAAACAGCTATTTCCATGCTCTGGTCTGGCCTGGATGTAAAGTAGTGCTGGTATCTGACAAAAGGAGGTCATGCCTATGTTACATGTAAAAAGTGTCTGTATTTTTGACTTGTGGTATCCAAATAAAATATCATTCAAAAAACATTTTCCTCATGCAATAGCTGTGTTCATATACTGTTCATTAGGCCAATCTGATGGCTGAAAATGAATGTAGGCAGTATACATCTAACTCTTATGCTAACTAACTTTATTTCCTTGGCATTTCATGCATTTTTGATGTTCTGTCTCCTTTTCCTTTGAATTAAATAAGCTCTTGTATTTTTAATTTACCATTTCACTTTCATTAAAACATATATGAAAGTTCAAGAGAGTAATATACTGAATTTCCATATATCATTACTTGATTTTAACAATCATCACCATTTTACCATTCTTATTTCATCTATCCAATCTTCAACCTAATTTAAAAAAATGGAGGTTGGGAGGAGAAGAGTATTTTAATGCAAATTGCAGACATGTCATCTCACTTGTAAAATAGATCAGTATAGCCAGGTGTGATGGTACATGCCTGCAATCCCAGAGACTCTGGAGGTTGAGTCTCTGGGATTTAAGTTCAAGGCCAGCCTTGGCAATTAAGTGAGACCCTGTCTCAAAAAAAGGGATGAGGGTGGGGGTGTAATTCAGTGGTAAAGTGAACCTGGGTTAAATCTCCAGTATCAAAATTAAAAATAAAAAATAAAATAGATCAGTATGTATCTCTACCAGATTTATGATTGTTTGTTTTTGGGAACCAGGATTAAACTCAGGTGTACTTAATCATTGAGCTACATCCCCAGTCCTTTTATTTTTTATTTTGAGACAGGGTCTTGCTACATTGTGAGGGGCCCACTAAGTTGCTGAGGCTGACTTTGTTCTTGCAATCCTCCTGCCTCAGCCTATGGAGCTATCAGGATTACAGGTGTGTGGCACCATGCCTGGCTCTACCAGATTGCTTTTTAGAAACATAATCAGAGTCAGGAGCACTAGTGCATGTCTGTAATTCCTGCAATTTGGGAGGCTGAGATAGAAGGATCACAAGTTTGAGGCCAACCTTGACAATTTAGAGAAACCCTGTCTCAAAAAAGAAAAAGGGCTGGGGGTGTAGGTCAGTTATAAAGCAACCCTGGGTTCAGTCCCCAGGGGAAAATGAAAGAAAGCAATTGTGATGCTCTGTATGTTCTCCACAGAAGATTGAGCAGCAAATTAATGCCAGGGCCAATTGCTAACTGGCTCAGAGGCTTAAATGACTTATGGCAACCTCCTGTCTCTGTGTGTACGTGTTCTCTCTCCTTCTGGGTGCACTGCTTCAGCATTTGGATATTTGGGGACTTTGCAAATACTTGCCCAGGATTTCAGTGCTTGTTGAATCAGTGGCATACCCTTGCAAAACAGGGAGAACATTGTCAGGAGTGGGCCAAATGCACTACAAAAGTGCAGAGAGGATTAATAGCTAAAGCTCTTAATAGCAGCTGCCTTGTAGGGATTGCTGAATGGTGGGCAGGTGGGCTCTGAGTGTCAGGGGTATGGTTTAGGAAAAGCAGAGCTGAACATACCCTGTAGGAGTTCTGTGAAAAAAAAATGAGTATGACTAGAGCCCAGGATCCATGTTGGGAAGTCTATGAGATTAGGAGTGGACAGACTATGAATGCCAAATGTATTTAGCAGAGGAATTTGTATTTTTATACTGACTCCAAACAAACGAACAAGCAAATCAAGAAACTGTCAAAGTCAGCCTATGATCAAATAGAAATGTAAATAAGAATCTTATTAAAACTTAGGTTTCTATCGCTTTTCTTTGGACAAATATTTTCATGAGGATTTTCAAGATTTTAGTTTTTTGTCTCATTGTGGTATAACACATTTCACCTAAAAGAAATGCAGCTGCTATGTTGGCCTGAAATCAAAACCTGAGCCACAGCTTAGAAAGTAGACCCACCCATTAGGACACTCCTTGAGGGAGATTGTGGGGTGGGCTCCCTCCAGCCTAGGGTCATGATAGGAGATCTAGAGGATGATGAGGTTCTTAGATTTTTCTTTTTCTTTCTTTATTTTTTTCTTTTTCAGTTCCAGCAATGGATCCCAGGGCCCCACACATGCTAGGCAACAGTGAATTACATCCCCAGACTATTTTATTTTTTTATTTTGAGACAGGGTCTTGCTAAATTGCCCAGGTTGACCTCAAAGTTTTGATCCTCCTTCCTCAGCCTCCCTAATAGCTGGGATTACAGGCCTGTGCCATCATGCCCTGGTAGGTCCTAAGATTTTTTTTTAAAATAGCAACTGAAAGCCATTAAGTATAGGTGAGGAATAATAAGGCAAGCTGACTCCATAACTGGTTGGACCATGAAAATTACATAATAACAACTGAAAGTTTTATGTTCAAATAACTTGCTCTACAATTCCAAAGTCAAACTTTTGCTCAAATCAGACATTTCCCACAATTACTACTGAAATTCTATTTAATTTAGTTCAGTCTTAATATGATGCTTAGCTGGGGAGAAATAGAGGCCTAAAGGACTTAGCTTCTTATCCCAAATGATTATTAGCCTCATCCTATTGGGGTTCAGAACTCAAGTGTCTTGATTCCTTGTTCTTTTCACCTACATAATAAGTAACCCCCTCTACCTTAGTGTCCTTGTCTGTTAGATTAGACAATGGTAGTTCCTTTCTTGTAGAATTTATATGATATTTTAGTGAATTAAAACATATAAGCATCCAAGTGTGGTGGTGCACACCTGTAATCCTAGCAGCTTAGGAGTTTGAGGCAGGAAGATGGTGAGTTCAAAGCCAGCATTAGCAATTTGTTGAGGCCCTAAGCAACTCAGCAAGATCCCGTCTCTAAATAAAATACAAAAAAGGGCTGGGGCTGGGGCTCAGTGGTTTAGTGTCCCTGAGTTCAATCCCTGGTATCAAAACACAGTAAAACAAAACCACGTAAGCGCTTAGTAATTGTAATTGTTCATTCACTCATTTCCACATAATTAACAATTATTTGTTTACTATCTTCCATGCAGGTACCAAGAAGAAGGGAGGCACTATGGGGCAATACAACAGAGTAAAGACAAGGTCCTTCCTTCAAGAAACTTAGAATCTCCTGGGGAAGTTAACACATTCCTCTTGAATCTGGCAAAAATCTGTGTCAAGCAAGTAAAACAATGCTATAAGATTATAGGTCAGGAAAAGAGAAAATTATTCCGAGCTAACTTTTCATCTTCTTTAAGTTTTATCTCTTCTAGGGAGACTTCTTAACTTGACACATCTTTCTGTCCCACTCCTAAGCTCTATCTCTGTATTCCGATCATACCCTAGGCACACTACCCTCATTCATGTTCAATACTGCCATAAATGTTCTATTCTCTGTCTTTCCCCAACACACTCTGTTACTAACCAGAAGCCTGTGGGCCTTAGTTTCCTCACCTGTGATACATGAGGGTTGAACCAGAGGACCTTTATGAGCATTGGTAACCTGACAATCTACAGCTATTTCTTCTTTTAGCATCAAGGGCTATCTGGGGGGCGGCTGAGTTACTAATGCACATCCACTCCCACAGTGAATATAGATTAACAGTCATGGTGGAAACTTTCCTGTGTACATATATGAGTATACCACAGTGACTCTCACCATCATGTACATCCACAAGACACTAATTACAAAAAATAATAAAACTAGGAGAGGGAAGAATAGAAATTCACTGGATTAGACAAAGGGGAATGAAGGGAAGGGAGAAGGAATGGGAATCAGTGGAATGAATCGGACATAACTTTCCTATGCTCATATATAAATACATGACCAATGTAACTCCACATCATGTACAACCACAAGAATGGGCAGTTATACACCATGTGTGTATGGTATGTCAAAATACATTGTACTGACATGTAGATCTAAAAGGAACAAATAAAAAATAAAAAACCTAAAAGTGATTACACAAATGGTGTGAATGTACATCATGCACAACCATAAAAACGAAAAGATGCTCCCCATTTGTGTACAATGAATCAAAATGCAGTCTGTAAAAATAAAAAAAATAATTTTAAAAGTTAATAGAAAGATCAGTAAAGTAGAAGGAAGGAAATGGGGAGAGAGGAGGGGGAAAAGGGGAAGTACAGAACTGAATTAGATCAAATTATATTCCATGCTTTTATAATTATGTAAAAATGAATTCTAGTGTTATATATAACTACAAAGAATTTTTTAAACTAAAATAGAATAATAATAAGTCACAGTGGAAACTCTATGAGCTCTCAGGGGCTTTCAGCTTTTGTTGCAAAACTCCTGGGGTGAAAAGTAATCCTTCCAGATTGTGGAAGCAGAAAGAGGAAATAGTAGAACAATAAATGTGTGTAGGGTTGTTGGTAGTGTGGAATTTTGGGGGGCTATGTGAAAACATACGACTCTATTTGTAACAATAATGTGTATCTCACATGAACTTTACTGTGCTTTCTCTTACTAAGAAGGCTTATCTTTGAGCCTTTCCCCTATCAGCAGCTTTGGCTCAGTGGTTACCATGTTTCACTCTCTGGAAATGAGTTAACTAAATATAAGAAAGTGATTCTGAACCTGGGAATCCACAGTCCTCTGTTCTCCACTACTTGCCTTCCCTTCCTGTCCCTAATTCAACCTCTCTTGTCTCCATTGCTCACACCCTCTTGTGCTTTGGAGTCCTGATTCCTGACCCTTTCTGTTCTACTGCCCACCCTTGACCCCATAAGCTACCTTTCATCCGTTCATGCATTTACCCATTCATCAAAGTTTATCAAGCACCTACACTCTGTCAGGAGCAAGGCATTTGAGCTGGGACTTGACAAAGGATAGGAGTTTGCTTGGAAGTGAGGTGGGGCAAAAAAGGAAGCATTGTTGAGAGACACAGCATCGACAGAGTCAATGGGGCGTATGACCCCTAAAGCATTTAAGGACTGTCGAAGTAACTCATCATCCCTGGAGCATAGAGAAAGGGTTAACGGTGATGGTGGAAGAATGAATAGAGAACAAACAACAGAAGTCCATGTATGCTGTGCTGAAGGTTTGGATTTTATTCCACAGGCTATAGGGAGGGATCATGAAAAGCTTTAGGCAGGAGATTAAAAATCAGATTTACACTTAGAAAAATCACCATATCAGTAGTGTAAAATATAGTTTGGAGAGAAAGATGACTAAAAGGAAGGGACTTTTCTGGACACTGCAGCAATATTTCACACGAAAGAGAGCCTGAGGCAAAACAGTGGCAAATGGGGATGAACAGAAATGGACAGCTGAGCACATGGGTGGTGTATTTAGGAAGCAGGAGACAACATTTAGTAAGTCATTAAATGAGGGAGGCGAGGGAGAAGGCTTCTGACTCAGTTGACTTGCTGGGTGGGAGTGCTGTTTATTAGAACAGGACATATAGGAGAAATCAGGCTTGAGTGAAAAGTTATGGGATAAGTTGTGTATGTATTGAGTGTAAAAGGGCCTCTTTTCAAATTCTGCTACATAAACAGCATCTGAAAGAAAGGTGAACACCTTCCATATAGCTTAGTAAGAAATAGTTTAATTCTGTGCAACTAATAAAATGGAAGATTAAGTTCATAATAATTACTTCATTTCTTAGCAAGAAGACTACCATATTTAAAAATTTTCATTAACTTAAAAAGCCATTTTAGCAACCAAAGTTTTAATAAAACTGGAATGCACAGAGGAGAAAAAGAATACATTCTGAAGGTACTCATGCAGCTGGGCATGGTAGCACACCTGTAAACCCAGCAATTGGGAGTCTGAGGCAGGAAAAAAGTTGCCAGCCTTGACCTTTGTGAGACCCTGTCTCAGAACAAAAAATAAAAGGGGCTGAGGATGTAGCTCAGCAGTAGAGAACTCCTGGGTTCAATCCCCAGTACCAAAAAAAAAAAGCTATTCATATAGAGCTTTTTAGCTGAGTTGCATGAAGTAAGTTGGCCAACTTTTCACTCTTCATTATAAAACTTTCTTTTATCCTCAGAGACTTAGAGCCAACTCAATTAGCTATGGTGATGCAAAGAAGTGTAGTACAAGGAATTGAAAACCACAGACAAGTCAAAGATCCACGGGTAACTCTCCGGGAAAAAACAAAACAAAACATGTCCTCATATAGTTTTAGAACCCTGGGCTGACCTCACTGGCAGACAGAACTGGTCAGACAGTGGCCTTCATGGAAAGTTTATGTTCTAGAAAGCCTAAATTGATAAGTAGGAGGTAAGCAGGAACAGTGAGAGAAAATAATAATGCAGTAACATTGAAGCATAAAACTAAGATAAAGGAAGCTGTTCATTTTTATTATCACATAGCTTTTGGAGGGGGCCAGATTATTTGAGAGAACAAAGTGCAAAAGCTGATATTTAAACTAAATGAGTGAGTAAAATAAACAAGGACAGATGTACATATTACTTTTTTGTTTCACCTCGAGATTTTTGTTTTCACAAAACCCAGAAGATCTCTAACAATAACGAAAATGACAATTATTTGTTCATAAGTCAAATAAAAAATTCTAGAAGCTGAACCTGATTTCCTTTTTCTCTTGCACCCACTCTCTACATCAACATGCACTGATAATTCTACCTCTAAAATATGTCCTGAATCCACTCCCTTCTCTATCTTCTTTGTTTCTTCCTTAGTCCAGGTCACTCTTGCCTCTTGCTTGGACTGCTGCTGGAGTCTCCCTTCCTCTACTCCTTTTTTTTTTTTTGGTGCTAGGAATTGAACCCAGGAGTCCTCTACCACTGAACCACATCCCCAGTCCTTTTTATTATATATCTTGAGACAGCATCTCCCTAAGTTGCTTAGGGTCTTGCTAAGTTGCTGAGTCTGACTTTGAACTTGCAATCCCACTGCCTCAGTCTCCTGAGCCACCAGGATTACAGGCATGTGCCACTGTGCCCAGCTCCCTTCCTCTACTCTTACCCAACTCCATAAACCCCTTTTCCATCAGGCAGTCAGGAATACTCGAAAAATTCCTACAAGTTCATGTTATTCCTTTACTTAAAACCCTTCAATTCCTTCTCACTGTGTTTAGAAAAAAAAATTAAAATGACCTAAGAAAACTATACTATCTGATCTCGACATACTTCTTCCACATTATCTCTTATTCCACTCTTCCTGGTTTGCTTAACAACCATATCAGTCTTCTTTCTGTTCCTCAAATAAACCCAGTTCCCCCAACTCTCAGAGTTCTGCACTTGACGTTCTCTCTGCCTGAAATACTTTTTCCTCACATCACCATATGCCTCACTCTTTTTTCTTTTTAAATATTTTACTGTCACTGTGAAATGAATAGTGAAGTACTCTTTCTCATGAGTTCCTGATCTGATTCTCATCTGTTATTGTTGTTGTTGAGGTAAAATTCACATACAATAAAACTCACCCTTTTTAAAATGTACAATTCCAGGGTTTCTAGTATACTCAGAGTTGTGAAACCATCGATAGCATCTAATGTCACACATTTTCATCACTTTAAAAAGAAATTCAGAATCCTTTAGCTGTTATGCCCCATTCCTCACATCTCTCCACTCCCAGCCCTAAATAACCACTGATCTACTTTCTGTCTCTGTGGATTTTCCTATTCTAGACATTTCAAATAAATAGTATCATACAATATGTGACCTTTTGTAAGTGGCTTATTTCAATTACTTAATGGTTTTGAAATTCATTCATGTTATATTAGTGCTTCATTCCTTTTAATGGTCAAATACATAGTATGGATATACCACATTTTGTTTGGGTTGTTTTCACTTCTGGGCTATTATGAATAATGCTGCTATGAACAATCATGTACAAATTTTATGGGTTTTTATTAATGCATTATAATTGCATTTAATATCAGAATTCATTGTGAAACATCTGTATATGCATATAGCATAATTTCATCAATCTCATTCTCCAGTTCCTCCCTCTTCCTTTCTCCTGGTCCTCTTCCTTTACTCTACTGCTTTCCCTTCTATTATGTTTTTAATTAGCACATTAGAATTATATATAAAAGTGGGATTAGTCGTGGTACATTGGTCATAGATTTTCATTTCTCTTGAGTATTGTTTTAGTCAACTTTTTAGCCACTGTGACCAAAAGACCTGACAAGAACAACTAGGAAAGCAGACATTTATTTGAATCATGGTTTCAGAAGTGTTCTCTGGATCAGTGGTGAGGCAAAATATGGTGGAAGGGTGTGAAGGAGGAGGGCAGCTCAGGACATGGCAACAGGAAAGAGAGAGAGAGAGAGGCGAAGGGGCAGGGAGAGCTCTGTTCACTATGGACAAAATATAAACCCCAAAGGCACGCCCCCAATGACCCACCTCCTCCAGCCATACCCATCTGCCTATAGTTACCACCCAGTTAATCCGTTCAAGTGGATCAAGACATTGATTGGGTTAAGGGTCTCATAACCCAATGATTTCTCTTTGAAACCTTCCTGCACTGTGTCACACATGAGTTCTTGGGGGGCACCTCATATTTAAACCATAATGGATATACATGTAGGAGTTACATTTCTGACTCTATGATAACTTTATGTTCAATTTTTGTTAATTACTCACTTTTACTCATTATTCTGCTCAAAGTTTACCTTCCCTCAAAAGCCTTTCCTGGCTATGCCTTCTAAATTAATCACACACCTCCACCATCAATCTTTATCATTTTCCCTCAGTTTGTTTTTTACATATCAATCACCACTGTCTAAAATAATCTTGCTGATTTTATTAGTTTACTTTTCTATCTCTCCCCACTAGAACATCAATTCCACAAGGATAGGGACCTTGTCAAACTTTCTCACTGTTGTACCCTCAACACCTAAGACATTGATTAGCACACAGTGGGGACTCAATAAATATTTGTAGATTACATGAATACGTATATAACAGAAATATCTGTTCTTTTCTCCTTTCACAAGGATTATCCACAAATTTATTTATGACTATTTTAGTGCTTTTCTATTCCTTTAATTGTTCTTTGGGAAAAGTAAAAACTCACTCATTTAAGTATAGGGAAAGTGATTGTAGCACAGAATGTGTGGATATTGTTGATATTGCTGTTCTTGCAGAGCAAGGTCATCGTAGAATTGAAGTGATCACAGATGTCCATGGTTACCAGTTTCTGCAATCATGCCATAAAGGTTTCAAAAGGGTCACTTGGAGTAGCAGGCATGAGTTTACTAAAAGGGATAGGAAAATGGAAAATGGGACACTCTCAAGGAAGAGATTGGGTCCTCTCAGAGAGGAGAGGGACAGCATACCACTTCTGCTCTCCAGTTCCCATGGAAGTATTGGGGTTCCCAAGGAAATTTCCAGTCACGCCCAGGTCCACATCTTTACAGTTGACTGGCAACAGGATTGCATCAGACTTTTAAGTCCCCACTGCACATGGTAAAGGTTCAAGGCAACACACTGGGTCACTTTGGCCTATGCTGACTGGTTCTAATTGGAATGTGTTCTTAGAGGTATTATGGTTAGGGTGGATTATCCTTATCTCCCTGAATTCTGAGATCTGTCTTGTGAAAGGGTCACAATGTTCTTCCCACCCTTTCAGGGTAACTTGTGTTGTTATTGCTGGCATTGGGTCCTGCATTTCTCCTGAAGATAATAGGGTATTTGCTGAAGGATGTAGCATATTCTATGGACTTAAGCTAGGCAGGGCTGTAGGTAAATTGCTTTTTAAAAGAAAGCAGGTCGGGATCAAAACAGTGGGACCAGTTTATAGAATTATCCCCTTAACTTCATGTTCCCACTGCTCATGTCTGTCTGTTACCTATTATTACTATTACTTTGCAGTACTAGCCATTGAACCCAGGTGCATGCTAGGCAAGTGCTATACCACTAAGATACATCCTTGGCCTCTTTTTAAAAAATTTTTTGAGACAAGTTCTTATTAATTTGCTCAGGCTTGTCTCAAACTTGCAATCCTTCTGCCTCAGATTCCTGAGAAACCAGAATTATAGGCATATAGCACTGCACCTGACTAGAATGTGTGAATTATTTGACTTATATTTGCACTTTCCACCCAACTCCTTCATCCCAAGAGTTGCAAGTGCAACCAAAGTCACATTTCTTTATTAACGATTCCCTAAGATAGGATATTAAAGAAAAGAAAACTCTAATGAGGAAAAGGAGACATGAGATGCTCCACTTTGTAGAGCTTTAAATTGAGGATTTCTCCTTTGAAAAATGAAGTCTTCAAAATGGCTGGACTTCCAATTTTTAGATTAAAACTAAAGCATGTTTTTCCTGACAAGATTCACATTTTTGTTACCTGGAAATCTTTCTAAGAAATGTGGTATTAGTTGTTATAGCTTTATCAGGGAATGACAGAAGAGTTGTGTGATTACCTAGTTTTGACCCTGACAAACAGTCATTTGTATAAAATACATGATACAAGTGTTGAGGGGCAGAAAAGGGAGGTATCTGAGGGTTTTTGTTTCTTCATAATAGTGAAATGAAATCAAAATCTGTATGCAAAATGTTTTCCTAACTTCTTGCTTCCATGTATCTTCATATGCCTTTCTTTGAGAATGGAGTTTTTTTTTTTTTTTTTTTTTTTACAAAACTAGATGTAGCATTGAATAGGTGTGATAGATCATTAACATCTCAGGAGAAATCAAAATTGCCTGTGTAACATTTTCATATACAGCTTAAAACCTTCCCTCACAATCTTGTATTTCAAGGATGCCTTTCAGAACGTGTTTGTGATTTCAAATCACTGATTGAATATGTTAAAGCATTTTTTAGATGGAGACATGAGTGGAAAGTAGGGACTTGGCAGGGAGAAAGGCGGCTATTTTCTAGAGGTTCCTTCAGATTGGTGATTCTCCCACTAATCATCTCTTCAAAAGTTTCAAGGAGAGCCAGGGTGGTGGTGCACTCCTGTAATCCCAGGAGCTGTTGAGGCCCGAACAGGGTAATCTCAAGTTCAAGGCCAGCCTCAGCAACTTATTGAGGCCCTAAGCAATTTAGGGAGACCCTGTCTCAAAAAAGGCAGTATTGGAGATGTGTCTCAATGGTAAAGCACCCCTGGATTAAATCTCCAGTACCAAAAAATGTTTCAAGGAGACAATCTCAAAGTACAAAGGAAAAATAATCACAGAAATAAGCAGGTACAAGCATAGATAAATTTCTCACCATCATTTATTTTCTAACACATACCTTGGCTCTATAATATAAAAAGCAATGTGGAACAAAAGAAAGTTGAAGAAGGATATAATCAGATCACCATTTATGTGATGTTTCAAAAGATACAGAACTATGTATTTTTCCTGGATACATGCATGTATGGTAAAAGCACAAAAATGTGGGTGAGAATGACAATGACAATCTCCACATTCAGGACCTCTGCAAACTGTAGCCAAATGAGATTAGGAGAATAAATAGAAGCTTAACTTGCATTGTTCAGTGGGTTTGGTAAATGTTATTGAAATGTAACATAAGTACAAAATGGGCACAGATTAAAAGCAAATCCATGTAACCAGTGCTGTATCTGTAAAATTTGGATTCCTAAATTGAGTGTGTTTGTTGATATTGTCTGCACTTTTCAAATGCCTATAATATTTAAGTGTTTTTTCAATTCTGTGAGGTTCTTGAGTAGTTAGACTACCAATCCTTTAAATTCCCTTCTGGCTATAAAGACCTAAGAAAATTCAATCAAAACAGGATCCTGGTCTGGGGTTCTAGCTCAGTGGCAGAGCACTTGCCTAGCATGTGCAAGGCACTGGGTTCGATTCTCAGCACCACATGTAAATAAATAAATAAAATAAGTGTCCATTGCCAACTAAAAAATATTTAAAAACAAAACAAAACAAAACTAGGATCCTGTGAGGCACAGTGAGGCAGGTCTATAATCCCAGGGTCTCAGGAGGCTGAGACAGGAGGATAGCAGTTTCAATGCCCGCCTCAGCAATTTAGTGAAGCCCTTAAGCAACTTGGTGAGACCCTTTCTCTAAATAAAATAGGAAAAGGGCTGGGGATGTGGATCACTGGTTAAGCACCCCTGGGTTCAATCCCTGGTACCAAATACACACACACACACACACACACACACACACACACACACAAACCTAGGATCCTTTGGTAGAGTAAGTTAAAAACCAGAACTAAGTGAGCTGTAATTTGACATTTTATGTTATTTTAATATGTAGTATAACATCAGAATGTAAAGAATTAAATTGACTTGGATCCAATGGAAGGGAATTTAATGTGTGCAGGGGAAACTCTGCTCTTTTTCTTCCTCAACCACCTCATAGTTCAACACTGAATTTCCACAAAGCTGACAGGGAGTTTTGTTTCCTGTTAACCGAGAATTCCCTGTCTCCTCTCACTGATAGGATGGCCAGACTGGGAAAAGGAACCTGACCTCAAGATTGTTTCAGTTTGGGTTCTACCGATGCTGCCCTCTGGTGGTGGAGACTCAACTTGCAGATGGCCACTGAGGCATTCTTTTCCGGCTGTCAATCTAGGCCTTGCACAATTTATATAAACACATGAAAATTAGTTATTTAAACTTTGTTTGCATTTTCCCATAAACAGAATAATTGTGTCACATGGTGGTTGAGTCTCCACCCCCCAAATTAATAGTCACCCAAATCTATCCATATTTCTAGAAATTGCTGTCAACTTGGATCAAATGTTTACCAAGTATCTTCTATGCACAAGGCAGGGTAAGGGCTACAAATATGATTTGGAAGAGTATTTGGCTCTAAGAAAGTTATTTACCTTGTATGGGTAAATAATACATCCACATGAGTCTATTATGAGAAGCTGTTTGAAATGCCATCTGGAGGGGTACATATAGGGAAAAGCAAAGACCAAAAAGAGGAAGATGGCATATCTGAGGAGGAGAAACCAGGGAAATCTTTAAGAAAGCAGTAGGATATGAGATGGACAGTGGCTGTAATGGGGCAGGGTGTTTGAAGGAGAAGGAACAACAGAAGTAAAGCCATGGAAATAGGAAAACTTGTGCTGTGTTCTAGAAATTGTAATCATTCCTCCTGTTGGGCCAGAGTATTTGAGAAGAATTCAGATATGAAACTGGAAGATCCAAGGCTATCTGGGACATCAGGAACAGGGACAGCTTGTTGGAAATGCTTGGAACTGGACAATAAGTTTCAGTTATTATCTAGTTCAGGTGGGGCAGGGTGGGAAGGGGTAAAGACAGGCAGTCCAGTGACATGAAGGCTGTGAGTTGCTGGAGAAAGGTTACTGAGATCTGGAATAGGTTTGTGGGTTTGAAGGAGAATCCCTGGTGAGGGCTGGGAAATTATCAAGAGATAGCAATCATCTTCCTCCTCTTCCTCCCCTTCTGTCCAACTTTCCTTTCTCCTCTCCCAGACCTCTGGCTAACCCAAGCAAGAGAATGGCAATGAAAGAACAAGAGAGTGAGGTGGGGACACTTGGGTGATAGCAGGATTGGCAAAATAGCACAGGGCTCTCTTTTTGCTTCTTTGCCACCTTGCCAATGCCATCTGGGACTGAAAGGGGCTGGGGTGGTCTTGGTAGTGATAAGGAGTAGATGAAAGGAATTTCCCTGAATTTTTAGAAGTTAGTCTTTGTCATGACTTGCCCTGCCAGACCTGGACCTACCATGGGAGAGAAATGAAGAAAGAAGTTAGGTATCCTCCAACCATAAAGCTAGGGTGGCAGTTCCCAGAGGCAGGTGCCTACCTCTTTCTTCTACTTAAGTGGAAAGAAAATTGATTGCTATTGGTGACATTTCTCTATGTAGGGAGAGAGAGAGAGAGAACAAGAGCAACCTACTGTCACCAGAGAGGCTAAGGAGGCATGAGTTTCAAACTCAGTTTGATAGCAGTAATGATAAGGATCCAATAACCAGAATTTGTTGAGGGGATTTTCCATGGCAGGCACCAAAGATCTTTATCTCACTGAATCTGCACAGTACAAGCAGTGCTGAGGCAAACCCAGAGTAAGAGTTCAGTAAATATGGAGTAAACATAATTCAAGTAACCAATCCATTGATAGTAGGGATTAATATTAATACATATCACTGAACACAAATCCTATGAAGAATATACTATCATTATCATACTCATCTTGCAAATAAAGAAATTTGGGCCCCAGGAAACTAAGGCATTTTTTACGAGTTTACACAGCTACTAAGCAGCATTTCAAAACCAATTGAGTTCAGAGTTTCTGTTTAGGATGATGACAAAGTTCTGGAAATGTAGTGATGGTTACACAACATTTTGAATATACTTAATGCCACTGCATTATACACTGAAAATGGTTTAAATGGTGAAGTCATGTTATGTATACCCTGTCACGCATGTATACATATACACACTAACCCAGTTGTCAGAAGCTGGGATCTTAACCATTGTTATATATGCAGTCTCTCCATGAACATGAATCAAGTGTCTGTAGTTCATAAGGCCCTCCAATGTCACTGAACAAGAACTAGATTTGTAGTCAAAAGATCTCTGTTCAAATACCACATCTGCTTCTTACTAATTGTGTTATCAGTCAGTGGTTGAGGCCTGTCTGGGTTTTCTTGGAGTAAAAAGGGAACCAAGTCCCATGCAAACCTCTCCAAGGGTTTCTGCAGCAATTTCCAGACACAAAGGACCCTGTTATATTGCTGACTGTGACTGACATTGGAGAGAGGAGCCCAGATAGCTTTGAGCCCCTGATAAGGAGCATGAGTAAGCCCTGAGCCAATTTATGCATTCTTAGGTACTCCTTTTGCTAAAGATTTGAAATATGGCAGCTACTGGGAGTGACTTCTAAAAGAAAGCGAGACAGCCATAGATAGGGGAACTTGAGGAGGGCCCCTTGGAAAGGGGAAGGAAGATGAGCTCATATAAAGATAAACCATTTTCAGGGAGTTAATACTAGATAAAGTCAGTGTTTGCATACACCACAGAAAAGAAACCCCCACCACAAGCAATTCTAGTAGCAAAAGTGATCACTTTTACCCAAACTTTTTGGGGAAAAAATGCTGAAAGTCCCTGTCAACCTCTTTTGTCCCTCTATGACTTTTCACCTTACTCAATGGAGAGAAGTATTCAACAACAGCTGAGTCCTCAGATATGCCATGACACTGGGAAAGAAGATGAAATATGAGAAAATCCACTCCTTCCCATTTTCCAGAACACAACACCCTCCCTGCTCAAGTTACTTGTTTGGGAATGGGATATATAAGCAGCTGATGCCTCCCTCTGTTAGAAAGTCAAGTCTCATCAGAGGCTGCATGGCCAGAATTGACTTCCATGAGACTTTTTCTGTGTTAACGGTTTGAAGCATATAACACATATTTCTAATAAAAACAAAAAACAGGTAAGAGTGCCAGGCTGCACCATCCAAGTGTGTTTATTCTGAGAGAAGGACTTGCAGAACACCTCATAGGGAAAATCTACCCACTGCACAGGACTGAGAGTGCCCACTTCGGCCTAGAGGAGAAGTGTCAAATGCCTCACTGTTACTTCCCTCGTCCTTGCCCCATTAACTAAGGCTAAGTCTGTCAAGAGAAAAACACATGAAACATTCCAGCTGCGGGCATTGGATACCTGTGTTCCTGACTGACTTCAGCTTAACTTCAAGATCTTATTTCCATTCACTTTGGTTCTTTGAGTGCCAGGTGACTCCACTCAAGGTTCATGACACTGCTCTCTGTTTCCTTCTGCAGCCATTCCCTATTGTAGCCATATCCATCCATTTGGAGCTCAGAAAACTCCCTCAAATGCCATCTGTTAGTTTCTTGGCAGCTTCACACGCTCACCTCTTATCCATATCTTTGAACTGGGTTGACCTGGTCCCTAAGTCTGGGAATACCAGAGACTACCTAGTATACTCCCATGCCCCGTGCATCATTGCCAGGCAAGGAGGCTGCTGAAGTATTTGCTATTATCAATCGCCTTGACCTTTACCCTGACCTGCACTCATGCCAGTCCCTAAGACATTAATAAGAGAACTCACTAGGTTCAAGTTGTTCAAATACAATTATAAACTGGAAATGCCAGGTTTCAAGGGTTCTATGGGAACACTGTGTAAAGCACACTCTTTGTCCCCTTGCTGGCAGAACAGTAGTACACTGGGATCCGTTTTGAAAATAAGAATATAATGACATTTTACTGGAATGATGTGGACTCTGCTGAAATTTTTTCAGTTTTTGAATTTTTCTTGTACCACAGGTTGAACCCAGAGGCACTTAAGTACTGAGCCACACCCACAATTCTTTTTTTTTTCTTTTTGAGACAGGGTCTCACTATTTGAGGCTGGCTTTGAACTTGTGATCCTCCTGCCTTAGTCTCCCATCCAAATCCTTTTAAGAAACATTCCAAGGTTCCACTTACTCACAGTGTAACCAAACCTGCAGAAAACTAGGTTTGTTTTGCAAGTGAAATGAACTGGCAGCTGAATTCTTCAGTCTCAGTGGGATCAATGAACAATTAATTTCCAACATTCACCAAACCTGGGAGCCCTTGGGATCTAACAGATTTCAGCTGAAGCTGAAAGCTGGCCCATATCTCCTGGCCACTACACCAGCCCCTCCAATAGGGCCCAAGGGAAGACAGAATTCGTGTAGTTGGCTGCCCCCTAGTGTACACAGACTGCACTAACAGCAGATAGGACAATTAAGCTACTGGGTATGGCAGCAAGGCTGCAAGGTTTGTGCTGCTCAAAGATGCTTATTTGGGACTGACATTCAGCTTCTACTCTTGTCACCAAGTCTTGTGCCCTACACAGAGCTCTTTTTTCCAATTTGTCTGCCAAAAGGTGCCTTGTTTTCAAATTCAATTTTGGAAATTTCCACATAGCTTGAGGTTTCTATTCTCTCTCTCTCTCTCTCTCTCTCTCTCTCTCTCTTTTGTAGTGCTGGGGATTGAACCCAGGGCCATGTGTTTGTGAGGCAAGTACTCTACCAACTGAGCTATCTCCCCAGCCTTCTAGTATCTTTTTATTAGATATTTACGTTTTTTACATATGTATTTATTTTATATGTCATATATAATTTGTTCTAATTAGATATACATGACAGTAGAATGCATTTTGTCACATCATACATAAATGGAGTATAACTTCTCACTCTTCTGGTAGTACATGATGTGAGGTTTCTAATATCATAAGGTAATATAAAGGCTACTATCAGCCCTATAGGATAGGCCATGCTGTTGACATGTGCTGAGCCTGTGGAGACACAATCTCTATTTTTGAAAATTCACTTGTCCTATAAGAATAACTCAGGGTGTATACGTAGAATTTTGTCCCATTCTAGAAAATCCTTTGGATTGAGAACTTCATAACCATTCACTCGCCTATGAGTTTTGTTAGCTGTACCTCCAAAACATATCCTGCATCCATCCACTTCTCTCTGCCTTCACTCACTTCTGATCCAAGCCCACAAAATTTCTTGTTACAATGGCAGCAACAAAGGAAGAAACACTTGTCTACTATAACAGTCTTCTAAAAGGTCTTGTTCCCACTCTTGGCCCACCACACATCAACCAGAATTATTGGTTAAAGTATAAACCAGGTCATCAAACTCCCATCCAATTACTCCCCAATGGGTTTATCAAAAAATCCACATTCCTAGGATTTTACGTTACTAGGCCCTGAATAATCTAGCCTCTTCTGAGCTCATCTGTCTCTCACCACTCTCCTGCTTACCCACTAAGCTGCAGAAATACTGGGCTTTTTCAGCTGAATCTTTTATTGAAATAATTGCAGATTTACATGAAGTTGAAAAAAAAATACCAAGAGAGCCCTTTTACACCTTGCCTAAGTCTTGTCTAATGGTAATGTTTTGGAAAACTATAATATCACAACCAGAATATTGACATTGGTATAATCCACCAATATGATTCAGACTTCACCAGTTTTAATTATACTTGTGTGTAGCATGTTTAGTTTTATACAATTTTATCACCTGTGTAGGTTCATGTATCCACCACCGCAGTCAAGATACTGAACTGTGTCATCACATCAAAGATCCTACCTGCTACTGTTATGGGGCGCAACTTAAGAACAGACAGATCACCACTGAGAAGTCCAAATTTGAGTCTTTATTAAGCCGGCTGGCGACTGTCTCACACAATGCCCCCAAAAATGGCTATTGGAAGAACAGCCCCGACCACAGGGTTGTAGGGGTTCTTATACCAAAAATCACATCAATCATAAGTGTCTGTTGCTATGATTTGAAACTACACATTAACATCATGAGATCATCGACAGAAGGGGAAGTGGGTCAAAATGACCCTTACCTAGGTACAAACTAAGGAATGGTTGCTAACATCCACACAATTACTGTTTACATGGTACATTGTTTAGGAGCAATAGGGATCAAAAGAGAGCAATTCTTTACTACATAGGAGTTGCCATTGTACATTATTAAACATGTCACACCAAGTAACTGATGATGGGCACAGAGGTGGGGTGTTCCCATGGGAGAAGCTTATTTCCTACATAACATGGAGTCTCAGAGCAAAATGGAGTCTGTTTAGTCATTTCCCTTACAATCTGGCCTATAACATTCTCATGGAGTCAGATCTGTCAGCCCATCACACTACCCTTTTAGAATCATATTCACTTTCCCCCACCACCTCATTAACTCCAGGCAACCACTAATTCATATTCCATTTCCATAGTCTTGTCATTTCATAAACATTATGTAGATGGAATTGTACAGTATGTAAGTTTGGGGAACTGACTTTTTTCATTGAGCATAATTTTCTATAAATTCATCCAGGTTTTTTCACATATATATAGTTTGTTCCTTCTTATTAGTGAGTTGCAGGCCATGAAATGGTTGTGCCTGCACTGAAACTTTTGCCTATTGATGAGCATTTGTGATATCCATGTACAGGTCTTGTATGAATATGTCATTTCTCTGGGACAAATGCACAAAAGAAAAATTGCTGGGTCATATGATAAGTATGTGCTTAATTTTTTAATTTTGATTCATTATACACTATGTGATTAATTTTTAATGAAACTGACAAACTGATTTCCCCAGCAGTTATACCATGTTACAGTCCCATGAACAACCTATGAGTGACCCAGTTTCTGCACATCCTCATTAGTATTTGGTGCTATCGCTAATATTATATTTTAGCCATTCTGATATGTATGTAGTGATAACACATAGTAGTAGTAATTTGCATTTCTCCGACAGTTAACAAGGTTGAATATCTTTTCATGTGCTTATTCCCCATCTGTATATTCTCTACTGAAATTTTTGTATATATGTTGCCCATTTTCCAACTGGATTTACTTGATGTTGAGTTTTGAGATTTCTTTATGTTTTATAGTTATGAGCACTTTTGTGGAGATGTTGTTTGTGCATATTTTCTTCCAGTATGTATCTTGTCTTTTCATTGTCTTCATGTAGGCTTTCACAGACCAAATGGTTTAAAATTTTTGATGCGATTTAAATTAGCTATTTTTTAATGGACCATGCTTTGGGGGCTAAGACTAGGATCTTGCTTGCACTAGGTCCAAGAGATTTTCTACATGTATTTTTTTTTTATTTTCATAGTTTTACATTGTACATTTAAGTCTGTGCTCCATCCTTAGTTTTTGTATACAGTGTGAGACAGGTTGAGTACGATTGTTTTGCCATTGATAAAAATCAGTTAGGCATATTTGTGCAAGTCTGTTTCTGGGTTCTCTATTCTGTTCCACTAATTTCCATTCTATTCCAATGATCCATGTATCCTTCCCTTCATCAAGAGTACACTGTCTTAATTGCCATAATTATGTAGCAAACTTAAGATCAAGTAGTGTCAAATCCTCCCACTCTTTTCTTGTCAAGATCGTTTTAGCTATTTTAGGGTGCGTACCTTTCCATATAAATTTTTGAATAGGTTTGTGTGTGTCTATAAATAACCTTTGCTAGGTTTTTGATGAGGATTTCTCTCATTTAACCTATAGGTCAATTTGGGGAGAATTGCTATCTATACTGTGTTGATTCCTTCAATTCATGAACATAGTATGTCTTTCCATTTATTTAAGTCTTGAGTTTCTCTTATCAGCATTTTGTAATTTTGAGCATATGAATCACATACATGTTTAGTTAAAATATTGCTAAATATTTCATTTTCTTTGGAGTGATTACAAATGATATTGTATTTTTACTTCAGTTTTTTCATGTTCATTGTTAATATACAGATATGTTGATTTTTGTGTGTTGATCTTGTATCTTGCAACTTTACTGAACTCATTTTTTTAGGCGTCAGGTTTTGTCCCATCATGTCTACTATTGATACTACTCACCTTTTTCTTTTTTATGTATTTTTCAGTTCTATGATTTCCATTTTACCCACACCAAGGTTGGACGCTGTCGCTGACCCTGCCCCCCCCCCCAACAGAGGTTGGATGCTGGCGCTGAGCCTGCCCACCTGCCTCCCTACTGCTGAGGGACACTGCACCTACCTCCATGCTGACTCAGCACACCCTCGCTGGAGCTCCCCAGCTTCTTTGGAGGCTGGTGCAGGCATTTTGAATTATACCTGAGGGTGTGGCCATCATCACTGGAAGGGCGGCTCCCTTCCTGAGACACCTACAGGAGACTGGAGGCCCTTTGACAGGTACCTCTATTTACTCACAGGTACATCCTACATCTTTCACCATCCTCTTGTTCACAACTAGAAATACTGTAAATAGTAATCAAACAGATCCTGTTCATTACAATAATGTTAAAGTCTTTATAGGGGCTATCTGGTTCAGGCTGTGTTTTCTCTGTATTGGGTGTTACTGGTATTGATCTCCTCTTCAAAGGAGAGGTAGTGGAAAACTGCAGGGTCATAATAAGCCTGCAAGGTGGGGGGGACTTCAGTATCTCTGATCTTCACTGCTAGGGGGGGAATATATAGAAACAATATGAAAAAACAGGGGAAGAAGGTTTCCCTAACAAATCAAGAAGCTATTGTGATAGAATCCAATGACAGCATGGCAGTAGAAATGACAGAAAAAGAGTTTAGAATCTGCATACTTAAAATGATCCATGAAGCAAAAGACGAGATAAGAGAGCAAATGCAGGCAATGCATGACCATTCCAGTAGACAGTTAAAAGAGCAAATGCAGGAAGCAAAAAACACTTCAATTAAAAGATAGAGATTCTGAAAAAATACCAAACAGAAATACTTGAAATAAATGAAATGATAAACCAAATTAAAAACTCAATAGAAAGCATCACCAACAGAATAGATCTCGTGGAAGACAGAATCTCAGACAATGAAAACAAAACATTTAATCTTGAAAATAAAGTTGAACAAACTGAGAAGATGTTAAGAAGTCATGAATGGAACCTCCAAGAATTATGAGATATCATGAAAAGACCAAATGTAAGAATTATTGGGATTGAGGAAGGCACAGAGATACAAACCAAAGGCATGAACAACCTGTTCAATGAAATAATATCAGATAATTTCCCAAACCTGAAAAATGAAATGGAAAATCAAATACAAGTGGCTCACAGAACACCAGGTGCACAAAATTACAACAGATCCACACCAAGACACATTATAATGAAAATACCTCACATACAAAATAAAGATAGGATTTTAAAGGTTGTGAGAGAAAAGCATCAGATTACATATAAGGGGAAACCAATACAGATATCGGCAGATTTCTCAGCCCAGACTCTAAAAGCAAGAATGACCTGGAACAATATATTTCAAGCTCTGAAAGAGCACACATGCCAACCAAGAATCCTATACCTAGCAAAACTAAACTTCAGATTTGATGATGAAATAAAATCTTTCCATGATAAACAAAAGTTAAAAGAATTTATAAATAGAAAACCTGCCCTACAGAACATTCTCAGCAAAATATTTCATGAGGAGGAAGTGAAAAGCAACAGTACAAGTCAGCATAGGGAGGAACTACCCTAAAGGAAAAGCCAATCAAAGGAGAAACCAAGTCAAGTTAAAAACCAAAAATTAGCCAAAATGACCAGGAATACAAATCATATCACAATAATAACCCTGAATGTCAATGGCCTAAACTCAATAATCAAAAGACTTAGACTGGTAGATTGGTTTAAAAAGAAGGACCCAACAATATGCTGCCTTCAAGAGATTCATAGAAAAAGACATCCATAGATTAAAGATGAAAGGATGGGGAAAAACATACCATGCACATGGACCCAGTAAAAAAGCAGGGGTCTCCATCCTCATATCAGATAAAGTGGTCTTCAAACCTAAGTTAGTCAGAAGGGATAAAGAAGGACATTTCACACTGCTTAAGGGAAGCATAAAACATCACGATATAACAATTTTAAATATTTATGCCTTAAACAATGGAGCATCTATGTACATCAAAGAAATCCTTCTCAATTTTAAGAATCAAATAGACCAAAACACATTAATAGTGGGGGACTTTAACACACCACTCTCACCACTGGATAGATCCTCCAAACAAAAACTGAACAAAGAAACTATAGAACTACACAATACAATCAATGATATAGACTTAATGGATATTTACAGAGTATTTCATCCATCATTTAGTGAATATAATTTCTTCTCAGCAGCTCATGGATCCTTCTCCAAAATAGACCATATGCTATGCCACAAAGAAGCCATTAGTAAATACAAAAGAATAGAGATCCTACCCTGTATCCTATCAGAACATAATGGAATGCAATTAGAAAAGAATGATAAAATAACAAACAAAAACTGCTCATGCACCTGGAGACTAAATAATATGCTATTGAATGATGCAATGATAACAGAAGACATCAGGGAAGAAATAAAAGAATTCTTAGAGATAAATGGGAACAACGACACAACATATCAAAATCTCTGGGACACTCTGAAAGCAGTACTAAGAGGAAAGTTCATTGCATTGAGTTCATATATTAAAAAAATAAAAAGTCAACAACTAAATGACCTAACATTACATCTCAAAACCCTAGAAAAAGAAGAACAGATCAACACCAAAAATAGTAGAAGACAGGAAATAATTAAAATCAGAGCTGAAATCAATGAAATTGAAACAAGAGAAACAATTCACAAAATTGACAAAACAAAAAGTTGTTTCTTTGAAAAAGTAAACAAAATTGATAAACCCCTAGTCACACTAACAAAGAGGAGAGAAAAAACTCGAATTACTAGAATTTGTGATGCAAAAGGAAAGATCACAACAGACACCATTGAAATACATAACATAATTGGAGAAGCTACTTTGAAAATCTATACTTCAACAAAATAGAAAATATGGAAGATATTGACAAATTTTTAGAGACACGTGATCCACCCAAACTGAATATAAAGGACATAGACAATTTAAACAGGTCAATTTGAAGCAATGAAATAGAAGAAGTCATCAAAAGCCTACTAACCAAGAAAAGCCCAGGACCAGATGAATTGTCAGCCAAATTCTAAAAGACCTTTAAAGAAGAACTGATACCCATATTCCTCCAAGTATTCCAGGAAATAGAAAAGGAGGGAACCCTTCCAAATTCATTCTATGAGGCCAGTATCACTCTGATACCAAAACCAGACAAAGACACATCAAGGAAAGAAAACTTTAGACCAATATCCCTGATGAACACAGATGCAAAAATCCTTAACAAAATACTGGCAAATTGCATACAAAAATGTATTTAAAAGATAGTGCACCATGATCAAGTGGGGTTTATCCCAGGGATGCAAGGTTGGTTCAATATCCAGAAATCAATAAGTGTAATTCATCCCATCAATAGGCTTAAAGTTAAGAATCACATGATTATTTCAATAGATGCTGAGAAAGCATTTGATGAAATACAGCACCCCTTCATGCTTAAAACACTAGAATAAATAGGAATAATAGGAACATACCTCAACATTGTAAAGGTTATCTATGCTAAGCCCATGGCCAACATCATTCTAAATGGAGAAAAACTGAAAGCATTCCCTCTAATAACTGGAACAAGACAGGGATGCCCTCTTTCACCACTTCTATTCAACATCATCCTTGAAACACTTGCCAGAGCAATTAGACAGACCAAAGAAATTAAAGGGATACGAATAGGAAAAGAAGAACTAAAGCTGTCACTATTTTCTGATGACATGATCCTATATTTAGAAGATCCAAAAATCTCCACTAGAAAACTTCTAGAACTAATAAATGAATTCAGCAAATTAGCAGGATATAAAATCAGTATGTGTAAATCTAATGCATTTCTATTCATAAGTGATGAATCCTCTGAAAGAGAAATTAGGAAAACCACTCCATTCACAGTAGCCTCAAAAAAAATAAAATACTTGGGAATTAATCTAACAAAAGAGATGAAAGACCTCTACAATGAAAACTACAGAACATTAAAGAAAGAAATTGAAGAAAACCTTTGAAGATGGAAAGATCTCCCATGTTCTTGGATAGGCAGAATTAACATTGTCAAAATGACCATTCTACCAAAGATGCTATACAGATTCAATGCAATTCCAATTAAAATCCCAATGACATTCCTCATAGAAATAGACAAAGCAATCATGAACTTCATCTGGAAGAACAAGAGACCTGGAATAGCCAAAACAATCCTGAGTAGAAAAAGTGAAACAGGTGGTATCACAATACCAGACCTTCAATTATACTACAGAGCAATAGTAACAAAAACAGCATGGTATTGGCACCAAAATAGACAGGCAGACCAATGGTACAGAATAGAAGCCACAGAGACAAAACCACATAAATACAGTCACCTCATACTAGACAAAGGAGCCAAAAACATACAATGGAGAAAAGATAGCCTGTTCAACAAATGGTGCTGGCAAACTGGAAATCCATATGCAGTAAAATGAAATTAAACCTCTATCTCTCACCCTGCACAAAACTCAACTCAAAATGGATCAAAACATAGGAATTAGACCAGAGGCCCTGCACCAAATAGAAGAAAAAGTAAGCCTGAATCTTCATTATGTTGGTTTAGGATCAGACTTCCTCAACAAGACTCCCAAAGCACAAGAAATCAAAGCAAGAATCAATAAATGGGATGGACTCAAACTAAAAAGCTTTTTCTTAGCAAAGGATAAAATCAAGAATGTGAAGAGAGAGCCTACAGAGTGAGAGAAAATCTTTTCCACATGCACTTCAGATAGAGCACTAGACTCCAAAATTTATAAAGAATTTACAAAACTTTATACCAAAAATACAAAGAACCCAATCAATAAATGGACCAAGGAACTGGACAGACACTTTACAGAAGAAGACATACAGGCAATTAATAAATATATGAAAAAGTGTTCAACATCTCTAGTAATTAAAGAAATGCAAATTAAAACAACTCTGAGATTTCATCTTACTCCAATTAGAATGGCTATTATCAAGAACACAAACAATAATAGATGTTGGCATGGATGTGGGGACAAAGGCACACTTGTACTTTGCTGGTGGAGTTGCAAGTTGGTGCAGCCACCTCTGGAAAGCAGTGTGGAGAATCCTCAGAAAACTTGAAACAGACCCACCTTTTGACTCAGTTATCCCACTCCTTGGTTTATACCCAAAGGACTTAAAAATTAGCATACTCCAGTAACACAGTCACATCAATATTTATAGCAGCTCAGTTCACAATAGCTAGATTGTGGAACCATTCATCAGTAGATGAATGGATAAAGAAACTGTGGTATATATACACAATGGAATGTTATTCAGCCATAAAGAAGAATAATATTATGGCATTTGCAAATATATGGATGGAATTGGAGAATATCATGCTAAGTGAAATAAGCCAATCCCACAAAACCAAAGGCCGAATGTTTTCCCTGATAAGTGGAGAATGATATATAATGGGGAAGGGGGTGGGGAGGGAGATAAGAATGGGGAAACTTTAGATTATGTAGAAGAAAATGAGAGGGAGGGGGGTATGAAAGATGGTGGAATGAGACAGACATCATTATCCTATGAACATGTATGATTACACAAATGGTATAAATCTACATCATGTACAACCATAGAAACAAAATGATTATACCGCATTTGTGTACAATGAATCAAAATGCAGTCTGTAAAAAATTAAAAGATAAATAAAAATAAAGATTGAAAATTATATTTTACAAATGTTTTTGTATAAAGACAAATGTAATACAAGTTGGAGTAAATTATTCTGACTTTAAAAGAAAGAAAAATTTTCATTTTATTCTTTTTTGCAACTTCTATTGATTTGCTGTAATATTCTCCTTTTTTTCATTTGTTCCAGGAGAATTGCATTGTTGGAGCATGTTTATGTTGGTTTTTTAAAATCCACCCAAGATAATTGCAACACTTGATTCATGTCAGCATTGGTGTCAGTTGATTGGCTTTTCTAATTCAAGTTGTTGTTTTACTGCTTGTTAGTGTGACAGGTGAATTTAAATAGTAGCCTAACTATTTTGTCTATTATTTGTTCTTTTTTTCCACATTTTTGTTGGTGCATTATAGTTGTATATAATGATGAAATTTGTTGTTGTGTATTCGTACATGCCTGCAATATAACAATATATTCTGACCAATATCAGTCCCCAGCCCTTGCTTTTCCCACCTCCCCTTCTGCCTTTTGGTCTATTTCCTCTACTAATCTCCCTTCAATTTTCATGAGATTCCCCGACCTTTCTTTTCCTATTTTCTCCTTAGCTTCAGCAAATAAGAGAAAATATATGACTTTGAATTTGTGAGTTTGCATTTTGTCTATTATTAATGTTAGGATACTCTGGGTCCTATGCAATATTTTTTTCTTTTATTTGTTTATTTATTTTCCTTTTATTAAAAAATTTATCTGTTCTTTTTAGTTATACATGACAGTAGATAATTTGACATATTATTCATACATGGAATATAACTTCCCATTCTTGTGGTTATATGTGATGTAGTGTTACACTGGTCATGTATTCATAAGTGAACATAGGAAAGTAATGTCTGATTGCATATATTTTTAATTTATCAATCAGTTATCCTGTTTAGACTTAGCACAACATGTCCTATTTTAATTTAAGGGCTGTGATTCCAATGGTAATTCTGTTTTCTGTCTAAGAGGTATCATATTAGTCTCTTTGGTTTACCTGGTGCCACTGGGTTTCTGATCTCTGATTTTGCTGCCTGAGAGGGAGAAAGTGTTTTCCCAGGTGACTTTTGGTGAGAGAGGAAAGGTGGTAGGACACAAC
The DNA here is from genome assembly GCF_902686445.1 of Sciurus carolinensis. Taxonomy (NCBI): domain Eukaryota; kingdom Metazoa; phylum Chordata; class Mammalia; order Rodentia; family Sciuridae; genus Sciurus; species Sciurus carolinensis. Next base: position 91,063,987 of record NC_062232.1, read on the forward strand.
TACCAGTATTCCCAGCTATGTACTGTCTCTGGGAGGGGCAGAAGAATCTCAAATCTATAGAAACAAAGAAGCTTTATGGAATAGGCCACTTACTGTTGTACATTCCTTTTGTCTGTTCTGCCTGCCTGATTTAGCAACTCTCAGCAAAAGAGGAGAGTTCTGGGCTCAACTGCAGGGCAAAGGATCGCTTCCTCATTTATTTTTTCAGGGATCCTAACTGATTCCCACCTGCCACTTGTGTTTGGTTCACTATTGTCGGAGACGCCAATAACACCTGAGGGAGAAATGATTTTATCTAGGCTGCTTTATGAAAATCGGACTAGGTTTAGGAAGTGCCAAGTCTGGATGGTTCTTTTCTGTTGGGTATAGAGAAGCAAGATGCTTCTCTCTGCTGTTGTACTGCTTTTCCAGGGGTCCCAAGACAGGTTTTTTTCAACATTTACAATTCCCCTTGGCTGTCTCTTATGCCATTTTCAGTGTTTATAGTTGGCTCCAGCAGGGAAAAACAGGCCTTCTCAATATTGTCCAGACCAGAAGCCTCTCTAGCCTCTTTTGGTTGATTCTGTTACAAGAAAACCTTATTCTGAGTTTGACATATTATACATACATGGAGTATAACTTATTCTAATTAGGATCCCATTATGATGTGGAGTTTTACTGGTTGTGTATTCATATGTGAACATAGGAAAGTTATGTCTGAATCTTTCTACAGTTTTTCCTATTCCTATCTCCCTCCTTTCCCTTTATTCCCCTTTTTGTAATTCAATGACCTTCTATTCTTCCCTCCCCCTTATTGTGTGTTAGCATCCATATATCAGAAAAAAACATTTGGCCTTTGGTTAATTGGGACTGGCTTATTTCACTTAGCATGATTTTCTCCAGTTCCATCCATTTACCAGCAAATGTCATAATTTCATTCTTCTTTAAGGCTGAGTAGTATTCCATTGTGTATATATGCCACATTTTCTTTATCCATTCACCTGTTGAAGGGCAACTAGGTTAGTTCCATAATTTAGCTATTGTGAATTGAGCTGCTACAAACATTGATGTGTCTGCATGACTGAAATATGGTTATTTTAAGTCCTTTAGGAATAGACCAAGGAGTGGGATAACTGGATCAAATGGTGGTTCCATGTAATACTCTTGAAGCCTTTAAATGTTTAGCTTTTAGGCACTCTTCAAGTGCATTATCAGAGATATTTTCCTTAACCTTCTTATCTAATGTAGTCTCCTAGCACCACTCTCTTTCCACTCAATCACTTTTGTGTGTATGCGTGTGGTGTTGGAGATGGAACCCAGGATCTTGCACATGCTAAGCAATCCTGAGTGGGCTACATCCTGAGCCCTACTCAATCACTTTGATCTCTGTTTTCTTTTCTTTGTAGCACTTAACACATTATGAAATTACCTTATTTGTCAATTTGTTTATTATCTGTCTCCACTACCTCAAAAGTAAGCTCAAAGAGAAAAAAACTCTTGTTAGTCTTGCTCACTGTTGTGTCTCTCAATGCATAGAACAGTAGCTGAGAGATAATAGGCTCTCTATACATGCTTATTAGATGAATGTATGCATATAACTCCAACTAAATTAACCAAGGTGGTCTGGCACTGGCATCAGATAGATGCCTATGGCTACTACCAGCAGATGCATATATGCACCCTTCTAGAGCAAATTTTAAAGGAGTGGAGTATACAGGAGACCTGATCTATTATAGCAAATAGTTGACTCCAAATACAATCTGTGGAGGCATGTGGAACACCCACATAGCATGACTGCCATTCTCTAAAACACTTGTGCCTTGTCCAAGGCCAGGACCAGACATCCTGATGTCCTAACCTCTGCATTTATGAAGATAATATCTCCATGTGTCTAAGTGGCATGCATCATTTATTATAGTCCCAGGATTTAGTACAGGTTCCAACATACAGTAGATCTCCAATAAGTGCTCAGGATGTTCATCACAAAGCAGCTTCCCCACTCTTCTAGCCATAGTGCCATGCTAATGAAGAACTTGGCAAAATTGTCCACTTCATTCCATTTTCCCTCTTCACCCATACTGACATATGCTACCTTTCTCTTTCAGGGCCTTTGGTCCAAACCCAAACATCACCTCCCCTGGGAAGGGTGACCTGAACACTAGAGGTGGTAGCTCAAGGAGTAATAGTACTGTTTTATTCCAGCTCATTAAAACACTGAAGCTGCTTCAAATGCATCCTAGCAACTTGTTTGTGGCAACAATGGCAGAAGACTGCTCAGATCTCCATTGAAGAGAATACCTGTCACAAGAAATTCGATTAGCTGATACCCTCCAGTGGTAGCACCTTTAGGATCTGCCTCATCTTTACAGCTGAAGTTACACACTTCCTGGATGGTGCCCAGAAAATGACTGAGCACACTGTGGGTGAAAGGGCCTCACTATTTCTGGCCAGTGCAGGAGACATCTATGGGCAACATTTCTATTGGAATCTCTTGTCAGGCTGGAATTTCTCAGAACTCTTTCAGTTTGAGGCTCTTCCTACCTAATCCTTCTGTCTTCTCCCTCCCTCTCCTCTCACAGGAACATACTTGCAGGTGGTATGAAGACTTTCTCTGCCTACTCCTGCTTCCTATTCCCTTTTACTTTTTACATGTGATACATATCATGTAGTAACATTTCACAATATATGGTGACATGCCATAGTACCTCAAAATGTGTTGCAACATATAAGACACCACACAGTAATATACCATGCTACATGATATCATGTCACAACATGGCATAACATACCACAACAGAAGATATAACATACCAGAATATACCACATCATAACCATATAACACACCATATTATATAATAATACACAATGACCCACCATACCAAATTATAACATGCCATAATGAAACCAGAATTTTCCCACATTCCTGTCAGATGGGGTCTGTGTAAGCTTCAGGGGGACTGACTCTGTCCTCAAGGCCAGTGCTAATTGCCTGCATTTCAACCCACCCTGACTCTAGAGGTTCCACAACTCCACTACCTCTTCTCAGTGGGGATTAGTGGCTTGACTGTGTAGCTTGGGAGCTGGAGGGCCACGTCAATAATATGCCATGCAAAAATACATACCATAACATTCTGTTTCACATGATGGTATGCCCTAACATGCCCTGTCATGGAATGTTGTGCCATAACATACAATGACATGGCATGCCATGCCATATCGTAACACATAATAACCGTGGCGTAACATGCAATGACATGCCATAATACATATACAATAGTGACCACTTAACATACTAAGACATGGCAAACCATGAAAAAACATAACATGCCATAACATAAAACACTTAACAGATCATAACCATGCCACACCATGCCACACTGTGCCATATCATATGATAACATCATACCATGTCAAGCCAGCCTATAAAATAATATAGTTTGCTGTAACATGCCATAACATGATTATCATGGCATAATACATGACACCATAGCATGTCATACCACAACATGACACATAATGATATGTGACAGCACACTATAACATTATAACACATGAAAACATGTGAAGCATAAAACAACATGCCATGATACATCTTGTGATAACGTATCATAATGTGGTATAACGTGTGATGTACCATGTGATCACGTCACACCATAGCACATAATGTGTCAAAACTGTCATAATAGTTGCTGTGATAGCATGCTGCAATACACACAATGTATCATAACATGTGATTCCATATGATGACATGACATAATGTGTTGTAACATTCCATAACATGCAATTTGATAACTTTTCATAGCATGCTATATCATACAGTCGTAATCTGTAATAGAAAACAATATGCCATAACAACATAGAATGGCATGACCTTCTGTAAGGAGCCCTATCTCTATATTTCTTTCATATACTACCTTGATTATCCATTCTGGGCTCTTTGATGACAACATTCTACTTTGGATGGCCTTCTCTCTGAAAGGCCACAGAACTTTCTTTCAGAGAGATACATCATCTTGGCATTTCCTCTCCAATCCCATGAAATATGACCCCGGTGTTGTATAAATACTTAATATTGGGTTAGGTGTTAGGAACTGGAGGATCTAGTTTATTTCTGGTACTAATCTTCATTTGACTTTGGGCATGTTTCTTGATCATTCTGTAACTTAGTTTTCCCATACAGAAAATATAGTTTTCCCATATAGAAAGGTTTGGACTAAATGGTCCAGCTTTGACATTACATATTTATATATATATATATATATATATATATATATATATATATATATATATCACAGGAGCATTTGGGTCAGAAGTGTCCATTAAGGAACACTTTCTGCCATCATGAAAAATTGTATATAAAATGCTGGGGACATTGCCCACAACATATCAGAAGAACATTTGGACACCGAAGTTACCTTCAGTCACATGGGGGAGTTTAGGAATCAACAGACAAGAGCTTGAACCTAAGCCTGCACCCTGTATTGAGGTAGCAACAGGGGTAAAAGCAATGAGAATTCTAGACCATAGGGAAAATCATGGTGTGCAGAAAGCACACACACACACACAAGCTATGGTCATGGGAGGTCATCAGCCCATCACAGAGGTTCAGTTGAGGTACCAAGTTATCCAATCCATGAGCAGAGTAGCAGTGAAGAATCTAGAAATGTCCAGGCAGTTGATTAGGAGCAACCAAGAAAGGATGGAGATTGGAAAGGCAGGATGGACTTGGAAACCCTGAGGGATGAAGAACATTCCAAGCTACAAACTGGTGAATATAGCTAATATTTGAGCACTGAACAGAAGGGAAGTTGCCACACTCATAGTGGAGAGTGTTAGGTTGGCTCTTGACACACTCATGGTGGAGACGTTAGGCTGGCTCAAGCAAAGAACAAAAGTGTACAGCTTTTATGACATCTAGAGGGTAGGCAGGAACTTGGTCTCTCAATGGTGTCACATGCAGAAGTGGAATTTTAGTTGCACCTGTGCTCTTCTTCATCATGCTTCTTCACATGTTACATGTCTCATGCAATCCTAAATCTCCAACTGGGGATTTGCATTTCGGCTAATAAGGTGAAGGTAGTTGTGCATTGCTTTGGTGACTTTTCTACACATGGATTTGCCCCTTACACCTGGAGTTGCCCTCATTGAAAGTATCTAATGTAATTATTTTTAGAAATGTGCAGACCCTGCTTTACCTGGCTTGAGCAAGTATTTCTACTGACCACAGAGTCTCAGAAGACTGAGCAGACTTTCTCAACCTCTCATCTCCTGGAATGTTATCTCATTTCCCTAACCTTGAAGACAGCTCTACCTCTTAACTCCTGATTTTCTTTTGTTTCTGTTGGTTTGGTTTGGTTTGGTTTGGTTTGGTTTGGTTTTGGTTTTGGTTTTGGTACCAGGGATTGAACCCAGGGGCACTTCACCACTGAGCCACATCTCCAGCCCTATTTTGTATTTTATTTGGAGACAGGATCTCACTGAGTTGCTTAGGATCTCGCTAATTTGCTGAGGCTGGTTTCGAACTTGCCATCCTCCTGCCTCAGCCTCCAGAGCTACTGAGATTACAGGCATGCACCACTGTGTCCAGTGAACTCCTGATTTTCTGGTATGGATGTGTCCCCTGAGGTTGAGAGGTAACTTGGCTGCCTTATTTTCCTGAGAGGCATTCATCCCTTAATCCTGAAGGGCCCTATTTTCCATGGGGGTCCCTGACTTTGTCAGTAATAGACATGTTAATGTGCTTGATTTCATCATTCCAATTTGTATTTAAAAATCGTAACATCATTTTGTACCACATAAATATATACAATTATATATAATTTTACATTTACATATAATATATGTTTTATGTAAAATTAAAGCTCCAAGTTTCAGAACCAGCCCTGTGTTTCACAGGCTACATGCTCTTCAATAAGTTGCTGAAGCTCTCTCAGCCTCATTTCCCTTTTGCACATTAATAACAATAGCACCTATCTATAGGCCTAGGGTAAGAACTGAATGAGATTCTCTATGGAAAGCATTGAGCCCTGTGCCTGGCACATGGTAAGTGCCCAGTAAATGTGAGTTAATATTCTTATACATCATCTGACAATGAACTTGAATAATGCAAGCCCCTTCCCAGCAGCTCCCTAATTTGTGATAATGTAAACAGGAGCCTTCACGGTTGTTTAGAAGTTACAAATTCTTATTCCAGGGAAAGTGCTCATTAATATTCTTACCACTGTTTCTTACAGACATCACCACAGGCTAAGATTTATCTAATGTGAACAATTTAATATAATTTCTGTAAGCATACACATAGCCAGCTTCCAATTACTCACTCTAATGGAGAAGATCAGAGTCATGGGTAATCCAAAACTGTTCCGGATCCAAAGTCATCAGTTTGGCTTGGGAATTGACTGGATAACCTTCTATTGCAGCACATTTGCCTTTTGGATTCCTTTCTGCTTTAGCTAATAATAAAATGAATTTACATTCTCTAGGCACACTAGCTGGCAGCAAGTGAAAGTGCACAGAAATATTCTTGGGGATAGGAGAAGCAAAAATCATGATATCAAATTTGTTGCAGTGAAGAAAAGATTTACTATGCATTCTTGTCAGTTATTCTCAAAATTTAGAGGAGATAAAAAAATCTTATGGATGAACTTGATAAAAATGCACATCCACAGCCCCCATTAAAATTTTGATTCAATGACTCTGGGGTGGGGTTCAGAACTGTACCTCTTAGTGGTAAAACAAAGACATAATGTTAGGGACTGGGGAATAGCTCAGTGATACAGAATGTGTTTTGCATATGCAAGGCCCTGGGTTCAGTCCTCGGCACAGAAAAAACACATAAAATTAAGTTGACTGTCCTAACCAATTTTATGTGTACTATTCAGTGCTGCTCAGCATATTCACATTGTCATGCAATGGATCTATAGCACTTTTCCTCTTGTAAAATTGAAACTTTATACCAGTCCTTCTCCTTCTCCCTCCCTCCATCAGCCCTTGGCAATGACCTTTCTACTTTCTGTTTCTGTTTTGTGACTAGGTATTTCATATGAATGGAACTACACAGTATTTGCACTTTTGTGACCAGTTCAATTTACTTAATATAATGTCCTTGAGTTTCATTCATGTTGTAGCATATAACAGGATTTCCTTCTTTTTAAAGGCTGTATAAGGGTTCCATTATATGTAAACAACTTATTTTCTTTATATATTCACTTGTCAAATAGATGTGCTTTTCTTTCTTTCTTTTTTTTTTCCAGTGGTGCTGAGATGGAACCCAGGGTATCTTTCATGCTAAGTAAGTGCTCTACCACTGAGTTACACCCCCAGCCAGGATGTGTCTTTCTAATAAACACTTTGGTGAATGTTACTGCTGAACTTTATATCAGATTTTGAGAATAATTAGGAAGACTACAGACTTTAAACCAACAAGTGCCTTAACATGAGAATCAGGAATCATGTTCCATTTTACAGGTGAGAAAGCTGAAGTTCAGAAAAAGGAATTGTCATGTCCAATGATATCAAATTAAAGGTAAAGTGGAAAGTAGGACCTAGATCTTCCAGCTCCTCATACAATGCACTTGGAGAGGTGATAATGGAGGCCTCAGAGGAAGAGAGAGAGAAAGAGAGAGAGGGCAGACAGAATAACTTGCAGTGTATCCAAATTTGATGGGTGGAGAGAAGATATGAAGAATAGAGAAAATGGATGAAGTGAATTTTGTGGATCTAGGATGATCTACTCAGAATCTTCCAAATCAGCAGTTCTCAAACTCTATGTACCTGGTCAACTTAGGCACCTGTTAAAATGCTGACTACCAGGCTTTCTGATTTAGTAGGACTGGGTTAAGTCTTCCATTTCTTTATTAGTGCTGTGTTTTATATATGAGATATACCCCAAACACTCATGTGTGAGACAATGCAAGAAAGTTTAGAGGTGAAATGATTGGGTTCTGAGAGTCTTAATCTAATCAGTGGATTGATCCATTTGAGTGGATTAACTGGGTGGTAACTGTAGGCAGGTAGGTTATGGCTGGAAGAAATAAATCATGGGGGGGCATGACCTTGGGGTTTATATTTTGTCTGTGGTGAGCAGAGCATTCTCTCTCTTCTTCCTGGTGCAAAGTCCTGAGCTGCTTTTTCTCACCATACACCTCTGTCTTGATGTCTTACCTCACTTCAGGCCCAGAGCAATGGAGTTGGCCATCTATGGACTGAAACATCTGAAACCATAAGCCTCAAATAAACCTTTCCTCTTCTAAAATTGCTCTTGCCACGTCCTTTGGTCACAACAGTGAAAAAAATGCCTAAACCAGCTGGGATTTTTGTTTATGTTTGTTTCTGATATGTAGAAAATTACATTTTGAATCATTGTCTAATTTTCTAAGATCCAGAAGTTTAGTGCCAAAGTATTTGAAGGAAATATCAAAAGATCTTTGATAACTCCAATTCTCCTTATTGAATGATTTGGGTCCATGGGTGGAATTTGACAGCCTATAACCTGCTGAGTAGTGGAAGGATGGCCTGCCATTTAAGGACACAGGTTTTATCACTACACAGGCCTGGGTTCAAATCCTGTCTCTGAAACTTATTCCCTAAGTACATCTTAAGCAGGTTCTTTGCTTCTGTATGCCTCAGTATCCTCATCTGTAAAGTGGGATAAGGATAGTATCTGCCTCATAGGATTGTTTTGAGGGTGGTTTGCAAAAAGCATTCAGCAACTATTTCACAGCTCAGATTATTATTTTTCTCTTCTCCAGGTTTGATTGTCAGGTGGATCCTTTGCTCCAGATCAGTCTGCCTAAAGACTCTAAGAAAGGTACAGTGAACAACTGTACCTGTTTGCCCAGGACTGAGACACATCCCAGGAGGCTAACTTTCAGTGCTAAAACCTAGAGAGACCTAGTCATGCTGGGATACTTGGTCACTCTAAAGGCAGACCTCTCTGAAGTCCTTGAAACATTTATTCACATACATTATTTTTTACTTGCAACCAGCAGGTACAAGCCATAGCTATTCTGCTAGTTCAATAAAAATGATTACTGAAAATTATATGATGGGCTACATATTTATTAGCTACTCCAGCTAAAATTTCTCACTGGGGCAACTTTAAGAGAAGCACATTTTTAGGCACTCTGGAATGCCCTATTTCTGGATTGTGCCCAGCTCTACTGTATATATTTCTTAATTAGGTAATATATTTCTTTTTGTAAAATGTGAGTGTGTAGTCATAAGAACATAGTATCTTAGGATGCCATTTGGTGGCTCAATAAATGTTAGCTGGTGAATAAAGTTCTACTAATCGAAATATATCGACTTGGGTGTTTTGGAAACTTGATTTATGAAACTGGGAGATACGATTTGAAAGCCATCCCCTTCTTGGACAGCAATTTCCTCCCTTGCACAGCATTAATTGTATCTTAATGTGGCTTCCCAGAATAAAGGTATGACAAAAAGCAGTAACTTACATTGTCCTGGTGAAAAGGCTCTTGGAATGCCTGTAAAGAGGGCTTGTGGGCTTTCTAAAATTGGCCATGAAGTCATCTGAGATGCATATAGCCAAACAAGTACATGTACATACAAATACAGACTTCAACAACAGAAGAACCCAGGGTAGATTCATACACCTCACCTACTTGTGTTCCAAGAGGGACTTGGCCATTAGTGTATATGTGCTTTTGTGGACTAGTGCTTTGGACCTATTAGGGTGCCTAGGTTGGAGGTTTAATCTGCCATTCTTCTACTGATCCATTGTGTTTTTCTCAGGCTAGAAGGATTTTTATCCTCTATTCACCACTAGATGGCCCATCATTCAATAAAACTAATTAAGAAAAAACTTTCATTCAAAAACAGATTATGAGGGGACTGTGGGAGGGGGAGGAGGGATGGGATAAGGGAAGAAGAGAAGAATGAATCTGACCTAACTTTCCCATGTACATATATGAATACACCACAGTGAATCTCACCATCATGTACATCCACAAAACACTAATTTTAAAAAACTATAAGTAAACAGCAGAAAGATCAGTAGAGTAGAAGGAATGGAATAGGGAGAGGGAGGAAGGGAGGGAAAGAGGAAGTACTGGGAATGGAATTACAGCAAATTATTTTCCATGCTTATGTAATTATGTCAATAATAATAAAAATATAGTATTATATATTATAATGTTATAAAATAATTATATTATTATATATTTTAATAATTATGTCATTCTATAATAATCATATTGTAATATATTATACTAATTATTATATATAATATAATAATAATATTATATCAGTAATGTTATGTATTACTAAAAAGAAAGAATTTTTTAAAAAACAGTTTATTTGGACTGAATCTGGGGCTCAGGGGTAAAGCACTTGCCTCACACGTGTGAGGCACTGGGTTCAATCCTCAGTACCACATGAAAAAACTGATGAATAAATAAAGATATTGTGTCCGTCTACAATGAAAAAAAATTTTTTTAAACTGTTTATGAAGCAAGATTTCTATATCATATGAGTTCTGTCATCAGGATTTTTAACCATATGATAACATACCACTGTATATGCTTTTTAATATTTTTCTTTAAAGTGGCTTACCTTTTGACTTAAATATACCTATTTCAGAAGTAAATTGGAAGATGAGAGAGGAAAAAAGAGAGAGAGTTATACATAGATGAACAAGACAATGGCACTAGAGAGAATGAGCTGCCCCAGGATACATGGGAGGAGATAGTGGGTCTAGAGCTGGTGAACTAGGACTCAGGAGCCAAGATTGAGAATAGGCAGAAAGATGGACAGGACAGATGAGAGAAGGGATCAAACACTGAGAGGGAAAAGCTAAAACAGAAATGGAATGAATAAGGCAGGAACCTGAGGGATTGGGAAATACAGAGAAATATTGGTGGAAGAAATTTATATACAATGAATCTACAACTGAGTTGAGCAAACCAAGGGCTGAAAGAAAAGTGGAACCTAAGGAAGAGGTATACAGGAGGGAACTAATGGATGACAAGGATAAAGACATGTGCCAAACACTCTGGTTGCTTCACCCATTTTCCATCATCAGCCCTTTCTTCCTGCCTTTGGAGCATATTAAAACACACTGTTTAATAACCAAGCTCCAAGTCATGGCCCAACAGACCACAGATTTATAACGCCTCACCTACAGACCTTGTGACCATGTGTATTTTGGAATTCAGAATTGTTTGGATTTGAGGAAGGTACTATAAACATATGACAGACATTGGGTAATATACTCAGTTAGGTCTGGGACAACACACCATCATGAAACTTTAATACTTTTGCAGTGGAATATATGATTTGTTACACTTGATGGGATAGATGAGCACTATGAGATAGCCTCAGAGGTCACTTTAGGTTATTTTTTGTCTCCAAAACACCTTTGTTGCCAAATTAAAAAAAATACATGCCAAGGGCAGTGATGCATGCCTGTATTCCCAGCGACTTGGAAGGCTGAAGCAGAAGGATCTCGAGTTCAAAGCCAGCCTCAGCAACAGTAAGGTACTAAGCAACTCAGTGAGACCCTGTATCTAAATAAAATATGATATAGGGCTGGAGATGTGGCTCCATGGTTGAGTGCCCCTGAGTTCAATCTCTAGTACCTGCCCCAAAAATACACACACAAAAAATCTTTTGAGTTCTAGAGCCTTTTGGACTCTTATTTTTGGAGCAAGGTTATGGGCAGATGATACATGTCATATTACTGTTGATACTTTTTTGTATGTCCTAACTATGCTTTTTTTGTTGTTTGTTTGTTTGTTTGTTTGCTTTTTGTACCAGGGATTGAATCTAGGGGCACTTAACCACTGAGTCACATTCCTACTCCTTTTTATTTTTTATTTTGAGACAGTGTCTCACTAAGCTGCTCAGGGCCTCACTAAGTTGCTGAGACTGGCTTTGAATTGCCTCATTCTCCTGAGCAGCTGGGATGACAGGCATAAGCCACCATGCCCAACTGAATTATGCATTTTTAAAAATTTGAATTACTTAGGTTCATGTTCTTTCTGAGAGGACACAGTGCTGGGTTCATGGCAGGCTTACTAAATACCTGTTGCATTGAATCATCTTAATCTAGGCTTCCAACATTTATTATTTGCTATTCCTGCCTTCAAAAAAGCAACAGATGCTCTTCTGGTTAGGAAGTTCATCTTGTTATGAATATAAATGAGGATTAAGCTGGAAGAAGTGTTGCACCTAGGAAAAATTCATTCATTCCTTTATTTATTTATTATTTATTTGTTCTAATTAATTATACATGACAGCAGAATGCATTTATTTATACATTTTGATAAATCATACATAAATGGAGTTTAATTTCTCATTTTTCTGATTGTACATGTTTGACATTATTTCCTCATGTACATATGTGACTGCATGACCAATGTTATCCTTTATTTATTAATTCAACAAATATTTCTTGAGAATTACTCTAAACCTAGCACTGTGCTGAAAGTTGAGAAGCCATAGGAGGTACGATAAAAACACAATTCCATCTCTGTGGTAGTAGTTCCTAGTCTGTTGGAGGGGGCAAGCTGCTCTCACCTTCTTGAGAACTGACGGGCAGAACATTACAGGAAGGGCACTGAGTGCAATGAGAGAGCCAAGCAGATGTGCTCACTGCCCAACATATGGACCAGGTGCACGCCTGGAGAGCTTAAAAGAGGAGCTGAGATGATGGCAGTCTCCATACTGATACCATCTAAAATGGCCCTCTGGAGCAAGGAATCATTGTCACCTGGATGATATTTTAAAACATTCTGTGACCTGAGAGTCCCATCTCCAAACAGTCCTGCACCAATAACCTGCTTCCTTAAAGTAAAGGGCTTTTCCTGAAGCTCAGAGTCAATTGAAGTGCTACAATTCCTGAGGGTCTCAGTTTATCTCTTCCTTGATCTGACCTATTTTGATTCATCCTGGGCGGGGGGCGATACTGTGATGTGAGCCACTTAATCCTTCATCTATAACATGGGGATAATAAATAAGTTGACATGTATAAAGTAGTTGAAACAATAGTTGTCACAGAATAACCCAGTCCTGCAAGAGTGACATTAATCCCTTTTTTAAAGCAGAGCCCCCAAACACTTAAACATCCCACCACTTTTAAACACTATTACATTGGCAATCAAATATCAACATGAGTTTTGGAGGGGACAAGCCACATTCAAACCAAAGTAGCACTCAAGATATGTTAACACCTTTAGTTTATGATTACCGTCTAGTCAAGAAGTACTTCAGTTTCAGTGGATTCTAAAAATGAATCTCTGTCTCTAAAAAGATGGCCTCGTGGGATCAAAGGGTCTGTTTGGAAAGGAGCTGGTGCTCAACACTATAAACCCCATGAAGCTCCCCTCATAACCTAGAGAAGGAGGCTGAACCAGGGATGGCCTGACCCATTCCAGTGAATGACTCTCATGAAGAACACCAATGATCTCTTTGTTGGTAAATTCAATGGACTGCTTTCAACCCTAATCTCCTGTGACCTTGTTTATCAGTCCACATTGGCACTGTCCATCCTTCCTTCTCTCTTTCATAGCCAATGTCTTGGTTTATATGGTACCACGCTCTGCACCTTTTTCTCTTTCCCTCTGGTCAGAGCACTCCTTTCCTGATCCCATTTCCTTCATCTCCTAACTGATGGTGAACTTCAGCATTGATTCCAAAAGGACTTCTGATCTCACTGAACATGTGTCCCCTGGGCAATCTAATCCACATTACTGGCTTTATTGACACATATGCTGATGACTTCTAGATCTCTAGCCCATATCTCTTTTTTGAGCTGCATATCTGTAGAACTGGCTGCCATTTAGACATTTCCACATAGATGTCTTACAAGCACCTTAGCTTCTACTTGGTCCTAATTCAATTTACCTTCCTAACCTCCCATCCACAAATGAAGGACCTTACTCCTCCTCCTATGTTCCCTGCCTCTCCCACTAGGCCTGCATGATTGATGTGTAGTCAATTCTACTTCTACAATATGCCCAGTATGCACACATTTCTCTCTAGTTTCCACTGTTACCACCCAGTGATGACCAGGCCACTCTCATCTCTCACTTGTAAAACAGCTTTCTCCCCCTCTGGTCTGCTCTCCACACTAAAGCAGGAAGCAATTTTCTAAAACAGCAAAAATGGTCATGTCACTCCTCTTACTTAAAATCTTTTGTCTAGCTGGGCATAGTGTTACATGTCTGTAATCCCAGCAGCTCAGGAGACTGAAGCAGAGTATCAAGAGTTCAAAACCAGCCTCACCAATGTAGCTAAGCCCTAAGCAACTTAGTGAGAACCTGTCTCAAAATAAAACTAAAACTATTTTAAAAGGTTGTGGGGATGTGGCTGAGTAGTTAAGCACCCCTGCATCCAATTCCCAAGTACCAAAAAAAACTCCAAAAAACAAAAACTTTTGCTTGTACTTCGGTTTTAGGTAATAATATTTATAGCTTGTATTTATACATCACTTAATATATGTCAGGCATTCCTTTAAGATATACATTGGCAACATCCAGTGAAGAACTAAGGCTTAAAAACAACTATGTGTGGGAAAATGGAACTGGATTATCAACCCCAATTGAACCTTAAGATAATGGCCCCAGTTAACAACTTATTGCTACCCAAGCCACAGATAAGCCACTCCTAGATTCCTTACCTTAGAAACTGTGTGAGATATTCAATGTTTGTTATTTTAAGCTGCCAAGTTTGGGAGTTATTTGTTACACAAAGCCTGGCACAGTGGCATCACAGAAACTTGGGAGGCTGAAGCAGGAAGATCACAAGTTCAAAGCCAGCCTCAGCAATTTTGAGAGATCATGTCTCAAAATAAAATATTTTCGCAGAGCGTCCCTGGGTTTGATCCCCAGTACTGAAAAGAAAAAGAAAAAGAAATTGGTTATACAGCAAAAGATAATTAACATATCACTCTACTATATCACCTCAAAATTCATTTTATTCATTCATTGATTCAACCAACCAATAAGTATTTAATAAGCACCAATAAGCATTGGACATTAAGTGCTGAAAACTATTTTTTTCTGTCCAGCCTCTTCAAACCTTTGTCCCTTCCCATGACAGCAGTAGGAACTACCTTTCCTTCCAAAAAGAGGACATGAGTTTTCTTGTTTTCCTGCTTTTGTGTGGCTAAAAATATCCTTTGCCCTTTCCTCAGCCTGGCAGCCTCCTACTATTTCTCAAACTGGGTTCTGATACTGCGTCCAGTCTGAGTTACATGCCACCTTCTAGTACTCTTTTAGCACTCTATAGAAACCTCATTTATAACATTTACCTCACCATAGTATAGTAGACTCTTCCCTTATCCAGCCAAACTGAACCTTAAGGAAAATCTGTGTCTTACCAATCAAACCAAACCCAGTGCCTGCTTAAGAGTTTATACAAGGAATGAACCAATAGGTGAATGAATGTAAATTCTAGGGAGGGCAGAGGTCTTTGTCTTTTTTTTTTTTTTCACTGATAGCAGTGTTACATAGAAAGTGTTAAATGTTTGTTGTTTTTTTTTTTAACCAGAAATTGAACTCAGGGGAACTTAACCATGGAGCTACATCCCCAGACTTTTTTTTTATATTTTATTTACAGACAGGATCTCACTAAGTTGCTGAGGCTGACTTTGAACTTGTGATCATACTCCCTCAGCATCCCAAGTCACTGGGAGTACAGGTGTGCAACACAACACCCAGCAATAAGTATCTTTTGAATGTTGTGGAAGGGTTAAGGAAGAAACAAATTAATAGAAAACAAGTCACCTTGCATTGTCTTCAGCTACTTATCAAAGCCTACATCTCTTTAGGCAGTGCCTGATGTTGTACTGCTCTTCAACCCATCCTTCTTCTCCTTTAAAAATGTGTTCTTTACAAAGGACTAATCTTGCAAAGAGCTCCTAGAAACCAATAAAGAAATGATCAACAATGCAATTATGTCAGTTGCAAGAAAATATCTAGAACTGGAGACCATAATTTTGAGCAAAGTAAATCAAAATCAGAAAAGTACCGTGTTTTCTCTCATATGCAGGAGAGGGTAAAAAACAGGAAAAAGAAAGGATGTCATGAAATACAATGACAATGAACCCCAAAAGGAAAAAAAAGAAAGACCAAATTAGGATACAGGAAGTGAACAGGAGGAGAAAGGAGGTAATGTGGGAAAGACATTAGGGAGTGAAGTTGATCAAATTATGTTGTTATGTATGTAAGAATATGAAACCCACCATTCTGAATAATCAATATTCACAAAAACTCCCACAATGCACTGGAAAATTGAGCACAGTACATAAACATAGTATCCATAGAAAATGAAATTAAAATAACCCTTAAGCACATGAAAAAGTGCTCAACCACACCCATAAGCCTAAATTAAAACTAAACTTACACATCATTTCCCTCATATTCAATTTGTCAAAATCTGAGAGTTTGGTAGAAGGGAAATGAGCACTCTCATATATTGCTGTTAGGGATGCAAAATGGTATAACCACCACAGAGGGCAATTCATCAATATCTATGTTTTGGGGAATTTATCTTAGTGGTAGACCTTCATACTTTAGAAATAACCCATGTATTGTTTATAATAGTGAAAGGTTGCAAAGAACCCATCTCCACCTACAGAGAACTGGATAAACTATAGTACATTGGTATAATGTAGTATCATGCAGTAAACCTGAAGGACTTAAAGTCTGCATATTACAGTGATGCAGCCACATCAATGTTTATAGCAGCTCAACTCACAATAGCTGAACTATGGAACCAACCTAAGTGTCCTTCAACAGGTGAATGGATAAAGAAAATGTGTTTTATATAAATATATATATATATATGCACACATATATACATATACATTGTATATATATATATATACAATATACATTGTGTGTGGAATATTATTCAGCTTTAAAAAATAATGAAATTCTGGCATTTGCAGGTAAATGAATGGAACTAGAGAATATCATGCTAAGTGAAATAAACCAATCCCAAAAAACCAAAGGTCAAATATTTTCTTTGATATGTGGATACCACTTCACGATTAGGGTGGGGGGCACTAGGGAAGAATAGAGTTACTTTAGATTAGGCAGAGGGAAGTAAAAGTGGAAGGGCATGGGGGTAGGAAGAATAGTAGAGTGAAACAGACATTATTACCTCACGTACATATATGACTGCATCACCGAAGTGATCCTACAATATGTATAATCAGAAAAATGAGAACTTATACTCCATTTATGTATGACATATCAAAATGCATTCTACTGTCATCTATAACTAATTAGAACAAATTAAAAATTAAAAAAAATTTTTAAAAGTGATAGAGGAAACTCAGTACTGATACTGAAGTATCTTCATGATATGTACTCTATTGAGGAAAGCAAAGTGCAGAAAGAGGCATACAGTATGCTACTTTGATGAAAGAAAGGAGGAAAATATGAAAAATTCATGCACAAATTTGCACAATTAGTAAAAGTTTACATAAGATGTTAATAAAACTGGTTACTTATTAGAAGCATTGGGATAGAACAAAGAATGGGGTAAATTAAGAAATTAAGACAGGGTGGGAGGAAGACTTCTTACTATATCTTTTTTGTTAGTTCTTTTTAGTTATACATAATATTAGGGTTTATTTTGACATAATTTACAAGCATGGAATGTAATATGCTCCGATACAGTCCTCAGAACTTTCAATTTCCCTCCCCTCCTCCCTGTCCCTGTTTCCTTTCCTCTACTCTACTGACCTTTCTGTTATGTGTCCCTTTCAAATAGTTTTGAATTTTGAATCATGTGAATGTACTACTTATTTGAAAACATTAAATTATGAGGAGAACAACCAGGTTTTAGCTAGTTATTTATTTGAAATGACAAGCTTGTTCCTTAAAACATATTAATGTGCTTCTCCCAAGGACATTTGCTTTTCAACCAAAGGCCAAAGAAATCAAACACGAGTGGTGATGTTTTAGCAGCAACACAAAGTAGCCCAGTGACAGAGAGAGAGGGAGCCTCCTCAGTCCTTCTAAAGTCTTATCTCCTATTCTGCCTTTATGCAGGCCTTGCATTTCCTAAGCAAAACCTCTGCTCTGATCCCTTTTGCCACCCTGCCAATGAATTCAACAAATAGAATTGCCAAGCTAAGATCCTATAACCCAGGGCTAACACCAGTCCCCCGTTTGTTCCAATATCTACAAATGCTGGCTGTGGGTAGTGCAAATGAATTTCTTTTGCTAATGCGGAATCAAAGCCTTTTGAAGAAATATAAGTAGAATAAAAAGGCATAAATGTGCCTTTGGCTTTCTGGAAAAAGAAAAAAAAAAAAGCAAAGATAGGAAAAGAAAGGTTATAGCCATTGAATCCAAAGCTGGAGCTGTTTATGTGGTGTAAATCCCACGACCATGAATGTCTCAGAGCTGTAATTCTGTCTGATTACCCTGTGCTGTCAGTGGGTGGAAAAATCCAGAAGACTAATGTTTTGTGTGGCAATAAGGTGGCAGGCCTGCAATGCTAAGTTTATGCACCATGAATCAGGAGCCAGGCTGAGATGCTTCAAAGACAGTGGCATTTTAAAATGATGTGTGTGTGCATGAAAAGGTCTGTCAAACCCAGATTCATTCATTTCGAACCCCCAATGGCTTCTTAGGTTCACAGTTAGGCTGCAGTTCCTGTGCGCAACCTCCCTTTTTCAGCTTCTTTAGTGACATCAGAGTATCTGGGGGTGGGTGGTTTGTGTATGTGAGGGGCAGGACTGAATGGTGAGAGGACTCTTTGTGTATGAGCTCTAGTTTCTAACCTTCTGCTCAAAGACCAAGGCCTCAGAAACTGCTGGAAAACTGTTTCAATGGGAAGTCAACTTCAGGTAGTTACTTGTGGTTCTTTCAGAAGGCAATTAGGAAAGGGTGGCTCACTTAAAACAAAAACTACTATTCACTTGGCCTATCTAGTTGCCTAAAGCAACCAGAATTTAAATACAGTCTTTGTAAATCCTCCCCTTCAAATAGTGGCACTGTCCAAAATTGAATGTAGAGCTACACTACATATAAGCCATGTGGCTTTGGAAAAGTTACTTAATCTTTCTGAGGTTCAATTTATCTATGAAATGTGGATAATATTTATCTCTAGCAAATTTGTTGTGAGGACAAAATGAGATAAAGTTAGGTACAGTGAGTGCCTGGCACGCATGAAACAGCCATCATTATTGTAAATAACTCTGGATTCAGAATTAACCCCACCACTTACTTATTAACCATGTGTTTTTAGGCAAGTTTCCTGACTTCTCTAAACTTCAGTTTTCACACCTACAAAATGGAGATGATAATGTTCACAACCCCGTGAGGTAGATACCCTTAAGCACAGGTTAAGAATTAAAACAGTACCTGGCAGTATAATCATTCAAGAAATGAAAGTCAGTAAGAGCAGGAGCAGTAATAGAAAAGGAGGAGGACATGGAGAAGAATGATAGAAATGTGCATTAAAACAACAGGAAGAGAAATTTAGTTTAGACATAAGCACTTAGAAATTCAAATTTTTTTTCAAAATAAAATGATTACCTCCCTCCTCCCCTGACCATCCTCATTCTCTCATTCCCCCCCTCTTTTCCCTTTCTCAAAAAAGTTATGACTCCAGTGGGGTGCAGTAGTTCACACCTGTAAGCACAGCAACTCGGGAGGCTGAGGCAGACAGGATCGCAAGTTCAAAGTCAGCATCAGCAACTTAGTGAAGCCCTGAGCAACTCAGCAAGACCCTGTCTTAAATAAATAAATAAATAGATGATAGATAGATAAATACATAGATAGATAGATGATAGATAGATAGATAGATAGATAGATAGATAGATAGATAGATAGATAGATAGATAGGGTTGGGATGTAGCTCAGTGGTTAAGTGCCCCAAGTTCAATCCATGGTACAAGAAAAAATAATCTATGACTTCACACTCCACACATACCCTTTTAGGATTTCTATCCTATTCCCATTTATTTTTCCAGCAGCATCCGTGTCATTCTTTTCCTCTATGCTACTGCTCAGACAGGAAGTCCCATGCACTCTCATGTCCTGAACATGGGGGAATATTTAAACTATTCTTATATTATTATTACTTTTAGTATTATGTATTCTAGTTGTTGAGCATTTGTCATGTGCTAAACACCTTAAATGTGTTATTTTCAGCAGGCTGTAACTCCCTGAGGAGCAAGTCCATCATTTCTATTTTTCATTCCATTCCCAGTGGCTTTCAAAGTGCCTGGAGCATCCTCAATAAGTATTTCTGGGTACTTGAATGAATCTATGCTCATGATAATTCTACAAGATAGGGAAACTATTAGTCCCAATTTAAAGAAAAGAAACAAAGTCTTAGCTACATTAAAGAAGTCATAAAGTTGGCAAATTGTGGAACTAAGACTCAGAAGCACTATGTCTGACACCAGAGGTTCTTGGAACCACACTCTTGCCCAACATTTTTCCCCTAATATATATCATAATTTCTCATGCCTTTGTTCCTCTGCACTTGTCACCCAGAATGTCCTTTTATCTCTGTCCTTCTGATAAATTCATCTTTTAAGACTCACTTCAAGTGTTAGTGTCTCATTATTCTAGTAGTCCCCCCTTATCTAGGACCCCCCAGTGGATACCTGTAACCATGGGTAGTACTGATCATATATATACTATGCTTTTTCTTATACATGCTTACCTATGATAGAGTTTATCAGTTAGGTACAGTAAGACATTAACAGCAATAACTAATAATAAAATACAACGACTGTGCAATAACTAATAATAAAATAGAACAACTACCTCAATGTACTGTAATAAAAGTTATGTGACTGTGGTCTCTCTCTCAAAATATTTTCTGCATTTTCAGACCACAGTTGCCTCTGGGTAACTGAAATGGCAGGGAGCAAAACCACAGATAATGGGGAATGCAGCCATCTGCTTTTTATATTATATTTTATTCTTACGAATGTTTGAGGTGATTTTCAAAATGTACAAAATTAGAAAAACAAATAAATTATAAAATCATGGTCAAAAGAAAATCAAAGTTAGGGGGAAAAAACCCAAAATGCACACAGAGTTTAACCTAGGGAAAAAAAAAATGTCTGCCACAAGAATCTTCTATTCCTAGAGTGGTAGACCACAAATTTATTTCTAAGCTTTCTGGCAACTGCGGCAATGATAGAAACTTGTTTCATTACAGGATTCACAGTGTCCATAAATTTGAAAAAATATCCCCCTGTTAAGGGAAGCTCGGAGGTTTATCCTGGCATTTGAAAGAATATCTTCTTAGGATTCTCAAAAAAAAAAAGGATATTGTAAAAGCTAGTGGATGGCATCCTTCAGGACAGTCTTATAATGAACTTGATAACAATGGATTCCTCTGAGAAGCCTTTTCTAGCTACCACTCCCAATCTCTGAGGCTGAGATAGGGGCCTTCTGTGTTCTTCCTTCTATCAGGCTCCATTATAATTATTTATGTATCTATGTTCCTCACCAGACAGAAGTTTTTGAGGACAGGTAATGTGTCTTGAGCATCTCTGTACCTGTGCCTCAATTTATTTATCTGTAAAATGGAGATCATAATGGAACTGACCTTCTGAGACTGTTAGGAGCAAATGATTGAATTCATGCCCAATGCCTGGAATGGTGCCTGGTGCATGGTGAGCACACAGTAAGTAATAGCAATTATTTTATCCTTAGCAAATACAAGGTCTAGCATTAGGCATTCAATCAATAGGTTCTGGATGAATGTATAAATGAATCAATATGTAAGCCTAGGATAGAAGTGGATTCTCCTTGCCTGGAGAGCTCTTGCACTATGGAAGAAAACATTAGTGTTGATTTGTTTACCACCTTAAGTCTTTAATCAAAGATCATTTTTCAGTGAGGCTTTCCCTAACCCTGCTACCTGAAAACATTTCCTATATCCCTTCCCCTGTTTTATTTTCTTCATGTGTTAGCACTATCATCTAACATATGTTTGATTATTTATCATGTATATTCCTACCTCTTCCCTTTAAAATGTAAGCTCCATAAAGCCAGGGATTTTGCATGTTTCCATACAAGAACCTGGCAAATAGCAAATGATCAATACATATTGATTGAATGCATACTCATATGGAATAAGAATAGGGCAGGGACTAGGATGAAGCAAGCTTTCAGTACAGTGTACCAAGCCTGCTTTTATATGACCTTTCAAGAATATCTTGATGTTTTGTAGCCCAGGCACTTTCTGGTCCACCCTAGTCCCAACCCTGAAGCACAGAATGGACCAGATAACCTAGTGAGTTTCCATCTAATCCTAGGTAGTGGTGTGATGGTAAATGTTCACGGACTATAAATATATATATATATATATATATATATATATATATATATATATATATATATTTATCCCAAGTTCACACACAGCAATGGCAGATCCAGGATTCAAATAGAAACTTGTTTGATTTTCCAATGTACTTTTCCTAACATAGCAGAATGTAGTGCTATGGTCTCAGAGTATGGTGAAATTTCCATAGGTATGTACTGAGAAGCTTCTTCCATGGACCCCAAAACATGTCACAGGTTGCATTTCATGAATAGCTTTCTTTGGAGCTAGTCAACTTTCCATTGTCTTATTCACTTTTTTATGCTTAGTTACTAGCACAGTGCCTGGTCCACAGAGGCATTCAATAAACAATTGCCTAAAGATGCAAAGAATAAAAGAAGAAGAAAGGAACTAAATGGGGAAAAAGAAAAAAAATTTTGTTCCACCGAGATTTGTTTTTATGGATTTGTGTTTATGAGACAAATAAAAAATTGCATAGAAACCACCAAGCAAATTACCCTTTACAACTTCTATTAGATGGAGTTAAAGTCAGAAGTGGATTCACGCTTTTTCTGTTCTGCAAGAGATTCACAAGTTTGTGGAATATGAGATGAATTTTGGGATTACCTTCACCATAGATTTGCTTTCCTAACTGTTGTATGCTTTGATTGCAAATCCCACTGCTCAGTACTTTTTTTTCCCATTCCATTATGGGTGAATCATTGGGGGATATATTGAGTGTCAGAAGAAACAGGCTGAGATTTTAAATCCCCTTGGCTAATCTATTGAATCACAATCCTTTGGTGGATAATGGAATACCAACTGAATTTAAATACTAGCTAAGTCTCAAGACCCTTCAAGTTAGTTGCCTCACCTGAACACATTTCATGAGATTTTTTAAACAGGTATAGAAAGTTGTCCCCAGACAATTCTTCTATTCATAAACATATTATCAGTGCCAGGCCAAATTGTGCAAAGTTAAATATTATGGACTCATAAAAAGAAAAAAATCCTGTCAATTAAGACAACATGGATGAACCTGGAGGATGATAAGTGAAGTAAGCCAGGCACAGAAAAACAAGCACAGCATGATCTCATGCATATGTGAAATTTTAAAAAGTTAATCTCAGAAGTGGAAAGTATAATGATGGTTATTAAGGTTTGGGGTGATGGAAAGAGGATGGTTAATGGGGGTAGGAGTGAAGTTGGATAGAAGAAATAACTTCTAATGTTCTGTAGCACAGTAGGGTAACCATGGTTGACAACAATTAATTGATTATTTCAAAATAGCTAGTAGAGAATATTTTGAATGTTCCTAACACAAAGAAATTATATATATCTGAGCCAGGTAGAGTGGCACATGCCTGTATAGAAAGGCTCCAAGCAACTTAGTGAGACCCTAAGCAATTTAGTGAGACACTGTCTCAAAATAAAAAATAAAAAGAGCTATGGATGTGGCTCAGTGCTTATGTGGCCCCAGGTTCAATCCCTAGTACCAAATATACCATTAACCCTAATCTAATCCTTACCCATTATACACATGTATTGAAATTATTGAAATGCCACATAGTACCCCATAAATATGTACACAATTACTATATATATATCCATATATAATACATAATTTAAAATGTGAAAAAAAAAGAAAATCAACTAATCATAATTTAAAAAAGAAAAAACTTGGTGGTTGATTGAATGCCTGGGGTTGTGTATTTTAATGCCTTCCAGCAGAGATGGCCTGCAATCTGAATGAATCCTAAAGATGTGTTTTGCTTGGCATGCTTAATATTTGAACATTACGGTTCAATTAATTGACAACATTTAAAAAGCTGAATATTTTGCGTTAAAAATCCATCAGTTCTTTTGGTTTCTCTTGAAAACTTGGAAATTCTGACAACTGTAGATATGCAGTGTGACATGTGGAGCATGTAACAGCTCCACATGGGGTGGAGCTGAGTAACAGCTGCTCTGAACAGAGCATACATTCACTTCCTGGTTCACCTCTGTCCCATTGCTTCCTCTTACCTGCCCAGCACTGAGGAAAGCTATTTATTACAGTTTATTATCTCCCTTTGCACTGCTAGTTCATATTTCGAATGGACTATGATCTCCAGTTTACCACAAAGACCAGTCTACCTGACCCACTAGATTTATTTCAGTTGCCTACCTGGCTGGCTAGTCACTTAGTCTGTAATCCCTACTGTAATGGCACAAAGTTAGTCTTCAACCTGTGCCAGAGTTTGTAATTTCCAGCACAAATTGGTAAGACAACTTGCCATCGCAAAGCCCCTATGCCTCAGAAACAGCCTCCTCGTGGCCTACCTGCCTGAGATTCACACTAGCACTTTCTTAGGTATAAGAACTTATTCTTCTTTCAAAATGAAAATATGTTGTATATAATTAACAAACCTTTGTATGCCTCTACCTGGGCCACTATTTTTTCTGAAACTTGGGTGTAGATGTCTCTAAACAATGTGTGATGTTTATTTTGAAAAATACAGAACTTTGGAATGAAAAAGAAAATATGTTGCCTGGGAGAGGCAACCTGTTATCCTGTTATGCTAGTTCCCAGGAACTTGAGGTTCTGTAGGAGCAGCATTTGGGAAGGGACTAGGCTTGCTGAAGCTGGCTCGGGTTATTTAGTTAGTCTCTAGCAAAAGAAAAGGGGAGAGGATGGGGCACAGCACAAGTATGCTTTGTTGAGGGGAGGGCAAAGAGAAGTGCTTAGAGCTTGAGGGCAGAGATGAAAGGCATTGCTCCAAAGGAGAGAGAAAAACAGATAGCCATCAGCCTTGTTTGGCCAGTGGGCCCTTCAGAGAAAAAGCAAATTCATTCTTTAGAAAGAATTGCTTGGTTGGGTATAACTCACAGGTGGTGTGAAGGCCGGAACTCTATAAACAGATCCTCTTGCAGTTACCAGAGGCTATTTTTGCTCCTTGCAACATCATGTGCCAGGCAGACAGTGGCCCTGTTGAAGTGTGCAAAAGCCAAGTGACACAGCAGTTGGTAGCTCCCTAGGGAGAGGACTATTTTACCATTCTTTACACACTCCACACTAGCCCTTCACCATTCTCACCCCACAATCCTGACATTTATTAGGAATAGACCTTCACAAGCACTCTGGAGCCCCAAGTGTTCCATGTAAACCCCAGGGAAGTGAGGATCCCCCAGCAGCCAGGGAGCTGTCCTGCTTCTCCAGACATTGGTTGAATTCTAGAACTCTCCTAGTTTTTCCACATCCAACTTTCATACACCTCACTCAGCAGGAGCTCTTTTTTGCTTCTCTCACCTTGGCTTATGTTTTAGTCAGCTTTTTGCTGCTATGACTAAAAGACCTGACTAGGAGGGAAAATTTTGGAGGAAGTTTATTTGGGGGCTCATGGTTTCAGAGGTCTCAGTTCATGGTCAGCTGGTCCCACTCCTTGGGCTTAAGGTGAAGTTGAACATCATGGCAGAAGAGTGTGGCAGAGGGAAGCAGCTCACATGATGATCAGAAAGCAGAGAGAAAGAGAGAGAGAGAGAGAGAGAGAGAGAGAGAGAGACCTGCCACTTGCCAGATAGAAAATACATACCACAAAGGCATGCCTTCAATGACTCACCTCCTCCAGCCACACCCCACCTGCCTACAGTTACCACTCAGTTAATCCCATTAGGGAATTAATGAATTAATTCACTGTTTGGGTTAAGACTGACATAACCCAATCATTTCTCCTCTAAACCTTCTTGCATTGTCTCACCCATGAGCTTTTGGGGAATTCCTAATAGCTAAACCACAACAGCTTGCTTTAGGAACTTCCATTAGAGTGGGCTCAGCTCTCCAAGGAAATGGCAGTTTCACATACATCAAATATGTGTGCTTTGGCATTTGAGGAGTTATGTGAAGATGTGCCATGCCAAGAGTGAGGCAATGGAGAAAATGAGGGATATGGATGCAGGTGGCAAGAGGGACCAGAAAAGACAGGGGAAGAACTTCGCTCTCCTTCCTCTTTCACTCTGATCCCTTTCCACCTCTTTCTGACTTCTAGCTCAGGCTATGGCCCCTGTGCCTCTCCAAGAGCCCTCCAAATTCCATTTGCACAACATTATTCAGAGGCCCAGATCTTGCCTCCAATTTCCTCCTACTACCTGGGCACAGGCTGCATCATGCTGATTTACAGATTAGTCAGATGAACACTCCACACCCACCTCCCCTCAGCTTTGGCAGCTTGCATTTCCATGAGAATGACAAGAAGGGTGGAAATGCTTATTATGTACTTTATTTTATATTGAAGTCACTTCTACCAGAGCCTATACTATTCCCCTCTAGCAGTGGTAGGGACTTTGAGAGGCCACATGAACTTTTCAGACCACTGAGAATGCCTGAGAAATAGTAATTTACAAAAGTCAGCCCTTGATTCCTCCCATGAATTATCCACTTTGTGGAGTAGCTGAGAGCATTGTCTTTCTCTAAGTTGGCCTCCCCTGTCTCCCAGTGGATTTCTAAGCTGTCTTTTCCTCTGCTCCCATGACAGCCTGTGGATGTATGCTTGAGGAATGCAAACTTGAACATTTGCCTACGCAAAATGGAAATGCAGAGGAAAATTGGATGAAGGAGGGGGCAATCCTCTAGTTCTTTCTTATGCCAGCCACAAGTGATTTGGAGGATTCAGTTAAATCCAAAAATTCTGAGTATATGCTATATGCAAAAGCCATAGACTAGCATCTGGGGAGGTCATAATTTTATCTTTTCCTACTTGGGTATTTTTGATGGTGGTGTTCCTCAGGGGTCCCAGGGATAGAAATGAGAATGTGATTGACCCATAATAGAAAAGATATATCTTCACAGTGATACTTAACACTTACATAGCATTTATTATGGGCCAGGCAGAGTTCAAAGGGTTTTACATGAATTAATTCAATCATCATGCGGCCTCTCCAAGATTTGAGCCATTAGTAACCCTGTTTTCAAGGCAAGGAAAATGAATTACTCAGAGGTTCAGTGACATGCCTAAGATCATGCAGTTGCTATCCAGGCAGTCTCTATCCAGAGTTCACAGCCTTGACACACACTAAACTCCTTCTCAGTGCCCACTTTCTATTGTTATAGTTTTCCATTGTTACAGAACTACCGACAAAATGAATTGCTTAAAGTCACAACTATTTTACATGCTTATAATTCTGTGGGCTGGGAATCCCAACACAGGATCAGTGACTTGTCTCTGCTCCATGAGCCTCAGCTTGATGGCACAAACAGCTGCTGCTTCATCAGGATGGCTTTACTGGAGGTGTCTGTCTAGGACCTTAGTTCTCACTGTGATTAGCTTGAGCTTCCTTACAGCATGGCAGTCTCAGAGTAGTCAGGCTTCTCACAAGTTAGCTGGCTATCCCTGAAAGAAAGAGAAAACTTCCAAGCCTTGTAAAGTTGGATCTGGAACTGGGCATGGTGTTACTTACATAACATTCTACTAGTCAAAGTAAGACATGAAACCAGACCAGATTCAAGAGGAAAAAAATAGACTCAACTCTTTGATGAATGGAGTGGCACACATGCATACATACTGAAAGAAGTAATTAATGGAGGCCACCTTTACATACTACCACACTAGCTATATATAGAATATGCATACCATTCTGATTGGAGTGAGAGTGAAACCATTCTGGAAAGTAGTGTGGAGATTTCTCAAAAAACTAGGAATGGAACCACCATATGACCCAACTATCCCACTCCTCAATATATGTCCAAAAGATTTAAAATTAGCATACTACAGGGATAGAGCCACATCAATGTTTACAGCAGCACAATTCACAATGACTAAACTATGGAACTAACCTAGTTGCCCTTCAACAGAAGAATGGATAAAGAAAATGTGGTATGTATATACAATGGAGTATTACTCAGCCATAAAGAAGAATGACATTATGGCATTTACCAGTAAATGAATGGAACTGAAGACTATCATGATAACTGAAATAAGCCAGTTCCAAAAAGTTTAAGGTTGAATGTTTTCTCTGATATGTAGAAGCTAATGCAAAATAAGGGTGGATTAAAAAATAGAAGAAAGATCATTAGAATAGATGGAGGGGGAATGAAGGAAAGGGAGAAAGGATGGGATAGGGAGAGACAGTGGAATGAATATGAACTAAATTTCCTATGTACATACAAGAATATACCATGGTGAATCTCACTATCATGTGAGAATAAAAAAACTATAATAGCAGAAATATCAGTAGAGTAGAAGGAAGGGAACGGGGAGGGAGGAAAGGAGAGAAATGGGAAGTAATGTGAACTGAAATAGAACAAGCTATTTCATGCTTTTATAATTATGTCAAAATGAATCCTAATGTTATGTATGACTAAAAAGAATCAATAAAAAGTGTAAATAAGTCCTAGATCACAAAATGCTTAAATCAAAAGGCTGAGGAGAACAAACTTATTTCTGCAGGCAAGTTAGAAAGAATCCTTAAAGGGTTTTGGACAAGATAGTGATGTGGTAATACGGTGCCCAGAATATTTCCATGTATTTGAATACTTAATAATAATTACAGATTTTCAGTAATGATTTTTCAGACATCACAACCTCTGCTAATATTTAGTCCCTCCATCTTCACAAAAGAAAATATACATCTCTTGAGTAGAGTGAATGCCAAATTTTACTAGGATAATGGTTCTACTATTTTTGGTCTACTACAACCCATCTGAGAAAATCATTATTTTAATGGATTTATTGTTTTCCACGATTTAAGTAACTATTTAAGAAGTTCAATGGATTAGACGAAGGGGAATGAAGGGAAGGGAGGAGGGATGGGAACAGGAAAGATGGCATAATGGATCAGACATAACTTTCCTATGTTCATATATGAATACATGACCAGTGTGACTCCACATCATGTACAACCACAAGAATGTGAGGTTATACTCCATGTATGTACATTATGTCAAAATGCATTCTATTTTCTGTGTATCTAAAGGTAACAAATAAATAAATAAATACTATTTAATAAAAATATCCAGGATAACTTTAGAAGAAGGATCTCTATAAAATTAATAGCTAAAATGTTTTCATGCTTGGCATGACAATTGAAGTATGCTTTTCCATGATTCGTTTTTATCAATAAATAATGTTTTAAATGGAAAAATAATACAAACTTCTACTACATTATATGTGTTCAAATATTATCTCATATATTGGGAGTGCATTTGTGTTCATTTATGTACACAGACATATATACATATCGACACAATAATTGATTCTTATAAAGCCCAAAATTGCAGCTATTTTGATGCAGCAACCATTCACCCTGCTTCACAAGTATTGAAACCCATTCCCAGGCCTGGATCCTCTAAATGTTTCAGTGCCTCCTGCAGTAGCTCAGTCATATCTCTCAGACCCCAATAATTTAAAATACCATGATTGTAGGACAGACCCTGGGCCTTATTTCCATAGAATTGCTTCTGTCTTCTGAGACAAGAACCAGGGCAGCTTCTCAACCAAGATTTTCTACCAAGGCAGTAACTCAATGGGACCCACACAGAGAAAACCAGCCATCCTGGCAGACCTTATTGCTTTCAGCCATTGAAGGTTGCAGTTGCTGTTAGCAAGAGAGGAGAGTAGACCAGAGGCACTCAAGAAACCTGAATGTGAGTCCTGGTTCTCACATTCACCTCTGCAGGTGAAAGAGGCCAGATGGAAAGGAGATATGGCAGACATTTGGTCCTGAGTTCTTATATCACTTCATTACCTATAGACCCTAAAACATTGTGAAAAGAAAAACTTGGTTATCTTCCCTCCTCTGGAGATGCTTTTGTTTCCTCCTCTCTTCCCCTCTTCACAAATGGCAGGGCCTATGGCATAAAGGACCATATTCCACTGCCATGTGCAACCTTTAACCACCTCAGTCTATTCAGCTCCCTGTCCTGCCATTGATAGTTCATTCACTCATTCATTCATTCATTCATTCATTCATTCACTATTTATTGCAGGCTACTATGTACCAGGTGAAGTTTGTTCTAGGCACTCAGAACACAGCAGTAAATAAATCAAATCAAAATACTCCCCCTCAGGGAGCTTATATTCTATTAAAAGTAAATGGTCAATTATCAAGGTAAAATGCACAGTACATTAAATAATAAGTGCCATGGAGATAAATAAAACAGAAAAGGAGGGTAAAGGAACAAGGTGATTGAGGGATTACAATTCTAAATAATGTGCACAGGGATAGCCTCTGAGAAAGTGGCATCTGAGCCAAAACCTGAGAAAGCTGAATCTATTCTCTTATGCTGAGAATAGACTCTAGGAGAGAAAGGACAAAAGCAAGGAGAAAGGTTAAAGACCATGATAGATTGGATTATTGTTCTCAAGTTTTCACTCTTTTCCTGTTATAGAATATTATATGCATCTCTTTGTCATGTTGACATTGCATTGATTCCTTCTAAAGCAAGAATATATTTTGCCACCACATTGATGTTGAACATGGCCATGCAACTAGCTATGTCAGATGGAATGCCAGTGGAAAAGATGCCAGCAGAGGTTTTTAAATGTGTTTGGATTATTTAATGTAGCCTCTTGTGTACCTGCCATCTGTCAGGAGAACATGTCCCAGCCAGCTGCTGGTCCCAAACTGAAGAGACACAAGGAGGGGATAATAACCTGATGCTCAGCCTGAAGTAGAGCCATCCCAGCTGACCTCAGACCATTAAACAAGCAAAAGACATGTTTGTTGTATGCAATTTACATTTTGGGGTTGTTTGGCAATGTCTGACAGCTAGAGCAGATCATGCAATAATTCCAGCCAAGAGTTGATGATGTTTTAGACCAAGGTGATTGCAGTGGAAATGATTAAAAATCATCAGATTTGGGATATATTTTGGAGGCAGAATGCCAGGATTTGCTAATAGATCTAATGTGGAATATGAAAGACAGAGACAGGCAGAGGAAACATTCAAGGACAATGTGAAAATTTTGGGCTTCAGAAACTGGAAGGAGTTGCCATTTAATGAAATGGAAAAGGATGAAGGTGGAGCAGGCTTGGGGGTAGGGGATTATTAGAAATTCAACTTCAGTCATGATGAGTTTGGTCTGCTTCTTCACTGTCTCATAGTTCAATGTTCCTCCCAGACTATCTTGGGTTTTAGACTTTAAAAGAATGAAATCTCCACCTCCCTGAATTAACTGGCAAAGCTCCAATGCTCCTGCTGCAGGTTGACCCAGCCCTGCTCTTCTGCATCTAATGGTGACCTTGAGATTTTCAAGTTGAAGAAGCTTAAAGAAAGCAATTTGTCTAGAAGGAGGTTAAGGGACTTTTCTTAAAGATGCCTTTGCATAAAAAGAGCATAGTTTTCACATAGATTTCATGCCTAAAAGCAGTTAAGAGAAACTTTTTCTAAGGACGCTTTTGCTTTCTCATTACATAAGACTGGGAAAATATCAAATTTTTATATCACAAAATATGAACCAGGAAGAAGTTCTTATGTCCAATCTCACAGCACACATTAGAACAAAGCTTCCTAGTAGTCAAAGGCCACAGAACACTATTGATAGGACAACCTACTTTGTTCCAGGAACTGTGCTAGGTACTGAGAATGCAGTGGTGTAATAGATTTTATTGCTGTTTAAATTTTTCATCAACCATTCCTGAGGGCACATTATACAACCCCACTCTGTTAAACTTTAGAGTGCCCATATGACTTGCTTTGGTCAATGAAATGTGACTATGTCACTTTCAAGCAAATGCTTTAAGAGCCAGAGAGTCATAATGCTATGTTCTGTCTTCTCCCTGCCATGAAAATATCAATATATCAGATACTACTTTACCCTGTGAATATGGATCTGATAATGAAGACACATAGACCAGAGTTACAACCCACCCATGGCCAACATGGAACATGAACAAGAAATAAATTTTTGTATTTATTTTTTGGAGGGAGGATCATTTGTTACCACAGCATTACTTAGCCTAAGCTGCTATACATTATAGTGGGGTTTTTTTTAGTGTCATCTTTTTTTTTTTTTTTTTTTTGGCGATGCTGGGGATTGAACCTAGTGCCTCGTGCATGCTATGCAAGCACTCTACCAACTGAGCTATATCCCCAGCCCCCAGCTGTACATTCTAAATGAGAGAAATATGGTCAATGTCTTCATAGAACATACACTTCAATGGAGGAAGCAATAAATTAAAAAATGAGAGATGATTATTATGGAAAATGGTATGTAGTGAAAATGATTAACTGTGTGTTTTGTGTGTATTTAACCTATTTTATATAGATGGTCAGGTAAGGTAGGCTGCTGAGATTTGACCCATAGAAAAAAAGATAACACTTGCACTCTTCTCTCTTCTTCATCTCCTTCCTTTTCCTCTTATCATCTCCCTCCATCTAGTCTATCTTACCTTCTCCTTTCCTCTCCATGATTTCTTCTCTTGATTTTGTCCTTTTCTTCCAGCTGTCTACATTTCCCTACATAGGTATATGCACACATGTGTACATTGACTTGCACTTTCACACATGTATACACACAGAAAAGTAGTGCCTCTGAGACTGAACTTGATAATCATAACCCTGGGAACCCTGCTTATCCTACCAGGATTGCTGCACTGCTTTAATTACAACCATTATTCATAACACCTCGCACATTTTCTGTCTTGTTGACAGTATTTGGGAAGCAGCAGCTGCTCCCTTACTTTCACATTGATTGCTACTGTTTTGCCTTGCAAAAAATATTAAATATCACATTTAAACACAAATCTTCTTCAAGACAGCTTCTGCACTCAGCCATTCAGATTCCATCTTTCTCACTCAGCTGAACTCTGCTGATAACTATCAGATTGGCTCCTCTGCTTGAGTTGTTTCAAAATATCTGGCTTTGATTTGATTCCAACCTTCTTTCAAATCCCCTGACATCTCTGCTCCTTCTGCTACTGCCTTCCTCACTGGTTTCCTTTGGTCCTTCTCAATATAGCCTACCTCTCCCAGGCCAATTCTCTGTGACTTTATTCACGAATCCCATGTGGACACAGGGAAAATTCCCTGGCTTCCATTCTACCATATTGTTCCTGAAAACTTCTGGGTCAATGGTTTGTTTTTTTTAAATAAAAACTTCATGAGAAAAAAAAAAGAAAAAAAAAAAAAAAAAAAAAAACTTCATGAGTCCATTAACTATCTGATTAGATCTGTGACTACTCTTCCTAGGACAATGCACGTCCCAACATTTTGTAAACACTTTCATAAGATTCCTGGGTTTCCTAAAACATATTCATATACCACCTCTCTAGGGACACAGGAGTTTCCATTGAATTTAGCTAATGAGAACACTAGACTCCTAGGCAACAGTCAATATCCATCAGTGGAGATGAGTAGGACAGATTAATTCCAGAGGTTTTAACAAAGAAGGTAACAAAAGGAGGGAGGCAAAACTTGGGTGACTTATGAAGGGTTGTGTAATTCCAATCTGCCTCTTCTCCCACTCTGCCTTCTCCAATCTGATCCATGCTCAGGCTCTATTTTCATTGTGGTTTTTCTTAGAAGGCTTGTGCCCAAGATTATCTCTCCATAGCACACAAGATGAACCCCCAGGCCTAAGATTCCCCTAAATATTTTGAAGTTCAAGGTCAGTTCCCAAGGCTAGGACAACCTCCAGCAATTTTTTTCTGAAACCATTCTTTTTATTTGTGAGATCTGCATGTACTTTAAACCCACGGCTAGCCTGAGATGTGGCAAGGATGACAATGGACACTGTCCTTTGATGTTTAACCTTTGAATACTTCTTCAAACTCAACATTAGGTCCATCTGAACCAGTGTTAGTAAGCTGATGATATTTATCCATGACAGGCAATTTCTGACAAATGAAAAAAATAATGCAGATGGTAAATAGTGTGTTTCCTACTCTGGAAGGCATTGTAAGACTTCCTTTGATTTTCATAAATAGGGATAAAAAAGTAGACATACAGAATTATAGCCAAGAGACTGGACTGAAAGAACACAATAGAGGAGGAATTTTATGAGATTCCACAAATTTTAGTGAGACATTGGGGAGTGTGAATATTGAGGCCAACTGGAGGAGAATGGGAGGCTGCATTGGAAAGGACAGGGATTTTAAGGGATCCAGCCTCCTATTATTAGCTCTGTGACCTTGAGCAAGCTACTCTCCCAGCCTGAGACTCGGTTTCAAAAATGTCAGAATCTGGAAGACTGATGGCCCCTTATCCTTAACTATTTTATGCATGTGCTTTCTGAAAGTTCCCACTTGATCAAGCAAGTTAGGATGGCTGCCTCATTCAAAACCTCCCTGCCCTTAGGAATACCATCTTGAAGTGGTTAAAAGCATAAGATCATGGAGCACACTGCCTGGCTTTCCCGCCTCAAGCTATGTGGCTTTAGGCAAATCCCTTAACCTCTCTTGATCTGTTTTGTTACTGAAAACATAATAAAACAGCCTGGGTAAGTTATAAAGAAAAGAGATTTATTTTGGCTCACAGATCTGACCCAAGGTCAAGGGGCTGTATCTAGTGATAAACTTTTGTTGGCAGAATCCTTAGGCAGTTCAGGGCAGTGCATGGTGACAGAACTATCAAAACTGGCAGTTAGAGCAGACTCACTCTTCAGTTAACCCATTACCTCATTAACCAATTAATCACATGAATAAATTCATCCATTCATGGGGACAGAGCACTAATTACCATTTAAATGTTCTGCCTGGTCCCATCTCTTAATATCCAAAAATGGGGAATAAATTTCAACATGAGTTTTGAGGGGACAAATGATATTCAAACTGTAGCATTCTCTAAGCCTCAAATTCCTCATCTGTAATACGGGTGTGAGAGTATTCCCTCATTAGATTGTCATAAATTTTCAATGAAATAATGCATATTAAATACTTAGATCAGTTCCTGGCATATGGAAAGCACTCAGTATGTGCTAGCTGTGATTGTTTTTTTTCTGAGAATGACTCCTTTTATATATAAAAGTGGATGCCCCTAATAGCCATGCCTATGTAACTCTGCCCTCCACCCACCATCTCTGACAATCATAGCTAAAAGTCTGAAGTACATACATGGCTCAAATAGAGCCAATTGAATTCTCTGTCCAGGAAATGTGAATTTTGAATGGAGTGAGGCAGAGAAAACTGGGAGTTGAGTCACTGCAATGGCAACACTTTGAAGCAGAAGCAGCAGACATGAATTTTGGGGGGGAAGCTCAGTAGAGTCTTGTGGTTTTTTTTTTTTTAAATTTAGTAGCCAATATTTAAATCCCATGGAATAATACATAATAACATGCGATTCTGGTTTTACTGAGTCTGGCAACACTGGGCCAAATTTCCTGTATGACAATAATTGGCTCGAAGAAAGTAGGCTCACTATTACTTGACCCCCATAGTTTGTGATCCCTTCTGGACAAGGGCATGCTACTGAGATGCCTTGGATTTTGCTGTTCCCCAGGGTTATGATTTGGATAGGGTTTGTCCCCCAAAGTTTGAAGTACTATAACCTTGTTCCCTTGGTGGTGTTAAGGTGGTAGAACCTTTAAGAGGTGGAGCCTGACGGAACTTGATTAGGTCGTTGGGGGTACTGCCCTCAGAAGGGGTTAATGGAGGCCTTGAAAGGACTTGGTTCGTTCCTATGACAGCTGGGTGTTACAAAAACAGCATGACTAGCCTCTGAATCCTTCTTGTTTCCTATCTCATCATGTGATCACTTTCTTGCATGATCTCCCACCTCCATTCCATCAGCCATGTTGTGATATAGCCAGAAGGCCTTCAGTAGAGGCCAAAAAGATGGACGAACCCTTATCTTGGACTTTTAGCTTCCAAAACAGTGGACTAAATAAACCTGTTTTTAATAAAGCACCCAGCCTCAGGCATTTTATTATAGCTAAAGAAAACGGCCGAAGAAATGTGGCCTTAGTTGTGTTGCTCTTGCTTTGGTTTCATAAGATACCACAGGGTTCTGCAAAGCAATCTCCTCCAAACTTTTTACTCTTCTGAACTATCTGGAGTACAGTCTCCATTACTTATAGCCCAAAGATACTTAAATTACTGAACTTCCATGATAGACACTACAAATGAGCTCCCAGTGTGATTGCTTCAATAGTACTAGCAAATTCCATTAAGTGGTCTTCAGACAGTCTGGTTTAGTTCTCTGATTGAAATCATGAGTTTCTCTACGTACATCCTACATACTAATATCTGATTTTCTCAGACAAATCTTAATTCAAATACTTCATTCTATTATTCCCAAAATTATAGTTGCACTTTTCAAATCACATGTCCTAATCTGAAGAGTGAAAAATACACTCACCATATACTTCAAATTCTAATATATCTTTAATCATTTGAAGTAGCTCTGAAACATTAGAAAAGAGCATAAAACCACTTGAAATCAATTTTAAAATCTTATATAAAGTTCTATTTAAAAGTGATTTTCAATAGATATATTCTTGGACATGCATAATATTATATTATTTCCACTTAGAATGCTCTACAGATTTCTCTAGCTGAAAAATCCTACTCAGGCTTCAAGGCTCACCTCAAAAGTTACCTTCTAAATAAAATTCCTCCCACTCATTCAGGGAGTTTGTGCACTTACACCAGTGTGCTCCCATAGCCCTTCATATACAATTTTTTTAGTAGGTACTTGGGGTTGAACCCAAGGGCGTTCTACTGAGCTACTTTCCCAGTCCTTTTTATTTTGAGACAGGGTCTCTCTAAGTTGCCCAGGCTGGCCTCAAATTTAGAGAGTTCTTCCATGTCAACCTCCCAAATCACTAGGATTATAGATGTGCACTACTGTGCCTGGCTCCCTTTGTAACATTTGATTACAGAATTTATCACATGGCAGTAAAATATTGGTTTACTTATCTGTCTCCTGCACTCAACCATGAGCTCCTTGGGGTAAAACTTCATGTCTTAGTCATTTTTGTATCCCAGCATCTAACACATAGTAGATGCATAACCAATGCTTGCTATATCAGTGGGTTTTTAATGTTAAGTAAATTTAAATTAGAATACAAAATATTTCAGAGAAAAATGTTTCCATGGAGGTGATGAACATTGATAACAAATACTGGATGGCAATGAATACTGGAATATTTGGTGCCATGTCAACATGAAAAACAAATGCCTTTCGTCACAAAAAGATGGGGTGTTTTGCACTCAGAAAATATGCTGAAAGGAAAATAGCATAACTATTAGGAAGAAATAGGAAAAGTTAACAATTAAAAAATGATTATATTTCCAAAGTAGAGAATTTTATAAACAATTTTAAATTTTTGACAAATTATTTTCAAAATTTAATAACTGCATGCTATATGCATGTGTTGAAACATTACACTGAAACTCATTAATATGTATGATTATATATGTTAATCAAAGCTAAAACAAATTTTTAAAAAATAAATATTAAAAAGATCTTGAAAATTGCCAAGAGAATATAAAATGATTATTTTCTATGGAAAAGTACATATGCCTCCATTTGAGAATGACTGACTGAAAAAATTATATTATAACCAACTGCATTAAAAGAAGTCAGTATATGAAAATAAGTCATTGATCAGAAAATGTAGTAGGCTTTGGGAAGAGTATAACTCTTAGAAATACTTTCAGATTGGGAAATTTATCCCAGAGAAAGAATGGAGACATGGATAATCTGAGAAACCTAGAGTGACTTCCTCTTTCTTGAAGGCTAGAAAATCAATACTAAGACCCAAATATCCCTATGAACCGAAGACAATGAATAAAACAGTTAAGGCTTTGATAGAGGCATCTGTGAGCAGTTAGACCTAATAATTGTTCTTCTTTGGATCCACAGGACAACTTTAGGAGAAACTGAACAGATCAAGATAAAAGAAGGAAAGACTAGAGACCCTGAACCTAATAGAAGAAAAAGTAGGCCCAAATCTTCATGCTGGCTTAGAAACTAACTTCCTTAACAAGACTCAAAATGCACAAGAAATAAAATCAAGAATCAATAAATGGAATGGATTCAAACTAAAAAGCTTCTTAGCAAACAATCGATAATGTAAAGAGAGAACCTACAGAATGGGAGAAAATCTTCACCACACGTACTTCAGATAGAGCACTAATTTCCAGAATTTATAAAGAATTCAAAAAACTTAACATCAACCCCCCCCAAATAACTCAATCAATAATTTGGCTAAGGAACTGACAGATACTTCACAGAAGAAGAAATACAACTGATCAACAAACATGAAAAAATATTCAACATCTCTAGCAATTAGAGAAATGCA
Source organism: Sciurus carolinensis (assembly GCF_902686445.1). NCBI lineage: Eukaryota > Metazoa > Chordata > Mammalia > Rodentia > Sciuridae > Sciurus > Sciurus carolinensis. The sequence goes on from NC_062232.1 coordinate 91,102,455, forward strand.
AATCAAAACTACTCTAAGATTTCATCTCAACCAGTCAGAATGGCAATTATCAAGAATACAAGCAACAATAAGTGTTGGTGAGGATGTGGGGGAAAAGGTACACTAATACATTGCTGGTGGGATTGCAAATTGGTGCAACCACTCAGGAAAGTGGTTTTCCTTAGAACATTTTTAATGGAACCACCATTTGACCCAGCTATCCCACTCCTCGGTTTATACCCAAAGGACTTAAAATCAGCATACTACAGTGTCATAGCCACATCAATGTTCATAGCAGCTCAGTTTACAATAGCTCAACTATGGAACCAACCTAGATGCCCTTCAACAGATGAATGAATAAAGAAATTGTAGTATATATACACAATGGACTATTACTCAGCCTTAAAGAATAATGAAATTATGGCATTTGCAGGTAAATGGATGGAGTTGAAGAATATCATACTAAGTGAGATAAGCCAATCCCAAAAAACAAAGGCCAAATGTTTTCTCTGATATGCAGATGCTGATCCATAATGGGGGTGGACTAGGAAAGAATGAAGGAATTTGAATCAGGCAAGGGGAATGAGGATAAAGGAGGGGATGTGGGAGTGGGAAAGATGGTGGAATGAGATGGACATTATTGCCCTATGTAGATGTATGATTGCACAAATGGTGTGACAGTATTGTGTACAGCCAGAGAAAGGAGAAGTTATGCTCCATTTGTGTACAATGAGTTGAAATGCATTCTGCTATCATGTATAACTAATTAGAACAAGTTTTTTAAAAAAGAAGGAAAGAAACCAGAAGGTAAATTCTGCCTTAAAAGTAAGCTGTGATATGCAACTCATAAGGGAATGATAAAAATTTATAAGTGATAATTTATTAGTCCAGGTTGTAGAGCCAAATAGTATGCCAAAACTCTATGATTGACAAAATAGGACTGGTGATCCTTGAAGGCATATAGTTTACATAAATTGATATACATAATGGAGATTTGGGGTTGGAAGACACATTTCTATTGCTGCATAACAAGTCATATAAACTTAGTAGCTGAAAGCAACAAACTATCTCACAGTTTCTGTAGGTCAGAAATCTGAATATGGCTTATTACCGGTCTCCTGTTTTAAGGTTTCTCATAAGTTTAAAGATAACAGCGAGGACTGAGGTCACATTGGAAAGAATGCCTGGGGAAGGGTCCATTTCCAAACCCCTGTGGTAGTTGGTACCTTTGAGCTCCTCACTGTTTTCTGGACAAAGAGCTTCAATTCCCTCCTGACTATTTAATAGTAACCTACTGATTCCTTGCCATGTGAGTCTTTCCAACATGGCTGCTTGCTTCATCAAAACAGGGAAACCATAACATCTACAAGATAGATTTTATTTTTCACTAATGTAAATATAGAAATTCTGGGGTCAGTGTGGTAACTCCACAATCACTGGCATTCAAAATTCTTCTTTCCTCTTTGCTCTTCAAAACACACAGCTACGCCATGTATGCATTCCTACCAGCAAGAGGAAGAAAATGATAGAAAAAGAAGGAGGAAGGGTTCTTCCTGAATATTTAATTAACCATATAAACATCACTTACAGTCCATTGTTCAGAACATACTTGTATGCCCACTCATGGCTCCAAAAAAGGCTGGTAATGTAAAATTTATTCTAGTGACTATATTCTCAGCTGAAAATTGTGGACTCTAAACTAAGGAAGGAGAATAACTGGTACTAGGGGACAACTATCAGTCTCCATATTAGACTATCAAAATGAACTGGTTCTAACATTTCTCAAGTCTAATTTCATTCTGATTTTAGAGCTAGAAGAAGGAACTTAAAGATCATGTAATCCAATCTTCATTTCATGAAAGAGGAAACTATGAACCAGAGATGAAATAATTGTCCATCAAGCTAATGGAAAACTTGAAATTATGTTCCAATAAATTCATCTTCCTAAAGACTCTTGCAGTTGTTGAGAGGTGTGAAGAATGGTTAGAAAAACAGAATGGACAGTCAAGAAGACTGAAATTGACATTCATTGGATTAGACAAAGAAGAATGAAAGGGAGAGGGGATGGGAATGGGAAAGAGTGGAATGAATCAGACATAACTTTCCTATGTTCACGTGTGAATACACAACCATGGAACTCCACATCATGTTCAACCACAAGAATGGGAAGTTATACTCCATGTATGTATAATATGTCAAAATATACTCTACTATCATGTATATCTAAAAAGAATAAATATAAAAAGAAGTCTGAACTCAAATTAGTCATGCTCTCAACAAAATGTGTCACCTTGGACAAGTCACCTAATTCTTTGTATCAATTACATTCTCTGTAAAATAATGAGATTGACACATATGTTACATAGTAGTCCTTCCATCATTAAAATTCTGTGTGAGTCTATAATTTGTCATTCCATTTTCTAATGGCGGTCTTCTGTTCATTAAATTTAGGTATTAGAGAGCCTCCATGATCAATCACCAACTTGCCATTCCAGATATGTCTCCACCTATGCCTCTCTGCACACCACACATTCAGTATTCCCAGAACATACTCCATGTCCTTTGTGCCCTTTGCTCAGGCTCTCCTCTCTTTTTGTAAAATACACTACCTCACCAATCCCCTTCTTTGTCAATAATTTCCCCCATGTGTCAAGGCCCAATTTACATAAAAAAGTGAGTGAAAACATAAACCAATATAATTAAGCACTTGCTATGTGTTAGGTCTGTTCTGAGAGCTTTATAGGTAAATTAACTCATTTAATACTTATGATAGGCCTATGAAACACACCTATTATTATCATCCCCATTCCACGGAGAAGCAGACTGAAGCACAGGGATGTTAAATAATTTACTGTGGCACAAAATATGCTACATGCTTATCAAGTCTGATTTATCTTCTTCCAAGACAACCATTTTCCATCTTCCATCACCCAGACCATGTGACTGGAATCTAACCAACAGAATATGAACAGAAGTGTTGAAAGTCATTCCTAACCTAACCCTTAAAACAGCCCATGCATTCCTCCCATATTTTTCCCCTTTTGTATCATATTCAGAGGTCATATGTTGATATGATGGCATCACAAGATGGTGGAGCTTCCATAATCCAGGCTCTCTTCTACCCTGACTATACACTTATATGAGATACATAGCTGTTAAAAGCAGAGACAGAATATGAAGTCAGGTCATGAGGCTCCAGAGCTCACTTTCTGAATATCTAGGCCACAATATCTCTTCTTCCTCCTTTGGTGACTTTTCCTATGAAATATGTTAAACATTCCCAGAAGTTGAAATAATAATATAATAAACTTCCATTTATACATCATCCAGCTTAAAACATTATTGACTCATGATCAACCTTATTTAAACTCATGGCCAAATTTATTTCATCTGTAGTCCCACTCACTAATCACCCTCTTGCCTGGCATTATTTTGAGAAGTTTTTAGTACTGGAAATTGAACACAGGGCCTCACACAACCCAGGCAAAGGGCCTCACACAAGCCAGGCAAATGCTCTACCATGGAGTCACTTCCCCAATCCCACCCCTGGCATTATTTTGAATCAAATCCATCATGAACTCTTTTCATCTGTAACTATTACATAATATATTTTTATAAGATGAAAACTGTTTTTGAAAATCACATATCTCACAAAAGACATAAGCAGAAAGCCCTTAGTATTATTAAACATTCATAAAAGTAATGTGTATTCTTTGCAGTTTGCTTGAATCAGGAAAAATAAAATCCACACATTTAAATTGGTTGATAAGTCCCTGAACTATCTAACCTCTAGGTAACCCCCTTACTCTTCTTTTATTCTTTGTAATGTATTTTTTTTTTAAAAAATCTTGTTTGTCCTATAGAGTCTCTCATTGTCTGGATTAATACCACCTTCTTGTGCTTTTACCTATATCTTCACTTAGATGTGATCTCTTCTAAGAATTTTGCTTCCCACAGTAATGTTAAGCACTGATTTTGGCCTATTTGGTTTTTATTTGTTTATTTTTTAAAATACTTGTTTAGTTGTCAATGGACCTGTTTTAGTCAGCTTTTTCATTGCTGTGACTAAAAGGACCTGACTAGAACAACTGTAGAGGAGGAAAAGTTTATTCAGAGGCTCATGGTTTCAGAGGTCTCAATCCATAGATGGCAGGCTCCATTCCTCAGGGACTCAAGGTGAGGCAGGACATCATGATGGAAGACTGTGGCAGAGGAATCCAGCTCACATGATTTCTGGGAGCAGAGAGAGAGAGAGAGTTCGCTCTCCAGATACAAAATATATACCCACAGCCACGCCCCCAATGCCCTACCTCCTCTAGCCACCCCACCTGCCTCCAGTTACCCTCAGTTAATCCCATTAGAGATTAATTCACGGATTAAGTTAAGGCTAAACCCAATTATTTCTCCTCTAAACCTTCTTGCATTGTCTCACACGTGAGCTTTTGGGGGACACCTCACATCCAAACCATAACAGGACCTTTATTTAATTTATTTATTTATTTATTTATTTATTTATTTATATGCAGTGCTAAGGATGGAACCCAGTGCCTCACACATGCTAGGTAGGTGCTCTACCATTGAGCCACAACCCCAACCACCTACTTGGTTTTTAAATAGTGAGTACATACTTGCTCTCCTGAAAGCAGGTATAGCACTGCTATCACCCTCTCCCAAGCAACCCATACTTGTTTTCTTCAGGCTAGGAACTCAACAATTTTTTTAGACCATTAGACTGAATCATGGATATATTACTGTCAGAGAGGCAATTGGGTTATGGACTTGTTGTTTGGAGAGAAAACTTTATATAGGAAGGCAATGTGAGAAGACTCAGAAGGCCCTGGAGGCAGACATACACATGTAGGAGACAAAATTTCACAATATTCTGAGTGAGTGACTTTGGGCTAGTAATTATATTGCTATTTCTCCATATTAGTCAGGATTCTTAGTTTCAAGAAACTGACACTAGTTGATTTAAGAAGGAAATGGATGTATTAAGACAGCTTATAGAACAATTAGGAGCGATGCAGGAGAATATTGGAAGCAAAGAGGCCAAGAATGATATCCAAAAGCAAACCTCTGAACTGGCCTGCTGCAGAAATCACTGCCACCATCATCACAAACTCCAAGCACTAGAAGTTACAGTTGTCACCATTGGGATTCCTGGTCATTCCCACCTTCAGGCAGAGGTGTGAAAACAATGTTGGTAAAATCTGGTGACTTTTCAACAGTGCATTGGTATAGAATATAGAAGTACTTGTGAAACTCTCTGAATGTTCTCTATTAGTGTCCTGACCATTCTACCTCATTTTGATCAAATAAATTGGAGTAAGATCACTTCCAGAAAGGAGAATTTGGCAGATCCTAGAATGAAAATCCAAGTCTTGGCTTTACCACTTATTTCTTCCTTAAGGAATGCCAAAATAAAAAAAAAAAAAAAGAGAGAAAGAGAAAGAGAGAGAGGGAAAAAAGAGAAAGAAAGAAAAGAAAGAAAGAAAAACAAAGAAAGAAAGAAGGAAAGAAAGAAAGGAGGGAAGGAAGGAAGGAAGGAAGGAAGGAAGGAAGGAAGGAAGGAAGGAAGGAAGGAAGGAAGGAAGAAAGAAAGAAAGAAAGAAAGAAAGAAAGAAAGAAAGAAAGAAAGAAAGAAAGAAAGAAAGAAAGAGAGAAAGAAAGGGAAATACCAACAGAAAGACATGTCTCCCCTGGTGACTCTTCAGGAATTACTTCCAACATGCAGGTTTCTGTTAGGAAAACTTCTGTACGTTGCATGCAGATACAGATGACTCCTGTCATATAACCCATCTCCACTAGGACACTATTCTCTCCAAAGTTAAACTGGTCAATTAGTTTGAGCTAAGAGATTTATGATTTATGAATAATTGCTGCGTAGTGTCTCCTCCTCCCCCATCCTAATAAGAATAAATAATTGATTACTTATTTTTTCCTTCACTCAGAAAACATTTATGGAACTTCCATTATGCTCTAGACACTGTGCTAGATGTTGGAGAGAAATTATTTGATACTTTTCCCTTCAAGAGATAGAACTTAATCCTCTCCCACTTGAGTGTGGGCTGAACATATTGACTCAATTCTAACAAGAAGGTGGCAGAAGTAATGATATGTGACTTATGAGACTTGATCATAGAGATATAGCATTTTCCCTCCTACTTTCTTTCTTGGATCACTTGTACTGGGAAAAGCTGTTTCTATGTTATGGCACTAAAAATGCCCTATGGACAGGTCTGTACAGCAAGGAACTGAGACTTCCTGCCAAAAATCTATGTGAGCGAGACATCTTCTAAACAGATTGTTCAACTCCAGTAAAACTTTCTGTTAACTACAGTCCCAGCAAACAGTTTATCTACAACCTTAAGAGATCCTAGGTCAGAATGACCAAGCTAAGCCATTTCTCTCCATAGGAACTGAGATAATAAATGTCTGTTCTATTAAGCCACTAAGTTTGAGGGTAATTTGTTACACAGCAAGGGATAATTAATACAAGGTATATAAATGCTATCAAAAAGGAAATATGTGCTATGTAAACATATAACATGGAATAATAACATAGTTTGGAGAATAAGATCAGTTCTTATGGAGGAGTGTGTTAAGTTAAGGGTTGAACTCAAAGTTGAGAATTAGCCATGATGAAAGGCTTAGTAGAAAAGGAAAAGTATTCTGGGCAAAGAGAAACTTACGTGTAAAGGCAGTGAAGAGAAGATAAGCATGATGTTTCACTCTGATGGGAGTAAAGAAAAATCTAGATTCAAGGATATGAGTTAGAAGACAGTTGCAGTCATTAATATGCAGGAGGAAGTGGACTAAAATAGGGATATAGTAACCAACACAGTGGTGCATGCCTTTAATAGCTACTTAGGAGGCTGAAGCAGGAGGATTGTAAGTTCAAGGCCAGCCTCAGCAACTTAGTGAGATCCTGTCTCAAAATAAAAAATAAAAAGTGTTACAGGAGCAGCTCAGTTGTAAAGCTCCCACTGGCCCACATCCAATGACTGAGGCAGAAGTACCAAGGCCTAGCCATCTTGGCCCAGATCAGATTGACTTTTATGGGATATTGTAGCTTCAGAGCATCCCTGTAGGTTTAGCCAAGGCTGTCACTGAACCTGCATTACATCCCAACTTCTTCTCAATTGTTTTCATCCTCTCCCTTCCCAGATATTAATCCTGAGGGCACTTTTTAAAAATTGAGTGAACTGGAAGGACTAAAGGGTTTGGTAATGGATGGGATGTGCTAGTATATGATCCTAAAGGTGGAGAAATCCTGGCCAACAACAAGAACAAGGGTGCAGCCAAGAGAGTGGGTAGCTGAAATGGGATGAAGAGCAGGGTCACCAAAGATAAAAAGGTCACATGGATGTCAACGTCACCAATGAGTCCCTCATTCAAAGGATTTTTTGAGGATCTGCTGTATTAATAACTCATTTCTGTGCAACAAAATACAGAGGCCTAAAATGATGAGTATTTATTATCTCACAGTGTCTGTGGGTCTGGAATCTTAGTATGGCTTATTTGGTTGCCTCTGTCTCAACATGTCTCACAAGGTGACAGTCAAGCTATTGGCCAGGACTACATCTCAAAGTTTGACTGAAAGAGAATACACTCCCAATCCACTCCCAAGTTCACATACATGGTTGCTGAAAAGCCTCAGGACTTCTCTGGTAGTTGACCATGGATATCAGTTTCTTGCTATGTAGGCCTTTCCATGGGGTAGCTCACAACACAGCAGTTAGCTCCCTCCAGAGTGAGTGAGCAAAAATATTAAAGAGGATATTCAAGATAGAAGCCACAGCCTTTTTGTAACTTAATCTCCAAAGTGACATCCATCACTTTTGTGACTGTTTGCTAAAAGCAAGCTGGAGTCTAGCCCACATTCAAGGGAAGGGAATTATGCAAGGACATGAATAAAAGAAGGCAGAGGTCACTGGGAACCATCATAGAGAATGACTGCCATTTTTGCTATATTGGGGACACTATTGTAGGTACTAGGAAATCAATAGTGAACAAGATAAACAAAAGCCTTTTTTTCTTAGCACATTCAATTTGGAAGAGGCAATGAACAAGTGAACAGAGAGATTGTTTATTATAATTCATGCTGTGAGGATAATAAAATAGGATAATGTGAAGGAATGTGGCAGGGTGGCATGGAAGTAGGGGGCTATTTTTATGTAGGGTAGCTGAGGAATGCCTCTGAAGAGACACTTTGGCTGTGAACTGGGAGGATGAGAGGTAGCTATCCAGGGAAAAATTGGGGAGAAAAAAATCTTTGCCAGGGCTGGGGAGATAGCTCAGTTGGTAGAGTGCTTGCCTCGCATGTACAAGGCCCTGGGTTCAATCCCCAGCACCACAAAAAAAAAAAAAAAAAAAAAAAAACCTTTGCCAAAGAAAAAAAAGTCTTTTATGACTTCAGGGACTCACAAGTTGTCCAATGTGGCCAGATCAGAGTTAGAGAATTCAAGAACACTAGAGAAGTGACTAGAGGTATGTGGGAGCCAGATCCTGTAGGCCTTGTTATCCACACATGGTGGATAATATGGACTTTTTCCCAAGAGTAATGGGAAGCCATTGGAGTGTTTCGAAGAAATAGGTGACATGATGTTTTATGTTTTTTAAGATATCACTTTGCTCTCTTTAAAGAGAATTTAGATGGAATTTCCAAAGTGCTGACTAGAAAAGATGGCAGGATTTGGGATGGAGTGGAAGGCAGAGAAGCAGGTGCCTGTGTATTCCCTGAATGTACAAAGGGAAAATGTAGTATTTATGGCCAGAAGTCATTTCAAAGTAGTAGAGGTTTCAATGTGAAAGTGGAAGAATAGAGGTCTGGAAGAATAACTCAGGATCAAAGAGGATATATACCCTTCTCCGTGACTTTGAAGCTGGTAGGTTGTAAGGCAATGAGGTACCTCCACTGAAGAGGCCTGCTTAGGAAACCAGGGTTGAGTTAATTTTCAGGAATAAAGAACATTCCATGAGGTGATCAATGCCTTAACTGGACAGTGAGCAGTGATTTTGTTATCTGGCATCACCAACCCTAGCAAAGATCATTCAGAATCCTTCCCTAATTTAAAGTACCCTCATGTAATTGAGACAGAAGCAAAGAGACACTATAAATTCTGAGACTCTGAAGGTGAGTGTTAGCAAGATAAGCTGCCTTCCAAAATTAATTTAGGCTTTAGGCTTCAGTCTTTGAAATTCTAATTGGTTTATTAGCTCAGTCACCCTTCACAAATCTTCAATTGCTCTTCATCCTTCAACCTACTGCTTCCCTCTAAATGAGTCAGCTAGGGCAATCTGCCTAGGAAAATGTTATTTTCTGGCTTACTATAGCAATGACCAGAGCAACAGGAGGCCAAGCTGGAAATAAGCAGCCTGAGGCTTCAATCTGGCCTTGGAGTTGAAGGTTCTTTACCTTTCCCCTAACCCAGTGTTTCTCAACCTTGTTTTTCATTATTGCTCCATTAAAGAGCATTTTAAGGCATTTTCCTGTTTCATTACCTATCCCCATGAAATTTTAATATCATAGATAGTGTAAATATAATTATGTTACTATTGCCATTTGGAGGGGCACACACCACTGTAATATCTAAGACTCCCTTAACCCTAAGAGAAAACAGTCAATTTTCACCCCCACTCTTGTTGAAAATATATGTCCCAGGGCCAGGAATGTAGCTCAGAGGTAGAGTGCTTGCCTAGCAAGCACAAGTGGGTTTGGTCCTTAGCACTGTGTGTGTGTGTGTGTGTGTGTGTGTGTGTGTGTGTGTGTGAGAGAGAGAGAGAGAGAGAGAGAGAGAGAGAGAGAGAGAGAGAGAAAGAGAGGAGAAGAGGAGAGGATATGAATAATAAAGTATACCCTAATGCAAAGAGCTACCTCCAAGGTGCTGTGTTTTGGATTGGGGAACTAGAGGAAGTTACCCCTGCACCTAAACCACATCAAGCAGGGAACATATACTGCTGCCAAAGGTGGAACTGTCACTGGTAATTTCTATTGGAGGTTTCATTTGAAAAGCAGTCTCCTATACATTTTCAGTATCCTTGTGGATTCCACTGGGGACCAGTGGTTGTTCTAGGGACTGAAAGCTCAGCTGAGTTCTTGGGCACCAAGGTAGACCCTACCACCAAAGTAACCACTTTGCAGTATGCTGTTTTTCCATGAAACAACCATGGCATGCCTCTCTTGCCACCAAGATCCAGGAATCTACACCTCCCTGCCTCCTTTCCCCTGCTGTGCCTCCTGCAGCCATCTGACAGGAGGAGCTCTGCAGAGATTGCTTATCAACTGAAACACAGCAGGGCGGAGATGGGTCTGCACTGGAGGGTCAGACAGCACCTCAGAGAGCCTTCTCTGACTAGACTTTGAGGAAGCTGAGGAGCCATGGCTGGGTAATGGAGCTGGGGATGGGGTGCCTGTCTCCCTCACACTCTCAGGCTGCCAAAACCTAGGCAGGCTGCCATGGCCAGATGGTCTGTTATTAACTAGGCTTTGCTTCACCTGAGCCTCCTTCCCCCCTGAGCAGCAGCAGGCTGTCCACCAACAGTTGTTAAGCCTATGTTTAGATTTAGAGGGCTCAGAGAGACTGTCCTATAAAGACAATCTACTGAATAGCTCTCAGACTGGACCATTGGATTTTCTCATCTCCCAAGTCTGCCTGACCTCCCAACATGCTCCCCGATATGGACTGATCTGGGGTAAAATAAAATCAATGTCAGTCTCATTTCTTGGAGCTATTCTAGGCCCACACGATGGATTTGAATGTCTCATACTCCCTTGAGCTTACTCTTTCCCTTGGAAAGGACTCCCATGGGAACTGCAGGATCCCATTCATTGACACAGAAAGGAATCTTTTAGTGGGTTCTTAACTCATACCAAGTGTGATGTCCCAAATTTTAGTGTGCATTAGCATCACCTGGGAGGCTTGTTCAGGCAGAAGCCCCAGGGATTCTGGTTCACTAAATCTGGAGTAAAGCTTAGGGACGGGGATTTCTAACATGCTCCCTAAGTGACTCAGATGTTCACCAGTCTGTGACTATAGGTTAGAAAGTAATGCCTGAGAGGGCTCATGGATGAGCTTTAGGAACTTCTTGGACCCCTGACAATCTCTGTAAATTGTGTTCTTGGTGCATTTGTCCAGGTAAATGCCACACAATTAAGAGACACTATGATAACAGAGTAGTCTGACCACACTGTGCATTTCATGGGAAGAAATAATTAGCAGACATTGATCAACAAAGAAGACCAGTAGGTCCCCTGGGGGAGGCTGCCTTGATGAGGTGAAAGGGTTACCAACCTGAAAGAATGACCCTGTGGCACCCAGAGAGCAAGAGTTGAGGTCTGAAAACCCAAGTGACTATTTCCCCTGAGAACACTCTTCTGTGAAAAAAATAAAATGCTAATCAAGTCACTTTATAAACTGCCTATTCCATCAGGATTCAGAGTTCTACTAAATGAGTTATTTTGCCCTTCAACAGCACTATTTCCTCCTCAAGTGACAACATGCTTTGCTTTTATTTTAATGAAAGAAGTGTGTGAAAGGGAGATTAAAAAGCCTATTTTGATATAAAAATCAGAAAAGGTAAAGACAGCTACATGTGATTCTTCTCCTTCACACACACACACACACACACACACACGCCCACACACACGCGCTCGCGCGCACACACACACACACACACACACACGCTTGTGCAGGTGTCAATATAATTAATTGACCACGTGGTATATAAGTTGAGAGACCTATGTACAAGTGTCACTTTCCCCATTAGTCACTCCATCTTTATGGTTTCATTTGAGTCTTGAGTCCTCTTTCAAATGTTCTTATCAGAATTCAAATGTTGTAGGAACTGGGGGTGTAGTGCAGTGGTAGAATACTTACCTAGCATGTGTGAGGCCCTGAGTTCAACCCATAGCACCATAACATTTTAAAATAAACCCCATGTGGTGGCATATGCCTGTAATTCCAGAGGCTCAGGAGGCTGAGGCAGGAGGATTACAAGTTTGAGACTAGACTCAGCAACTTATCGAAGCCCTAAGCAACTTAGTGAGTCCCTGTCTCAAAAAGTAAAAACGTCTGGGGATGTGGTTCAGTGGTTAAGTCCCCCTGGGTTCAATCCCCCGTACCCAAATAAAAAAATTAAATAATTCAGTACTCTAGATGAAAGGTGATACTTAAACAAGGGATTTTTAAACCTGGATCTATGGATGTCCCCTAGATTGTGGGATTCTTTAGTATGTGTTGAAATTATCTGAATGTGTTTAAATGCAGATTTCATGGCTCCAGCCATTTGTGGAACTATTCCTTTGCTCTAGGGAGGGGCTCAGGAGTCTGCATTTTAAACAAGATTCCCAAGAGGTTCTGATAGGGGTTATCCTTATGTCAGACTTCAAGAAACACTACTCCTAGGGTTGGGGGTGTAGCTCAGTATGCATGAGACCCTGGGTTCAACCCTTGCAACAAAACAAAACCAAACCCCACTACTCTTTAGGAAGGTTGTGAACTCCCTAAAAGTAAATGCAAAGTTGTAGGTGTGCTATATGTGAGTGTACAGTTTTAATAAGATTCTGAAAGATTACTTGACTTGAATAAGGCCCATAATCGTTAACCAGGTAATATTTTAGCAAGGAGCCAGGTGCAGTGGCCCAAGCCTGTAATCCCAGCAACTCAGGAGGCTGAAGCAGGAGGATAGATAGTTCAAAGCCAGCCTCAGCAACTTATCAATATCCTAAGCAACTCAGCCAGACCCTGGCTCTAAATAAAATATAAAAAGAACTGGGGATGTGGCTCAGTGGTTAAGTGCTCCTGGGTCCAAGACCTGGTACCAAAAACAAAGTTAGCAAGGAATAACAAAAATAGGATTCAGAGGATAAGTGGTAGGACAAGAAGGAAAGAAACTTTCCTAGTTTATAAAGCAGGAAAGGATTCTCAAAAGAGCTACTTCACTACCTGTCCTAAGAAATAGGAGAAGTTACAAGAAGCATCATGATTAAAGTGAAGGGCCTTCAACTTGGAAAAAATATTTGCAACTTACATCAAATACCTTACCATATAAAGGGTTACCACAAATTAATAAAGAAATGACCACTAAGCCAATAGAAAAATTGGGTGACACTGTTCATTATAAGAGAAATATAATTTAGTATCACGATGAGACTTCACATTTCTCTATAGTCCTAGGGGGTCAAACGTAGGCTTGGGTTCATGCTAGGCAAGCACTCTACCACTGAGCTACACCCCCAGCCTCAATATCTCGATTTTCGTGTATTGGATTGAGGAATATAAAAAAGTTTGATAACATACTGTGATGCAGGTATGTAGATTGAAACTTCTTGATAGGAGATTTTGTGATATGTATAAAAATTATAAATAAATTTGCATTTGATGCAGCCATTCCAGTTTTAGGAATTTATCATAGAAATATACTTTTATAAGTGTAAAGATTATCCATTAGCAAAAGATTGTGGGAGACCTAAACATCTATCAACAGGAGATTGATTAAATAATTTATGACAATCTATACAAAGGAAAAATATGAAGCTATAAAATGACTAGTTTCCTTGTGTGATTATGGAATGCATCTCTAAGGTGTATGGATCTAGAGAAAAAGCCAAGTTCTGATGATGTGTATGATATGATACCATTTGTGATAAAATATGTATAAATGTGCTTGCATTTTTATTGACTCCCAATAGAACACATAAAGATTTGTTAACAATGGTTAGACAAGGCAGGATTGGGGGAGAACTTACTTTTTATTTATAACCTTTTGCACCATTTAGATCATTTATTTGCCTGTATTAATTTATTGAAAATAAATAAAATGCTTCAAAATTAAAACTAAAGCACACAAGCAGGTGCTGGTTGTAGTGTGAAGGAGAGATTGGCACAAAAAAAGGAGACTGGAATGGAGATTTTCATTGGAGCAGCATGGTCTGCTAGGACAGAGATGAGGCCACATTACTGCCACTGTAGTGGAGTCTCTGGATCACAATTAGGCAAAATATATGTGCTCAAAACCATTTGACATATACATTCCTCCAGTATGTTGGTGTATAATAAGATTGGCAACCCCTAGACCACAAGCAGGAAGATATTTAAGGAAACAGTTCCTCAGACTTCTCACACCTTGAAATCCACTTCATTCTTTAAGGCCTGGCTCATAGCCCAAGTCTTCCACAGAGACTTCCTTGATCTCCCTCTGCAGGGCCCTGACCTCATGTCCTTTGGGTTAAAATTCATTTCTTTTCTCTTTGCTCCCATGGCTTTTTCCCTAATGCGTTCTTACAATCTGCTTTATGGTTCAGGTATTAATTTGCATATTCATTCACTGCCATTAGCCTGGAAAAACCTTTGTAGCTAGAAGCTACGGAACCAAACTAGATGTCCTTCAATAAATGAATGGATAAAGAAAATGTGGCATATATATACACAATGGAATATTACTCAGCTAGAAAGAAGAATGAAATTATGACATTTGCCAGTAAATGGATGGAACTAGAGACTACATACTAAGTGAAATGAGCCAGTCTCAAAAACCAAAGGTCAAATGTTCTCTCTGATATGCAGATGCTAACACACAATAAGGGGGCAGGAGGGAAAGATAGAAGTTCATTAGAGTAGACAATGGGGAAGGAAGGGAAGGAAGAGGGAATGGGAATAGGAAAGACAGTGGAATGAATCAAACATAACTTTCCTATGCTCATATAGGAATATACGACCAGTGTAACTCCACACTATGTGCAACCACAAGAATGGGATGTTATACTCTATGTATGTATAATGTGTCAAAGTATAATCTACTGTCATATATAGCTAAAAAGAATAAATAAAACTTTTTATTAAAAATACTTTGTAGTTAAGACACTCCACCCATCTCTTTTAAGCCCCCTCAGAGCCAGCACAATACCTGACAGGTAGGAGGCAGCCACTGAATACAGATGATACACAACAGAGGCAACACCACTCTCCTCACAAGACTCCCTGGGCAGGAAATGCTCTGGATTGCAGTATAGGTGGCATGGGCCTTTAATGGGCCACCTTCCCAGTGAGTCATTTGATTGGCTCAGATGTTTGAAGGAATGTCTGTTGCCAACAAGCCAGGCATTTAGTTGATAGGACTCAGCAAATAGTCTTTGTTTCTTAGATATCCTTTCCAGATCCCTGGACCTAGAGCAGGGCTGATACTCTCACACTTCCCCTCCTTCCTTGCCTGCCCATGGCAGGCCTCATTAATCAAGCACACTGACTTTCCTATTCAACCATGATGTGACTCAAAACTGCTCTCATGAGACAGCAGCTACCTACCAATCAGCTGGAATTGGCACATGAAGCAAAACCTATTTACCTTTGGAGGCCTAGAATAGATCCATACCCCTTGGGCCAGAGCACCCTACCTGCATATTACAGAAACCCTTTTAGGAGCATCAAGATTCCAGGCATATTCCAGGGCTACAAGAATATGATCAAGCCAGGCACAGTGGCGCACACCTGTAATCTCTGTGGTTCAGGAGGTTAAGGCAGGAGGATTGCAGGCTCAAAGCCAGTCTCAGCAGCTTAGTGAGGTCCTGTGTGACTTAGCAGGATCCTGACTCAAAAAATAAATAAAATGGGCTGGGTATGTGGCTCAGTGTTTAAGTACCCCTGGGTTCACTCTCTGGTACAAAAAATAAATAAATAAAAGAATATGATCAAGTCTCTTGGGAACCTTGGATACTGAGGGGCAAGTCTGTTGACCCTGGCAAAGCTAAGCCCTCAGTAGAGCTAGTGAGCAAGTTGCTCTGCTGCTAATATGCAGGTGACAGGCTGCAGGTAAACAGAATCCAATTAATCAGAAACCTCCCGGTCTTTTTCCTATCTCCTACCTTCCTCCCTAAACAAAAATTCATTATGCTCTTAGGAAGTAGAAGAAAAAGACGAGGAGACAAACTCCTATCAGGATTTCTGTTTCAAAGAAGCACTGCCTGAGCATGTCCTGAGGTCAGGCCACTCCAATCCCGGAATCCTAATGGGACTTCACTCCTACATCTGGGTAGTAAGGAGTGGTGTTCACAATTATGATCTGAGAACCTGCAAGACCCTTGACTCAGAATGGACTTAAACAGTGGTGTGGTCATATGTTCATGGTATTCGACCTTCCCAAGTAGTTTAAACCAGGATTTGGCAAACTATAGTCCTCAGACCAAATTCAGCTTCCTACCTGTCTTTATAAAGTTTTGTAGGAACATATCCATGTTCATCCATTTACATATCATTTGTAGCTGCTTTCTTGTTGTAATGGCAGAGATGTATAGTTGCAACAGAGACAAACCACATGGTTGCAAAGCCTAAAATATTTACTCGCTGGTCATTTGTGCAAAAAATTTGCAAATTGCTGGTTTAAGTCACCCAGATGAGGAATTGAAGTTTCCTCCTTCCTGTTCTTCTTCCCTTCAACTCCTTTCCCCCTACTGACAAATGCAGACAGACACAGACAGATGCATGTATGTGTGTGCATGTGTGCATGACGACACACACACACACTTCTGCAAGGAAGGCAGTATCTGGCTGGGAACAGGAGCAGAAAAAGAATCAGAAGGCAGACTCAAATATTCTTCCTGGGTCTGGTTACCTTTATATGAAACACAGACCCAAGGAACTGAGCCCTTTGGGTTGTGCATTTGTTGGATCAGAGTCAATATCAGAAAAGCACATGTTCAAAATGGTGCTTTTATGTACATATAATGGAAGGTGTGTGGTCTACAAGAGTGTCACTAAATTTCAGGCTCATTTGGAAGAGCCACCTGTTCCCTTCCAACTGGAGCTACTTTAAATTATCAAGTTTTATTTTCAGGTGGAGTTGGGGATAGGGAGAGGGGTGGTGTAGGACCAGACACGTAGGGAAATTTTCTTTACACATCTCTTTTCTTCCCCCTAACTGGTTTAGGCAGTAACATGGGATGATATCTATGAAGGAAATACCACTTCAGGGAAGAAAACGTGGACAATTGATAAAATGCTTGGGTCATGGTGGGCATAGAATATTGATTTTTTAGTTCCTCTCTCTTACTTGGAATGGAACCCTAGCATACATGCCTCTTGTATACCACACAAGTGCTCTACCACTGAGCTACACCCTACCCCTCTCTTTAGAATTGTTTAAATGGCAGGGCATGGTGGCACATGCTGGTAATCCCAGTGAATCAGGAGGCTGAGGCAGGAGGATTGTAAGTTTGAGGTCAGCATCAGCAACTTATGGAGGCCCTAAGCAACGTAGTGAAACCCTATCTCAAAGTAAAGAAAATTAAAAGGGCTGGGGATATAGCTCAGGGGTAAAGCATGCCCTAGGTTCAATCCCCAGTAGAAATAAAAAGGAATTGCTTTAAGTGCTCAGTACCTGATTCCCTCAAGTGAGTACTTTGGAAGCAGAACCTAAGAGCAGCTCTCTGCCTCTTGCCCACATTGTATTAGTCAGTAAAGAGTGTCCTGAAGTCTGTTCCCTGGCTGAATATGTCTTCTCTCTTCACTTCTGTCAAAACTAGCTCTCAGAAATGGAATTAAAAGAGCTGAGGTTGTGTCTCATGTGCCTAGCAATGTATGAGGCTCTGGCTTCCATCCCCAGCACTATGCGAAAGAAAAGAGAAATCCAACTGAGATGTGAAGGTTTGGGAAAACTGAATATCTTATCTCCTGTGGGGATGATTTTTTTATTGCAGTACTGGGCATTGAATCCATGATCTCATGCATACTAAACAAGACCTCCGCAACTAAGCAACATCTCCAGTCCTTTTTATTTCTTCTTTTGAGACAGGGTCTTCCTAAGTTGCCAAAGTTGATCTCAAACTTGTGATCTTCCTGTTTAAGTCTCCCAATTACCTGGGATTATAGATGTGCACTACCATGCTGGCTGATATTTGCATTTTGATAAGACCAGTGTTTCTTTAATAATAGGAATTCACATAGGAAAGAAACTGCTTTGGAGTGTTCCAAAGAGCAAAGAGGTTTCCTCTATCGCTTGAAGTCATATCAATATTTCTGAAACTTCCTCTACTTTTGTTTCATCATCCATATCATGGGAATGATAGCATTATTCGTATCGTAGTGCTATTATGAAGATTGAATAAAATGATTCATGTAAATAATTTAGCAAAGTATTTGGCATATAAGAAGTCAACTATGGGCTAGGGTTGTGACTCAGTGGTAGAGCACTTGCCTGGCATGTGTGAGGCACTAGGTTCGATCCTCAGCACCACATATAAACAAATAAATAAAATAAAGGTCCATTGACAACTAAATAAATATATATATATATATGTACACACACATATATATATATATACACATACATATATAGTTATATATATGAAGTCAACCAGTGTTAGATCTTTATCTTATTTTTTTTTGCAGTGAGGGAGCTGAACCTAGGATCTTGTACATGCTAAATACACATTTCCACTATTGAGTTATACCCCAACCCACATCTTAATCTTGATTACACTGCCCATTCATAGAGCCAGTCCTGAAAACACACACATACATACCCTACATCCTACTGGACTTAGAATACTGTATGTAGGTTGCATTTCCAATTGTGCAATACCCTACAGAAGATCTAGAGAGTTTCTTGGAGACAATGGCTGAAACCCAAAGAAATCCTAAACAGATTGTCTTCTTTGTGTGAAAATGTGAAAAAGACACCAGTAAGCCAGGAAAAATGATGCACACCTATAATCCCAGCAACTTGGGGGGCTGAGACAGGAGGATCACAGGTTCAAAACCAGCCTCAGCAATTTTGCAAGACTGTAGGCAACTTAGTGAGACCCTGTCTCAAAACAAAAAAAATTAAAAAGGGGAGTGGGGATGTTGCTCAGTGGTTAAGCACCCTGGGTTCAATCCCTGGTAGCAAAAAAATAAGTAAATAAATAAATAATGAAAAGGGCTGGGTATATAGCTCAGTGGTAAAGTGCCAGTACAAAAAAAATGCCATTAAAATGTATGATATACAACTGGGGATATAGCTCAGTTGGTAGAGTGCTTGCCTTGCATGCACAAGGCCCTGGGTTCAATCCCCAGCACCAGCACCACACAAAAAAATGTGTGCTATAGTATTTGTGGGAGACAGTAGTGTAATATATTTGTCAAGGACTTAGGACTCTTGAGTTCAATAAGCCAGGGTTTGAATCCTGGATCTTTCACTCAATAGTTTTTTTCACAATTTTTAGTTGCTCAGAAGCTATTAAAATACTTTTAATATTTTCATTTGACCTTGGCAATGTCATTTAACATCTGAGCCTCAGTTTCCCTAACTTAAGTAAACACATTAATATTTAGATTTTGCTGTTTATGGTGATATGCACTTGTAATCCCAGCTACTAGGTGGACTGAGGCAGGAGGATGGCAAGTTTGAAGTCAGCCTAGACCACATAATAGGATCTTATCTCAAAATAAAAAATAAAAAGGCCTGGGAATGTAGCTCAGTGGTAGAGTGCCCCTGAGTGCAATCCCCATTACTGAAAAAAAAGACTGATTTTTTAGTATAAAATGAGAATTGAGTGCAAGCTGTTTAGCAATGAATCTGGAACATATGTGCTCCATAAATGTTAGCCCTTGTCTTAGGACCTATTAACCAAATCCTGAAATTAGAGAAATAGTGGAATGGTATTCTTCAGAGTCAGTTCAGTTCAGGCTGATAAAACAAATTACCATAGAGTGGGTGGCTTATGGACAACAGAAATTTATTTCTCACAGTTGTGGGGGCTGGAAGTCTGGAATCGGGGTGCCAGCATAGTCTAGTTCTATTGAGGGCTCTCTTCCAGGTTGCACAGGTTGCAGACTGCCAACTCCTTGTGACCTCAAAAGGTAGAAAAATAGCAAGACAGCTCTCTGGGGTCTCTTTTATAAGAACACTATGCCCATTATGAAGCTTCATCTCTATGACCTAATCACCTCTGAAAGGTCCCACCTCCTAAAGTCATCACACTGGAGTTTAGAACATCACCATATGAATTTTGGGGGAACACAAACACATCATAATAGAATATAAAGAAGACAATGCTTGTGGGAATAAAAGGGAAATCCAATGCCTCCCATGAAAAGTGTTCAGATTAAAAACCACAATGACAGCAAAGGCTGACACATAAAATAGTTACTGTGTGCAAGATAATATTCCAAGTAGGTTACCTATAATAACTCATTTAATCCTCATAACCTCTCTACGAGGGAAATATTAGCAATACTGTCATCCCAACCTGGCAGATGGAGGAGACTGGCACAGGGAGGTTTAGTAACTTGACCAAGGTTACACAATTAGTATGTGGAACTGGGATTCAAACCCAGACAACCTGGCATCAGTTCATGTCATCTAACAATCCTGCTATTATCACAGAAGATAACATAGGCTGAGATTTAAAATAGCTTCAGAGGGGTTGGGGTGTGGCTCAGTGAAAGATCACTTGCCTAGTATGGGTGAAGCCCTGGGTTCAATACTCAGCACTTCCAAAATGTTATAAAATAAAATACATGCAAAAATATTTTCAAAATTATCTTCAGGAAGGGATTGTGCTATGGTCTGCATGTTTGTGCCCCTCCCAAATTCATATGTTTAAATCCTAACCCCCAGGAGATGATACTAGGAGGTGGGAAGTTTCGGGGGTGGTGAAAAGATTTTTTGGATTAGTGTCCCTTTAAAAGAAACTCCAGAGGACTAGCTAGCCCCTTCTACTGTGAGAACACAGGGAAAACATGCTATTTATTATAAAGTGGACCCTCACCAGACATCAAATCTGCCAGTAACTTGATCTTGGGCTACCAGCCTCCAGAATTATGAGAAATTTCTATTGTTCATAAACAACTAAGTTTATGGTACAGTTGGCTCTGTATCCACAGGTTCTGCATTCATGGATTCAACCAACTATAAATTGAAATCTTTCAAGGAAAAAATTATATCTGTACGAGGATATACAATTTTTCTTGTCATTATTCCCAAAACAATAATATGACAACTATTTACAGAACATTTACATTGTATTAAGTATTTGAAGTAATCTAGATATGATTTAAAGTACAGGGGGGAGTGTAGGTGGGTTGTAAGCAAATGCTAAGTCAATTTATATAAGGGACTTTTGCATCAGCTTATTTTGATCAAGGTTTCCAGTTCACTCTCAAGCTGGATCAATTTGTTTTATTCTCTTATTTGTCCACTCTTGCCCTTTTCTGCTATAGACAACTGTCTCTCTGTGCACCCCACCATAAAACAAGGCAACAACACATGATTGGTTTGGTGCAAATTCATCCCTCCTCCTGAAAAAACAAAAATAACCATGAACTATAGTTTTTGTATTAGGCACTTTCTCTTCTTGTCTCTTCACTGTCTGGGCTGTATCCCAGCTGCTAGTAAGGAAGAATAACAAATGCCATCAAACATATTTCTAGTTCCAGGGATCTATCCTGAACCACCAATAAGTCCTTGCTGTTGGCTTAGCTTCTTTGTGGTATGCAAAAGGTAATGAATTTGTTAGGAAGACTTGGGAGACCTGAGCTGGGGTTGTAGCTCAATAGTGGAGCACTTGTCTCACAGGTATGAGGCACTGGGTTCAAACCTCAGCACCACATAAGAATGAATAAATAAAACAAAGGTATTGTGTTCATCTACAACTAAAAATATTTTTTAAAAAAGACTTGGGACACTTACGTGAGGGATTGGCAGAAACATATAGTTGAGAAAACTCTGAGAAAGACTGAAAGGATCTGTTTCCCTCTCCTTTGCAGGACAAGCAAGATCCCAGGATACTGCATTCATATTGGGGACAGAGGCTGGGAATCTGGGTTGAGCTTAGGGTTAGACCCACCTGGAGACTTCAGAGTTCAAAGCCAAAGGTAATCTGTGAGTTATTGATCAGAGGAGAAACTGACAATGAAATCCAGGTAGTCTAATGGAAATGCCAACTCCAAAGGTCAGACCAATCTGGACTCTGCAAAGTTGGGAAAACCAGGAAGATCAGACAAGGGCAAAATGAAGTCAGAGGCAGAGCCCATGAACAGGCCATGAGGTCTTGGGATAGAGTTGCAGAAACTTTTCTTTGGGTGACTTGGCATTGGTCTTGAGTAGGTTTGACCCCTGTGCTACCACCACCAAAGGGAGGCAGTATGCAGAGTGCTTAGGAGCAAAGACTATAGCATCTGACTGCCAAAATACAAATCCTAGCTGCCATCACCTATGAGTTCTGCTTATTAGCTGTGTGATCTGTGGCTAGTCACTTAACCTATTTAAGTCTCAGTTTCCACATCTATAAAAGGGAGATAACAGTGCAGTTAGTACTTTTCCTATTGGGTTGACAAAATAAGTAAAAGAATGTGTAAGACCTTAGCACACATAAGCAATGCATTTTGCCTATTATTTATTATTATTATTATTATTATAATTATTGGGGATTGATCCCAGTGGTGCTTTACAACTGAGGTATATCCCCAACCCTTTTCATTTTTTATTTTGAGACGGGGTCTCACTAAGTTGCTGAGGCTGGCCTCAAACTTGAAATCCTCCAGCCTCAGACTCCTTAGTAGTTGGAATTACATATGAGTGTATGCCAACATGCCCAGCTAATATTATTTTAAAAGGGTATCACATTGGGTCAAAGGATAAACATAAGCCAGCACCAGGCAAAATCTGCATACTGTCCACACACTGATTCAAAATATTCAAACAGATCTCTTGAACAGGAGGCAAATAGGATGTCACTACTGTCAGTCTTCCTATGGCTGACTCTTCAAAGGCCACCAAAACCCAGGACTGCTAGCAGTAGGGGTGGGGATGCAGGCAAGTGAAAGCATTCTTCCATCTCATCCTTCAGAGGAGATTTTCTCTTTCCCCACAATCTTTATTTCTCCATATGAACACTTCCTGCTAGCTTGATTCTGTAAGGGAAAATCTGCTGACACAGTTGTACAGATATAAGCTCTGGAGACCCATTTTCCACTGTTGAGAACTTTCAGGGTTTCTCAAAGAAGTTTGCTCACATTACTAGGAGATGTAGAAAGGTAGAAAGACAAGACGTGGACTTGGAAGCCTTGTAATTACAGAGTGATGTGGTGCTGCTTAGTAGAGAACTTGCTAAATTGAAGTCCCTATCATATGCTATACGCATCTTTGTCATCCTTTCTGTTATGCAAAGGGTTTAGGCCAGTGTTTCTCAAAATATTTCAACTACCACTTGCATCAGAGCCTGCTGGAGAATTTAGCTAAGAATACAGATTCTGGACCCCTAAGTTTTGATTCATTAAGCTTGGCCATTTGCATTTTTAACCAGCTCTCAAGTGGATTCTGTTATTCTATCTTTTAATTTTTGAACAGATGACAAATCCACATGACATAAAACTTTAAAATATAAAACCGTATAGTACAAAAAAATATAAAACTGTATAGTACAAAACCTTCTCCCATTCCTGTCCTCAGCTGCATACTTCCTACCTTACCCCATCCCCCACCTGCCTTAAAATGAAGGTAACCACTGTTAACTATTTATCATGAATCCTTTCAGAGTATTTTACCAGATACCAATAAATGTAGATTATATATGTGTACACATATGATTTATAAAACATACAATCTATATAACTGTGTATTTATATTTACTTATAGATTATGTAACATAATTTCATACATATATGTCACTCCCCCCAAATTAACATATTTTACACACTCTCCTGTACCTTTAAAAATAATGTAACTTAAAGGTCTTTACCTGCCATGTGCAGTGGTGTACACCTGTAGTCCCAGCAACCTGACAAGCTGAGGCAGGAGGATTGCAAATTCAGGACCAGCTTTGGCAACTTAGTAAGGCCCTTAGAAACTTAGTGAGACCCTCTCTCAAAATAAAAAAGTAAACAGAGATGGGGATGTGGTTAAGTGTACCTGGTTTCAATCCCTAATACTACTACTACTAATAATAATAATAATAATACTGTATAAAGGTCTTTGTGTGTCATAAAGAACTTTTTACTAGTTTTCCCAGCTGTTTAGCATTTCATTGTATGAGTGTGCCAGACTGTATTTAAGCAGTTACTTCATTTAATCACAGATGGGCACCTGGGTAGTTCCAATATTTCAGTAGTACAGTGAATTGACATAATGAATTATCTTGTACACACAAAATTTTGCAGTTGTAGGATAAATTTCCAAATGGGAGTTGTTTCCCTAGTTAATTCTGTTGCACACTACAATTTAGGAACCACTGGCTTTGGGGTTGCTGATGGGATGGAACTAATTTACACTCGATTAATATTTATATGAAGATTCATAGAATGGCAGGTGTGGAGGGACCCTTACAAATCTTTTTCCTTAGCACACCTACAATCCGAGCTACTCAGGAGGCTGAGGCGGAAGAATTACAAATTCAAGGCCAGCATCAGCAAATTAGGAAGACCCTGTCTCAAATAAAATCAAAAAAGAAAGGACTGGGGTTGTAGTTTAGTGGTAGAGCACTTGCCTAGCCCATACAAGGCCCCGGGTTTGTTCAATACCAAGTATCTAAAAAAAAAAAACAAACAAACCAAAAAACAGTAAACTTCCTTGTTTCACTGATGGGGTAATTTATTCTCAGACACGGTAAGGGATCTTGCAAAAGGTTACACAATATGTTGCTAACAGAGTTGAGTTGAAACTGCAACTCTGGTCTCCTTACTTACAGGCCAGTGTTCTGCTGCCTATAGTTATCATCAACAAATATACAGTACCCTGTGCAGCATACTATGGTCCCAAGCTGGGGCAGATAAGGGCATATGTTGGAAGGATACTGCAATGTAGCCTGTGCTAAATACCAGATATCTGCAGTCATGGAATGGTAGAGTTTTATAAGATAGCAGAATTAAACAGACAAACTGCTCTGTAAACTGTTGTGAGCCCTTGCCCTCTTTCCACAGAATGGAGAAAGGCCTGTGGTTCCCTCTGTATCTAATTTATTATAAATTCCGAGAAAAACAAAACCTTTGGGTCTCTGTGCAGCTTCTTTAATGGGTTTCTTGGAGAAGGGAAGGTGTCACTAGTGACTTGTTACTGAAGACCAAACTCCTAAGGAGGATAATTTGGGATTGGTAAAGTCCCATGACGGCCCCGTTCTTATTCTGTAGATCCATTTCATAATGTCAAAAAAGCCTTCTTGAGCAAATCAGGGTCTTACAGAAGGAATAAGTGACAGCTCAAAGTCCACCCTCCCAGAATCTCTTCCCTAACATTATTTTTTCAGTCATCATTTCTATGAGATGCTGGCTGTCTCTGTCACATTTTGTTCATCATGGTGGTAAGGTAGAATGGAGTCAAAACAATCCTCATCAAATCTCTTGGAACTGGGGATTGAACCCAGGTGTGCTCGATCATTGAGCCACATCCCTAGCCTCTTTTCTATTTTACTTAGAAATAGGTTCTCACTGAGTTACTTAGGGCCTTTGCTAAGTTGCTGAGGCTGGCTTTGAACTCATAATCTTTCTGCCTCAGCCTCCTGAGTCACTGGGATTACAGGCGTGAGCCACTGCACCCAGCCAAATCTCAAGTCTTTACAGATCCTTTGTAACAACTTCAGTCTTGGTTCACTGTTTTAGCCAAATAAAGGGGAAGTGGTTTTTTGTCGTTGTGGTGTTTGTTTTGTTTTTAACCAGGTTAATCATTCTATGGGGTCTTGTGAGAAGAGGAGGGATGGTTTGTCTATGCCCCCATTTCTGATCTCAGTTCAAATGGAGCAAATATCCTAGTTGGAGAGTTCTGGCTAGGCATCAAGGGAGCCTGAGGAAGTGCCTTCTTAATCCCATTATCAGCCACTCTACAGTTCTAATTTTGATGAGAACAAGACAATTGTTAAGTGGAGTGCTCCTCACTTAACAGCTTAATCAACCATAGCCTTAGCAACCTCATTTTGTCTGGTCAGCAATCATTTGTCTCCTGAGAGATGGGAGAGGAGAGAGAGCTTTCAGAAAGTAGCAGTAAAAGCAGCTGAAGGAAATTAAATTGTAAGTTTTTTTCTTTAGCTCTCAAATATGCATAGCCTAATAAAACTGAAAAAGTCCACAGCTAGGAGCCCTTCTCCTGCCATCCCCATTTCCAAGCAGGAGAATAAACTAGGATTTTTGTCACTCTCAGAGCATTTAGCTGAGAACTGCTGGATTATTGAAATCCTCTAACAGCTTTTACCCAGGCCTTATATATACATTCTAGGATCCTAGCCCAGTCTTTCTCAAAGTATAATCCTTGGGACAAATCTACCAGAATCACCTGGAAATTTTGTTTAAAAATGTTTCATCATTTTCAAACTACTAAATCAGAATCTCTGGTAATAGGGATGCAGAATCTATATATTTTTCAAATTCATTGTGCAAACCTGTTATGCCTCAAAAGACAAGAACTGCCACCCTTACTGTGAAGAGTTTTTTGTTTGGTAGTTCCAACAACTTCTGTTCAAATAGGCTCAAATGTTTCGGACACATATAAACATAGTGATAATGGCAAAACACATTTACTGAGCACTTCCTATATGCTAGGCACTGCATGAAGTGATTAGGGCATATCCTTGCAGGTTTAATCCTTGCAGTTACCAAGTGAAGCAGGAAATAGTATCTGTATTGCAGTGATAACTAAATTGAGACTTGGAGAAATGAAGGACAAATGGCTATTTAGTGGCAGAACTTGGGTTCAAATCTAGCTCTATCCATTTCTTAAGGCTATGAACCTAAGCTAAGCTGTTGCTGTACCCTGCCTCCAACAATCATTTTAAAACTAGTAATAGGACTACTAAGAACTATTACAACTAACTATAGACTACACCACACAAAGTGAAAAGATGAGGAATTTTCACTACTGTGGAGGAATGCAGTATATATGTAGCTCGGTAGCATCAAATTTGATTTGTTTTGTTTTGGTACTGGGGATTGAACCCAGGGGCACTTAACCATTCAGACACATCCCAAGCCCTTTTTTATATAGTATTTAAAGACAGGGTCTCACCAAGTTGCTTAGGGCCTTGCTAAGTTGCTGAGGCTAGCTTTGAACTCATGATCCTCCTGCCTCAGACTCCCAAGCTGCTGGCATTACAGGGGTATACCACCCTACCTGACTTGTAGCATAGTTTTACAATCAGATTTTTTTCCTTCATATCATCTTTCTCTGTCCTATATACCATCTTTATCATTCATTCCTGATTGCTGAAAGTAATCTGGCTCTTCGGTTATCTGAGCTTTTAGCTTTTGGATAATGATATTTATCTGGGTTGGTGCTCTGTTATAAAGATGAGTTAATTCAAAACATGCTTTCCATGTAATAGATGTTTGATATATGCACTGAATGCTTGTTCATACAAGTGCCAATCTTGCCAACTCAGTGTTTACTTCAGCCAAGTTCTAGAACTCCCTCCTATTACAAAGTCACTGCCAGATATTTGGATGAAAACTTATGCTGAGTCACAGAAAAACTCCAACTAAAACATCCTTATTATTAAACAAATTAAGTAACAGTGTTTTATAGTGTGACTAGCCACTTCGTAATATTTCTTTTTAAAATATCAACCACCGCAGTTCATCAGTATTCTGGCCTTTAAGAGTTTGCCACAGAACTGCTTTTAGAAACTGGCCTCTCTGAACTGGGCGTGGTGGTGCACACCTGTAATTCCAGCTATTCCAGAGGCTGAGGCAGGAGAATCACAAGTTCAAGGCCAGCCTCAGTAACTTAGCAAGGCCCTGAACAACTCAGCTGAGACCCTGTCTCTAAATAAAATACAAAATAGGGCTGGAGATGTTGCTCCATGTTTAATGCCACTGAGTTCAATCCAAAAACAAACAAAACAAAAAAAATGGCCCATCTGGAAACAAGAACAAGTTGAGTTCAATAATTTTATAAAGGGCATTTATCGTTGGCCTCTAATAATGCCAAGTGCATAAACGAAAAGCATATCCTCCCTGGGTGGCAACAGAGTAAGAATGCTTTTAACCCCAGTTAAATGGGCAGCCTTGGACAGATCCGTTTTTTCTCTTTGGTCTCATCTGAAATGAGGACCTTGGACTAAATGGCTGATAAGGGCCTTTCTCTCTCTGAACATTCATAGCAAAACATCCAAAGTAGCTATTCTTCCAGAGTAATCTTCCCACTATTTTCCTATTTGTTAATTATACTCAACTGCTCTAATAAGAGACTCAAAAATATTAAATGAGATCAAAGGTAATTTTTCACTCAATAGTTGAGGGCTGGTATGGAGGTTGGAATAAGATCTTATTGCTCCCAAATTGTCATTATTTCAACCTGGGGAAAGGGGTAGCAATAGGCAGTGAGAGGTATGCATCTTTCTTTTAAGAGCAGAGCTATCCTTCCATTTCTGTAGTTGAGGCTGAGTACTGTGTCTCACTGAGATTTCATTTCTTGACAAATAACCCTCAAATAGAAAGAAGATGGGTGGTAGACAGCAAACAAATAAATCAAATAGCAGAAAATGGTCCTTATAATCTTCCATAGTGTTTTTAAAACTGCAGGTGATGCCATATAGTTGTGTTCTAATATTCATTTTGTGGCCGTTAGATTAGCTTTTTGTTTTAATTTGTAATAGCTTTGAGGTGTAATTGTCACAATTTCACAAAGTTTGATGATTTTTGACATGTAAATAGCTGTGAAAGCATCAATGAAATCAAAACAAGAATCATACCACACACACACACACACACACACAATTCTCTAAAGCTTCTTGGCAAGCATTTGCCTCTTCCCACTCTGCCTTCTATCTTGTCCCTGTCCTCAGGCAACTATTGATCTGCTATCTGATGCCATAGATGAATTGACTTTTCCTAGCATTTCACATAAAAGGAATCATATAGTATGAACTCTGTGGCATAATTATTTTGAGATTCACCTTGGTTGTTACATGTATCATGTTACATAGTTCATGATTTTTGTTGATGAAATTGTATTCCATCATATGGATGTAACACAATTTTCTATCCATTCAACTGTTGATGGATATTCAGGTTGTGGTGAGTTGATAGCTCTTATTCAATTAAACAGGAACTAACTGTTATAGTGAAAGTATTTTTTTAGATATGATTAATGTTTACAATCAGTTGACTTTAGGTGAAGACATTATCCTGCATCCTCTGACTGGACCTGAAAAAGGAATTAAAAAGATCTAAATAAATTATAATTATACCATGTTGATGGATTAGAAGATTCAGTTTGATAAGAGGTCAAATATCTCCAATATTTTTCAAAAATCAACATAATTCCAATATAAAAATTTCAAAAGTCTTTATAATAGAACTTGGCAATAAGATTCCAAAAATCATATGGAAATGCAAAGGACCTAGAAGAGACATGACAACTTTGAAAATAACAAAGGGAAAAGAGTATAAGGAAAAAGAGTAGAAGAGTAGTATCTGGTATAGATACCTTTTATTTCTTTCTTATCTGATTTCAAGACTTATTATAAAAACTACTGGAATCAAAACTGACTGGTATAAAGATAAACAAATAGATCAATGGAACAGAATAAAGGGACCATAAATAGACATATACATGTATGTACAACTGAATTTTGACAAATGTGTAAAGGCAATTCAGTTGCAAAAGGGAAGTCTTTCTAACAAATGGTGCTGGAAAATTTAGATATTCAAATAAATAGAAATGAACTTTGATCTGTATCCCTCTTTACATAGAATTAACTCAAAATGTATCATACATCTAAATAAAAAATCTAAAACTGTAAGTTTCTGAGGACAACATAGGATTTGGCAAAGGTTTCTTAGATATGAAACCAGAAGCATGATTCATAAGAGAATAAATTGACAAGTTTGTTTCCACCAAAATTAAAAACTTCTGTTCTTCTAGAGACACTGTTGAAAGAATGAAAAAGCAACACACACCCGCAGAGAAAATATTGTCAAATTATACATCTGATAAATCACTAGTGTCTGGAGTGTATAGAACCGTTCAAACTTTGCAATAAGAAAATAAATAACCCAGTTTTTAAAATGGGGGAATAATTTGAATAGACACATTGCCAAATATGATATACTTTTGACAAATAAATGCATGAAAGATGCTTAACATAATTATGCTTAAGCATAATTAAATAATGCATTATGCTTAACATAATTGCATAATTAAGGGAATGCAAATTTAAATCACAATTAGATCACTTCTGAAATATTAGAATGTCTAAAATTAAAGAGACTGACCATACGAAGTGTCAGTGAGGATGTGCAGAAGAGGAAGACTTATATATTGCTGGTAAAAATGTAAAATGGTGAACCAAATTGGAAAACAGTCCAGCAGTTTCTCCTAAACTTAAACAACTACCATATGATTCGGCCATTCCACTTTGAAGTATTTGTCCATAAGAAATGTACATCCAGGGGGCTGGGACAGTGGCTCAGTGATAGAGTGCTTGCCTCGCATGTGCAAGGCACTGGGTTCCATCCTCAGCACCACATATAAATAAATAAAGATATTGTGTCCACCTGCAACTAAAAAATATTTTAAAAAAAGAAACATACATCCATATGAAGATGGTGAACAAAGGTTCATGAATTTTATTTGCAATGTGTAAAAGCTGGTAACAACCTGTATTAGTCAGGATTCAATCACAGAAATAGATCTAGTAAGGAACACTGTATGAGGGGATTTATTACAAGGAATTGACTTATGTAATCATGGAACTGAACAGGGAAGTTCAACATCCGTAGGGTGGGACATCTAGTGGGGCAGGCTGGACCTCTGGCCATGAACAGAAGTTGCAGTCCACAGGTACAATTTTGTTTTCTTTGGGATAGCCTCAGTTTTACTCTTAAGGTCAAATTCCATTAGAAAGACTTTTGAAATTTTTATATTGGAATTATGTTGATTTTTGAAAAATATTGGAGATATTTGACCTCGTATCAAACTGAATCTTCTAATCCATCAGCATGGTATAATTATAATTTATTTAGATCTTTTTAATTCCTTTTTCATAATGTTCTGTGATTTTTAGTGCACAGCCTGCACATCTCGTCAGATTTTTTGCTTAGTAACTTTTATTTTGATGTTATTATAAAAGGTATCTTTAAATTTTAAATTTCTAATTGTTCAGTACTAGTGTATAAAAATTCAATTGATTTCTTATATCGTTCTTGTATTCTTCAAATTCACTAAACTCACTTATTAATTTAGTAGCTGTTTTGTAGACTTAATTAGATTTTCTACAGTTTTTCATGTCATCTATGATTAAATACAGTTTTACTTTTTATTTCTTGTACAGATACCTTTTATTTGTTTTCTTAGCTGATTACTCTGGCTAGAAATTCTAGTACAACATGGAATAGAAGTGGTGAGAGTGTACATCTTTGTTTTGTTTCTCATCTTAAGAATAGAGCATTCAATATTTTACATAAAAAATAGTTTTATTGTAGATATGTCCTTTATCAAAATGAGGAAATTCCTTTCTCTTCCTGGTTCATTTTGACTCTTTATCAGTATTGGATACTAGACTTTCTTCTGCATCTACTGAGATAATCATATTTTTCATCTTTGTTGGTATGGTGAATTACATTGATTTTCAAATATTAAGCAGATTATATTCCTGATGTAAACCCCAATTGGTTAAGGTGTATCATCTTTTTTCCTCATAGTATTGGATTCAATTTGGTAAAAATTTTCTTTAGAATCTTTTCATCTAAGTTCACAAGGAATCAGCCTCTAGTTTTCTTGTACAAGCTTTGTCTGATTTGAGTAATGCTATTCTCGCAGAATGAGTTTGAAAAGATTCCTCCCTCTTCAATTTCCTGGAAAGGTTTGAGTAGAATTGCTATGAATTCTGGAGTTTGCTGCACCTGGATTTTCCTTGGGGGAAGGGTTTTGACTACAAATTTGATTTCTATAATAAATATAGTGCTATTCAGGTTATTTATTTCTTCTTGAGTAAGCTTTTGTAGATTGTCTTTTCCTTTCTTTCCCCTTAGTACTGGGGATTGAACCCTCTTAAAAAAAACATTGAGATGAGGTGTCACTAAGTTGCTCAAGTTGGCCTCAAACTTTCTATCCTCTTGTCTCAGCCTCCCAAATAACTAGAACTTCAGGAATGTGCCACCATTCCTGGCCCATAGATTGTCTTTTGAGACATGTATTCATTCCCTCTAAGATGTTAACTATTAAGGAATACCTTGTTTGTAATATTCCTCTGCTTTCATTTTAATATCTGTATTGATGTTACTTCTCTCATGAACTAGTCATTTGTCTTCTTTTCCTGATCAGTCTGGCTAGAGGTTTATTGATTTTTTTAACCCTCTCAAAATACCGGCTTTTGATTTCATTAATTGTCTGCATTTATTGTCTATTTTCTACTTCATGTTTTTCTGGATCTATCCTTAGCATTTCATTTCTTCTGCTGACATTGTTTTTCATAGTCTCTTCTAGCTTCTTAAGGAAGAATCTCAAATCATTGATTTGATACTTCTTTTCTAATACAAATGTTGAGTGTTCTAAATTTCTCCTTAAATATGACTTTGACAACATCCAACATATTTTAATATGTTGTATCTTCATTTTCATTTGTTCAAAATACTTACCAATATCCCCTTGATTTCTTCTTTACCCCTTTGGTCATTTAAAAGATTTTATTCAATTTACAAATATGTGGACATTTTCTAGGTATCTTTCTGTTATGGATGTCTAAAGTAATTCCACAGTGGTCAGAGAATATACTTTTTATGACTTGAATCTTTTTAAATTACTGAGAATTATTTTATGGCCCAGAGTATGATCTATTTTGGTAAACATTTCATGTTCACTTGAAAAGGATGTGCATTGCATTGTTGTTGGCTAGAACATTCTATAAATGTCAATTAAATCCAGTTGATTGATGGTGTTACTGAGTTAAACTATGTCCTTATTGATTTTCTGTCTACTTATTCTATGAATTATTGAGAAGACTTATTGAAATATCCAATTAGACTTGTAGAATGCCTATTTCTCCTTGAAATTTCATCAGCTTTTACTTCTTGTATTTTGAAGTTCTGTTATTAGTTGGTCTGAGACTCTGTTCATTTTTTTCCCAGTATATTTTTTCTCTGTTGTTCAGACTGGGTAAATTGTGTTATTCTAGCTTTCCGTTCACTGATAGTTCTGTCCCATCCATTCTGCTATTGAGCCCATCCATTGAGAGTTTTTGGTTTTTATGTTTTTATTCTAAAGTTGCATTTGGTTCTTCTATGCATCTTCTGTTTCTTTTCTGAGACTTTGTTTTTTTACATTGACTGTAGTCATTTTTGTAATTGTTTATTGGATGATTTTTATGATGAAAGTTCCAAAATCTTTGTCAGATAATCCTGACATATCTGTCATCTTGGTTTTGGAATATACTGATTGATTTTTTTATACTCACATTGAGATCTTCCTAGCCCCGATATAAAAAATGTTTTTGTTGAAATTTGGATATTTCAGACATAATGTTCTGAGACTAGATGTTATTTAAAACTCTGTTTTAGCTGACTTCTTTCAGAAAGTGAAGAATTGTATTCTACAATGTTACTACTGTTGTGTGGGGTTAATAGTCCATATATATATGTATATGTATACATATATAGAGAGTGGGGTTCATTTTGGTGTAATTATACATACATGTAGTATAATTTGCTCCATTTCAATCCTCAGTAATTCCATTTTTCTTTCCCTCCTCCCTCCTCCTCTTTCCCTTCCTCTACTCTCTTGGTCTTCCTTCTATTTATTTTTTTTTTAAATTGGTGCTTTATAGATATGCATGAAGGTGGAATTCATGTGACTACATGTGGTGTAGTCATACATGTGCATGGAGTAATTTAATCAATTTTATTATTCAGTTTTCAGTTCTTCCATTTTCCCATTCCTCCTACTCCCCTTGATCCCATTCCTCTAACCCTTGAAAGATACTTCCACTTGGTATGGAATTCTAAGTTGACATTTTTTGAATGCTCTAAAGACATTGCTTCACTGTCTTCTCATTTGTCTTGTTTCTTATGAAAACTCTATTTTCATTCTTATTTTTATATACAAACCATGTCCTTTTCTTTTTTTCTTTTCTTTTTTTTTTTTTAACATTTCACTAAAAATGTTTTATTGGCCTTTTGGATAGAAATGGTAATTTATTTGCCAGGAAGGACGATCCATCCCATCATACTTCTGCTGGAAGCAGTGCATGGTCTCCTCTTTGCTGATTCTATTTGTCCCCAGTGCAGCCTGTCCTGTGCTTCTTGTCCATTGATGCTGAAACCTGGCATACCCAGCACCACTAGAAGTCCAGGCTGTAGATACCAATTCTTGGATCATATTTGATGCCCAGATGCATGTGTCCCTAGATCCCAAAACCAAAGTTGCCAGTATCTGAGAAGTTATTTTTCCTTAATTCATACTCCCATACCTTTTTAAATTTTTTAAATTTAAAATTTTTTTTTAATTCACTGTACACAAATGGGGTACATCTTCATTTCTCTTGTTGTACACAATGTAGATTCACACCATTGTGTAATCATACATGTACATAGGGTAATGATGTTTGTCTCACTCCACCATCTTTCCTTCCCCCTGCCGCCTCCCCACCCCTCATTTCCCTCTACACAATCTAACGTTCCTCCATTCTTCCCTTACCCCCTCCCCCACCCCGTTATGTATCATCATCCACTTATCAGAGAAAATATTCAGCCTTTGGTTTTGGGGGGTTGGCTTATTTCACTTTGCATGATATTCTCCAACTCCATCCATTTACCTGCAAATGCCATAATTTCTCCAGGATTTCTTCTGCCTTGGCTCCATGAACTGTGCAGTGAACATCTTCTGATACCAAGGGATCTGACAGTGTATCTAGCTTTGGAGAACACAGGAGTCTGGCCTGTGAGCTGCTCCAACACCTTGGTGGCCTGGGTCAGTCTGTCTCCACTCCCCCACATAGATGTTAAGGCAGGCAGAACTTAGGATGCATGGGTTCTCCTTTTTGCCTTGATTCTGTACTGTGATGGAGAAAAGGAAGAGACCATGTCCTTTTTTCTGTGTTTGAAATTTTCTGTGTATTATCAGATTTGAGCAAGTTGATTGTGATTTGTTTGGCATGGTTATCTTTATGTTTCTTGTGCTTGAAATTAGGTGAGTTTTTTGTATTTGTAGGTTTATAGTTTCAACCAAATTTGAGACAATTATTTCTTCAAATATTTTTTCTCTCTCTACCTTTCCTCTCCTTTGGGCATCCAATTACATACATAAGTTGCCCGACAGCTCACTAACGCTATGTTATTTTCATAAACTCTCTTTTCTTTTTGTCTTTCACTTTAAAATTTTTTTTTCCATTGCTGTGGTAGACAGCTTTGAAAACAGTTTTCAATGGTCCTCACCTCCTGGTTTCATGTTCTTGTGAAATCACATCCTTCTGAGTGTGAACTGTATCAAGTGGCTTTCCTTTGATTAATAGAACAAAGTAAAGTGATGGGATGTCTTTTCTAAGATTAGATTATAAAAGACCCTAACTTATGTCTTTCCCACACTATTTCTGGATCTTCTTTGTATGTCTGATGGAGCAAGCTGCCATGTTGTGTGGTTCTCAATGGGGAGGTTTATGTGGCAAGGAACTGAAGGTGGCCTCTGACCAACAGCCACTGGTGACCTCAGGCCATCAATCCATTAGCCTGTGAAGAACTATATTCTGCCAGTCACAAAAATGAGCTTTGGAGCCAGTCCCTCCCCAGTCAAGCCTTGAGATGGCTGCAGACTGTGAGAGACCATGACAGAGAGAACCTGGATAAGATGCATCTGGATCCCCTGATGCAGAGAAACTGAAATTGTAAACATTAATGTTTCAAGCTTCTAAATTTACAGCTAATCTCTTATGTTGTAATAGATAACTGATACATATTTGGGTATCAGGGAGTGAAACACTACTTAGCAAATTCATAAAAATGTGGGAGAGGCTTTGGAGAGCAGGAGTGGGCAAAAACTTGAAAGATTTTGAGGAGCGTGTTAAAATAACCCTAATAGCCAGGCTCGGTGGTGCACGCTTGTAATCCCAGGGACTTGGGAGATGGAGACAGGAGGATAACAAATTCAAAGCCAGCCTAAGCAATTTAGCAAGGCCATAAGTAACTTAGTGAAACCATGTCTCAATTTCTTTTAATGAGCTGGAGATGTAGCTATGTGGTTGAAATCCCCTGGGTTCAAAACCTGGTACCAAAAATAAAATAAAACAATCCAAACTGCCTTGAGAGGAACAACAGAGTACATGTTGTTAGAAAGTGGAGGAAGGGAAATCCTTATTACATAGTGGCAGAAAGTTTAGTGACATTGTCATTTGCAGTCACCTGGAAAGCAAAGCATATATCTAATATACTTGGTGATCTAGCTAAAGAGATTTGCAAGCTAAGTCTTAAAGATTCTACTTGGTTTCTTCCTGCTATTTTAAGTGAAATATGAGAAAAGGTAGATGAATTGAGGTGAAAACTATTTAACAAAAAGGAGCTAGAAATCAATGGTTTTAAACATTCTCAGCCTCTCCAGAGAGAAAAAGATGCTCAAATTAAGAAATGGTTTCCTGGCACTCTCAGGAAAAAATGCCCTACAGATATATCTGAGCGTATGATTGTAAAACCTTTTGCTAAGAAATGAGAGTCTTCACAAAATTAGAAGGGAGACCAGTAGGAGGGAGGAGGGGAGGCAAAGGGGAGATATTGGGGAATGAAATTGACCAAATTATATCCTATGCATATAAGAATATGTCACAATGATTCCATAATTATGTACAATTGTAATGTACTGATAAAAATTAGTTAAATTCAAAAAAGAAATAAGGACATCATTCAGTGATACTAAGGACCCCACTAAAGCAATTACATCGTGCTTAGTTCCACAGATCTTCTAATTGAACACTAGGGGCTCTAGAAAGCTTAAGGGCATTTTTCTCTCAGCTGGGTTAGCAGAGTTCCAAGATAGAGTAGAATTTATTTTAAAGATTTGTAATGTGTGTGTGTGTTTGTGTGTGTGTGTGTGTGTGTGTGTGCGTGTGTGTGTGAGATGTAGTAAACTCCAGTAAAAATCACAGAAACTGCAAAAAATATTTTGAGAAAACTATCCTCAGAAACACTGGCATATTTGGCTTAAAAGGGCACCAATGGTACAAAATAAGGAAGCAGTTAGGCCACAATTCTACTGGCAGTAAATAGGTTGAGAAAACCACACATTTGTGGAATGTGTTACCTTTTATGAAAAAGAATCAGAGGACAAAACCAAAAGTTCAGAGGGTGCAAACTAGTGCCATGAAAAATTATTCCCAGTCCTTGAAACCTAATTAAGGAACTTCCAGCATTTTCCTGGCTGGATGTCAGAATTGCTATGGACCAGTGACTCCTTTGTGTGTCCAACTTCCTCCCATTCTGAGCAAGGATGTCTATAGCAATTATCCTGTTTTGCCTGTCGCACCCTTATCTGTGGGAAGTTTGTGGTGAGGGCAGACCGTCTTCCTCTTTAGTTGTACAGATCTCCAAATTGAGAGGAACTAGTTGATACATGTAAGTATATCTGAGGAGCCTCAAGTGCTCCTGGATGTCATTTAGAGGAAAAGATTCCTAAGCATTGAGCTGATGCTGTAATGATATGAGATTTTGAGGGGACTAAGGAGTGGGTGAATATACTCTGCATATAGAAGGGACATGAGTCATTGGGGGCCAGAAGCTCAGACTGTATGAGGCAGCTTTTTATATGGCTCCTAACGACCCCTGGTACTCACATCCTTGTGTAATCCTCCCCCCTTGAGTGTAGGCTGGACCCAGTGACTTGCCTCTAACAAATACAATTCAGAAAAACTGAAAGGATGTTCCTTCTAGTACTAGGTTATAAAATATTGTAGCATCAACCTCCTTTCTACTCTTTCTGGCTCACTCTGATGAAGCCAGCTGACATGCTGTGAATTTCCACATTAAGAGGATTATGTAGCAAGAAACTAAAGGTGGCCCATGGCCAACGGCCAGCAAGGAACTGAGGCAGTCAGTCCACCAGCCTGTGCGAAAGTGAATTCTAACAACAATTGGTGAGTGAACTGGGAATTGAATCCTACCCCTCTTGAACCTTGATATGATCAAGCCCCCAGTCAACACCTTGTATGCAGATTTGTGAGAAATTCTTGAGCTGCATGACTTGGCTAAATTGCACTTGGATTTCTGATCCACTGACACTGAGATAATGAATGTGCTGTTTTAAGTGACTAAATTTAGGGGTTAATTTGTTATGTGGTAATAAGTAATAGCAATTGCTATGTTTTCAAATTTGCTAATTATTTTCTTCTGCAATGTTAATCTGCTATTAATTCCCCTCAGTGTATTTGTCTTGTTCCTCATTTATTTCCTTTTATCCATACAGACACATTTTCTTATGTATTTCAATGTATTATAGTTAATTTTATTATTTATTTTAATGCTCAAAATGTCCCAGATTGGCCAATGGAAGCCCCTTCAAGTTGAAATGTGTTTCTTTTGCCATGTCCCCATCTGTTTTTTGTTTATTTGATTGTTTAGGTAGTGGGGATTGAACCCAGGGTCACTTAAGCACTGAGCCACATCCCCAGCCCTTTTTATGTTTTATTTTGAGCCAGGATCTTGCTAAGTTGCTTAGGACCTCACTAAATTGTTGAGACTGGCCTCAAACTTGCAATCCTCCTGTCTCAGCCACCCAAGTATCTGGGATTATGTCCACGTGTGTCCCCCATCCTTGCTTCTTAAAAGCACAATAAAATGTAGTAGGCTCCAGTGACCTGATAAGATGCTGGCTCAAAATTTAAAGAAATGTAGCTCAGTGGTAGTGTCCCTTATTCAACCTTAGTACAGTGTAAAAAAAAAAAAAAACTGAAAAGAAAAGAAAAAAAGTAAACCAATAAAAGTTCCAGGCTTAAGTTGTACATTTTCTGTCATGGCCTTGGAATCAGTCATTTCCTGAAGAAACCCCAATTGTCTTATTGCAGAATGGCTTTTAGAAGCCAAGATCTATATGTTATTACATACATATGCATACACACACATATATGTAAACACATATGCATTCACCTCCACATTTATTTCTATACCCATCCATGTATATATTTACACCACAGGTGATAGGCTCCATGTCCTAATATCCAAAGACTGGGAATATTTTCTCTAAAAACGTAAAAGGGAAGGGAACTTGCAAATGTGATTTAAGGATTTTGAAATGGACAAATTTTCCTGGAATACCTGAGTAGGCCCAATGTAATCTCAAGTGTCTTAGAAGAAGGAGGTGGAAAGATATTTGACTTCAGAAAAAGAAGATGTCATGATGGAACCAGAGAATCACTTGGAAGGTAGAGGAAGAAGAACATGAACAAAGGCACACAGGTAGCCTGTAGCATCTGGAAAAGGCAAGCAAAAATATTTTCCTCTAAAGCTTCCAAAAGGAACACTGCCCCACTGACACCGTGATTTGAGACTTCTGACTTCCAGATCCATAAAAGAATATATTTGTGCTGTTTTAGGTCACCAGATTTGTGATGATTTCATATACGAAGAAATAGTCTTGCATTCATATCAGTATCTCTGAATTCAATCCAGTGCCACAAGTTTCATTCTTATTTTAACTCTCTTCTTGAACAGTGAAAAACCTGACTTCCTTTATCCATAATAGTCCTGGTTGTGATCAGTCTCCCATCTCTACACATCAGTGTTTCCCTAGCACAGTGTACACAGTGGTACAAATACCAATGTAGATGAATTTCACAAACACTACGTTGAGCAAAAGAAGACAAATGCAGGGTTTGGTGGCACACACCTCTAATCCCAGCAGCTTGGGAGGCTGAGGCAGGAGGATCACAAGTTCAAGTCCAACCTCAGCAACTTAGTGAGGCCTTAAGCAACTTAGTGAGACACTGTATCTAAATAAAATATAAAAAAGGGCTGTGAATATGGCTCAGTGGTTAAGTACCCTTGAGTTCAATCCCCAGTACCAAGAAAATGCAGATACAGAAGAATGCAAAGTACTTGATTTTATTGAAAAGGAGGTATAGAATAGAAATAATAACTGATGATGGTATAAGTCAGAATTACATTTTTTTTCTGAGCTAGGGGGTAGAGACCAGGAAGGAGCAAGAAGAATGAAGGAAATGTTCCATGTCTTAATCTGGATAGTGATTTTACACACACACACACACACACACACACACACACACACACATTCATTGAACTGACAGACATCATAAAATATTTTTTTGCTGAACTGGGAATGGAACATAAAATATCTTTATAAAAGTAAGTGCTGTGTTTCTTTTCAGAAATATTTTGTGATTATAGAAGGTAGCTGAATTTACTTCAAAAGAGTCTTTCTGAAGATGTTGCAACATTCAAAGTTTCAGTAATTCAGGAATAATTCTAAAAGGGGCTTGGGATATAGCTCAGAGGTAGAGCACCAGCATAGAATGCACAAGGCCCTGGAATCCATACCGAGCACTGGAAAAAAACAGTTTTACTGGGGCTGGGCATTTAGCTCAGTGGTAGAATGTGCGCTTAGTATGTGCAA
The DNA here is from genome assembly GCF_902686445.1 of Sciurus carolinensis. Classification (NCBI taxonomy): domain Eukaryota; kingdom Metazoa; phylum Chordata; class Mammalia; order Rodentia; family Sciuridae; genus Sciurus; species Sciurus carolinensis. The sequence goes on from NC_062232.1 coordinate 91,142,934, forward strand.
GGCTCTGGGTTTGATACCTTGCATGCACACACACAGAGAAGACAATGATAAAGAAATAGAGAATTCTGAGAAAGTTTAGTAGTGATTTTTGTTTACCAGCTAGAGTCACAATCATATGGCAACAGATAAATACAGTTTAAAATTCCCTCCACCCATCATCTTTAAAATTGTCATGCTTGACAATTTTTAACTTGGGTATTGCATTACATCAACTACTTCCCATAAGGGAAGATTTTATTAATACTTGCTTTCATATTTTGTTTCTCAAATTTGTATAATTCAATTATTTTTTTTATTTTTTTATTTTTTGGGTGCTGGGGATCGAACCCAGGGCCTTGTACTTACAAGGCAAGCACTCTACCGTCTGAGCTATCTCCCCAACCCCCAATTATTTTAATGAGTAAAAAAATGTGAATTAAAAATTCTCCAAAGAAGATATACAAGTGACCAATAAGTACATGGAAAGATGCTCAACATCACTAATCATTAGGAAAATGCAAATCAAAACAATCAGATACCACTTCACACCCACTGAGATGACTATAATCCAAAAGACAGATAATAACAAGTGTTAGTGAGGATATGTGGAAATTGGAACCTTCAAAATTACTGATGGGAATGTGAAATGGTATAACCAGTTTGGAAAACATTTTGTTTGTTTCCCAAAAGGTTAAATATAAAGTTACCATACGACCTAGTATTACCTAGTATTTCCACTCCTAGGTATCTACCCAAGAGAATTGATAATATATGCCTACACAAAAATTTGTACAGAAATGCTCATAGCAATTTTGTTCAAAATAGTCAAAAAGTGAGAATAACCCAAATGTTCTTCAATTTTTGAACGGATAAACAAAATGTGGTATATCCATATAATAGAAAATTAATTGACCAAAAATAAATGTAATATTAATACATATTACAGTATAAATGAATCTTGAAAAATATTATATTAAATGAAAGGAGTCAGATGTAAAAGACATCATATTGATTTCATTCATTTGAAATATCCAGAATAGATGTAGTCATAGAAAATCCTGTATATTTTTCTTTTTTAAAATGTTTTTTAGTTGTCAATGGACACAATACCTTTATTTTATTTATTTATTTTCATGTGCTGCTGAGGATTAAACCCAGTGCCTCACATGTGCTAGGCAAGTGCTCTACCACTGAACTACAACCCCAGTCCCTATATTTTTCTTTTGTCAGGTAAAAGATATATGTTTGAAATTTTCTATCTGCATATACAGATATATTTTGTATTTTCAACAGTGGTATGGCACTGTATCATATGACTCTATGGCAATTTATATAATCATTTCTCCATTAATAAATACATTGTTTCTCTTCATTTGTCAATATATATTTGTGTGTATCACTACAAATTTAAAGATAGTATTGAGTCATCTGAACTTAAGGAGACAGGAGCCAGGCAGAGGTACACACCTGGAATCCCAGCAACTCTGGAGGCTAAGGCAGGAGGATTGAGAGTTTGAGTCCACCTCAGCAATTTAGTAAGACCTAGGCAAATTGACAAGACTCTTTCTGAAAATAAAATAAATAAATAAATAAAAAGGCTGGGGATATATCTCTGTAGCAAAGTGCCCCTAGGTTCAATCCCTGGTACCAAAAAATAAAATAAGATTAAAAAATTAAAAGGACAGGAGCACTGAGCATGGTGGGACATGCCTGTAATCCCAACAACTTAGGAGGTTGAGGCAGGAGGATGGCAAGTTGGAGGTCAGACTCAGCAATAGTGAGACCCTCTCTCAAAATAAAATAATAATAATAATAATAATGAAAAGGACTGTGGCTATAGTTCAGTGGTAAAGCACACCCAGATTCAATCCCCAGTACCTAAATAAATAAATAAACAGGGACATTAACTTGAAATATTTTCCTCTTCAATTAATATTTTAAATTAACTCAGCTCTCCTTTCCTTTCCTTAGATGATGTCATGTGGGCAATGTCGTTTTTCTAGCCACTTTTATGTTAAACCAAATTCAGTCCAGTCCTTCTCTACTTAGTCTTCAACCTCACTTGCAATTCAGGGTTCTCTGCTCATACCCCTCAATTCAGGCATGTCCTCTAGCCAGAGAGACCTGAGCTCTGCCTCTTCTCAGCTCTTTCTCCTCTAGTGCTTCTGGTTTCTCTAGAATGGGAACAGTGTGATATTGTGATTAGAGGAAAGGGGTACTATTATTTAGTCTAACGGGCAGGTTCCACTTCTTTCATCTTCTGTGTGGTGGTCATCTAAGTGCCTCTTATAGGCTCTTAATATGTGGCACCTCCCACAGGTGTGATGTTCTCCAGATACTTTTGTCCACTTCCTGTCCTTGATGTCTGCCCCTGATGGTTGGTTTTTGGTTAGTTTCAAAGAATAGAATTGAAAATAATGGAGTGAAAGTAATATTTCAATGTATTATTCCATAGAAACTTCATGCCAGTTTTATACTTGCATATGTGTATGACTGTAGGGATATGCATGTGAGAGAGAGACAGAGAGAGAGAGAGAGAGAGAGAGAGAGAGAGAGAGACAGAGAGAGAGAGAGAGAGAGACAGAGAGAGAGAGAGACAGAGAGAGAGAGAGAGAGACTGAGAGATTGAGAGATTTAGTGTAAAGTATTTTTTCCTGTAGATTGTGATCTCAGAAATTGAGAAACCACTCTTCAGAAAGTTAATGGTGGAGAGGGGTGCTGCGGTTCGCACCTGTAATCCCAGCAACATGGCAGGCTGAGGCAGGAGGATCACAAGTTCAAGGCCAGACTCAGCAACTTAGTGAGGCCCCCACTGACTTAGTGTGACCCTGTCTCAAAATAAAATATAAAAAGGGCCGGGGATGTGGCTCATTTGTTAAACACCCCTTGGTTCAATCCCCAGTACCAAAAAAAAAAAAAGAAAAAAGAAAAAAAAATAAAGTTAATGGTGGTAGGAAGAGCATAGAGTTCAGGAGACCTGGTTTCTGTTCTTAGCTATGGCATGACCTTGTAGATGACCTGGAGCAACCCCCTACTTCTCTAGTAAATGGGAAGTTTCGACTCATATCCTTCACAACTCTTCCTTGCAATAACAGCAGCAACAGTAACAATTAGCCTCTATTGACATTAACGATGTATCCAGCCAGGTCTGGTGATGGCACACACCTGTAATTTCAGTGGTTTGGGAGACTGAGGCTGGAGGATCACAAGTTCAAAACCAGCCTCATGGGGGCTGGGGTTGTGGCTCAGTGGTAGAGTGCTTGCCTAGCATATGTGAGGTACTGAGTTCAATCCTCAGGACCACATAAAAACAAATAAATAAAATAAAGGTCCATTGACAACCACGACTAAAAAATATTTTTTTAAAAAAACAGCCTCAGCAATTTAGTAAGACTCTAAGCCACTTAGTGAGACTCTGTCTCTAAATAACCTATCGAAAAGGGTTGGCGATATGGCTCAGTGGTGAAGCACCCCTGGGTTCAATCCTTGGTACCAAAGGAAAACAAACAAACAATGTATCCGGCCCAGTTCAGGTACATCGCATGTATTCAGGAATTTAATTCCCACCACAGTTCTGTGATATAGGCAATTTTCTTATCATCCCTATTTACACATAAAGAAAAGGAGGCCTGTAAAGGTTAAATGGCTAAACTGGATTTTATTTTATTTTGTACCAGAGATTGAACCCAGGGGAGCTTAACCACTGAACCACATCCTCAGCCCTTTTTATTTTGTGTTTAGAGCCAGGGTCCTGCTGAGTTGCTTAGGGCCTCACTAAGTTGCTGAAGATGACTTTGAACTCAAGATTCTCCTGCCTCAGCCTCTCGAATCACTGGGATTACAGGTGTGCATAACTGTGCCTGGTTCAGAGCTGTATTTTAAACTCATGCTTGTCAGACTCTAGAAGCCAGACTCTTAAACAAAGCTACATGTCAGCAGGGCCACACTGCCTTTCTGGCTCGTTTTGAAGGAGACATGTCAGATTCTCTGGGCCACTTTGATCAGTGAGTTTGTAGGAATCTGGAGCTTAATGACCCTTCTTTGTAAAGTTCACTTGGAGCACACTGTTGTGACTTTTGATCTGGGTGTGACATTTATAGTGTTAGTTACTGGCTTCCTTGGGTTCTTCCCATATTTCTCCTTATCTCACTGGGGGCATAATTTGTAAATAGCAGATTCCCTTTGCCCTCTTTCATCAATCTCTTCCATCAGTCCATTCTTGACAGATATTTCTGCCATTTCTTTTTTCCCAATATTAGTTTAATATTCTTCTGATCCAATTGCTGTTTAGCATGACAGACAACAAAGAAATCAGTGGGGTATTTGTTCACTATCTCTAGGCAATAATCAATATTAAATTTCCCCTTTGAGACCATGCCAATCAAAACAAATTCCAACATACTTTCTGCCCCTTTGTGAGAATTCCTGCTGGGAGCACTGCAGAATCTGCTAGGTTCTTTGTCCCCCCGATTCTCTTTTCAAAACCCATCCCTGCCAAACACTTGACACCAATCTGCAAGCCCAGTGTGCTCCATCCCATTTCTAGAATCAATACTACACTTCAGCAAGATGAATTTAAGGGCTTCTAGTTCAATGCTCAGGTTCAAGGCAAGTCCTGCTATGACACCATGGTTATGACTTATGCTTCATTGTGAGTCCCAGCTCTCGTCTTATAGCTTTGTTCTATTCTGGTTTTTTTTTCTGGAGTCTCCGTTTAGGCCTTGATAATCCCTATAAATGGGAATCTGCCCTGTTCTTTCCAGTCCTTCTTCTTTAGCAATTGGAATCCTTCTCCAGGAACTGTGAACTTGCTGCGTATCCAGCTGAATCTCTCAACACCAGCTGCTTCTGAAGTTCCCAGAGCCCTTTTTAACACACTCGTCAGGATATCTGAAGTCTTGTTCCCTTCCAATTTGCTCCGCTTGCTATAAGTAACCCTTTTATCTAGACTTTGTTACATGAAAGGACAGAGGCCAAGTAGATGTTACTATTTCCTTGACAGTGTATTTTATATTAGGAACGGTAGCATCCAGGAGTTTTTCAGCAATGCCGAAAATTTGGTCCAAAGCCTTGATCAGAATCAGCATTTAAAAAATATATGTTCTGCTGTGGTTGTGGTTCAGTGGTAGAGCACTTCCCTAGCATGAATAAGGCACTGAGTTCAATTCTTAGCACCACATAAAAAATAAATGAATAAAATAAATGTAAAAAAATATATGTTCTACCCAGAGCAGTGACTCACATCTATAATCCCAATGACTCCAGTGACTGAGGCAAGAGGATCACAAGTTTTTTTTTTTTTTTTTTTGGTTCTTCATTTATTTACCAACAGGATGACCTTCATGAGATTTTTTTTATTGTAAACAAATGGGATACATGTTGTTTCTCTGTTTGTACATGGAGTAAAGTCATACCATTTGTGTAATCATAAATTTACATAGGGCAGTGTTGTTTGATTCATTCTGTTATTTTTTCCCTTCACCCCCACCCCTCCCATGGATCACAAGTTGGATGCCAGTCTTGGAAATTTAGCATGGCCCTGTCTCAAGATAAAAAAAAAAATGAAAAGGCCTGGAGAAGTGTCTCAGTGGTAGTGCACCCTTGGATTAAATCCCTGGTGCCAGAAAGAAAAAGTGTGTGTGTGTGTGTGTGTGTGTGTGTGTGTGTGTGTGTGTTCTGGGGCTATCAGCTGATTTACTACCAAATCAATGAAATAGCACTTTCGATTATAGGATCATTTACTCCACTGCAGTTTAAGATTCATGAAGGACAAGGAATTCATGCATCTTGTTCACTGTTGTCTTTTCAGGACCTAGAACTGTGACTGGCAGATGGAAGTGCTTAATAAATATTTGCTGAACGAATGAACAAATAAAACGATGAACTTTACTGACTGGGTGGCTTTGGGAAAGTTTCTTAAACTCTCTTAGCCTCATCATTTTCTTGATTTATAAATAAAGATTCATGTCCATTTTTCCAGGTATGAGCATCAGGTATAAAAAGTAGATGCAGAGCTATCAATATTTATTCTGATAATTTTTAAATTAAAATATGCATCAGTTTTGTTCCTGGGTGAGCTATACTTTTCAGCTACTTTGCTTAAATATTATAGAGGGTTTCTTTTATATGACAGTGTTTGGAGGAATCTTGGTAGAGAGATTCATTCATCCATTTACTTGTCAATTGTGCGAGTATTAATTGGATATTATATACCAGGCACTCTTGTAAATACTGATGAGCACAGCAGTGAATGAACCATGTCCCTCTAGAAGTTTACATTCTAGGGGGAAGATAGATATCAATCAAAATTATAATATACTAAATGGTGATATTTCTGAAGGGAAACAATAAAGTGGTTACAGGGAAAAGGGAGTTGTCTGTGTGCAAGGAGGATCAGAGAAGGACTCTTTAAGGACAGAACATTTGAGGAGAAGTCTGCAGGAAGCCAAGGGGCCATACAGGAGTAGCATTTTCCAGGCAGATGGATAGCTAGTGCAGTGGCCCAAACATGGGAACTTGTGTGGCATGTTAAAGGAATAGTTAAGGAGACCAGAGTGACTGGAGAAGAGTGAGAAAATAGAATGATGGGGGAACTAAATCAGTTAGGACTTTACAGATTATTATATGGACATTGGTCTTTGCTCTGAATGAAACCAGGAACCATGAAGGATGATCAGTGGGTAATGATGTGATCTAACTGAAATGTAAACGGGTCACTCCAGCAGCTATGTTGAGTGAGACTAGACTCTAAATGGTTAAAGGTAGAAATGAGGAGACTAGCAGGTAAGAGAGGATAGTGGTCTGAATTAGATTGTTGGAGACTGGGGTGAAAAGAGGCCTAGTACATTTCTGATGATGTTTTTAAGAAAAGTTTCACATGTTTTTCAGATGTCTTCAGTATGGGATATGAGAGAAAAATAAGTCAAAGATGACTCCAAGGTTTCTGACTTCAGCAACTAGAAGAATAGGGCTGTCATGGAGACGTGGGAAAGATTTAAAGGAGAACAAGGGGAATGGAGGGGATCAAGGATTCTGTGTGAACATTGTCTTAGTCTATGTGTGCTGCTACATCAAAATATCTAAGACTGGGTGATTGATAAATAATTAACTTATCAATTAATTGATAAAGAGTAGTGAGTCCCTTATTGGTGGAGTTATATTATTAGGCAATTTCTCAGTTGCACAAGTATCACAGAATGTATTTACAGAAACCTAGAAGGTATAGACTTCTACATACCTAAGTTAGCTACATATATTACCACTGTCATATATGCAGTCTGTCATTGACCAAAGGGTTGTTATGTGGCACATAACTGTATTTCTCACAATTATGGAGACTGGAAAGATCAAGGCATTAATAGGTTCAATGTCTAGTGAAGGTCAGGTCTGTTCTTTCAGAATAGTACCCTAAGTGATGTGTACTTGAATGGAAGAGGAAATGGCAGGTCAAAAAGGGCTGGGAGAGCCAGGAATGTTGGTGCATGCCTGTAATCCCAGAGGCAGGAGGATTGAAAGTTCAAAACCAGTCTCAGCAACTTAGCAAGGCATCTTAGTGAGACCCTGTCTCTAAATAAAATATAAAAAGGGGCTGGGGATGTGGTTCAGTGGTTAAGCAACCCTGAGTTCAAACCCTGGTACCAAAAAAGGGGGAGGGGACTGGGAGAGGCAGTTCTCTGAAGGATATTTTTTAAAAAATAAACTCATTAATTTCATTGAAAAGGATCAGGCCCTCATGACCTATCGCCTCCCAGATGCCCCAACCCCTAATACCATCACCTTGGTAATTAGGTTTCAATCTATGACTATTGGAGGGACACATGCATTCAATCCATAACCAATGTGTTACATTGAAGATGCTTGTTAGATCTCTAAGAGGAAATGCTGAGTAGACAGTTGGATAGATTCACCTGGAAAAGAGAGAAGAAATCTGAAGCTCAGATATAAATTTGGAAATCTTCAACAAGGGGACAAAGTATTTCAAGAAGACAGGTTAATATGTTTGGAATGCTGCTAAAATGTCAAGCAAAATTAGGAATGAAGACTAAGAACTGATCATTTGATTTGAAAACATGGAGATTCATTATTCATTTGAGACCTCAAGAGGTGCAATTTTGGTGGAATAATAGACAAAAGCTTGATTGAAGATAATTTAGGAGAAGAAGAGAGGAGAGTAATTGGAAATAGTGAGTATAGACAGTTCTTTCAAGGAATTTTGCTACAATGGAAAAGAAATGCACAGAAGCTGGAAGGGGATGGGATGAATGGAAGGTTTTATTTTTATATAGTAGATATGGTAACATGGAGAAAAGAAGGTCTTGATGCGAGAAAGAGATGGGAATTCAAGGAAGGAAGGTTGCTTTGGTTGGTTGGTTGGTTGGTCTGTTTTTGTTTTGGTTTTGGTTTGTACCAGGGATTAAACCTGGGGTACTTAACCACTGAGCCACATCCCCAGTCCATTTTATTTATTTTTATTTTAAGACAGGGTCTCATTAAGTTGCTTAGGTCCTCACTAAGTTGCTGAGGCTGGTTTTGAACTTGTGATCCTCCTGCTTCAGCCTCCTGAGCTTCTGGGTCATGGAGCTATTTTTCATTTTTTTGCAGTCCTGTGGATTGAACCCCAGGACCTTGCACATGCCAGGCAAATGCTTTACCATTGAACTATATCCCTATCCTGGAGTCATGTTGTAAACCCATTAAGTCCCATCTTTTAACTTCATGTATATTTCAATGAAACTGACACAGGTGCATTAAAGCAATCACAATCTAGAACTTTTTATATGATTTATTATCATTAATAATATTAATGAATACAATTACTAATTATTCACCTATTGTTTTTCTTAAAAGTGGTTTTTTTTGCTCAATTTAAGTTTTTTAGGTATTGCATTATTTTTTATTTATAGAAATAATTTTAGTTGCAGATGGACACAATACATTTATTTATTTATTTATTTATTTATTTATTTATTTATATGTGTTGCTGAGGCTTGAACCCAGTGCCTCACAGGTGCTAGGCAAGCGCTCTACCACTGAGCTACAACCCCAGCCCTTGCATCAAGTTTTTTAGGCAAGGCATTAATGGCATGATGGGACATAATGGGCAAGTAGCAGAGAAGAGGTGGACTAAAGGGCGTGAGTTGAGCCAGTAAGTGAGGGAACCAGGATTTGAACCATACTCTTTTATTGTTCTGGCTCCACTGGGATATGCTAGTAATTCCAACTACATAGGAGGCTAAGGCAAGAGGAATTGCTTGAACCCAGGAGTTGGAGTCCAGCCTGGACAATATTGCAAGATCCTGTCTATAAAAGAAGGTAGTAATAATAATAGGTTAGTGAAATGTTTAAAAAGATAGGAAAAGAAAATGAAAGAAAGAAAACAACAAATCTCTCTTTAAAGCTGCTTAGTCTTAGACTGTCATGCTGTAGTGCTACTCAGACAATACCCATTAAGAATCTTCAGGCACTCAGTACTGCATCTTTCATCACATACTCAGGCAACTGCTTACCTGGGATTCAGGCCACCATTTCCACTTGCTTTTCATTGGAGGAAGGATTAAATCTATAAAACATAACTCTAGCTTATCTTCTGATTCCCTAAAAACTCTGCCTTTCCCCTTCTGATTTCACTTGTCATTACAGGAAGAAGACTCTGTAAGAGAGGCCAGTGACTGCTTGGGCTTTTTTGTAGTACTGATGTAATGGGTAGAGGACACTATCTCTCTCCCTGCCATATTTTCTCTGCAGAACTCTAATGTTGCTTTCACTGGTTGTTATAGCAATTCTAGAAGCAACAGTCATTTGTGCAGGTGCTTTTTCACCTGCCCAGAGGAATAGGCAAGAATGTTGGCTGATGGAATTGATAAGGAGGGTGGAAAGCAGGGAAATGTCACAGCCACCCTATTGTAACTAGAGTTTTATGTAGGGTTGGAGAACAGCCAAGGGAGTCCCCTTAGCACAGGCAAGTCATTTTCCCCATCTTCTCTTTGCTAGCCGCAAGGTAACAAGATTCAGATGTATTGGGCTGGGATTGTGGTTCAGTGGTAGAGCACTTGCCTAGCATGTGTGAGGCACTGGGTTCTTAGCACCACATATGAATAAATTAAATAAAGGTCCATTAACAACTAAAATAATATTTTTAAAGATTCAGATATATTACTGTGGGATACTTGAAAAAATTATGGGCCATTCAAGGTGTTGAGGATATCTGTTATGATTTGGATGTGAGGTTGTCCCCCAAAAGCTCACATGTGAGACAATGAAAGAAGGTTCAGAGGAGAAATGATTGGGTTGTAAGAGTCTTTACCTAATCAGTGAATTAATCCCCTGTTAGGGATTAACTGAGTGGTAACTGAAGTGATAGGGTGTGACTGGAGGAGGTGGGAATTGGGGCGTGACTTTGGGGTATAAATTTGTGTCTGGCAAGTGGAGTCTCTCTCTGCTTCCTGATCACAATGATGTGAGCCACTTCCCTCCTCCATGATGTTCTGCCTCACCTCAAACTCTGAGAAATGGAGTCTGCCTTCTCTGGACTAAGACTTCTGAAACCGTGAGCCCTAAAATAAACTTTTCCTCCCCTAAAATTGTTCTGGTCAGATCCTTTAGTCACAGTGGTGAAATAGCTGACTAAAACAATATCTAACCCTAGAGCAGTGACCAGATCCAGAGAAGCGGGGGCCAATGATGTGGGATTAACAAAAATACTGTCCAACTTTCCATGTTAGGTGACATTACTTAAATAATTGTAGGTTGGCTAGGCACAGTGATGCACACTTATAATCCCAGTCACTTGGAAGGCTGAGGCAGGAAGATCACAAGTTAGAGACTAGCCTCAGCAACATAGTGAGGCCCAAAGCAACTTAGTGAGGCCCTACTTCAAAATAAAAAATAAAAAGTTCTGAGGATGTGGCTGAGTGGTTAAGTGCCCCTGGGTTCAATCCCAGGTAGGCTGTTTTTGAGTAAATTCAATTCTCTGGGCCAGAGGAAAGGAGAAATGGAAGGAGTCAGAATGAAGAAGAGAAAACAGATGTAAGTGAGACTAATGGAGCAGTAAGAGATGTTGGAAGAGTATCAGAAAGAAACAGAAAGTGAAGACCCAGGCTTGTCCTGCTTATTGCTAAGTACTTGGCTCCTTTACCATAGGTGCGAGCTATAAAAATAGCATTTCTGCCCTCCCCACCCCAGCCTGCACAAACACACACTTCAGTGTAAAACTTATGACTTTGAATGTTTACCTCAGAGCAAAAAGAAAACCCAGAAGCCTTTTTTTATGCATAAATGTAAGCCAAAGAAAGAAAGAAAGAAAAGAAAGAACCTCTTCCTGTGTTTGCAGAGCCTGCAACCAATGTAGTACTCAGCATCTGCTTCTAAGAACCATCTTGGCTGACCTCCATTAAAAATGCCATATATTAAGAGCTCATGCAGTGCAACTGGAGCACAGTATTATGTTATTCATTTCTTAATCTAATCTACTGCCTTTAGATACTGGAAATGAGAATTAGTCAGAGTCTAATCTCTCCAGGGATGTTTTACTTTCCAGGCAAGCCTGGTCTGTCTCCTATAGAAAGCAGGATGAAATCCAATATTTAGATGATGTGTCAGGAAAAGGAAAGGAAAAGAGGCCAACAGGGTTGGGAGAAGCCCAGAGGATGCAAATGGCCCTAGAATGGTGATAAATGTTTTTCTAGAATAAATATTTTAGGGAGCTCCCTTCTGTGTAGAGTCCACATCACCAATCCTAAACAGATGATGTGGCTTAGTTAAAATTACCTTTGATGATTTCTTTGGACCCCACTAAAGGAAAAAATAATGAATAGAGAAAATAAATAAATAATGCCAGTGTTAGAGGGTAAAGCTCAGTGGTAGAGCACTTGCCTAAGCATGCATGAGGCCTTGGGTTTAATCCCCAACACAGAAAGAGGAAGGAAAGAAGGAAGGAAGGAAGGAAGGAAGGAAGGAAGGAAGGAAGGAAGGAAGGAAGGAAGAAAAAATAAAAATATAGGGAGAAGAATGAGATATTTCTCATGACAATTTATTTTTTCCAATTCATTCATTTCTCTCTTCTAATTTAAAACAACTGAATATTCATTAAGATATGGTTTTTGCACTCAGAATCAGAGTTATTCTGACCTTTATTTTTTGAACTCAATTATAAATTAGTCTCTTCCACTTATATACGATGATCTTCTTTTTGCTTTAAGCTATTTTATTTATTGTATTGGCTTTTTAGTTATACATGACAGTAGAATCCATGTTGGCATAATTATAAAAACATGGAATATATCTTGTTCTAATTCAGACCCTTATACCTCTCCTTCCCCTTATCTTTTGAAATTAATTTCTTGTGGATGTACACGATGGTGAGATTCACTGTGATATATTTATATATGTACATAGGAAAGTTATGTAAGCTCTTTATTTTGAAGTAATTGAAGATTAAAAAGCAATCATAAGAAATGCTGCAGAGAAATCCCATACACGTTTTACCCAATTATATTTTCTTTTAAAAGTTCAATTAGAGTTTATTATAGTGAATTCTTCGCTTTGTGCATATGATCAACTTCATATAATTTTTTTGCTGTACAACCTCTGAAGAACCAGGAAATGCCACAGGCAACAGCCTGTCAAAATGGCCCATTCCAAAGGAAAACAGAAAACTCCATCTGAGTATCATGCAGTCACCACAGCTCATTATTCACCTGCCTTGGTGACAAATTGCACCTTTCTCTACAAAGTTTCTGCAAACTGTTCTAAACCAGATTAAAGGAAATATCAAATATGGAAAAGAATGGAATCTATAATTGTGCTGCAGACTGATATGATAGCATATCATGAGCTGTGTGGGTCACACACACGCCATGCTGTGTATCCTTTACAGGGGTAGGAGGACATCTGGAAATGAAATCTGGAGGAAAGAACAGATGGAGGTTTGAAGAAGAGAAGAGGTGGAGGAAGGCGGCAAGAAGTAGCCCTGAAGTTAAATCTCTGCTACAAAGAATAGTGCAAAGTGGAGGAGGCTCTGAAAAGTGGCTGGAATGCATGGAGATGAACAAAGAATCAGTATAAAATGTTCGTTTTGAACCCCTGTTGTATATATGTGATCAGCATGCTAGGACCTATCTAATGACAAAATGGGGACTCCTGACTCTTAATGCCTCTTTTTTTCTGCCTCTTTTTCCTTTGAAACAAGTTCATCAATACCCCATCCAGGAAATAACTGCTCTGAAGATATTCAATCCCCAAGTGCTTTGAAAAGCAGATGCCTGCTATGTCACATGAGTCCTTGGAAGAGCTAAAGCACTTCCTTATTTGAAGCAGGAAGTAAAAAGGTCATTCATGGTAGGAGGAGGTATAACCATCTGATCAGATGACTCAAAGAATGAAGCTGAGATCCTGGGCTGGAACCCCCTGTGGCCTGTTCACGTCTTTGCTCTTATCCCCAACAGTAGAGACCACACCCCTATCTACAGTCAGGTCCTCACACCAAGTCAATCATCTTGCAGGAATGAGCCACAATTCATATGAGATTCTGGGCAAGAGGAAGAGTGATGTGCGTTTAGCCGAACAGATTCTGAATTTAGACAAATCTGGCTTGGAAACTTGCCCTTCTACTTACTACCAGTGGGCAATAAGCAAGTCTCTCTCTCTCTCTCTCTCTCTCTCTCTCTCTCTCTGCCTCAGTTTCCTCCTAGGGTTGAGATGATTGAGCACGTAACTCTTTTTTTATGTGGGCAATTTTTTTTATTGTAACATCATTCTTAATAAGTGACAGCTGTTACTATTTTTTATCACTAATAGTGGGTATAAATTGAGATGCAATGTAAACATGGTAGCTAATTACTACATCTTTGCTTCCCTTCAAGAATTCTCAGAAGACCCGGGCAGGTGGTGCATACCTATAATCCCACCTGCTTTGGAAGCTTAGGCAAGAGGATTGCAAGTTCAAAGCCAGCCTCAGCAACTTAGCAAGGCCCTAAGCAACTCAGCAAGACCCTGTCTCTAAATAATACAAAAAAAGGGGGACTGGGGTTGTGACTCAGTGGTAAAGCACCTCTGGTTTCAATCCCCAGTACCAAAAAAAATAATAATAATACAAATTCACCTGGCCCTGGAACACCCTTTAACTCACTCCATGAAGGGACACTATTATCAATAGGCCTTAGTAAATCTCAAGTCAAATGAAATCTATCTCCTTTCCCCAATCTGACTCTAAGCTGGAGTCATGAATTGAAGCTTTGGCCCTCCCCCACAGGGAGGGGCTGATAATTTTATCTTCACATGTAACAGTGAGGATATAGTGACCTGATTGCTCATTTCACAGAGTACTGGGTGAGGATAGGGGACTTGCTAGAGCTGGAATGGAAGTGGCCAACAGCTCTCAGAATCCTCCAGGGGTTCCGAGCTAGCTTTCCAAAACTGCTTTCAGCATATTGATTTCTGACAGCGTTGCACTTCAGGAAAAGAGCAACTACAAACTGCCAGCTTGCCCACATCTCAAAATCATTTGCACATGTAGCAGATGCTTGGGTTTCTTTTTAAATTTTCATCTTCCTCTCCCTGCAGGAAAGTGTGTGGTTTCTAATAACATTCCTGCTATGTTGTGGCAGGACAGGATGTCAGTTCCACCTGAGGCTACAGATGTGAAAGGGTATACCACAGAAATTTGCCCACTTGATCCACGTGGGGTAGATTTGATTTCTGCCTCAGGATTAAAACATGAATATTAGGAATTGAAAGTAGCAAAGTAAGCAGTTATTGAATAACTTACTTGCCCGACAAGGTACTCTCTACTTTGCATACATATTATCTCATTGATTCTCACAACAACAGTGCACAGGAGATACTGTGAACAGCATCACATATAAGGAAAAGGCTCTGAGAGGTTAAGATACTTGCCTGGGGTTGCAAGAACTCATCATTGGCAAGAATTTGTCTCATATGTCTCTGATTTCAGGTTCGATTTATTCATATACTTTGTTTTTCAAATGCTGATTCATGAAATAAAATTGATTTTTTCTTTTCTTTCTTTCATATGGGGGATTGAACCCAGGCTGTTTTACCACCGAGCTATATCCTTGGCCCCCCCTTTTTTGAGACAAGGTCTTGATAAATTGCTGCTATTGACCTTGAACTTGCAATCCTCCTGCTTGAGCCTCCTAAATCACTGGGATCATGGGTGTGTGCCACCAAGCTAGGACCCATATTTACTTTTATGTTACTTTCAGCATCAGAAACTTAAAATATTTCTTGTAACATGCAACCTCTGTAAAAGCAAATATGCACATTTATGCATCCTAATGCTTGAAATATATATTGTCTGTGAAATTTTAGCTATAAAATACTTGTTTATGCAATATTATTTGGATCATAGAAACAATACATATGTTTATTAAAATGAAAACAATGATAACAATAGCAAAGAATGTAAAATACAGTCAGTAGCAATGGTCTTCCTCAGAAGATACTGGGTCTTCCATCTTCCATGCATCTGTGACTACAGATGCATCTGGAATGAATCAGTTTATGTCTCTGTTCACTGGAGCAATTCCTTCATTACTGTATCACGGTCTAGACAGAAAAGAGATAAATGAGCTAGAATCCAGGGTTCTAAACGGCAGCTCAAATTTTAAGGCCAGTTCTTTCACATCAACTTTCCTAGTTGTTTTGAAGGAATGTTAAAGCTAGAGGGAATTTAGAGGTGAGTGACTGAAATTCTTTGGTTTTCAAGAGAGCACACTGAGCCAGGTGCAGTGGTGCATGCCTGTAATCCCAGAGACTTGGGAGGCTGAGACAGGAGGATCTACAGTTCAAAGCCAGCCTCAGCAACTTAGAGAGGGCCTAAGCAACTCAATGAGACCCTGTCTCTAAATAAAATATTTTAAAAAGGCTGGAAATGTGGTTCAGTGGTTGAGCATCACTGGGTTCAATCCCTGATACAAAAATATATATATACTGAGGCCCAAAGAGTGACTTGTTCAAGATAGTCAAATTCAACTCCTGTGTTCTTGCCACCAGCCCCCTCCTATACAGTAATCACCCCTCATCTGGGATGTTGATTTCTGTAGTTTGTCACGCATCATCAAACTCAGCCTGAAAATATTACATGGAAAATTCTAGAAATAAAAAATTCATAAGTTTTAAATTGTGTACCATTCTGAGTAGGTTGATGAAATCTCATGCCATTCCTCTCTGTCCTGCCTGGGATGTGAATCATCCCCTTGTACAGCATATATACTATGTATATGCTACCCACCCATTAGTCACTTAGTAGTTATCTGATGGACTCATCTGGTATCACAGTGCATATGTTCAAATAATCCATATTTTCTTCAATAATAGCCCCAAATTACAAGAGTGGTCATATTGGTAATTTGGAAATGAAGAGAAGCCATAAAGTGCTAACTTTGCATGAAAAGGTGAAAGTTCTCAACTTAATAAGAAAAAAAATTATAGCTGAGGGAAATTTAAAAAATCATATGCTGAGATTGCTAAGATCTGTGATAAGAATGAATCTTATGTGAACTTGTGAAGAAGGAAAAAGAAATTTGGTAGTTTTGTTGTTGCATCTCATGCTGCAAAAGTTATGATCTCAATGAGTAAAAAGTGCCTAGTTCAGATGGACAAGGCATTAAATTTGTGTATTTCTGAATAGAAAAAAAGCACAGAGCACAGAAGGGTCAGGACAAGTCTTAGAATGTATCTCCTACAGATCAGGGAGACTGCTATATTTCTAAGTACTTGACACTGTTGTCCATCAAGGCTTTCATCAGCTGTGTCAAGGGCAGGGAGAGTCCTGAAAAGTTCTCTGTTTTGCCCAGTATGCATCAGCAAGTTTTTGGTTCTGCTTGAGTCTATGACATTTAACCACAGACTCTTCTTGGAACCCCTGGAAGAGAGACAACTGCCTGATTGCCTCATGATTTAAATAGCCAAATAATGCCAAATTGAATTTCTGATGACAAGGTAAGTGGTTCCTTTGGACTATATGCCAGGAAAGCATTTCTCCAATGACAATCAATTAATGAAATTAAGGGAAGGTTTAACTTTGGAAGCTTGAGGAATAATTTGTTGGTACAAAGCTTTTTCTTCCACTTGGTTTGGACATTCTAGAATATAAATAAAGGGTTTAATAATGTTGGTGTCTATTTAAAATTAGTTTTCCCCAAACCAATCTTTTCTGTGCTGCTACTGAAGGTTTTATTTTCTCAGTATGTATCTGATACATGTTCTTCATATGGTCTCTCTTTGAAAGCATGAATGACTTTCCCAATATTGTCTTAAGATTTAATGATGCCTGTAATAATCACAGTGACTTGGAAGACTGAGGCAGGAGGATCACATGTTCAAGGCCAAGGCCAGCTTCAGCAACTTAGTGAGACTCTGTCTCAACATAAAAAGAGGGGGAGGGTGCTGAGGATATAGCTTAGTGATAGAGAACCCCTGGCTTCAATCTCTAGAACAAAATACACACACACATAAACACAAAGATTTAAAAATGGCAATCAACTTTCAATTTGATAGATCAGCAATATTGCAAAGAGCCTCATATATAATCTCATTTGTTCTGGAAATATTTTTGTGAGGCAGGGAGAGGTTAAGATTTGTGCTTTTCTGCCAAATATGAGGAAAACAATGTAAATCAAGGTCTCAAGATTACAACCTGGGGCTGGGGAGATAGCTCATTCGGTAGAGTGCTTGCCTTGCAAGCACAAGGCCCTGGGTTCGATCCCCAGCACCGCAAAAAAAAAAAAAAAAAAAAAAAAAAAAAAAAAAAAGATTACAACCTGGATAGATTCTGTCTCCTAACATAGTGTATTTCTTAATTATTGGGTCAGATATCTCATCAAGCAGTACAGTGGAAAGTACATGAAAATTGCTGCTAGGGGGATCAAGTAGGTAAGAAGTTAGGGGTCTAAATAATGAAAATAAACCCCCCCAAAACCCACAGGATACTAAAGAACCAAACAGAATAGTTAGCTTGATATCTGGAGACTATGGGAGCATTTATAAACAAGGTACAAATGCAAAAGTACAAAGTTATAGAAAGAAAACTTTTAAAATGAAGCCAGGACTACAATGGCACACACATGTCTACAGTCCCAGCTACTTGAGATGCTGTGGTAGGAAGATCCCTTGAGCCCAGGAATTTAAGGCCATCATGGGCAACATAGTGAAACCCCACCTCTTAAAAATAAATAAATAAGGGCTGGGGTTGTGGCTTAGTGGTAGAGCACTTGCCTGGCATGTGTGACGCACTGGGTTCGATACTCAGCACCACATATAAATAAAGAAAATAAAAGGTCCATTGACAGGTAAAAAAAATATTAAAAATAAATAAATAAATAAAGGTATTGTGTCCATCTATAACTAAGATAAATATATAAATAAAACCAAGCTAAGAGATAGAATGCAAGAATTGTAGCTCTGAATTTGTTTTCTTTTTCTTTCCCTGGTGCTGGGTATTGAATCCAGGGCCCTGCACAAGCTATGCACATGCTGTATTACTAAGCTCTACCCCAAGGAAACATAACTGATTAAGAACTCTGCACATTGTTGGATCTCAAGTTAATGTTGTCTCAAGCCTAAAAACCTAAATGGAGAGGAATGAAAAGAGTAAAACTACATCAATTAAGAAATGGTTATAAAACAGGGTGTAGTGGCACATGCCTATAATCCCAGCAACTTAGGATGCTGAGGCAGGAGGGTCACAAGTTTGAGGTCAACCTCAGCAATATAGTGAATATCTGTTTTAAAATAAAACAAAAAGGGCTGGGGATGTAGCTCAGTGATAGAGCACCCCTGGGTCCAATCCCCAGTACCAATAAAAAAAAGTTATATGGTTTCTACTATGGGAAGAGGCTAGCATGCAGCAATGGACTTTAAAATCTTAGAAATTTGGAATAGCTTACAGTAATCAAGCAAATGAAGGCAAGAGTCTGAGACTCGCTTAGGGTGGAAGGATGGGGGAAGGAAAGGGGGAGTATTGGTGCCCAACTGGTATTATTTTGGGATCATTCAGGGCATTTTAGGCTCTGCTTTGATTGGAGAGAATGAGGACTTTATTGAACAAAAGTAGGGGTACACAATGAACATTAATTCATTTTTGTTACCATAACAAAATACCCAAGTCATTTTAACTCTATAAAGAAAAAGAGGTGTCTTTTCCTCACATTTTTGGAGGCAGAAAGTCCAGACAGTATGGTGCAGGCTGTGGTCCCATGACATGTAGCAGGAGCTCATGTGGGAAGAAGAGATCACATGTCCAAACAGGAAACAAGAGAGAGTATAAGGGGCCAGGCTTGCTACTTCTATAACAGCACCATCTTAGAAACTAGCTCAGGGTCACAAAAGAACTGGGGTCCTAATTAGAATAAGACATATTCCTTGTATGTATAATTATATCAAATGGACTCTACTGTCATGCATAATTAAAAAGAATGAATTAAAAGAACTGCTGAACTGAGATTGTGGCTCAGTGGTATAGTACTTGCTTCACATGCGTGAGGCACTGGGTTCGATTCTCAGCACCACATATAAATAAATGAATAAAATAAAGGGCCAACAACAACTAAAAAAAGTTTAAAAAAAATAAAATAAAAGAAGAACTGCCTTAATGCCTTCCCAGGGCAGGACCACCAATAATCTAAGAACCTCTCAGTAAGCCCCCAACCTCTTAAAGGTTCCATCACCCACCAACATCACCATATTGAGGACCAAGCTTCCAACATGTGAACCTTGGGGGACAAACCATACCCAAACCATGGATCAGGAATGACCCCCTTTTGCCCAGCCCCCACCCCTTGTGCACATATTAATTGTAGTCTTGGAGATCTTTTTGTAACTGAGAGGATCAGAATTCTTCCTGTGCCCCTGGAGCCCACAGGCTGAGCTCATTGTAGCACACACATTTCTCTTACACCAGAAAGCTGGATTCTCTTGCTTCCTAGATTATGTGAGGTCCATGTAGTCCACGTGTCTTTGAACAGTTCTGTGGGAATATGACATAGAAGGCCCTCTGTTAATATCAGCTATGAGAGAACAACTGGAACTGTAGCTCTAGTGGAGGAGGAGAAGGACTTCCCAGAAACAGCAATTCCCAGCCCTTCAATTAAAGACCTGAGCCTTGATGGGTGCTGAGTCTAGTTTAGCATGTCCTACACTCTTCATATTCATTTTGTGACATAAAAATATTTTGATGAACCCCACAGACAGAATGTTGAGAAAAGTAACCCAGACACATTAGAATACATGCTGAATTATTCCATTTATATGGCATTCAAGAATAGGCAAAGTGTGTGGGGCATGGTGGTGCATGCCTGCAATTCCAATGGCTCAGGAGGCTGAGGCAGGAGGATTCCAAGTTCAAAGACAGCCTTAGCAACTTAGCAAGGCCCTAAGCAACTTAGCAAGATCCTGCCTCTAAATAAAATACAAAAATGGGCTGGGAATGTGGCTCAGTAGTTAAGTGTTCCTGTGTTCAATCCCCAGTACAAAAAAAAAAAAATGGTATATTGGGACACTGGGACCTTTCCTCTCTTTTTTGTTTTCCTTCCCAGCTGCCTTAGGGTAAGCAGCTTTGCTCCACCTTGCGCTCCCTGCCACGATGTTTTGCCTCACTACAGGCCCAAAGTGACAAGGCCAAGTGACAAAGAACTAAAGCCTCTGAAACAATGAACCAAAATAAATCTTTCCTCCTTTTAAATTGATTTTATCAGGTATTTATATAGCAATAAAAATCTGACTAACTCTCTATCTTAAGGACAAACTTCCAGAGTTTCTGATTATATTGGTCTGGTGTGGGTCCCAAGATTCAGTATTTTTCTTTTAAACTGTCTACATAATTTTCAGCTAGAGCTGACAACCACAAGGTGAGATGTATTTACATCCCTAGTCAAATGCTGCTTCTTCCTCTCTGTAGGTGTTCCTGGCAATCCCAGCTAGTTTTTTCTCTTTTCAGAACTATTATTCGTTTACTTATTTCAGTACTAGGTATCGAACCCAAGGGTGCTCTACCACTGAGCTACCTCTCCAGCTCTTTTTATTTATTTATTTTTGATTTGGACACATGGTCTTACTAAATTGCTGAGACTGACCTTGAACTTGTTCTCCTCATTCCTCAGCCTCCTCAGTAGCTGGGATTATAGGAGTGGTCTTCTGAACTCTTAAAATTGAGGTATCATTATCATATAGTACAGTGGAATACTCTAAAGTATGTAGCTCACTGAGCACAGTGGCCCATGCCTGTAATCCCAGAAATTGGGAAGGCTGAGATAGGAGGATTGCAAGTTCAAAGTCAGACTCAGTAAATTTGTGAGATTCTAAGCAAATTAGCAAGACCCTGCCTCATAATAAAAGGGCTGGAGATGTAGCTCAGGCCCTGGGTTCAATACCTAGTTACATTAAAAAAAAAAAAAAAAGAAAAGATTTGCTCTTATCTGCTTGGCTTGAGTTTATACCTACCCCATGCATTGTTATCTAACTTTTCTTTGTGTGTGTGTGTGTGTGTGTGTGTGTGTGTGTGCCAGGAATTAAACTCAGGGGTGCTTAACCACTGAGCCACACCCACAGCCCTTTGTTATATATATATATATATATTTTTTTTTTTTTTTTTTTTTTTTTTTTTTTGCGGTGCTGGGGATTGAACCCAGGGCCTTGTGCTTATGAGGCAAGCACTCCACCAACTGAGCTATCTCCCCAGCCCTGTTATATGTTTATATGGACACAGGTCTCACTAAATTGCTTAGGACCTCGCTAAGTAGCTGAGGCTGACCTCAAACTTGTAATCCTCCTGCCTCAACCTTGAGCTGCTGGGATTACAGACATGTGCCACCATACTGGGCTAACCTTTCTTGTTTTTAAGTCCTCTCCCTATCTGAATTTCAAGTTCCTCTAGGACAGGGATTACCCACAGGTCTAGCACATTTTTAGTCACAGAATAGAGTCTCAGTGAATTTGTGCAGAATGAATGCTGGTGTTGAATGAATGGGAGGGGGAGAAACAGTAAGCAGATAGTTGGATCAAGACAAAGGCTTCTCTCTTCATTCTCCTCCAGTTTATTATTAATGATAACACTTCATATAATATTGGGATTGTGCATTGTCTTTTGCTTGTGGGAGATTCGCATGCATTTGAATTTCAGGTTCTGTTGTGGATAGAAGGGCAGGAATGTATTCAAAGAATAAAGTTCAGGAGGAGAAAAGGTCAGATGGCCAAGTCAAAAATAAAAAGCTTGTTCTGACCCATAGTGTTGAAAGAATACTGGATCTAGAGAACACCAAGTTCTCATCTTTGCTCCTCCACTATCTTGTGTGACCTTAAGACAGGTCACTTCACTTTTCTTAGTCTCAGATGGTTAGGTAGCTAGTCAGCCATGAACATGTGAGTAGGGAAGGGACAATGAAAGGTGACTGAAAACCACAGGGAACCTTACCTGACAGGCAAGCTCCTGGAAGATGGGACTTATACGTCAAAATCTCCTTAGCCATAATTACACCCCCTTATTATGGGAACCATCACAACCCCTAATCATCCTGGCAACCCAAATATTAAGACCCTCACAAACAAAGCTTGCTGAGGGATGGACAAAAGGCTAATAAATCATTTGAGGGGGGGCAGGAAGTTGAGGAAAACTCAGGGGGTCTCAATTTCCTTAAAAATTCAAATTCTTTGAGCAACGCACCATCCTCACTTGGAAGCAGTTCATGCAATTCTTATGCTGTCAGTCCAAAGTCAATAGGTGGATCTATGTGGGAATCTCTGGAAACTTCCTTGTAACCCAATGAAACTGAAGGGCAGGAGAGGTACACTGTCCTTCTGAGAGGATCCACTGTCTTCCTTGAGAGGATCCCTTCTTTCACTTTCCTATCCCTTCTAATAAACTCATGCCTGTTACTCTGAGCTACATGTCTGAAATCTTTCTGGCATGTTCACAAGAACTGGCCTCTATGGCTGCCTCAGCTTTGGGATAGGCCTGTGTTCTGTAACAAGATGTACAGTGGTACAATATAGATAATGATTTCTACCAGGTGCTGTGGTGCATGCCTATAATTCCAGCGGCTTGGGAGGCTGAGGCAGGAGGATCCCAAGTTCAAATCCAGCCTCAGCAACTTAGCAAGGCCCTGAGCAGCTCAGTGAGACCCTGTCTCTAAATAAAATATTAAAAAGGCTGGGATTGTTGCTCAGTGGTTAAGCACCCTTGGGTGCAATCCCTGGTACCAAATAATAATAATAATTATTATTATTATAATTATTAATATAATTATTAAAATAATTATTAATTATTAAGAATTATATTAATAATTAATAATAATAATTATTATTCTCCTCCAGTTTATTATTAATGATAACACTTCATATAATATTGGGATTGTGCATTGTCTTTTGCTTGTGGGAGTTCCGCATGCATTTGAATTTCAGGTTCTGTTGTGGATAGAAGAACAGGAGTGTATTCAAAGAATAAAGCGCAGGAGGAGAAAAGTGGTAGACAAGCTGGAGGAAAAGGAACTTCCCCTGACCGCTTTGCCTCCCCTCTCCCTGCAAGAGAGCAGCTGTGAATAATAATAATTATTATTATTTCTGCTATTTCATATGACACAGCACTCCATAGGAGGTCACCTGGGCTCAAAACTGGGAAGGCACTATGGCAGAAAGAATTTACGGCATTGTCTGCGCAAGCAGAGAGGTGGCTCATGTCCCCAAGTCAGGTAGACAAGTTGTCTGCTTCAAGATACCAACAATACTGGAATGAAAAGGCAGGGAGGCTGAGTTCATAGACTCATAGATTTGAGCCAGCAGGTATCTCAAAGACCATTTCTAGTCCAACCCCTTCATTTTGCCTGGAAAATCATCCTCAAGGTCTCACTGAACTAAGCCTGGATTTCAGGTTCCTTTTTCATTGTGTGCCACAAGACTTTCCTTAAAAAAATCAAAGTTTGTTTTCATGTTAATGTTTAGAGACAAGAAGTCTCTGTCCTATGTTCTAGTACAGAAATGATGAGGACAATGACCTGGAGTTTTGTGTTTTTCTAAGATTTGCAAACCATTTCTGCTGAATTCTGGCTTGCCTTTTTCCTATGGGGAAAATTCTAAATTTTTTGTAGTTGTAGATGGACACATTACCTTTATTTTGTTTATTTTTATGTGGTGCTATGGATCAAACCCAGTGCCCCACATGCACTAGGCAAACGCTCTGCCTCTGAGCTACAGCCCCAGACCTCTCCCAGTGTTTATTTAGTGCTTACTATGTGTTTGCCACTCTGCTAGGTACTCTGGGGGTTTAGAAAAGATTAAGTAAGACCCTTCCCCTGCTCTCAAAGAGCTGGGTGTGGGAGGCAGGACTCACAATGTGAGAACAATGGAAGGCAGTATATGATTCAGAATACAATGAGTAGCACGGGCAATAAATGCTGTAGAAGTTTGGAGGTGTGAGAGAGCTCTGAGAGCTGGTGGGGAGGATTGGGGAGAGTGGGATGTACCCTGGGCTTTGAAGGATGAGTAGGATTGTTTATGCAGATATGGGGGTGGGCACTGCATTTGAATGCATGTATATGCTTGCTTGCTTGGGAGTGCACACAGGTTCACATACACAAATGCACGGATGGGTATCAACAGGTAGCACTGAGGGGACGCTTTCTATGTGCCAGATACTGCATAATGGTCTACAAAATTCAACTCATTGGAATCTGCATATGCCTTTGAATCAGATAATAGAATCTTTCTAAGAATAGATAAGAAATTGAGGCACAGAGAGGCTGAGTAAATTGCCTAAGGTGACAGAGCAAGTAACTAGCATACATGGGATTAGAATCCCAATCCTAGAGACACTTTGTTATTTTACTTAGGTAGGAAGAAATGGAATTTGTGGCTCAGGTGAGGAAATTGACCTGGCTATAGTCACTAAGAATAGTCACTTTGCACACACCAGGGCAGCTAGGCCAAATTCCCAATTAAAGTTCAGCATGGAAACTGGAGGGATTAGAGAAGCCATTTACTGAGTGCTATACCCTCATTCTTACTTTAGAGGTAGGAACTTGAGGTCTCTGAACATTGCATGCCATTGCCAGGCACTACTCCCCAGCTTTGTCCTTAATGTTCCTTGGTTATGTTGCTGAGGATTTAAGAAACACCTAAGGGGAATGAATGAGTGAGCCTCTGAAATCAATTTTTGTTTGTTGTTCTTTATTAATTAGCAGCTGAAGAGCATCTACTTATGGTAGATACTGCAAAATGCTCAGAATTAGACAAGACTACCTTGGCTGTATTTGTCAGGAAAGCCAGACTTGGAAAGGATGGGAGGGCAATGGCTTGATAATACAATAGATTGTATTTTATGTTTTGGGCCTGGCTTACAGCCCAAATCCAAAAATGTTTCCTAAGCAAGGTGCCTGGCAGTGTTTTCCTGGATATTCTTCTAACTCATTGCGAGTCTTCAATAAATATTAAGTCAACATGAGGCAGATTCTAAAGAGATCCTTTTCCTATTCCCTTGTCCCAAGAAATACAAATGCAGTTGATGGGTGGGAAACAACAGTGAAGTGGGGACCCTGCCCCTCTGCACTCACATTGTCCTAGAGGGCTTCTCACAGTTGCTGTCTTGCAGGGAGAGGGGAGGCAAAGCGGTCAGGGGAAGCTCCTTTTCCTCCAGCTTGTCTACCACTGAAGGCAGGTCTGGAGACAGGGGTGAAAAGGAGGTGAGGCACAGGGAGTGGCAGGGGTGAGCAGTGTGGCCGGAGGTACAGGGGAAAAACACAAGACCAGAGCAGGAGAAGAGCAGGGCCAAGAAGACTCCATCCTAGGCACAGATGTGGAGGGGCGGAGCCGTGGCTGGAAAGGTGAGAGAAGACGCCTTCGTGTGGTCCTGCACGGATCTACCATTTCATGACAGAAGGGAGGAAATGGGAAGAGAAGGCCATACCCAGCACACCCCCAAAAGCCACCCTCACTCAGCTGCTCTTCACTAGCCAGACTTATTCATTCCAAGTTAGCGAGGGCCAGTTGAGGGCCTACTATGTGCCAGTTATACAAAGAATTGCCCTGGAGAACAGGGTCACGGGAGGCGGAGTCGGCGAACGCCAGGAGAGGAGTTCTGCACCGGGTTTGGAGGGTGGCTGTGCACGCGTGCAGGCTCCTCGAAGAGTGCAGAAGGGAAGGCCGGGAGGAGGAGGAAGGAGGCGGAGATTGAGCCGCAGGAGGGAGGCGGAGGGAGCGCCTAGGCGAGGCAGGGTGGGAGGTGTGAATGGTGGACGTGGTGGGGGAGTCGGCGGCGGGCGGGAGAGGGGAGAAGGCGAGGCGGGGTAGTGGTGGCCCGAGGACGTGGTGGGTGGGTGGGGGCGAGAGGCTGCACCCGACGGGAGGAGGGACGCGGGAGGCGGCGGCGGCCGCGAGGGGGAGGAGAGAGGGAGGGGAAGAAGGAGGAAGCCAGCGCGGTTGCTGCAGGAGGAGGAAGACCGGGAGGAGGAGCCCTGCGCGACGGCGGCGGCGGCGGCGGCGGCGGTGGCTGCGGCCGCCAGGGGAGCCCAGCGCCCGGGCGCGCGGAGTGCAGGAGCAGAGCGGTGGCCCGAGGCAGGGCCACGGGCCGCGCTGCCGGTGAGTGGAGCCCTGAGGGGCGCGGCGGCCCGTCCCCAGGGCCGGGCGAGAGGCGCGGGAAGATGCGGCGGCGCCGGGGCGGAGGAGGGGGCCGGCTGTAGTCCAGCCCCTGGCTGGCCCGGCCTCCCGCCCTCCCTCTCGGCTTCCTCCCGTCGCTGCCTGCGCGAGGGGGGCAGGTCCCGGGCGGGCCGCGGGCTGAGGGTGGTGCTGCCCGGAGGGCGGGCGGCTGGGGCCGGGGGTGGAGCTGGGGGGCTCGGGGTGTACCCGGGGGCGGGAGGCTGGACCGGGACGGCTCTAAATTGGCTGGAGGGGCCCGTCGGCGGCGAAGTTGCTAGCTGGGGGCAGAGACGGCCACGCGGTTGCAGGAGTAAGAGATCCCCTGTGGAGTGCGTGAGACGAGGACTCCGGCGTCCCTGCCATCCCCGTCGCCCTCCCCGCCTGCCCGGCCCCGCGAGCCCCTCTCCTAGCCTCCGCGTGCCCCTCGCTCTCACCCGCTTTGCCCCCATCCTGCGTTTCCCTCTGGCGGCACTGCCGGGTCCCCTCGGCCCCCCGCCCACACCCTCTCTGCCTCTGGCTTCCCTGACCCCTGCTTGCTTGGCCACTGCCCCTGTTCCCCTTTTCTTCCCTCGCTAGTTGCCCCTCCCTCCCCGCTTCGTTAATTCCCGATGCAATTGCCTCTTTGAGACCTTTTTTTTTTCCTCTCCTTCCTTTTAGATTGGCCAACGGCTCCTTTCAACCCTGCCTCGTTGGTGGCCACTGGAGAAGCGCGGGGGGCTCCCCAGACAGCCGTGGGGACAAGTTAGAGCCAGCACTTTACCCCCGGGCCTCGCGTGTAGATTCCCTTGCCCCGCTCTAGGTGCCCCGGTGTCTGGAGAGGGGTGCGGGGGTGTGCCCTCCTTACATGTTCCACCACCCGGGCAACCCTCTGGGCTCGTGTTCCATCTTGCTCTTGCTTCCTGCACGGTGGTCAAAGGGAACCACTTTGCATCATGTCCCGGTATAGCTACCATAGTCTCCTGGACTGGCTCTATGGGGGCGTGGACCCCAGTTTTGCAGGCAATGGGGGCCCCGACTGTGCTGCCTTCCTCTCTTGGCAGCAGCGGCTGCTGGAAAGTGTGGTGGTCCTGACCCTGGCCTTGTTGGAGATCCTGGTGGCCCTGCGGCACATCCTGAGGCAGACGGAGGACGGTAGGGGTGGCCGTGGCAGCCAGCCACAGCAGGTGACCCAGCGGCCAGAGGAAGGCAAGGAGAGCCTGAGCAAGAATCTGCTCTTAGTAGCCCTGTGCCTGACCTTCGGGGTGGAGCTGGGCTTTAAGTTCGCCACCAAGACCGTCATCTACCTGCTCAACCCCTGTCACCTGGTCACCATGATGCATGTGAGTCTGTTGACTTTTTCCTGGGCAGCCTGAGTGATACGAGTCATTTGTGTGCTCAGGACACTCGGTAGTATAGAGCACCTCAACCCTATGGGAAGTGGGACCCTTAAAATCGATTTTCCAATGAGTGGTTGCCTTTGTTCCCCTTTCAGATTTGGCTTTGCACAATGTGTGGTCAGCCCCACAGTGGAGATGAGGAACCTTGTGTCTCAACCTGAGAACCGTTGGCACTCAGGCACTCAGGCACTCAGGCCAGCTGCCCCTCCTCTCTCTGCCCTAGCCTGGCCTTTCACAAGCAGGAAGTCCTGCCTCAGCCAGGTGCCCATTTTGAATCACATCTGTGGGCCATGGCTCAGCCCTTTTGCCTTTGGTGGTAGTTCCTTTCCCAGTGGCCTGGTGATACTCTTTCCAGAGGTGGTCACATAAGCTTCCTCGTCTCCATTGTGGTACTTTGGGGAAATGCTTTTGAGGGGTTTCTCTTAATAACTCTTTTATTGGGGAGTTTATGTTCTTGGGGTGAGGTCTACCTTTGAGTTTTGAGGCACTGGAGCTGCCCCAGGTTCCTATCAAGTGTTCCCTGAAACAGGCCCTAGGCTGACTCATGAACTTTGGGCTGGTGATCATTATCTGTGGTGAGAGGGTATTTATATTTTGCAAACTTCTTCATCTTATCACTCTCATTCTGTCTCCTGTGGTTATGGTCCAGGGGTGCTAAAAAAGCTGATTTCTTTACCTCCTCAACTTCTACCCATTAGTGAAAACAAAAGGGATTGAAAAGGAAAGTTGCCAGATACATAAAAATAATCTGGGTGAGGACCAAGCGTGAGACTGTCTTTCTGTACTCAGCCTGTGAGTGTGCAGAGAGATGTTCCGAAGCTATAAAATCATGGAGGAGGAGGAGGAGAAAGGGGATAAGGGGAAAGCAATCTGTCTTTAGATTTCAAGCTGTAGAAAACCTGGTGCATTTTCTTTAGGGGCAGTTTTGAAAACCGTCATTAGCATCTTTATTGCTTTTATGTTTGTAGAAGGTTATTCTCAGGAGACCTACGACAACCATGTGTGGGGCAGGAGGTTGAGATTATTATCTCCATTTTATAGCCTTGGCAGCACTCAGGGATGGAAGGTCACTTGCCTGCAGCCAAAAGATGAATTAGCCTCTGGGATGGAAAGTAAACCCACCCTCTGGAGTTGCAAACTGTCAATCCCAAAGAGGGGGTGGCAGTGGGTGGTGGTGCAGTGCCTTGGGAAGGCCTGGGCAGATGAACATGGCAGATGAGCATGCATGGCATTGTCTCCTTGTGGCTCAGATATTTGCTAGCTCTGTCTGCAGTGCCTGACTTCAGTTTTCCAGTCTGTAAAATGTGGTGAATGATTTGTGACCCATTCCCATCTTGCAGATGTGGCAAAGAAGTGTGGATAGCTTTGGGATAAGGAGGCTGTTATTGATTGGGTGACTGTAAGCATGGAATGGAGCTGGAGTGGGCAGCAGTTTTTCAGAAAAGGTTTCTTGGGAAGTGATGCTATTCACAGGAAGTCCAGGGCTGTCCCAGCTAGACCTGCTGTATAAATTTGAGCCAGTCCTCTTTCTTTATTTTTTTTTATGAATGGACTTTTTGTTAATGAGACAGAACAATGCATCTCAGCTACTTCTGTGTGAAGCTGTCAGGATAGGAGTGTTTTTTAGGATAGCAGGTGGTGAGGGTCAGATGGTACCCCCTTTTACAAAGGGGTCTTGAGGCCTTTGACAACCACATATCAGAAGGTCGAAAAGGACTAAATTCAGCCTCACTGGGACTGCTGCTGATGTGATGACATCAAACGCAGCACCATGGTTTTTAGAGAAAAGATTTTTTTTAGAGACTTTTAGAAGACTCAGGAGACCTAGGTATGGCATTAATTGGTTGTATTACTTTAAGGGAAAGTTGTCTTCCTTGGCCTCAGTTTTTCCCACTGGTAAAACGAGGCAGTTGCATTCCCAGCTCTTGACACTCATGTGCTGCGATTCTTCTTATCATAAGAAGTAGATGAGGATGCAACCGAGAGCTAGTCTGAAAGGCTTTTGACCTTCTTGTGCTGAAAAAGAAAACATTTCTTCTCTGTGGAGGTTAGTTAGCCAGTCCCTACTCATCTTTTTTTATTTGTTCTTTTTAGGTATACATGACAGTAGAGTGTAGTTTGACCCATTATACCTACATGGAGTAGAACTTACTCTAATTAGGATCCCGTTCTTGTGGTTGAACATGATGTGGAGTATCACTGGTCAGGTATTCACATGTGAACAGAGGAAAGTTATGTCCAGTTCATTCTACTGTATTTCCTATTTCCATCCTCCTATTCATCTTTTGCACTATGTGTCTTCCCAGTCAAGTAGACTTGGCTCCATCACCCTTGGGGACACTTTTAGAGGATGATGATATTTGGGGGAGAGGTGAATGTTTGGGGGACTATGGACTGATTCCTGTCACCTGTGCTTTTTGTACTGTCCTGTGCTTAACTTAAACTCTGAAGCTGTAAGGTGGGGTATGAGTCATGAATGGAGTCATGCTGAGGAATTTTCGAGCTTCATCAGGATTATACTCCTTTTCTGAATACTCCTAAGTCACTGCTTTACATCACTTATATAGTGACCTCTGGCCTGGCGGGGGGCGGGACCTAGTCTTTGATATCCAACTTCCCATACCTTCTCTGTGGCTTTTCCCTGGAAACCAGACTGTATAGAATTTTTAAAGTTGCTGTGAGTCCTAGAAAAAATTATGGTTGGAAACAATTTTCTGACTTGGTTGCAGCAGTGACTAATGATAATATGTAAGGTTAATAATATCTTGCATTTATCTAGCATTTACCATTTATAAGGCACTTTCATATGCATTATCTTATTTAGGGTTGTGATAGATCAGCTTGGGTCTAGAGAAAGCGATGTTAAAATGCTTCCCATGACTGTCTATATTCCAAGGGCAAGGTATTATATATAAAGAAATGCTTTGACAAGTGAATCAGCTGAATTAGGCTATATTGTAACAGTATTCTGTGGAGTTTAGAAGTCCAGAAAAGGAAAGGAAAATGTTAACTGAAGTAAAAGGAGTAGCTTAGCAAGGGACATTTCTCTCTCTCTCTCTCTCTCTCTCTCTCTCTCTCTCTCTCTCTCTCTCTCTTTCTCTCTCTCTTTTGCAGCTCAAGGAATTGAACCCAGGTTCCCACACATGCTAGGCAGGAACAAGGGATATTTCTGCTGTGTGACTCCCCATTGGCTCTATTTTGGTTTTGTAGAAAGGCCTTCTTCCTCAGACTTACTGTAAGTTTGTAACAAGGGCTACATTGCTTTGGGACAGGAACTAGAGAAGTTGGAGGGAAACTGGTTACTTTCTCTAGCTCCTGATTTTTACTCTGAAAAATATTCATTCTCAGTGCCTTATCACACTGACCCTTGTCCTAGCCATGCTGCTGTTGGGTGACTGCCAACTATAGTAGCATAAGAAAGGGCAGTACTTATATCTGAATTATTCTTTTCTTTTAAAAAATGCCAAGTTTTTAAACTTTAATTAATTAATTAATTAATTTATATGTGGTGCTGAGTGCCCATGTGCTAGGCAAGCATTCTACCACTGAGCCACAACCACAGCCCTGAATTATTCTTGATTACTGTTCCTGATGCTGGGTTTCTTTTTGGTCTCATCTGATTTGTTAGGGGTCCTGGGACCATAGACTGATAGAGGGTTGTAGGATTAAAGTAGCACCATATCAACTCAGCTACAGCCTGAGATGTTTAGGGGTTCTCAAGATCAGCAAGCGTCAAGGATAGAATGCCACCGTTAACACCCCTTACTGAATATATGTGGTGTCTGCTAACTGTACCAGTAAGCATGGCCAGTCACTCCCCCTTTGCCCATGATTTTGGCAGGTATGGGTGACAGGAATGAATGTACTGATTGTGCTCTTTACCATAAATCTCCTTACAATTAGCTGCAGAGATGCTTTGAGATGTGAGCTACTGCAGTGGGAATCTGGGTTTAGCAGGAAGAGAGTCCCGTAGCTATTTAAATCTTAAAAATCATGTGCAGGTATGAATATATTAAAATGAATCCCACTATTTTGCATAATTATGTACCAATAAAAATTTTAAAAATCAACTGCAAAAAAATAGTAACCAATTCACAAACGTGAATAAACAAAATTAAGAACTATGATGAAAATACATTTATTTAGGATTTAGTGACTTTTTCAGACTAGTTTTATTTAATTTTTTGAACTTATAAAGACTATTTAAATAAACTGAGTCCTTGGACTTTAAAAAATTCTACATTTTCTTAGTAGAAGGGTTAAAATGCCAGTTTGGCAAAAATATTAGTGGCCTTAATTTAATGACCTTGTATCTTCCTTGAGTCCAGTTATGTTGTTTTTGTCTTAAGAACTTAATGAAAAGCTCCTATTTTGGATGTCTTGTTTAACTGTCCAATTCCTGTTGGTTTTCTCTGTATCTGTGCCAACATCTCCTGGTTAGGCATTGGGCTTAGCAGAGCATACCATATGCCATTTAACCCTTAATGTCTATATGCATAAATCCAGGTTGGACATTTGGCAAATAATAGTTGATGCTATTGTTGATACTAGCTACTAGTTTTTTGCCAATAATACTGAGCCTCATTCTTTTTTAGAGTTGCCACTCTTACTTGACTTTCTGTCTTCATTACAATAAATTAGAAGTTGGTTTTCCACCAATTATGACTTAACTGCTTTGGGTTCACTGTTTGATTTTCTTACTTTCCCCTTCCTTGCTAAAAGTGTAGAATGGCTTGTACTCAAAAACTCCTAAGCTTTTGGTGACATCCTTTGCAACTCAGTAGATACACACTGGTGCATTCCAGTTACCCTGTGATGGATTTGTTTTGGAGAAAACCTGACGGAGTTGAGAACTAGACTTTCTCTTTTAACCCCTTTACTTCAGACCAGACACATACCTCCTCATTCTCCATCTGTTGTCTGGAGCACTGATTACTGTTCCTGCTTGGAGTCGACATTGGTGGGTAATGGGTACATTGAGGGATCCAACCATCTGCTGACAGCTTATCAGATGAACTGTGTCCTGTGTCATCAATCTAGGGGGATGGGAGAGGATGATATTTATAGGGGCCTTGGCAGTGAGGCATGCTATTCCTTTTTAGTTGGTTTTATTTCTCCCCCTTCAAAGAAAATTTGCAGAGAATTTTCTCATCTTTCATTGTTAGTCTTTTGGGGGTGCCTGTTGTAAAGAGAGGTTGTGTGGATTGGTGGATTAAATGAAACACAGATAGCACTGGGATTTAAAATTATGATACTTCTTTTGCTCATGACTTGCTATGGGAACTGGAGCAAATTATTTAACCTTTTCCTAGCCTAGTCTTCTCCATGAAATGGGCCACATGGAAACAAAGCATTTTAATCCTCTGACGAACTATGTGATCACTTAAATGGAGAAGCTGGGCATCTGGGTGTGGAAGTGCCTGCCTGTAATCCCAGCTGCTGAGGAGGCTGAGGCAGGAGGATCAGGGGTTCAAAGCCAGCATCAGCAACTTAGTGAGGCCCTAAGCAACTTAGCAAGACCCTGTCTCAAATAAAAAATAAAAAGGACTAGGAATGTGGCTTGGTGGTTAATGGATTTAATCCCCAGTACCAAAAAATAAAACCACAACAAAACAAAACAAATCAAAGAAACAAACAAACAAACAAAAAACAGAGAAACTGGGCAAAGCTGATTAACACTGACAGATGACCAGTGCAGTTTTACTGCAGATTCAGACTAACAAACCTCAT
Source organism: Sciurus carolinensis (assembly GCF_902686445.1). Classification (NCBI taxonomy): domain Eukaryota; kingdom Metazoa; phylum Chordata; class Mammalia; order Rodentia; family Sciuridae; genus Sciurus; species Sciurus carolinensis. The sequence continues at coordinate 91,176,656 of NC_062232.1, forward strand.
CTCCATTTCACCTTTCTTGATAGCTACTACAAGTCATTCCTGTAATGATTTCAGTTGCTTTTCTCTGGATCCTTGCCCATGTCCGCATACTCTTGTAATACACAGCATGCAAAACTGGATGCTGTAACTCTTACTAGAGGTCCAGCCTGCACCAAGCAGGGAGGAAAGATTTTCTCCCCAGCCTTTTCATGCCATGCACCTGTTACTACAACACAGCATTACGCTTGCTTTTAAATAACCGTATGTTGCTGGCTCCTACTCAGTGGATGATCCACAGGCTCCCTGGAATTTTGTCCCTTTGCCATAGATGTGCCACCTTCTTCTCAGTCTTTGTGGGATTTCTTTTGGATCCCTTTCCTCTCTAAGTACTCTTCTGAAGATTCTCTGTGAAAACTTTTTAGTTGATTCTGACCTAAATCCAGTTATTTGTGTTATTCTGGAAACATCTTTTGGCCTCCTTTTCCAACCCTTTGACTACTTCTTGGAGTATTGGGTTCAAGGACTGGTGGTACAACTCAGCAGTGGATTGTGTACTTAGCATGTGTGAGGTCCTGGTCTTTATCCTCAGTACCACAAAAAAATGGTTCTTTAATGTCACCTTTGTGTGTGTGTAGTAATTTTGTGTTTGGCTCAGTTGCCTGTTTTTACATGTTTCTTCAGTCTCTACTGTTAACAGGAGCAGTTTTTACAAGGAAAGTCATACAGCAGTGTAACTCCCTGCAGAGCTGGATATAATACTGTGCATGTACATTAATTGTTTAATATGTGCTAGATAATGATGACTGACTTGAGAGATGGAGCTGAATTTTTGCTTTCCTTTTTTTCTTTCCCCTCTGGTGGTCCTGTCTGTGTTCCCTTGAGGCCTCATGGAAACAGTTCCTATGTCTATTGTGCCCATAAGAGAAGCTTTACGTCGGTTTTTTTGAAATAGAGGCGAGAGGCAGTCTCAGCTACAGCTCACATCTTTTTGTAGAATTTCCATCACAAAGAACTGGTTATTAAAACTGTAGCCCATTCTCACCCAAAGTATCTGTTCACTTTCATCTCAATCAGGAAATTACGCTGTTTGCTCTAGGTCTTAATCCCTTGGGAGACATCTGGACATGCCAACTTTCTTCTGTAATATCATATAAATAAAAAGAATGTTATTAGGTCAGTGACTCCCTTTTCTTCTTTCTTCCCTTCTGTACTTTTCAGTGGGTATCTTATTGTCAATATGGTTTATTGAAATACTCTGTACAGGGAGCACCAGTTTTCTAGCTTCTCCTAGTCTTTTGTATCTTTTTCAAATGTAATTTTTTTTTTGGTGGTACAAAGGATGGAACCCAGGGTTTTGTGCATACTAGGCAAATGCTCTGCCGTGGAGCCACATCCCCAGTCCCAGTCTCCCCCATAACTTGTGTTACATTGAGAGTACCTTGTCTCAGATGTTCTTCTGCAGGTAACTGACTGAGTGGACCCTAAGAAACTATGAGTGTGGAGAGCACTGATTGGTGAATTCCTTTTGTGAAAGAAATGTTTGGAAGTTGCTTGTATGCAGATGCTTGGCTCCCTGCATGGCCATTCTGAGCCTGTTCAGGGTAAGGATGGGAATCTGCTTTTTATAACGAGCCTCTTGGTAAATCAAATGTTGGTGAGCCTTGGACCCTCTTTGAGAGACATTATCTGCTGGCTAAAGTATTAGGCAGGAAGTTGACTCAAGTGCTTCTCCCCATTGGTGTGAGTCTAGGTGGCCCGTGGGTAAGGCATTTAGTCTTTTGGAAACACCATCATGTAGGTGTTAGATGGTGTGGTTCAAATTAGAGGTTGAGCTCCCCCAGTTATTGCAGGGTGGGTTTTAAGGTTGTTTAGAGTACCATGGGTTATGTCATCAGAGTTATTTCAAGTAGGCCTCTTTTGTCCCTTCAGGTCCTTCTACATTCCCTCCCTACCAGTCTCTAAGATCTGCAGGGACTAACAAGAGGGAATGTTGACACCTGGTTGTTACAGGTTAACTCTGTTTTCAAGACTCTTGTTTGAAATGCTCATGGGAATTAATTTATTTTGGCATTCAGTCAACAGATGTTCACTGAATGCCTGTTATGTGCCAAACATTGGAGCCAGGCACTGGAGATTCAAAGATAAATAAGAATCAGTCTTTGCTCTTGTGTTGCTTACAATTGAGATGAGACAGACAAGAAAACAGATCAACTAAATTACAGTATTACATGCACAGTGACAGATTTGAACAAAACATAGAGGGCCAAGGGTCTTTTTTTTTTTTTTTTCTAGTGCATGTAAGGAAAGCTTCCTAGAGGGGGTGCCATTTGAGCTGGCTCATGCAGGCAGCATGTTAGCTCCATGAGAACAGGGACTCTTCTTTGTCTTGTGTTCTGTTCCAGTGCCTAGAACAGGGCCTGGCTCTTATAGGTGCTCTACAGATGTGTGTGCATGAATGAGAGCAGTGGAGGAAAGAAGGGAATTTGAGGCGTAAGAGACAGTGTGTGCATAAGGCATAGAGTTGCTTTCTTCTTCACAGGAAAGTGTCTCAGCTGTAACCTGGAGTCATTTGCATCTTATTACAGGGGGCGCATTTCTTATTTCTCTCTCAGTAAGCCAAGTGAAACCCTAGGAATGCTCTGTCATCTCTGGGATGTTGATAAGAGAACCGCAGATGTTCATGAATTCTCAGTAGGCGACCTTGCAAGATAGAAAATTGTGTTCTCTGTTTTGTCCCAAGGAGGGCCCACACTGTCAAGGCCAGATGCATGGAACATTGAGGTTAATGAGCAAACATTAAATATGGAGAGTTAGGGTATTGCACATGCAACCAAGAGATGATTTTTAGTGGCTTACGGGATAGTTGACACCCCGATAGCAGAACTGAGGAAATATGGTGGGCATGGGCATGGGCATAGGCGTGTCTTCCTTCCTTTCTTTCCTCTCCCTCCTTCTGTTTTTTCCTCTCTCCCCCTTCCTTTCTTGTCTTTCTTCCTTTTCTTCTTTTTTTCTTCTTTCTTTTTTCTCTGAGATTGTGCTCTTTTTATCTCTCTTTTTCATATTCTGTGTTTCCAAGTTGCTCCACCTGACCCACCCCACCCAAGTTGCCCTCCTTCCAGAGTATTCTGAGCTCCAAAATAACCCCTTCAACATTTGAAGTGCCCATTCATCAGAGGAGGTGTGACACCATGAGAGAATTGGCAGGAAAGCAATCTCATTGAAGAGGTTGACAATGAAGTGGGACTGGCACATGGACAGACTCTGCTGGGCATCAGGGAGAGGATGAGTTTAGAAATGGCCTTGTTACCTAAACTTATCTCTAATTGGTGGACTGTATTGAGTGTTTTTGAGCAGGTGGCTTTCCCTTGATCCTTGTCCAAGTCTTGACCTCTTTCCTCCACTTGCCCCCTAAACAGGAGAACAGGGTCATCAGTGTCTTTCCACCCTATTTGCTGACCCCCAAGGTATATTAATTTAAGTGCCACTCCAAGGTGCCTTGGATGCAGCAGTTAATTCTACAGGCATGGGGAGGACACCTCCTCTTCTGGATACCAGTGCTTTGTGCCTACTTAGCTCTTTCCTAGCTGCATGGGGCAGGGCTTGCACATCTGTCAGTGCATGTTGTGTTAAAACACTTGGAACTGTTGCCAGCCTGAGATCCTGAAGGGGAGGGTTTGGGGGCCCCTTGGTTGGTTTTGTTTCCTGTATAGTAGCTGCTGGAGGAAATGCTAGAGGGAGGAAGGTAGCATGAGTCTTGTCCTGGGTTGGGTGGTTCTGAGGGAAGGAAGTAGATGGCAGACAGGAGGTGAGAGAAGATTGGCCGGTTTGGCAGAAACAGTGCAAGCTCCGGCCTGTGGCAAGTGTTTGGGTGGGTAGTGGAGTGAGGAGTGAGATCATCTGCAGGGGAAGGGAGGAAAGGAGAGGGGAAGTATGAGTCCATCTTCATTCCATCCAGTGCTTTCAGCCTCCCATCTCATCACACATCAACAGTGGTATCAGCTGGAGTGTATTTTGCCTGTGAGTTGAATCGCCTTTGCCAGTCGACCAGCTGTGTTTGCAGAAAGACTCTGGCTGACTGTGCTTTGGCTGTTGCTAGCAAAGAGACATTTCATTCAGGTACTGATTAAATAAGGCGCAGAGCCAGATTGCACATTAAGGCCCTTAACTATGGCTCTGGGAGCCCTGGGTAAACACTTATTAGATGTTCTGGGCAGAATTAGCACAGGCTGGTGGTGAGGTGTATCTTCAGAAATCAGGTTGAGGGGAAATGGGGATGAGGAGACACTTCTAGAAAGAGGTTTGATCATCTTTTTCTAGATTAACCAGACCTAAGTTCCTGGCATGCATAAAAGAGCTAGACAGGTGTCCTCATTGGCATTTACTTCCCAATTTCTTGCAAGGATTCCGCAGGTCTGGATTGGGACACAGCAGAGATCTTGACTAAATAGGGCACTTGAAATATCTTCTTTTCCTAATGCAAGTAAGTTCAGTTTAGTGGAGAGAGCTTTTGGATCACATTTCCGGGTTTGTATTTGGGCTCATCACCATGTGATCTCAGGCATGTTATTTAATGGCTCTGAATCTCAGTTTCACTCATCTATAAAATGGGAATACTATAGTACTTACCAAATAGGATTGTTATGAGGATTAAATGAAATAATTTAAATAAAGATTTGAGCAGAAGTTCTGACTGATTCTGTGCACTCAATAAATGTTAGCAAGTTTTAATAGTGGTAATGGCATTACACTACATTTCAAGGAAGCAGAAGTACACTGGGCAAGAATACAGGCTCTGAGTTGGTCAAGACCTGGGTTCAAATCCCCCCACTGGCTCATAAACCTGGGCAAGTTTACTCAACCTCTCAGCCAGTTTCCACATTATAAATGGAATAATCATACTTAAACATACCAGACTTCTTGTGAGGACTGATAAAAGTGAGAAAATATTAGGAAAGCACTTGGGATATCTGGCACATAGTACACATGCAAATATATTTTAGCTGTGATGATGACAGCAGTCACCACCACTGCCACCATGATGGTAATGATGACAGCCATTGTCATTAGCACTATGGCCACTGCTGCCAGCTTGGGTGCCTGGTATTGGGATAAAATGGTAGGGATTTGAAAAGGAAGGTAGATTTAAGAACCTCTGGCTGGGAATATAGGTCAGTTGGTAGAGTTGCTGCCTCCCACGTACAAGGTCCTGGGTTCAATCCCCAGCACCCCCCCAAAAAAAAAAAAAAGAAAAAAGAAAAGAAATCTTCCTTGCTATCTTTGTTTCATGCAAAGGGCAAAAATTCTGGTTCTGTGATCTCTGAGGGGCAGAATTGTGTGACCCTTTGAAGCCTAAGAACAGTTTTATGGATAATGTGAAGGTTACCTTAAGTTACCCAGTCCTTTTCAAAGAATTTGGATGTAGCTCTCAATGGTAGGAGGCTTGGCTTAATTATTGGTGTTCTTATCAGTGATGACTCCCATGGTGCAAGCTGCCTTGAGGTGGGTAGTCCATGAGACCAGCGAGTAGATGAGAAGTGTGAAAGGTGGTTTGGGGTGGGTAGGGTGGGAAGAGACAGATGAATGAGTTTACTTTTTTCATTAATGTCTTAATTGAGGGAAGTTCAACATGTTCCTTCATCACCCCGTTACCAAGGTCAGGTATTATCAGAGGAGAAAGGCAGGTTATTTATTTATTGATTGATACTGGGATTGAACCCAGGGTATTTAATCACTGAACTACATCCCCAGCCACTTTTTAATTTTCATTTTGAGACAGGGCCTCACTAAGTTGCTGAGGCTGGCTTTGACCTTGAGATCCTCCTGTCTCAGTCTTACAAGTTGCTGGATTATAGGCAGCACCACTGCACCCAGGTATTATTTATTTATTTTTTTGCAGTGCTCAGGATCAGACCCAGGGCCTTGTGCTAGGCAAGTGCTCTACCAAGAGCTACATTCCCAGCCCCCAAAGCTGGTTTTGTTTTTGTTTTGTTACCAGGATTGAACCCAGGCATATTCTACCACTGAGCCAAGTCACATCCCCAGCATTTTTTAAAAAATATTTTTTAGTTGTAGGCAGACACAATACCTTATTTTACTTATCTATTTTTATGTGGTGCTGAGGATTGAACCCAGTGCTTCACACATGCCAGGCAAGTGCTCTACCACTGAGCCACAACCCAGCCCCCCAGCATTTTTTATTTTCTATTTTGAGACAGGTTTCACTAAGTTGTCCAGGCTGTCCTGGAACTTGCAATATCCTGCTTCAGCCTCCAGAGTTGATAGGATTACAGGTGTGGGCCCCCCATGCCCTGTGAAAGACAGGCTTCAAGTGGATCAATATCTTAGCTGAAGGAGATGCACAGTACTGTGCACAGTGCTGCTTGGGTGAGCCAATTTCATTGTGTCTTTCCTCACACATCAGCAAATGGACAGAAAAAAATACACAGTGCCTCCTACATCTCTGGAACAGGGTAAACCTCACTTTTCAAGACCTGGTACTGTGGCCAGGTAATCCCGGTGACTTGGGGGCTGAGGCAGGAGAATCTCATGTTTAAGGGTAGCCTCAGCAACTTAGTGAGGCCCTGCAGCAAAATAATAAAAAAAGGAATGAGGATGCAGCTCGTGGTAGAGCACCCTGGGTTTTTTTACTCCAAAGCCTGTAAAAAGACCTGTGATTGGTTTCAGAATAGACTATGCTCGAGGCCTAAGCCATCAGACACTAGAGGAGGGCCCCCTTTAAGGACAGTGTTCCAGGGTGTAGACCTTTTTCAGGTGACTTTATGGCCTGGGCTTAGGGGCCCTGCCTAGGCCCTGGGCGATTCCAAGCATTGTAGGTAAACAGGCAGTTACTTGGTCTTGGAGTTGAGGATTGAGAAGGCTACGGTCATGTTTCTGTAATAATCCTGGTTCCCTGGAGAGAGGGTTTAGAGGGCACATCTAAAAGAAACAGCAACCCAAAAACAGACCTCGTCGAAAATTAGCTATGGGAATTTGCTGCGCCAAGACCTAAGGAAGTTGGCAACAAGGGTCCTCTTCCTACCAGCACTTGTTTCCTTAGTTTGCATTTGTTAAGTTTCCTTTTTAAGCTTCAGGCACTGAGTATGCATGCTTGTCCCTTTTAGCCTGCACTTTCTTCGATGCACGTCCGCAGGAATGTCGCTGAGGGTCACATGCTCAAGGCCTCATTATCTTCAGCACCTTCACACTTGGCCCCTAGGGCAGCCTGCTGCCACTTCACATGGACATTGCTCCCTATTTCCTGGGCTCCAGTCCCTGGGAAAGAAGGACAACCCTGAGGAAAAGGGCCTGGTTTTACCTTGGGGTCTCTGTTCTGCTGCGTGGCAGCTCACTCAACTCTGCTTGTAGTCCAGATTTAGAATAGTCCCCCAAGCCAAGCCACTGTCATTGTTTACTTTTAGGGTTTCTGGCCAGTGAGCAAAAAGAACTGTTTGACCCCTAGTGACCCTAGCGCTGTGACTGCCCTCCCTAGGCAGGGCTTTTAGGAGGAGTACTATCTTGGGTGAAGGAGTCAGGATGACCTTTTAGGTCAAGGCTACTTTAGATTCATGGAGAAGAATGTGAAGCCCGTCATCTTGCAGGGTCTCCTGACTGGCTGGGTGGGTTTGTCCATATCTCACAGCCAGTGCTGTGTTTGCTCAGATGGACACAGGTTGAAACCAGGCTAGGATCAGCTTTCCAAATGTCTTACTCCCTGCTTTGGGTCTGTCCTGAAAAACAATTTGTAAAGTACATTGTAGTCTGCACCTGTTTTTTTTTTTTTTTTTTTTTAAATCCCTCTTTTGCTCAGTCAGTTAGAGAACTGGGATTCAGTCCTGGCTCCTGCCACTTGCATTCTTCCTTTGTGTCTCCCCTTGGCGTGGGGTTCTGATTTTCCAGTTATAACTGTCTGTGGATTTCAAGGGCCCTGCTCAGTTGGGGCCTCCCTCAAACGTAACAGATTCAGATGTGCAAAAAAGATCGAATTTTGGAGGAAGAGCTGACTAATTTTTGGTTATCTTGTATACTCTGTGGAAAGTTAGTAGCAATGGTGATCATAATACTTGTAACATTTTTGAGCACTTATTAAATATGCCCCGGACATGGTGCTCAGTCTGCTGGTATATTACCTCATTTGCAGCCTTCCATAAAGGTCATTTTATTTTATCTAATTCTTTGTTTTGCTTCTAGCTCATTTCCCCTTTTGTTGACTTGTAGACACAGGATGTTCTGGCAATACTTTCTCATATTGTTGAAACAGCAGAGTGATGTGAAGTCAAAGCTGAAGAAACTTCAGAGATTAGCTCAAGAGATCGCCTTCCTCCCTTCTCATTTTCCCCTGAGACCCAGAGAGGTAAAGTGATTGCCCAAAGTCACACAACTAAGTAGAAACAGAACTGTGTCTCCTGACTTCTAGATTGGTGTCTCACTGTAATGCCACACATGGCCTTTCTATCCATAACCATTGCAGCATAAAAAAGAAACTGGATCTTGTTCTTATCTACTTAGAGAAATGGAAATCTTGTGGTTTTGGTGTTTTTGGTAATGTAGGAGATCGAATCTACAACCTTACACATGCTAGGTAAGCTCTCAACCCCTGATCCGTTCCTCCTGCCCCAGAAATCTTATGTTTTTTTGAAAATTATTGTTCATTGCATTATGTTTTGGGGGAGGATACTGGAGATGAACCCAGGGATGCTGTCCTACCATGATACATCCCGACCCTCTTTATTTCTTTTTTTTTGTTGTTCTTTTTAGCTATACCTGACAGTAAAGTGTATTTTGACCTATATACATACATGGAGTATAACTTATTCTAATTAGGATCCCATTCTTGTGGTTGTACATGATGTGGATATTTCATTTCTTAAATTAATTTTGAGATAGGGTCTTACTAAGTTGCTGAAACTGTCCTCAAATTTGCCATCCTCCTTCCTCAGACTCCTGAGTCCCTGCTATTATAGGCGTGCCCCAATATGCCTGGCTTCCATTACAGTCTCAAAAGTGAGGATCCTGGGCTACAGGCCACCTGTCTACATGACTGGTGTAGTGACTGCTTTTTCAATTGGGTTTTTCTGTCTCTGATTCCTCTTTTCACAGAGGATGCTGGTTATCGTGCCATTATTGCTTGCTGCTTGCCCTGGACAGGTGGTCCAGGGAGACATGTATGCAAATGAGCCTGTGTGTAGAGTCAGTCAGACCTGCCTGCAGATATTGGTTATTTAGAAATGAAGCCCATTCAGTGAGGATATAAACTAAGTTCATTACTTCCTCCAAATAGAGACCTGCACCTGATATTAATGAACAAACTGAGACTCCAGGGCAACAGATCAAAATCAAAATCCAGAACCTTTGTATAGCCAATGCAACAAGGGCCAAAAGAAGAAAAAGTTCAAAATATCCTGCCAGCCCAGTGGGAGAGGTCACTTCATGTTGCCAAACAATTGGGAGTGCTAGAAGGAATGCTGGATTATGTGTTGTAGGACCTGGGTCCTAGTTGTAGGTTCATAATTAACTGGTTGACAAAACTGTAGTTTGGCTGGCCAGGTAGCCTGTCTATGCCCTAATCTTATATAATAAGTAAGAATGTAGTGTACTACTTGGTGTGCAGACTCTAGACCCACACTAGCATGGTTCAAATCACAGCTCTGCTGTTTTCTAGCTGTGTGGCTTTGGGTAAATTAATTGACACCTCTGGACCTGATTTTTTTTTCTTTTCTGATATTTTCAAAGTTCATTATTTTACTGTTTGTTCCACATAAATATACCTCCTGTCTCTCGGCCTGTTTTCTTATCTGCATAATGGGGATAATTTTAGTATCTATTTTGTGGAGTTCTTGTGAGGACTAAGTGCATGACTGCATGTAAAGTGTTCAGAATAGTGTGGTGCATAACAAATGTTTAGTAAATATGAGCTAGGGTTGTTCTCATCTGTAAGATAGGGATGATCTCTACCCTCTTTTTGTGGTGCTGGGGATTGAACCCAGGACCTTGTACATGCGAGTCAAGCATTCTACCAACTGAGCTATATCCCCAGCCCTTTTCTCAGAGAGTAAACACCAGTCAACATCTTTTGAGAGTGTGAGCATTCAGTGGTTTATTAACCTTTATTTGCATGCTCAGATGCTGATGGATACTTCCTTGGTAGTCTGGCAGAAGGGAGAATGGTGTCTTTATATAAGACTGGGTAAATGCTGGGGACATCAAGCAACATAGAACCTGCTTTTATCTCCCAGTGCCCTTCAGAGACCTTGTAAACCATGCATCCCCAGAAAGTGGTTGGAGTGTTTGGAAATAAAAACAAGGACTGTTATGATACTCTTCCTGGAATGCTCCTATCTTAGTTAATGGCCTCACAGTCCATCTAGTGACCCAGGTTAAATCCCTTGGGAGCTTTGCTAACTTTTCTTCCCCCTCCTCCCCCGGTTTATCATCATAGTCTGAGTCATCTTGATTCTGTCTTTCATTATCTCTTCCATCTGTCTCTTCCTTCTTTCATTCCTCTGCCCTAGTTGTTCTTGTTTATCATCATCATCATCATCATCATCATCATCATCATCATTATCATCATTATCATCATCATCTGTCTTATTATAGCAGCCTCCTGACTGATCTACCCTCCTCAAGGCATCTTCCTGCCCCATCTTTTGCACAACTGCAGAATGATACAAGTAAAACGTGTGTTGGGTCTTGCCATTCCTTTCCTCAGAAGCCTCCAGTAACTCCCCATTGCCTTCAGCAGGGATGGCACATACAGAGATACATACTTTATGGTATCCCTGGCCAACTGTGCTAATCAGCTATAGGCATGCTTTCCCGGGAGTACTGATGTAGGTTCAAATTCTTTTCTTAGCATAGCTTTCTAGACAGTCACTTATCAGTTAGCCAGAGCTGCCACATAGACTGACAGATAAACCCTTTACGGGATTCAGGATCTTCTATGCTTTTACTTCCAACATTTTCCACATTGTCTTCTAGTATCTATTTTTGTGGCATTGGGGATGAACCCAGGGTGCTCTACCACTGAGCTATATCCCTAGCCCTTTTTTAATTTTAAAACAAGGTCTACATTTCCCAGGCTAACCTTGGACTTGCAATCCTCCTGTCTCAGCCTCCAGTGTTGCTGGAATTATAGGGTTGCACCACTGTGCCTGGGTGTTCTAGTTCATTCTTCCATTTTCTTGATCTAGCCATGTGCACTACATACTTCTTCAAGTTTATACTTTGTTTATGCTGCACCCCAACCAGAAATATTTTTTTTTCCTGTTGAAATGCTAGTCATCATTCAAGGCTCAGCTCAGACACTCCAAGTAAAGTTGTCTTCTAGCCTCCAAGCCAAATTTAGTCACTCTGTCTATTTGGCCTGATATTATGTAATTATTTATGTATCTTCCCATTTCTTTAGAGTATGTGTTCCCTAAATGCAAAGTCTATGATTTTGGGGGCTGGGGAGATAGCTGGGGGCTGGGGAGATAGCTCAGTCGGTAGAGTGCTTGCCTTGCAAGCACAAGGCCCTGGGTTCGATCCCAGCACCGCCAAAAAAAAAACAAAAAAAAAAAAACAAAGTCTATGATTTTTATTTATTTTCTAGTCCCCACAACTTCTGGTTCATTCTAGACTCCTAATTTTAAAAAGAAATTTAAGGGAGACTAGTCCAGTTCCTTTGTTTTCAGAGGGGTACACTGTGAGTTAGTTAGAGCAAAAGGTCATGTGTTCATTTTCTGATTCTTTTAAGTTTCAGATGTTTGAGACATGGAGGCTGGAATGTCCCACAGGCAAACTGAGTTGTGCTTGGGGCTAGAAATGTCCATTTAGGAGGCATTTTGTTAGAGAAGATAAAGGAGAAAATGAGGGCATCTTGCAAGCTGGAGAAGAGAAAGAACAACATTCTGGGAAATGTCTACTTTTGGAAGGCAGAAAGAAGGCTCAGTGAAGGAACAGTCATTGAGGTAGTAGAATGAGGCCCAAGAGCGGAAGTTGTTTCAGGAAACAGGAACTAGTCCTCCATGTCATGTGGGATAAAGAGAATGAGACCAATGAGGGACTGAGGAAAGACCTGGCCCCTGTGGCCAGCTTCCCTACCCATTTCTAAATATTTACTTTATAAATGTTAATGTGTGAAGACTTATATGGAAAGCCATTTATAGCATCAGTATTGGTAAATAGAGAACTTGGAGAACAGCTCATCAGTAACAGAATTGGTAAATATGGACAATGGAGTATTGGCCAGCCTTTAGAAAAGGGACGGTGAGTTGGCATGGTGGCACATACCTGTAATTCCTGGGACTTGGGACTCAGGAGGCAGAGGCAGGAGGATCACAAGTTCAAAGCCAGCCTCAGCAACTTAGGGAGGCCCTAAGCGACTTAGTAAGGCCCTGTCTGTAAATAAAAAAATAAGAAGGGCTTGTGATGTTGCTCAGTGGTAGGGTACCCCTGGGTTAACTCCCCAGTAGCCTCCCTGCAAAAAAAGAAAGAATGAGGCTAATGTGTATATTCACTTTGAAAGATATTGACAATATTTAGAATTTTTTAAAATCTAGTTTCAAATAATAGGCATGATAGAAACCCATTTTCTGAAAAACCCAACCAATTCTTTTATGTATGCATATTATGAGCATATTGTGAAAGTCTAGAAGAATCCATATCAAATTGTGCTTACTCCTGAGTGATTAAGGAAAGGGAACACTCTCACTTATTACATACATTTCTGTGTTGTTTGAAGTTAAGTACAAATTAGTAATTAAGAAAAATACTTAAAGAAACAAAGGAGGCTGGGAGTATAGCTTAGTGGCAAAAACACATGCTTAGCATGCATGAGGCCTCTTTGGGTTCAATCACCAGCACCAAAATAATATATTAATAAGTAAATAAATAAAAAAAAGAATGGAGATGATTGGCAGTCTAGAGGTATAGTTTAGTAAAAGAGATTCAATGGATGAAGGAAGCTAACTCACAAAAGGTGATTTGGCAACTGAGATAACATCGTGTGCCTGGGGAGCGGGTGGGGGTGAAGTTGGGCAGGGCCTTGGAGAGGTTATGCTGGATTGAGGCAGTTAGTCATTGCCAGGAAGGAAGTTCAGCTGAAAGGAGAGGGAATAAGTAGAGTAGCTAAGTGGCCAAAAGACAGGCAGAGGCTGATTAAAAAGGAATTAAAAAAGCAAACCTCTATGAGTCTGTGTGTGTGCGTGGGTGCGTGTGTGTGTGTGTGTGTGTGTGTGTGTGTGTGTGTGTATAAGAGAGAGAGAGAGAGAGAGAGAGATTCAGTGCAGAGCTGCAGAGGGAATAGGGAGTGCTTATTGCCTTGAGGAAACATCAGTATGAAGCAGGGAAGAGGGCTGTTTCAGAAGGGACATGATATGATACAGCACTTTGAGCTATAGGGAATCTTCCAGAAAAGAATTGAGATTGAGATTTTTTCTTCTTCTTTTTTTTTTTTTTTTTTTTTTTTTTTGGAGGGTACTAGGTATTGAACTCAGAGTAGCTTAACCACTGAACCACCCCAGGCCCCTTTATATTTTATTTAGAGACAGGGTCTTGCAGAGTTGCTTAAGATGTTGAGACTGGCTTAGGACTTGAGATCCTCCTGCCTCAGCTTCCCAAGCTGCTGAGTTGACAAGTATGTGCCACCATGCCTAGCAAGAATGAGATTTAAAACCAATTAAGCCTGGGCTTAATAAATAGAACAGTTGGGACACAGGGAGGACTGGCTGATTCACCTTATCTGACTAACTAAAGTTAAGAGAGCCCTGAGCCCCTTTTAAGTTTGGGTTACTACAAATGCTTTGACCATGGCAGTGTATCTTATACTGGCTCAGAGAATACTGTGGTGAGTGATTGAAATGGAATTTTTGTGACTCCTGCTGCTCTCCAAGTCGTCTGCAGGACCTGCCAATAAGTTTGGATCTAGAAATGGAGATGGAGAACTTGGAAGCCAGAGTCTTAACCCTGGACCTCTCGGCACCTGGGACAGTATGAAATAAAAAACCAGCCAATGCCTCCTCTACCCCATTTTGAAATAATTGGTCTGCAAGGGGGCCTGGACATAGTCGTCTTTTAAATCTCCTCAAGTAATTCTAATATGTAAACTGGTTAGGAATCACTAGTGCAGAGGACTGGTTCAATATGTTCTGAGCCTAAACTGGCCCCTAGAAGCCTGTATATATGGGTGTACGCGTGTGCACTGAATTACATGCAAATATAGCTGTTTCCTTCTCTGAACTGCCAAAGCCTTTTGGAAGCACTGCTAGTCAAGTTCTTCTCATCGTATGCTAGTTAACTATTCATCTGTCAGAAGTGATCTGAGCGGGGCTAGGACTAGCTCAGTGGTAGAGCACTTGCCTAGCATGTGTGAGACACTGGGTTCCATGCTCAGCACCACATAAAAATAAATTAATAAAGGTATTGTGTCCATCTACAACTAAAAAATATATTAAAAAAAAGTTATCCAGAGTCTATGATGTAAAATTCTAGAGTTCTCCATAATAGTATCTTCCTTGTAGCTGCCTTTCTGGGCCTTGCACCAGACTAGGTCAATTGACTCACTCTGAATCATAAAATTTGTTGTATACTTGCAAGTGCTGAGGCACAGATCAGCAGAGTGCCTGCCACCTAGGTGTTCAATCACTGTCGCATGATATGACAGGGGCTTTGGTTTCTTGCGTAGTGCTTTTTTGATTGAAAGCCCAGGGGTGGCAAAACCTACCATATTTGAAAAATCTGGTGGGAGAGGTATGAGGAGACCTGCCTGGAATGCAAAAGCTTGTGATATGTTAGGTACTTGGTGGCAAATCGAGATCACTGAACTTTTAATTAAGCAATTACCTGGGCCCAGCATCATACTTGTGAAATACAAAAGAAATATTTTATGTGCTTTCTGTCCTAGGGAACTTATTATCAGGGCTCACTTACACTCAGATACTGCATTTTCAGGTTGCCGGTATGTAAAAGTTTATGACCAATGTATCCTAGAGGTCAAAGGGAGTTCATGACCTTTGTTTTTGCAAAGAGGAAAAGAAGCCCAGAGGGGAGGGTACTTGGCCCAAAGTCATACCACTTGGGAGTGGCAGAGCCAGGATTTTGTATAAGCTACCACCCTTTGAAGTCTTTATTACTCTATGTTCTGTCTCATTTGAAGGACAAAGGAACCTAATGGTCCATATTAAAATGTTAATAATCTGTTTTGATTTTATGCTTCCAGACTTCCTTATGGTTTGAGGGAGGCAGGGATGGGTTTTAGTCTTAAGACCTTGTCTGGGGAGGGCCACTGCTGGGTTACCACTGGCTCAGGCGCATGAGACCTAAAGATGGGTCATTCCCCTTACTGAAATAGCCAGTGACTCTAGTTTCCCTGTGTCTAATTATGATGCTGTTCTATTACTTTAAGAGGCTCTCCCATGCTTAGTGTTTATGACTTTTCTCAGTTGCTCTTTTTCCCCCTTTTGTGAAACTTACATTAGAGGCAAGAGAGGTTTTGTGTGCGGGCTTGAGAATTAATTCAGTGGGGCCCTTTCCTAGTGGTAATAACATCAGTCTGATTTTTTGGCTCTATTCCCTGTCACTTGAAATTCAGATCCAACTCTGGTACTTTCTTGGAAGAGGAAGGTGTAATTCAAGGCAAAGATAATAGAGTTGCTCTTCCCAGAGACCTCTCCCCATACAAACAAGCTTAGGGTAATAATCACAAATAACATTTATTGAACAGTTACCATGTACCAGGCACTTTGAGAGATGCTATGACTGGCATTCCTATTATACAGATGAGGAAAATGAGATTCAGAGAGGTTAAGTAATATATCCAAGGTCACACAGCTAGAAAATGATATCTCATTCTGGTTGATTCCAAAGTCAGCATTGCTAATTACAGCTTGTGTATTCCTTATTTGAATGACTTGTGAACAGAAGTGCTTCAGATTTCAGAGTTTTTTAGATTTGGAATATTTGCAGCTACTTTATTGGTCAAACACTGTGTTGGTACACCAAAGGGGTTTGGATCTTGGAACATTTAGAATTTCAGATTTTTGGATTAGGAATGCTCAACCCATTAACCTGCTAGTAGAGCCTATTATTGAAGGAAGCTGCCAGATACATATTTGTATCAATGAAGTTTGACAGTTTTTTGGAAGCCTTTTAGGGAATTGAACAGAAGAGTCTTACAGAAATGTCCCCCTGTGGGGCTTACTGTGAGACCTGTGATGTCCAGTAACTCACTTCCCTTCTCTGAGATTCAGTTTTTGCAACTAGAAGCAAGAGGTTGGACTGCGTGATAACTAAGATCACTTTGAGCTCCGATATTTGGTGACTTTGATTCATTTCCTGCTTCCTGGCAGGATGAAAAAAGCCCGAGTTAGAATGAGAGAGAAAATGCATCGAAAACACAAAAGTGGGGAGAGTGTAATAGTGTATCCTGGAAGGATCGGTTAACATCAAATGGCTTTATCATGCTTAGCCAGTTACATATTGGCTGTGTTTTCCTGCAGGGATTTATAACAAAATGGAGATAACTCTTTACCCACCTCAGAAAGTACTTTCTTGATTTTTCTTTTTTGGTACTAAGCCACTCCCCAGCCCTTTTTTATTTTTTATTTTGAAACAGGGTCTCCTAAGTTGCTAGGGCTGTGCTAAATTGCTGAGACTTATTTTGAACTTGGAATTCTCCTGCCTCAGCCTCCCAGATGCTGGTGTGCCACCAACCCCGGCTAGAAAGTACTTTCTCAAAGTGGCTGTTATATAATTTTTGGCCTTGTATGTAGTCTCTAAAGATATTTGTAAATATCATTTAAAGGCTGAAAAGTACAGGGCACTTAAATATGCATGAGATGCACATATTGCGGTATGTTAGAATTAATAGAATTTGTGTTCTGTTTTGCAAGAGGGCTTTGGGAGATGGTGGTTTCTAGAGAGAGAGCAATCTGAACAACAGATCATACATGCAACTTTTATCTCCTTGCAGAATTTTGAGCAGGTAGATATACAACTAGGTCTAGTGTAATTGACCTTTTTTATCTGTTTTATCATGAGAAGATCTTGTTTTGAAGAACACCAAGGTTAATAATCTATAAAACCTACTGATACTGTAGTTAGAATGGTATTTTTGATCTTCAAAATATTGTTTTTTGGGGGTGTGTGTGGGGCGCACACGTATGTGTATGTGTTCTTGAACCTGGAGGCCCTTATTTTGGATGACTGTGGATCAGCTTGCATCAGGCAGGGACCACAGACTGCCCATTGCCAGTCTCTTTCTCTCTCTTTTGCTGGCTCGTGTATGTCTTTAGGCTCTTCTTGGAAGGCCAGATTAGGTATTGCCATTAGGAGGAATAAAATCATCTACCTGGGGATAGGAAGCAGAAGCTGTAATGGGGGGCTTGATGGCAATAACGCTTGGCATTCAGTCAGTGCCATACAGCTTTGTGTTCGTGCTCTGCTCACTGGTTTCAGGTTGAAGCCTCTGAATACACATCACTGGTGGACTCACGTATCAGGGTAGTTGAGTCAGTTAGCCCAACAATGTCACCATATGCAAGGGTTAAAAACCAAGGTGGCATCCAAACCCAAGCTGCCTGTGCATCCTGGAGAGGAAGAGGGAGAGCCAGAGCCACAGGTGCAGTGTTTTTTCTTTTCTTTCTTTCTTTTTTTTAATATTGCTCAGTCATGTCCTAAAATGGTACCAGCATTTCATCTGAGCACCTGACAAACACTAACTTGGGTATCCTGCTGGTTTGTTGCTTTTCAGTCTTCTGTTCACAAATTATTGTTTGTATGCCCATTCTAATTTTTGGCCTGTGGTTTTGAAAAGAAGAATTGAAATTCCAGCTTCACATGGAGTATCCACTATCCTTCTTTCCTTCTTCACTTCAGGAACTAGCCTCCTTTATCTCTTCTTTTCTTCTTTTTTTTTTTTTTTTTTGTGGAACCGGGGACTGAACCCAGGGGAGGCTCTACTGTTGAGCTACATCCCTAGCGCTGTTTATTTTTTATTTTGAAATAGGGTCTCACTAAATTGCAGAGCTGCCTCAAACTTGCAATCCTCTTGCCTCAGCCTCTTGAGTAGCTGGGATACAGGCTATCTCTAGCTTGGCATTTCTAGCTCAGCATAGGACTGTGGAGTTGGATCTGAGTTTAAAGCTAATTTCTATCACTCAAGAGCCATATGCCTTTAACAAGTCAACTAATCACTATCACTCTGTTTCTTACTTGCAACTTGTGGCTAAAGAGTCCTATATACCTCATCAGGTTATGAGAGAATTAAGCAAGTTCATATTTCTAATGCCCTAAGATCACTGTGTGACAATAGTAACTATTCAAAAAATATTGTTGGCTCACCCTCCTCCAAAAATGGAGCTAGTAACAACAGCCTTTCTTCTCATACTTCATGAACCTCTCTTGGCATCAGTGTGAAGGGCTGAGGTTTTGCCTTTTCTTTTGATGATAAAAAATGGCTGTCAGGCATTTCTGGATTTTGTCTTCACAGGAAGCTTGAAGTTGTTGACTTGTATTGCAGGTTGAAGAGTTGGTGAGATTGGGGCAGAAATCTCCAGAGAAAGGGTGTGTTCTTCTGTTAATTACTGTGCAAACAGCAGGGTACTTGGGTAATGAGCTTTGTGCTGTGTGTGGGAGTTCAGTACCTAGCTTCAGAAAACATGGATGAGTTTCACTGGCTCTTGTGACAGGTGGCTCCTGACTGTACCCTGGAGATGTCTTGGAGCCCAATAGTTTAGGAACTTGGAGCCTTGGGTAATAGGTCTATTAGCTACTTCTTCGTGGTAATAATATCAGCTCCCATTTAGTTAGCCCTTACTTTGTGTGAGGGATTGTTCTAAGTACTTGACATGTATTAACTCATTTAATCCTCATAAAAATTCTAAAAAGTAGGGTACAGAGCTTGCTTGCCCAGAATTACACAGCTAGTGGGATAGAGCTTGGATTGGAAACTAGATAGTCTGACTTCAGACCTGCCGGGTTAACCATCGACTCAGTAGAGTCTCTAGTCATTTCCTTTTCTTTTTCAAATGCCATGTTACAATTTTCTCTGTTATTGGTGTCTAGATATGCAATCAATTGCTGTTTATCACGTTTCTATCCAGAAACCTTGCTAAATGGTCTTTAAGTTAATTATAATTAATTTTGGGGGGATTCTTTTAAGTTTCTATTTTTATAATCACATGTATTTGTCAAATAATGAGACTTTCATGTGTTCTTTGCATCCATTATATGTATTTGTTAAATGTCTTTTTCTCGTCATCATTCTGGTAAAGATTTCTAATACAGTGCTTAGTAGAAATGGTTATAGTTTTTTCTCTAATCTTGTTCGCTGGTTTAAAGGATATGTTTTCAGTGTTTCATCATTATGTGCAATGTTTGCCGTAGATTTTTTCATTGATGTTCCCTATTAGATTGTAGAAATTCCCGTGGTATTCTGAGTTTGCTAAATTTTTCTCAAAAATCATGAATTCGTGTTACATTTTGTCAAGGCTTTTTCTTTATCTATTGAGGCGATCATATGGTTTTGTTATTTTAAATACTTCAGTGTGGTGAATTACATTGATTGATTGTCTGATATTAAACTGACTACATTCTTGGAATCAAGGCTCCTTGATCATGATGTATTGTCGTCTTTATTGTTCATGTATGGTTTGCTAATGTTTTATTTGGTAACTTTTCAACTGGATTGGTGAATGAATCTGGCCTCACTTTTCCTTTTTCGTAGTGTCCCTGTAGAATTTGATATCATTTATTCTAGCTTCATGAAATAGATTGGATAGGGCATCCTCTTTTTCCAAAGATGGGAAAATTTGCATGAAATCACAGTTATTTATTTCTTGAATGTTTGCTAAAACTTTTTCATAATGCTATCAGATTGGTATCATCTTTGTGGGAAGATTTAGACTACTGACTGAATTTTTTTCTAGGACTGGAGCTTGAACCTAGGGGCACTGTACCACTGAGCTACATATCCAACCCTTTTAATTCTTTATTTTTATTTAATTATTTTGTGCAGTGCTGGGTATTGAACCCTGGGCCTCATGCATGCTAGGTAAGTACTTTATCAATGAACTACATGCCCCAGTCCTTTTTTTAACATTTTTGAGGCTGTATCTCACTAGGTTGCTGGCCTTCAACTTGAGATCTTGCCTTAGCCTCCCGAGTCACTGGGATTACAGGTGCGTGCCACCATGCCTGGCTCTGTTTAATTTCTTTAGAGGTTACATTTTTCAGGTATCCTGTTTAGTCTTTTCATAACTGTCGATAGCTAATATTTTCTGGGAATGTGACTATTTAGTCTAAAATTTCAAATTTATTGATTTAAAATGGTTAATGGTCTGTTAACTATAGCAGCAACATGATTAAAAAGATATTCTCCTTTTCCTTCTAATTGCTTATTTTTAAGAATCTCACTAGGAGTTCATGAGTTTATTCTCTCTTATATGAAGCAATGTAGGCTTTGTTATTTTTCTTTATGTGTCTGTTACTATTTTGTTAATTTCTGGGAGTTTTTTATTGTTTTCCTCCTTCATATTTTCTTTTGGCTTTTTTTGCCTTTTACTCTTTTTCTAATTTAAACTGCATGCTTAGCTTATTTATTTTCAGACTTTCTTATTTGACTGTAAATATTAAAGGCTAATAAATTTTGCTACCTTTTACTTAGCTATATTCCATAAATTTTGATAAGTAGTAATATTTTTTGTTTAGTCAAGAGTTTTGTAATTTCAACTGTGATGCTTAACCCAGGGTTGCTTAGAAGGATTTCTAAAATATTTCTAAATCTTTTTTAGCTATCCTTGTGTTATTGGTTTCTTATTTAGAAACATTATAATCAGAGAATATGATCTGTGTGTTCTGTTTCTTTGAAACTTGCTCAGACTTATTTTATGACCCAGCATGAGGCCAGTGTCTACTAGATCAACTTATTAATTGTGTTGCTTTTTTAATAACCTTGTCTGATTTTTTTGTCTATCAGTCTATCAGTTATGGAGAGTTGTTAAAATTTACTACCAATTTATTTACTTTTTCATTCTTTCAATTTTTTCTTTGTATATTTTGATGATATGTTAGTAGGTATAATAAATTAATTGTTTTGCATTTCTTTGTGTATATCCATTGAGGAAATGTTCAATATAGGGGTACCATAGCAACTTAGCCTGTAGGTAGATCAATAAGGGTGACAATATGATAACAAAAGCATCTCTGTAGGTGGACTGAGTAAATTGGATTTTGGCTTCAGGGAAGAAACACATTTAAATAAAAATTGCACCTTCTCGGTTTAAGAATTACAGCAAATTTTAACTTTTACATTGCAAAACAAAATTAACACCCTCATGCCCTCAAATGTCAGAGGCTTCTTATCAACTTTAAAACAGTTTTGAAAGCTGAGTTCTTTAGGGGTTGGACAAGAAGTTGGGAAGGGGAGCTTTGTTCCTTTTTGGCCTTACAGACATAACTTGAGGCTACTAGACAGAGTTCAGATCCTTAGTCATTCTTATTGCCAATATTTTTCTGTGGGACTTGGCCCAAACTCTGTTACCTCAGTCTCTTCTTTTTACGTTCAATGGTTATAATTATGTGAATAATTCTTGTTCCCCTTCCACATGACAGGAGTGAGGTGTGGAGAAATTGAGATAATAGTTGCATAGAGGTTCTAAATAATTTATCAGTACCTCTGCTCAGTCTGCAGAAAAAAAATCTAAAGTCTATAGGAGACAAGTGCACACAAGGACCAAGCGAGAGAAATGATGGCAACTACTGTCCCTTTTATTAGATTTTCGAATGGAATCAGACTATGTGGAGCTGGAAGTCATACAGAGAGACAAATTAATTACATTGGTCACATTCGAGTGGGAATGGAACTTTTCAGCTCCAGCTCCTTCAGCCTATGTGGTGCTGTGAAATCTTATTTTCAGGCTCTGTTAGGGCAGCTCATGATGTTGATTGCATTTCCCAAAGAAGCACTCTGAGCTGTGCATCCTTCCCTCCCAGAGAGTTTCAAAGAGAGGGGAACAGGTGAGCTAGTGAGGGTCGCCTGTTTCAGGTATCTTTTGCCTTAAATCCAACTAAATTACTTTGTCTCTTTGTTTTAAAAGTAAACTTTTTTTTTTTTTTTTTTTTTGGTACCAGGGATTGAACCCAGGGGCACTTAATCACTGAGCCACATCCCCAGCCCTGTTTTCTATTTTATTTAGAAACAGGGTCTTTCTGAGTTGCTTAGGACCTCACTGAGTTGCTGAGGCTGGCTTTGAACTTGTGATCCTCCTGCCTCAGTCTCCCTAGCCTCTGGGATTTTAGACGTGTGCCACTATGCCTGGCAAACTTTTTAGTTTTGATTGTAGGAGTAATATGATCATGAAAAAGCAAACTAAAAATATAGGAATATATGAAAGTTCCTGGTAATTTGTCTCCCTGCCCTGCACTCTTTTTAAAGACCTTGATCAATGTCAAAGATTCCTCTCTACTCTTCAGATCTTTTCCTTCTAGTTTGTATTTTTCACAAGAGTAGTGTGAAAAAATGAT
Source organism: Sciurus carolinensis (assembly GCF_902686445.1). Lineage (NCBI taxonomy): Eukaryota > Metazoa > Chordata > Mammalia > Rodentia > Sciuridae > Sciurus > Sciurus carolinensis. The sequence goes on from NC_062232.1 coordinate 91,199,132, forward strand.
CCAACTTGATGGGGGAGGAGCCCTAGATATTATAGACAAAGGCTGCATTAAATGAAGGTCAAGGCTTAAAGGAATTTCAGTTGGATACACCAATTATTCATCCTTATTTAAAAATGGATAAACTATAAGGCAGAGAATAAGGTTTTAGAAACACACCATAATCCTGCTGTACTTATGCATATGGGATGGGTGCACAAGAGGCATGGTTCAGATTGGATCACTTGTGAAACTGCTTTGTGAACTGTAACATGCCCTATAAATATGAGATTAGCATTAATACTGGCACTGAATCTGTCATGTGTTCTCACATGTTTTTCTAAACAGTTAATATCCGTTTGTGGGCCATCGCACAAGACACTGACAAAATGATACCCCGTGCCTCTGTTATTGCTTCTCTTTGCAATTGTAGTAGCTTATTTAATCACCCTCATTAGCTTAATATATACCAATCAAAAGGCCAGAAAAGCAGAACTCAACCTCAGGGAAGAAAGGACAGAGCAAATGTAACTTACTACTGATGTGCACAGATAAATAACCAACCTGATGGTAGGGAATTGACAAAGCATGTAAGCATCATCTAGTACTGTCTCAAATACAATGAAGTGGGTGACAGCACTCTATAAACTGTTAAAGCTGGGTAATAATGCCAAGGATTGTTGCCATCATGACTACAAAGAGTAGCTGTCACCCAGTGACTTAGCTGTGATATTCTTCCAGGCAGTTTCTGAGAGGTCCTGTACAGGTGCTAGAAAGTGCCATAGAAATAGAATCTCTTGATGATTGTAAAAGTCAGGCAGCTAAATTTAATAAGACATTTGTCAAGAAGATGGAAGATAATGACCAATTTTTGATAGACAAAGAGTTGCCTGCTGAAACAAAGCATGTATTGAACTATTTTGGAGTAGGAAGAAGCATTGCTATGACAACAAATTACTTATATTTGATTTAAAAGAAGGAGAACAGTGCAGCTTAATGGTTCAGAAAGCTCATGAGAACAATTGTTGGCACGGGTATATATTAAAGTATAAAATGTTAAGTATGATCTGTTAAATTATTGAGCATCTCAGTGCGTTTTGTGTCTTTTCTAAAACCAATGAAATAAAATATAAATAAAATTAAAGGGGGAGGGGCTGGGGTTGTAGCTCAGTGGCAAGAGTGCTTGCCTAGCATGTGTGAGGCACTGGGTTCAATCCTCAGCACCACATAAAAATAAATAAAATAAAATAAAGGTATTGTGTCCATCTACAACTAAAAAGTTAAAAAAATAAAGAGGAAAAAAGAGCAAGGACAGTTACAAGAATATTATTTCACTTTCTAACTTTGAATGAAATGCATGTGCCTTAAATGAAATCCAAAGCTTTGATCTGCAGAAATTAAAAAAAAAGTCATCATGTGTTTAAAAGAAAAAAGAAACTCAGAGACCTGCTCAGTGTTTTTATGCTATGCAGACCTGAAATTATGGTACTTTGGAGTTTCTCATTTTGTAGATGTTTAATCTTTGTGATTGGTACTGTGTTTATTTGAAAAGAAACCACTTGTCAGAGCATTTCCATTCTTTGTGTTCATGCTTGGGAGAATGAGTAAACAGTCGTTTGTATGAACTTGTTATTTGCAGTGCATCTGGGGAAATAGGCTTGAGGCAGGTGGTGAAGGCATCTAGAATCTGGATGAAGCCTGTGGATATGGAGGCTTTCTTTCAGAAAGAGCTCTCACCTTTTTCTAAAGACAAAACCAACCAAATGGCCCGTGTTTACTGGGGATAGGTGTCAGGGTCTTCACAACCAGGCTCTGTGGGTGGGTAGATCCAGGGGCACCTTGAGGGCTCTTGAGACAGAAGCTTCAAATACTTTCTGTTTACTCTCTCCTTTTGTGCCTTTTCTTGACCCTCCTCTAGCCAAAGGTACCATCTCTGTGTTTTCCTGTTGTACTTCCAGAATAGTAAAGTAAAGTAGGAGATAGGAAAAATGCTTGTAAAATGGAGGACTTATTTCAAGAAACAGAAATACCACCCTAAACTTCAAACTGTCTTTCCAGGCAAAACTCACAGTTTTGCCTATCCCCTCTTTTGGAGGGAAAATTCTATTGGTCATAACTACAGGGAGGAGGCCATGTCATAGGGTTCGTTCAGAGGAGGAAGTTTGAAATCAATAATGAGTCAAACCTTAGGCTAACCTATAAATGAGGAGTGGCCCAGAATCACAGCTGTCGATGAATCATAGAATTTGCCTGGCAGACAGTTTGAATTCCATCTTCTGAAATGACCTGGTGTTCAGTGTTTTACGAGTTGGCATCATGTCAAATCGTGTCCCACCTTCCTCAGAAACTTCTAATGTTCCCAGTTGTTTATAAGATAAAATCTGAAATTGTTAGCCTGTTCCTAAAGTACCTTCACAGTGTGGAAATGGACCTTTTAGAACAATTATCACCAAAGTAACACCCCTTGTAGAAATTTTGGAAGATATCGAGGTTGGAAAACTTTCTATAAAGGGTTAGAGTAGGAAGTGTTCTAAAACTTTACTGACCATGATGACTACTCAGCTCTACCACTGAAGCATAAAAATGGTCACAGTTAATGACAATATGTAAATGCACTAGTGTGGCTGTGTTCCAATAAAACATGAGAATCGGTGGGCCACATTTGGCTCATAGACTGTAATTTGCTAACTCCTGGTTTAGAAAACAAAAAGTATCCATGATTATACCACCAAGATGTTAACATTTTTGCTAATTTTTCTCCTACTTTCATATTGTTTTCCATAGACTATACTGTGTATCACCAATTTCATGCCATAATTTTTTTCATTTAACATTTTTCATAAGCATCCTTGTCATTGAAAACTTGTCAGAGCATAATTCATAGTGATTATATAGTACTCTATAACTAGATTATAATTTCCTGTTATTTGCTACAATTATAAATAATATTACAAAAAACTTTGTGCACAGACCTTTGTTTCAGATTGTTTCTTAAGTCACTTTCCTTGAAGTCGAATTATTGAGTCAGAAGATATGAATGCTAAGGAGCTTAATATTGCTTTCCAAAAAGGTAATGCCCATTTACATTTCATCATCAGTGGGAACAGAGAGAGCCTGTTCCATCTTACCTTTGCCAACATCAGATATTCTCACTAAAGCAAAGTATTTTTTAAAAATGTCATCTAGGGGTGCTGTGGTTGTGTCTCAGTGGTAGAGCACTTATCTAGCATGTGTGAGGCACTGGGTTCGAGCCTCAACACTGCATAAAAATAAATAAGGGGTTGGGAATTTATGTCAGTGGAAGTACACTTGCCTAGCATGTTCAAGGCCCTGAGTTTGGTCCTTGGCCCTGAAGAAAAAAAAAAGGCGAGGAAAAATATAAATAAAATAAAGGTATAAAAATGCATTAACATTATTAAAAATGAATAACCATCACAAAAATGGTGTCTAAGTTAATGTATAATTCTTTGATTATTAGGGATGTTTGGAAAAATATTTCAAATGATTATCAGTTCTCATAGCTTCTTTGCCTCAATTCTCCATAAATGTACCCATTGTCCTAACTTATTCCCCACTTTTGGTCATGCAGTTTTTCCCTTTCTTCCTTCTAGCTTTTTCTGCCCAGATTTTACTTGCTTTTTAGTACCCATTCCAGAACTGAGTTCATCTATAGTCCATGCAATATTCCCTAGATCCTCTTACATGTTATGATATCTGTCTTTGAATCCCCATAGCACTGTGTGCCTCTCTTAGGGCCCTTCTCTTTTTCTGCCCACTGTTGTGGTTATCTGTGAATGGACTTTATTCCCAGGGCAGAGACTAGGTCATGTTTTCTTTGTATGAACTCCCAGGACTTAGCAGAGTGCTTAGTATACAGTAGACTGACTAGTCTATTAGTGCCTTGCTGAAAGTTTCCTGAGGTCTGCTGCTTGTTACCTTTTTTCCAGATGTAATGTTGCAATCACCTGTGATGTTTACAGAACTGGTAGATTGCTGATAAGGGATGCTTTTCTAGTTTTTAAGATGGGCTGTCTTCCTTAGTCCTAGTCACTCCTTTGTGTGAAATCTGGATCATCAAGTTTAACAAGTGATGATAAAAATAAAAAAAACAATGTATCACATGAGGCTACTATTCTCTTGCATGTCTGATATAATATTGCACAGTCTGGGAGAAGTTTCAGTGAGGATGGCAATTTTTTATATCTATACTGTTCAATGTGTGGTACCACATGTGGTTATTGTGCACTTGATATATGGTTGCTGCAACTGAGGACCTGTTTCCTTCATTTTATTTAACTTAAAATACTTGAAATAGCCACAGGTAGCTTGTAGCTACCTATGTAGTATCATACAGAATATGTAAGGGTATAGTATCCATTTTTATGGCCAAGAGAAGCTGAGTATTTGTAGTAACCTATAGTAACATTGAGGTTGACTGCCTGGAATTTTGAAGACAAAGCCCCTACCCTTGTAGAAACATGGAGGAGAGAAGGAGAGAAAGAGAGAGAATGCTGTGTTTGGTACAAAGTGGAAGCTAATTCCAGTGGGAGATCCATGTTGGGAGAAAAGAAAGATGGGGCCAGATTGGTAGGGTGGAGGCAAAGCACAACAAGCTGGAATATCCAGATGACTTTTGGGTTTGAAACCAGTGGGGTCTGTTAGGGAACCATTAAAGATCCATGAATGACCGATGAGAGAAGTGTTGCAAGGTCACATTGCCCAGGCATGGGAAGCTTCTAGAAGAGAATGAGGACTGAGCAGTAGAGATTCACAAACTCCACCAAACAGTCACATCAGAAAACACAAATGATTTATTTTTGCATCAGCTTCCAGTTATCGTGTTGCTCATTCACATACCAGTGCAGAGTGCTGACAGCAGGTAGTTGAGGGGTTACAGAGGATGGTTGCCTGTGTGAGGGGAGGAAGGATAGCCTCCTCTGCTTAACCACAGGCACGAGACCCTGGTGCCTTCAAAGGTGTGTCTCAAGTGGCTCTTGGACTTTTCAGAAACCAGAATTGGTGTCCACCCATTCCCTTCCCACTTGCCTGCTTTCTTTAAGGACCTGAGGGAAACTTCTAATTTTATTGTTAGGAGAATATTTTTCAATCTCATTTTTAAACTGATTTAAGCTGAACATTTATATTTCTTTCTTCTACCTACTCTTTACTGCCTGCAGCCTTTCCTTATTATGTTGCTTATAATTCCATCACTGTGTCATGGCTTTAGCATATGGGCTTAATCATTAACTGTCATTATCCTAAAGATCACTGGACTCATTCTAAAGGAAAACATTTATAAAAGAGATACTCCCTCTCTCCACACTTCCCCATGTGTCTGGCTGACCCAGCCACTCCCATTCTCTTCCTTCCCTCTACTCCCAAATCCAGGCCCACCTTGGTTCAGGGAGATGGCCTAGCTCAGAAATAAGTTCCATTTTGGGAAACCATCTTCTAGTTAACTCATTGCTGGAAATCTTCAGAAACCCTTGACCCAGAAAATGTCTATGGGACACAGCCAACAGTTAAATCACTGTGTGTCTGCAGGCCTTGCAACTGAGAACCAGTTCCCCTTCTACTTTGCTCATAGTCGTTCAGTTGCTGAGAAAAAAGGCAGCCTTGTGTGGACTTCATTCACCTCACTTCCTGTTCTGGAGAGAGAACTAGAATAACTGTGACTAGCACTTTTCTCTCTTGTCACAGTGAAGCAGCTTCCTTACTGGTGCCCGATAAAAGGAAAACACAAAGTTCTTGTCTAAATTGCCACGGGCGGGAGGCAGAGTAAGGACCTTGATCCATACACTTAAAACTTTTGCAAAAGTCAGTTGTCTTTGAATGGTTTCTCTGCTGATCTTGGAAGAGGTTAGTAGCATAGATTTTTTTTTTGTACCAGGGATTGAACCCAGGGGTGCTTTAACACTGATCCACATCCCCAGCCCTTTTTATTTTTTTATTTACAGACAAGGACTCACTGAGTTGCTTAGGGCCTTGCAAAGTTGCTGAAGCTGGCTTTGAACTTGTGATCCTCCTGCCTCAGCCTCCTGAGCTCCTGGGATTACAGGCATGCACCACCACTCCCAGTAGTAGCATAGATTCTTGCAGTGCATTTTTACTGTGAGATTCTGCTAGATACCTGGAGTTAGACACTAGTAAATTTTAATCTTGGTTCACCAGTTGTTAGGTTTTTGAGCTTGGGCACATTTCTTTACTTCGTTGAACTTTATTTTATCAGTCTGTCAAATGGGGATGGTAATACCTGCCTTGTATGGTCTTTATATGGTGTTTCTGTATAGCAAGTTTGCTGAGACCTAGTCAGGACTCAATAAAAGTTAGTTGTTATTGAGGCAGTTCACAAGGTTAAGCTCACGATCCAACTTCTTTTTCCCTCATCCCTCTGCATGCTCGCTTTTGCCTTCCTGAAACTGAAGATACAGATCCTCAGAGCAAGAGATGATATTAAGTGTGAGGGACTTATTAAGACATATTTTCTTAACAGAGAGGGTTTCTAGATTCAAGATAGCCAAGGAAAGTTGTAGAGCTGCTTTCACCAATGAGATGTAGGATAACTTACCACCTGTCTGCAAGGTTTCTGTTCTATGTCAAGGCAGAGGTGGGGATGGGGGGATCAATGAATGAATGGATGGTAGATCCTTCTGGCAGGCCTTGTTAAGAAAAGATTCCTAGGCAAGTGGCCTCTACTTTCTTCAGTGGGGGTGGGGTGGATTATTTTTGTGTTCCATCTTTGGGGATCATGATACTCCACCGTGGATGTCCATTGGTCTGGCTTTAAGGAAAGCTTTCCAGTTGGTTGCTTAATCTTCAGAAATAACACCAGAAATCAATTATGCCATCATCTCCCTTACAAAATGACTGACTTTCACTTAACAGGTTTGTGCTCTACAGATCCAGTGGATCTGGATTTTGATTTTCCTTATTATCTGGATCAGAATTTCTGAGTGATAAATACCATGTGCGGATGAGGGAGGGGTCAGGTGTGGCTCAGAGAGGGAAGCTTGTGTAGTACTAACATGGAAATTCATTAGTGAGGCCAAGGGTCTTTTCATGTCTACTGCCCTACTAGGAATCTTGGCAAAGACAGGCTGGATCATCATGATTGACTCAGATAAATCATAGATATCAAATAAAATGTGCAGAGAGCTTCCTTCTAAGAGCCAGCTTAGAAGTTCTCAAATTTACTTATTTCTGTTGTTGTTTTGTGAGAGTGAGAAGAAATATATTTGAAAAAAAATTGCTTGTGATGCAAATCTGTATGTCAAATCCTACTTCACATGTAGAGAGGCAGCCAAAAAACTCCTTTGTTAATGTGAATTATGGCTTTTGAATTGTGATTTTTATGTATTGGGTTTACCTCCACAGTTTACCTATTTTTCAGGCTACAGCTTCTTTGTAGTAGAATGACTGAGTATGTTCCTTTATAAGATGCTCAGGAAAATGGAACCAGTGTCATGGTCTCCCTTGACCTAGGGTCTCCAGAGACTCAGACCTCAGAGTTGTAGCAGCAGCTCTATTAGGTGAGTTAGCATGTGTATTGCCAGCAGCTTTTCTCTCTGTGTGCTTTAAGGAGTTGTATACAGAGTCACTTTTCGTGTTGGCAAAATTAAGATTTAAAACAAAAGAACTAAATGAATTCTTCACTTAGTTCTTTTAGTTGAAACTTCCTTTTCCCTATGTGGATCCACCCTCTGGAGTTACCTGCTACAGGAGCTCAAGTCCTGTGCTTAGTAGCAACTCACTGTATTGCCTCTGTGGCTAGAGGTTACACCCCAAAACTGATAATTCAGGCTCTGACTTGCAACCTGGTTTAAAGAGATGCCATTTTAAAATGTCATCTTTACCCCTGGATCCACATAGTGAAATTTGACTCTGACCCTTTAGATAAAACACCAGGGAAAGTAACAGCCTAAATGGGACGCAAATGAATGAAATAACTCTAATAGTATTACCTTGTTTTGTTTTGTTTTTACTTATTGCTACTGGGGAAGGAATCCAGGGGTGCTTTACCACTAAGTGATATCCACAGCCCTTTTTAGTTTTTGCTTTGAGATAGGGGCCTGCTAAGCTGTTGAGGCTGGACTTGAACTTTTGGTCCTCCTGCCTCAACCTCCCTAGTACCTGGGATTACGTGTGTGCACTACCATACCTGGCTAATAGCATTCCCTTGTAAATGGGTAATAAACACCTTGCCTATTCCCTGATCCCCACTAGTCCATAGATCCTGAATGGAAAGTAGATAATTTGTTTGCCCTTTCAGTTATGATTTTATTTAAAGTGAATTCTCAGATTAGACACAACACTATAGAGAAATTTAAAAAATATGTGTTGCAAATTGACTCGAGCTGATTTGGTTGTCCACAGTTACTAGATTCTTTTCTGGAGTGGATAGCACTAATCTCCAGCAGTTACAAGTAGGTGACACCTATAGCTTCCTATTCCACAATGAGTGTATTAAAGTGAAATCAAATTAGATCAAATTCTGCCATGTAAACATTTAATGATAACCAGGCACAAAGCATATGTCATATGGCCTGACCTGTACACCCAGAGACATTCCAGATATTTTTTTCTAACCACTGTCTTGTGTGAAAGGTTCACTGGTGGTAGATGTAACAATATTCCAGTAGTTGGATTTTGCTGACCTTCTAATTAGAAGGCACATGCAAACTCTCCATTAAGTATTTGGACACAAGATTTGTTGGGATTTCTGAGCCTAAGTTATCATTCCAAAGGGGTGAAGGACATCAGGCAAATCAGTCTTATATCTAATTCCTACAAGGGTGAAGTGACTGAATAATATTTCTAACTGATCTGTCTCGAACACCAAGCAGCTTCCCCAGTGAAATATCATTTTTAGTGTTATTGTTGTAATGAACAAGCTGTCAGAAGTGTCTCAAAGCTGAAACATTTGAGTGCAGCATTTTATTGTATTTTAAAAAGTTAAAGTATATTTTACCTGCAATAAAATTCATCCCCATTTAGGCTGGGGATGTAGCTCAGTGGTAAAGTACTTGCCTAGGATTCACAAGGTCCTGGGTTCAATTCCCAGTGCTGCAAACAATCAACCAAAAATTCAACCCTTTTAGGGTTCAGTTTCATGAGTTTTTTTAAAAATTTGGTTTTGTTATTGTGATGCTGAGGCTTGAACCTAGGGCTTTGTGCATGCTAAGCAACCATTCTAGTGCTGAATGACATACTTAGCTTTTAAAAAAATATTTTGAGGCAATGTCTTGTTAAGTTGCAGAGGCCGACCATGAATTTATTGATCTTCCTGACACAGCCTCCTGAGTCTCCAGAATTATAGGCATGTGCCACCATACCTAGCCAGTTCTGTGAGTTTTGATAAGCACACACAGTTTTACATATATTGCAATCAAGATGGAGAGTACTTTTATCAGACCCCCCCAAACTCCTGTATGCCTTAATTGGGGAATTTAAAAAATTTTTTTATTTTTATTTTTTGGTAATGGGGATTGAACCCAGGGGTGCTTAACCACTGAGCCACATTCACAGCCCTTTTTATTTATTTATTTATTTTTTGTTTTGAGACAGAGTCTGACTGAGTTGCTTAGGGCCTTGCTAAATTGCTGAGGCTGGCCTCGAACTTGCAGGAGCAATCCTCCTACCTCAGCTGAGTTGCTGGGATTACAGGCATGCATCACCACACCCTTGGACTTTTTTTTTTAAAGCAGTACAGTACCCACTCAAAGTATACAACTCAGTGGTTTTTGGTATATTACATTATTAATTTCATAGACTGTGGTGAGCTGGGAGTGGTGGCACATACCCGTAATCCCAGGTCCTTGGGAACCTGAAGCAGGAGTATTGCAAATTTAAGGCTGACCTCAGTAACTTGGTGAGACCCTGTCTCAAAAAAGAGAAAAAAGAAAAAGGTCTGGGGATATAACTCAGTAGTAGAACACCTCTGGGACCAATCTCAAGTAGCACACACACAGAGAAATGATTGTGATAAAATATATGCAATGTAAAACTTGCCATTTTAAGCCTATTTAAGTATAGAATCCAGTGGCATTGATTACATTCATGACATTGTGCAACCATTGCACTATTCCCAACACTTTCTCACTACCCCAAATTGAAGCTCTTTGTTCTTAAGCATTAAGCAGTTACTTCCCATTCCTCCCTCCCTGGTCCCTGGTAACCACTGTTCTATTTTTTGTCTCTATGAATGTGCCTATTCTAGGAACCTCTTATAAATAGAAGCATACAGTATATGTCTGGCTTGTTTTACTTAGCAGAGTTTTCATTGTTGTAGCATGTATCAAAACTTCATTCCTTTTTAAGGCTAAATGATACTCTATTGTATGGATATGCCAAGTTTTGTTGATTTATTCATCAGTAGATACTTGGGTTGTTCTCACCTGTTGGTTGTTGTGAATAATGCTGCAGTGAACATTGGCCTCCAGGTAGCTGTTCAAATCGTTGCTTTTGGTTCTTTTGGGTATATGACTAGAAGTAGAATTCTAGGTCATGTGGAAACTCTATGTTTTGACAAAACATAAAACTCTATTTTGACAAAATGCCAGACTGTATTCCACAGCAGCTGGGTTATTTTTACATCCTCACTAGTAATGGTCAAGGGTTCCAATTTTTCTACATCTTAAGCAGCACTTCTTATTCTCAATTTTTCAAATTATAGCCATCCTAGTAGTTGTGAAGTGGTGTCTCATGGTTTTGTTTTGCATTTCACTGATAAATGATATTGAGCATCTTTTCATATACTTTTTGACCATTAGTGTACTTCTTTGTTGAAATGTCTATTTCTCCAAATAGACAAATTTGCACATTTAAAAAAAAACTGGGTTGGTTTTCTTTTTGTTGTTGTCTTATAGTAGTTTTTTTTTTTTTTTTTTTTTTTTTTTTTTGATACCTGGAGTTGACCCAGGGGTGCTTAACCACTGAGCAACATTCCCCAGTCCTTTTTTCTAATTTTTTTTTGAGACACTCTCATTAAATTGCTGAGGCAGACTTTGAACTTGTGATCCTCCTGCCTCATCTCCCTAGTTGCTGGGATTACAGGTGTGTGCTACCATACCCAGCTTGGTTTGTAGTAGTTATTTTTTTAAACATCTTTTTTTAATTTAAATTTTTATTTTTACAGACTGCATTTTGATTCACTGTACACAAATGGGGTACAACTTTTCATTTCTATGGTTGTACACAATGTAGATTCACACCATTCCTGTAATCATACATATACATAGGGTAATACTGTCTGTCTCCTTCTACTATCTTTCCTTCCTCCACCCGCTCCCACCCCATTTTCTGCTACACCATCCAAAGTTCCTTCATTTGCAGTAGTTACTGATGGGGGTCTTGATTAGAGATTTCAGTTTGCTAACTACTCCCGGAGTACATATTCTCAATTAGGATTCTTCAGATGTTGATAGTGATGTTCTGGTAAATGTTCAAATCCCAAATTTATAGCATTTGCCAATTTCCATGGTCAGTTTCAAGCTACCAATCTGTCTTTGCTAAAGTAACAAAGCAGAGTTGGGAAAAGATATGCACAATCAGCTCTTTCTAGCCTCTGTTAAAAGGCTCCCCAGCACACCACAGAATGCCAACTATCAGGGTAGAATAAGACACACACATCCCACAGCATCTGTACTGAAAGTATTTCAAATTCAATTACATGTCTTGTAACTAAAATAAAATTATTTTCCATTATAACACTTCAGCTCCCTCTAATAAAAGTACAAATGACTATGGATTAGTGGGCACATCATATGCTACATGCTCCAAGGGTTTAATAGACATTAGGAGTAAGCAGAGGAAGAAATGTAGAGTAAGTTAGTATGGGAGGGACTTGAAACCAGACTTCAGAGCCCATGTGTTTGACCTATGTGCCATACTGCCTTCTATTCCATTATTGGGATTTACTTACTGAGTGCTAACTACCATAAACAGAATGAGTTACTTTGTTCCAACACCAGGGTTCTTTCTTTGCTACCTTTGGTCCTCTAGCCTCTCTAAAACCTGTTCAAATTGAAAATGAAAATTCAAGCTGTGATGTACCACCTATCAACAAACTGGAAGGACTTAAAAATATCCTTTTCCTGGTTGCAAAATACCCCCCATGTATTGTAAGAACAATTTCAGCAAGCCAGAAATGGCAAAAATGGAAAGTGAAAATCTTCCATAATCCCATCTGCTGGGGATAATCATTATTAATAACTAGCATTTATCCTTTATGGGCTTTTTCTTTACGAATTTTTATTTTTACTTTTTTTATAAAATGGAATGATTCCTTATAATAGGAAAATTTTCTCTTTATAATATAGTTGAATTATTTTCTATGCCAGTGCATATAACTATTTCTTTCATCAGCTACATAATATCCCTTGGGTGAAAGAAATGTAAGAGGTATTGAGGGGCTACTTTGCAAAAGGGATGATAGGTGACACATGGGACAGTAACGTTGATAACCTCTGTTGTTTACCGAGCACCATACTGTCCACTTGTCTCTCCCAAGCTACTATGACTTACTGGGAATGGGAAGATGCATGTCTATTAGTACTCTTAAGAGTTACAGGAAAACTTTTAAAATAAGCTATTCAGGGATAATTAAGAGGTAAGATGGCATACCACATTTTTTCACACATCTTTAGGGCTTTGCAGCTCTGGTCTTTGAAACCTATTTGGAATCTTTTTCATCTCCAGTAGGCACTGTTCAGAGTTTGAGAAACATAATTTTCAGCACAGCACAACCTTTTAATTTCTCTTAATCTGTTCCTGCTTGCAAGATGGCCACCACTAGGTTTTCTTTTGATGTGTTGGTTCTCAATGATTGTCCATGTTTCTTTGTTTTCTCCTTGGTCCTGGACAGTTGTCACTAGCAAAGCTCCTATTGACCCTATCAGGTGTGGTATTTATGACTGTTGCAACAGGGAATTGATAGAATATCTGGGGGAAGGGTTAGCCAAGAAGTACTAGAATATCGGCTGCTATTATTGGGTGGCTATCAAAATAATGTGCTTTATTCTCTGGCATGTATCACTCCTGGGAATAAAATCATCCAAGAATGATAAACTCTCAATTGCCATCTGTTCGTTTGTGATGCTGCTTGCTTTGTTCTACTTAATACTTGACATAGACCTCAAATGGCACTTGGCAAAATTTAAAGGAAGATAAAGTGATCATAGGGTGTAAACTGACTGCTTGCAGAGAGGTAGACTAAAGGCCATTGGTGTCACTTTATCAGGATTTGTCTGTCCTATGCTATCTTTTCCTTCCCTCTTTATCTCAGGGAGCCAGCATCATAGTGTTTTCCCCTAGAATAAAACACATTTAGATTCTTTTACTAGTTTCAAGAAGTAAGTTTAATAGGGGTGAGAGAGGGTAAGCATTCAGGGTTGGGAGCATGTGCTAGCTTTTATCTTAATTAAGAAGGTAAAATTGGGAGCCAGGTGGTGGAACATTTTCTAGCATGCATGAGATCCTGGTTTGCATCTCCAGTACTGGAAAAACAAATAAAAGAAAGGCAAGATTATAGTTGCTTGACACTCATGAATGACATTTCATTGTCTTTCAAATTACATGCTAAGCATCTACCTTGTAACATATATACCATACTGTGCCTTTTGGTCTGTATCCCCTTTAAGATAAACCTCTCCATGCCATTTCTGCTATGAACTGTGCCAGAGACCCTGCCTTCCTGTTTTGGGTTGATTAGACTAATAGTATGCTACTTGTTCCTTTGATAGCCCACCTATCTCCTGGATCAACATGAACTTGATAAGAGCACCTGAGCCATTTGTGTTCCTCTCCTAGGAAATTACAATTGTGAATGTGATGGGCTAAATAAGGCAGTTTGCAATGGGGACAAGAGCCAAAATATGAGGTGGAGGTGAGCAGTCCTGATGGACTGTGATCAAGGTGGTTCTATGAGGGGACAGAAACCATGAATAAAGAGAGGGCAGTGTAGACAGAGGAGCTGTTATCCACAATGACCTCATACCTAGGAGCACCAATCCTGTTCTGAGGCCCAGCTTTACCCACCTAGGATACTCATGGGATGCCTGTATTCTTGACCACCAACCTCCCTTTTTCTTGAGTTGTCTTTAATGGGACTGGGTTGTCTTGGAATAAAACAGAGCAGCTATCGGCCCCTGCTTTTACAATTGTAGACTTCTGGGTGGAGACAACAACCGTAGTTGGTTAACAGTAAAGGTTAACATTACGTGCTGAAGACTCTTCTAGACATTATGGGGAAGAGTGGAAAAACACAGATACCTGATTATTTCTCTGATGCTCAGTGCTGACACTATGGGCTTCAAGTTCGTGTTCCTGGCAAAACAGTGTGAATGAAAAGAGGCAGGGATCCTCACTGTTCATTTATCACCTCACAGCTCTCAACCAACAGGGGGTCTTCTTTATCCTATTTAACCTCTCAGGCTGGTATTTGCCTTTCATTTATTCCCCTTTCCAGTCAAGTCTTGGTTATTTACGTATTAGACGACAGCATTAATGTGAATAATAGAAGATTGCTCCACCTTGGCCTTTCTTCCTGGCCACCACAGTGCTTTGAGCCCCAGAAATGGAAACAACTAGAAGGAGAGGTAAGGAGGCTGAAACACGTTGGGGTGAGATCAGGTGAATTAACATTGTTCCTTCTCTCATTTTCATTCCTTTCTTCTACATGCTCCCTGTTTGTGTTCTTTTCCAGGTGCCTGTAGGAGACTGCTGTACCGGTAATGCCAATTTACCTGATGATAGTAAAAAGATGGCATTTGTTTTGTTTTGTTTTTTCAAAAAACAAAAAGAGAAGGGCTGGGGAGATAGCTCAGTTGGTAGAGCGCCTGCCTCACAAGCACAAGGCCCTGGGTTCAATCCCCAGCACCGCAAAAAAAAAAAAAAAAAAAAAAAAAAAGAGAGAGTTGGGGACAAGTTGTCTGGGATGCTTTTTTTCTTTCATCCGTTGTACACCTCCACCCCCACTTCTGATTTACTCGGTTTAATGTTGGGCTCTTAGCAACTGTTCTCGGTTCAAGATTTGGGGCTCAGCTGGGTAAAATATCCATAGTTATATTTCTCCAAGTGTGGTTCTTGACACACTTGCCTCATAGTCACTGTGGGCTGATTCTGGGGCTGTATCCCAAACCTATTAAGCCTAGATATTAGGAAAAAGGGAGGGGAATTGAGGTGGGAATCTGAATTTAAACCCACTCCTCTTTAGGTGATATTTATGCACACTCAACCTCAGGAATGATTACTACATAAAATGACCTGAGAAGGATTTGGAGGGTAGTTCTTGGAAGTTACCAATGTTTCTGTGGCACCCACTATTAGTAGAACAAGTGAGTGGGGAGAGGAAAGTGGGGTGTTCCAAGGTGTTATGGGTTTTCTAAATGCATGTGGACAAGTACTCTTTATTGGAAGGAAAGTGAAGAATAATAGAGTTAGCACCATACAGAATTAGATGACACTCAACAGTCACATCTTTGTTCAGTTAATGCCTGGATAATTGAGAGTTGATTGGGCAGGGACATATAATGATTTTGTGTACATTACAGACTAGGCTCGCATCCATGTTTCTTCTAAAGAGAACACCTTCATCTCCATTTTGGCATTGCCTTTATTTAGAGTGAAAATAGCCAGTCATCCCTAACATATTTGGGGTTTTGTGGTAATTAAGTCTGTAATAGGCACTGCATAATGTCATTCAATGGTTTTACCCAAATATAACCCTACTAATTAAAATGAGGATATTGTGTTTATTTTAAGAGATTGGTTATAGTGTTCTTTTTTCAAACACTGTCTCTATGGAGTAAAGCAAGGTCCTGTGTTTCATTGCTTTCCAGGCATTCCTAACAACTGTTGAATGGATTTTGTTCCACAAGTTTCTTTGGAAGTCTGTTTAGAATTCAGATTGCATTTTCCCAGGGATACAATATTCTGCTTGTGGGTCAGGTTCCCAGACCAGCTGGCAAAAGTCTGTTTAATCAGAAGTGGATTAGAAGGACAGTCCTGTAGCCCCTAACCAGAATTCCTGAAAGTGATTTTAATGGGGAAAAGCATCAGGGTTTAGACCTGTGATCCTAGGCACACATCCCAACTTTACTCTCTGATCGCAATTACAGGGATTTATTGTGGGAGGGAGCAATTAAGACTCCTTCACAAGATCTCCTAGGCTTTGTGTGGTCTGGCTTCTATTCATCTCTCCAGTATCATTTCTCACCATATTTTCTTTGGCATTCTGTATTATCCAGGCAGAGGAACTACTTGGTGTTCCCCAAATGTGTCTTTGTAATCTCTGGACCATTTAAACCTTATCCATGCCTTCTCCCTTGCCTGGAACTTTCTCCCCTGACCCTCTGGCCCATTAACTAGCATCTGTGTTTTAGGCTTTCAAAACTCTGATCAGTTTTTACTATACTGTGATTTACATGCTTTATGTCATTTTCCAGAACTTAGCATAAAGTATGTGGCAGGTGAATGAGTGATCTAGTCCAGGGGTTCTCAACCTTTTTTTGTAACTGCTCTACACATGATGGATGGTCTTTATGTGCTCAGCAGACTAAACTGAGTTCCACATCAGCAAGGAGATAATATTTAACTTATGCAGAATTTCTAACTGCTGGATCTGTAATTCAAGCCTTTTCTCTCTGACTCCAGAAGACATATAGCAATGCAAGTGAGAAAGGGTATCATTGTCATATGAATGAATATATATGCAAATAAATTGCAAACCTCAGTACCTTATTATTCACAATAAATTAACTTGCCTCATATCTTGCCTGATGAGATATAACCGTGAGCTGCTAAACCATGCGGAGAACACCCAATCTGATGTAAACCTCTTCTTTCTTGTCTGTGGGCTCAGATTTCAAGAGGGCCAGTTTTTGTTTTTCGTTGTTGTTGTTGTTCAAGTCCATACTTCAGTTAGCAGCTGTTCTGGGATTATAATAACCTAAGGCTTCTGACTCCCAGCATTTGCATTTCCTTCCAGAGCCAGACATTTCCATAATTCAAGTCTAAATACATTGGAACAACTTATCCATCTGTGGGTATTTGAGGCAATCTCAAATCACTTGACCGGGGCCACTACCGATGGTGTACAGGGGACAACAGGAGAATGAAGTAATGCCTAAAGTGCCTTCTATAATTTAGGTTTGCTTCATTTAACGCTGGACCTGGAGGAGAGCTAAAGGAGTATAGCTTACCCATGGCACTGCTTATAGAATTTACACATGACAGATGGCTTTTCATTATTCTAGGATTTCACATGTGTAGAGTGTAGAACATAACTGAATGCTCAGTGGGTATTTCTTGATTGTGCAATTTGCTAAAATCCCTCTGCTAGTATATTAGTAACACTGTTTTAAATTTTCTAAACCATTTGGCATTTAATAAGCATGTGGTTTGATAAATGATGTTATTATTCATTTTAGTAGTGGCAGTAGTTTTATGTAGTCCTGGCAGAGCTAGGAGGAGGCTCGCAGCCCTGCCTCAGCTATTGAAAATTACATATGATAGGTTAAGTATGCCTATTCTGAAAATCTGAAATGCTCTGGAATCTGAAACTTTTTGATGACTTGATCCTCAAAAATTTTAAGATGTAATGCTTGCTTTGGCAGCACATGTACCAAATTGGAGCAATACAAGAGAAGATTATCATGGCCGCTATACAAGGATGACATATAAACTAATGAAGTGTTCCATTTTTAAAATATATTTTCTAAAGAACTAGAAGAGAGGAGTTTGAAGTATACTAATGGAAAGAGATGATAATATCTGAGAAGATGGACATGTTAATTACCATGATTTGATCACTACACATTGTGTGTATATTGAATTATCACTACCCTGTAAATATATACAATTAAAATAATTTTGAATGGGAAAAATGAATATATAACACCAGGGAAAAAGTTGCAGATTATGGAGAATTTTGAAATTCTGCTTTTGAATATTCAAATTAGGGATGCTTAAGCAGTAAATTCCATACAATTATTCCAAAATTTGAAAAAACCAAAGCACTTTCTGGTACACAGCATTTTGCATGTGAGTTATCCATCCTGGACCTTGAATACCTGTTGCCGAGTGTTATTTGCCTCCTCATTGTGGTTCTTGGGAGTTTCTCCTGCTCATAGTAGACTCTGCCAAAAGAGTGATTTACATACAGCCTAATGGATCATCTTAGAGTTAAAAGGCATTTAGGAGAAAGACCCATGTGATGAGAGGAAACATCAGTAGATCCAGGAAGAAGGGAAAAGTGCTTTTCTGCATGTAAGCCTGGGACTGAGTATTGGGTTTTTTTTTTTTTTTTTTTTGCGGTGCTGGGGATTGAACCTAGGGCCTTGTGCTTGCAAGGCAAGCACTCTACCAACTGAGCTGTATCCCCAGCCCAAGTATTGGATTCTTGTGGTAGGTTTGTGACTGGTTGCAGGATGGCATGGCTCTCGGCTCTCCACCTGGCTTCTGGTAGGACATACTCCAAGACTGTCACCTCAGGCTGTTTTTTTCTCCCTGTACTAAAGAAAATATCTGACAGGTGACAAATTAAAAAGATCATAAGCACAAAAGTGAGCTTCAAAGGCTTGTGAGAGCCAAGCATCCTCCTATCAGGCCATGCAGAGTCCTCAGGCTGGTTAGCAACATTCACTGCACCTCTTTTAGGTAATATATACCTTTGTATTTCTTCAAACCACCAACAGTTTGCTCCATCAGAGATCTGCTTGTATGCCCCTTCTTTAATGTCACTCTGGATAAACTTTCATTTGTCTGGGCTCTGGGAACAGTGTCAGTGTAATAGGGTTGTTCCTGAAGTCACGCACTTCCTTCCTCCTTGTGACAGCCAAACCACCAATCTCTGGGTCATTTGCATCTGTCTCAATTTCTCTTCATAACGTGGCAAAATGCGTTACAGTGTTAGGTACAATTTGAAACTTCCTGGAGTGAAGCAAATGTGAAAAATACCATAATTTGAGGCAGTTTTCAGAAAAGAGCTCCTTCTGATATAAAAAGGCTATTTTTCCTTTCTTTTCTTTTTTTTTTTCCATTTATGCCTCATCACATTTTGTCCAATTTGAGCTCATCGCTGGCTGAATTTTCCTTTTGATGTCTGCTTTCTAGAATAGTCCCTGCCTAGGAAAAAAAAAAGAGAAAAGAAAGAAAAAGGCTAACTTCGATGCTTTCAATTTGCAGCATCCCCAGCCCTTTCATCCATCTCAGAGCTTCCCTGGTTGGGAACAAAACCCAAGCTCCAGGGTCAGAGCACAGACGAGGAAGAGCCCTTTTTAAAAATCTAAGCACATGCGGATTTCATGTTTCATTGTCATCCAGCTTTGCAATTGGGTCAGGTACACGTGGGGGAAGAGAGAGGAGTCTTGGAGGACAAAAATGGGTTCGAAACTTCTCTCAAAACAAACATTCCCATTTTTTTTTCATAAATTCCATTGAGAAGAAATCAGGTTTTTAAAGGTTTAGTTTGTTAATTCCGGGTTGCTTTCAGCTCATAGGGCATCTGTGTCAAGATCCCCAGTTTGAGAGCTGAGACAGGAATTTGATGTGCTAACATCTCGTTTTGCAGTGACTACTTACAGAACTCTATACTTTTTCCTCTGGCTTCAAATCATAGAAGACCTATCTCTTTTGTGCTCCCAGCTTGTTTGTTGTCTTGGTTACAGACTTCATTGGCCTGCCTTCCTTTGAGGGGAATATACTGTTTAAAGAAGAATTTTAAAAATAGTGAGTGAAGCCTCTTTCTCTAAGGGTACTGGGTTATTAGGCAGAGGTTGGAACAGTGATTTGCAAACCTAGTTATATGTTCAAATCACCTGGAGTACTTTGGAATACGGAGGCCTCAGCCCAACTAGATGAGTAAAGATCTTGAGGTGTGAGTCTCAGGAATTGGTAATTTTTTAAAAAGCTAAATAAAATACCGAGGTGCATTCAGGATTTAGAGTCACTGAGTTTTACAGCACAGTCAAGTAGCTGGGTTCTGGACTGTTTGAGACAGGTAGGGGAAATATGAAAACCTTTTCCATACCTTAGTTTTACCTGCTTAGAAGAGGGGACCTACAAAGCTGACAATTTAAAGAGTCTCATTGTGACCCCCCTGTCATTACTGATGCATACAAAAGAGGTGCCTTCTCTTCAAAAAGTATCTAGTTACCCAGCTGGCATGGCATCTGGGCTGTAGCAGTGGCTTGAGGCAGTGTCAGGGATTAAAATAAATCTTTCCAGTTGCTTGAAGAAGGATTATCTGTGTGGAGCAATAGTAGTTCCTCTCTCTCCTGCATGGTTTGTTCAGAACTTTCCAGATTTTCAAGCCTGTTCCAACTTTCAGCCAACTCCCTTCTCGTGCCCTGGGTGATTAGCAGAATTAAGCTCTAGTTTTTCGAGGGAGAAACTGCCTTTTTATAGTGTTTTTCTAACATAAAAGGAGTACATGCTCATTATCGAAGCCTGAAGACATTATAGGAATATGACCCATAGCAAATAAAAGTGCCCTAGAACCCCATCTCCCAGAGGTAACCACTGGAAGCATATTTTCCCCCTCTGAGTTTTTTTCCCCGCACATGCTAAACATTTCGTGTTTTTATGCTAAAGATGAGATCATCTATCAGTGTGTACATTTTTAAATTGGTGCACTACGTACTTTTTTTCTTGATACCTTGGTCATCTTTCCCATGTAAGCATGTACGTATCAACCTCATTCTTAAGGATCCCTCAGTTTTTAGGATTTTAGTCACACAAGGGCACCGTCCCCTTCTCCTTCCCTCCTGTAATTCACTTTCTTATGGAAAGGTTTGAATTTTGCTTGTTTTAGCTTCAAATAGAGCAGACCCATCTTATTGCATCTATTTATATTTGGTTGTTAAAAGCTTTAAACAATTTGAAAGGAAGAGTGGCATGTATGATTCCCTCTAACCCTTAATCCTGAATCGACTAGTTGCTGTCCCCATAAACCACCATTACCAGTTTCTTGGGAATCTTGAGAGGTACTCTGTTTAAATAAGACAGATAAGTGCTTTATGTTAGGTAACCAAGTATATCCATATAGCATAGAGATACCTGTGTGCCTCATTTATTCATTCAGCAGATATCTGATGAAGATCATATATGTTCCAGTGACTGTGTTAGATTGTGGATCAATAGTGAGGAGCGGCACTCAGCCATATGCTCCAGGTGCATACAGTCCGTGGGCAAGATCAACATTTAAAAAAAACACAGCCACATATAAATGAGAACTGGTGATGCACACCATGAAGGAAAGAACAGAATTTACCTGCTACTTTTCCAAATTAGTGAATGGCAGAATCTTCTTTCCTAATTTTTTTAATATAGAGGTGTGGGTGGGAGATCAGCCACAAAGACACAGAAGCAAAGACTTAATCTCCAGCTCTTCCTCTTGCCAGAAGTTTTCACCATTTTTTCCCCCACCAGATTTTCTTCTGACTAAATGGCCCACTGAGAGGTAGGGTGCCACCCAGCTTCATCACTATTGATCATGTATTCCAGCCGGTGAGCTGCTCGAAGACAGGAATCGTAGCCTGCATTTCTGTGTGTGCCTAGACCCCTGTAAGAATGAACCGTTGCAGGTACTGTGCAGTGGCTGCATTTTTGGCAGTCTCATGTTACACCTTAGTGACTCTGCAAGTGGCATGCATTTGAATTCGTGTTTTAAAAGATGAGAAAACTGAGCCCTTACGGAAGTGTCAAAAAACATGTCTTCTTTGAAAGTACACCTATGCCATGCCACTCCTCACCCTCCCAGGATGCTCACCAACTTTGATCATAGTCATATAGCTAGCTTCTCTGTGCCAGATGCCTGCAAACATTAGCTGCCCACGTGGCTGTGACCCTGACACAGTTGGTCGCCTTCCTGCAGGGAAATGGATACCATCTCTCCCTCCCTCTCACAAGTTGGTCTAGGCTCTTTTACTTCAGAGTTTTCTCGAAGAGTTTCAAGGCAACCAGGTCATCCTGTTCTAAATATTTTTCTGGGATGGAGGTCAAGGCAGCAGCATGATCTTCTCTTAAATGGGTCAGAGGAAGAGGACTCCTGTGGCTCTCCAAAAGCTCAAGCCTTTTCATGCTCACTGGATCCTCTTCCTTTCTCTTCTAGCTTGTGTCCTGGGTGGGGCTCTTGCCAGGGAGCAGGGCATACTGGCCCAGGTGTCCTGGGGAGCTTTTCTGTGTCAGACACTGCAGTAGGCACTATGGGGAGGGGTGGGAAGAGGGAACTCAGCAAAAGGCAAATTATCCTCTGATAAAGAAGTGGGAGTGCTGTCTGCGAACCTGACCATTAGAGTCACAGTACATGACCATTAGAATCACAGTTCTGCTTTACTTATTTGTTGTGGGACAAAAGGCAAGTTACTTAACCTTTGTGTAGATCACTTTCCTCATTTGTAAATGGTAGTGATTTTATCACTTATATAATATAATTTGTATGGGGAAAACATGAAAGAATATATGTAAGATGCTCACTACAGTGCTGGGCCCACAGTAAGTACTCAGTAAAGAAAAGTTGCTGCTGGACGCCATGGCACATGCCTGTGATTCCAGCAACTCGGGAGGCTGAGGTCAGAGGATCACAAGTTCATAGCCAGCCTCAGCCACTTATAGGGCTCTGAGCAACTTAGCAAGACCTCATCTCAAAATAAAAAAATAAATAAAAATGACTGGGGATATGGTTCAGTGATTAAGCACCTGGGTTCAATCTCTGGTCCCCCCCACCCCCAAGAAAAGGTTGCAGCCCCTGTTATTGTTATTATTCGGAAGAGTCAGAGTAATCAACAGGGGTGGGTAATAGGGGAGTGGAAATGACCAAAATATGTTATGTGCATGTACAAATGTGCCACAGTGAAACCCATTAGTCTATATAATTAATATGCACTAATAAAAAAGAAATCAGAGAGAAGAATAATCAACAGAGGGTGGGTAATAGGGGAGTAGAAATGACCAAAATATGTTATGTGCATGTACTGATGTGCCACAGTGAAACCCATTATTCTGTATAATTAATATGCACTAATAAAAAAAGAAAAAATTATGATAGTCCTCTTTATCCACACTTTCCTTTCCACAGTTTGTTATCAGTCAACTGTGTGGTCCAAAAATATTTCATGGAAAATTCCAGAAATAAACAATGCATAAATATGAAATTATGCACCATTCTGAGTAGCATGATGAAATTGTATGTTGTCTTGCTCTGTCCTGCCTAGGACACAAATCTTTGCCTTCTCCAGCATATCTACACCTTATATGCTGTTACGCGTTAGTTATTTAATAGCCATCTCAGTTGTCAGCTCAAATGCAACAGTAATGTGTGTGTGTTGGGGGGGATCACATTCACATAATTTTTATTATAATCTTACTGTAAATGTTATATTTTGTTATTAGTTATTGTCCTTGATCTCTTTCTGGGCCAAATTTATAAATTAATCTTTATCATAGGTATGTATGTATATCTGTATAGGAAAAATCATTGTGTATATAGGAGTTGGCACTATTTGCACTTTTAGACCTCCATGAGGGTCTTGGAATATGTTCCTTTCAGATAAGGGGGTGGGGCAGCTGTACCCTATAGTACCAACAAGTACCAATGCAGTTCAGAAAAGGAAGCATAGGTTTGGGTGGGTTGTGCAAGGGATGTCTAGAGGGGTGCAAGAAGTGGAGTGAGATATGTTTGATAGAGCAAATATGAAACTGGAGGCTGAACTAAACTGGAGTGCCAACAAAAAGAAACGAACCTAACGTCTGTCCTGTTGTCCAGTCCTTGGTGGCTCTCCGTTTTGGAGAGTCCCATGTTACTGCCGGTATGTTGGAAGTGCTAGGGAGAAGGGAGCAAGTTGGCTGCTCTGGCTGAGCTCGAGGGCATCTGAGCTGTGGTGGAGTTGGCACGGGTTTAACTCTGCAATTTGTTTCACAGGCTCAAAGCCAAGTTTTTATCTGCTTACCGGGGGATGTTGATTTCTAATGGGCTGAGTCACTAGCCCCAGCTTTATAGGAGACATATTGATAAAGCTCAATTCCAATTAATAAATGGATAATGAAAGTGAGACCTATATAGAAACAGTAACACTTATGTCTATTAGCCATTTCTGATATCAAGATTCCTGAAGCCACTTCAGCAGGTTTTGTTGGATAATCTAAAGTCAGACTCTAATGGAGTTGAAGAGTCTCATGAGAGTCCATTTAGGGATTGGTAGGCCAGGGAGAACTGTCCCTTTTTGCTTGTCCATACACCTTTGTATGTATGTCCTTTTCCCTCTCCCTAAATAGAGGCACATCAATAACAATGTTTCTCTTGAATATTCCTGCTTTCTTTTTTTCTTTTTGAGACAGAGTCTCATTCTATTTCCTGGACTGATCTTGAACTCCTGGGCTCAAGTGATCTTTTTGCCTCAGCCTCTCAAGTAGATGGGACTATAGGCGTGCACCCCTGCACCCTGCTGATGTTCCCCATTTTTTCAAATTCCTTGCAAAAATTGAGTGCTCTTGAGTTTCTTTTACATATTCTTGGTAAGACTTGGAAATCTGCCTATTTCTCAACAACGGTATAGTTAATAGTGGTTGTCTGATTGTTTTTTTTTTTCCTTTGTTTCCAAATTCTAGGTGTTTCCAAGCAGGGCTGCCACGAACGGTTATACACTGCACAACCCTAGGAGAGGGTGCCATTCACATAGACTATAATTGAATGGCGCCACTAGGGTTGTGCAGTGCACAACCTACACAGCTGTACTCGGCAGCCCTGTTGTAACATAATTTGATTTCTTCATCAAGGACAGGGTTTTGGGAGAAGTAGAGAGTGGCAGTTTGGAACTGTTTTCAGGGACTTCGTAAGGGGTATGAAGCAGTGAAATGCTGTGAATCAAGAAAAGAAGAAAGAAGTAAAATTATGCTTTGGAGGGATTATCCTCTGGCAGAGGCAGCTGTTGTATGGGAGAAACTACTTACCTTTATTCTTCCAGTAAGCAATGTTTTGAGAACCTACTGTGTAAGGGTTGAAGAACAGAGAAGGGTTTGCATAGGAGGAAACATTAGAACTGGGCCTTGTAAGAGAAGCAGGATATAAACATTTGAAGACAAATTGGTTGGAGAGAGCCCTAGGGGGGAAAATGGAGCAAAGGCAAAGGTAGGAAACTATATAGGGTATATGGGTAATGGTGAAGAATTGATCTTGGCTTGATAGAAAGGCAGGTCAGAGGGAGTAGTGAGCATTATTGATCCCCAAATGATGAAGGACGAAGGGGTGACCTGAATACCAAATCAAGGAATTTGAATATTTTTTTCCAAGTATAGGATTGAATGGTTCTTAATATATTCATAGGTATGTACAGCCAACATCATAGACATTTTTAGAACATTTTCATAACCCTGGAAAGAACCTGTGTTATCATTTAGCTATCACCCTCACTACCTCTCCTTCCTCCACCCCCAACCCTAAGCAATGGTTAATCTACTTTGTACAAACTCAATAGATTTGACCCTTGTACATTTTGTAGAAATGGAGTCCTATGAGATCTTTTTTGAGTGCTTTCTGGTTTTTTTTTTCCTACTATAATGTTTTTAAGGGTCACCCATATAGTATGGATCAGTACTTCACTCCTCTTAGCAGTAAAAAAATATTCTGTGTGGATTTATAGCATATTTTGTGTCTTTATTTGCTTGTTGATGAGCATTTGGGTTGTTTCTTCCTTGCAGCTATTAAGAATAATGTGCTATGAACATCTATGTATGAGTTTTTGGGTGAATGTAGACTTTCATGTCTCATGGATATAGAAATGGAATCTTTGGGTCATATGATAACTATGTTTAACCTGTCGGGAACTGCCAGGCTTTTTCTAAAGTGGCAACACCATTTTACATCCCCACTGACAGTGTGAGAGGGTTCCAGTTTCTCCACACCCTCGTGAACACTTGTAATTGTCCCTTTAATTTTAGCCATGCTAGTGGGTGTGAAGTGTGGATTTGATTGCCATGTCCCTGATGACTAATGATATTGAATATCTTTTCATGTCCATATTGGTCATTTGTCTATTTTCTTTGGAAAATATCTATCCAAATCCTTAGCACCCTTTTTAGTTGGGTTATTTGTCTTTTTATGGTTGAGCTTTAAGAGCTAGTTATTTATTCTGGACACCAGATCATTATCAGATGCATGATTTGTAAAATTATTTCTCCCATTCTTTGGCTCATCTTTTGATTCCTAATAGTGTCCTTCGAACCACAAAATATTTTAATTTTGATGAAGTTGACTTCATGCTTGTTTTTCCTGCTTGTGCTCTTGATGTCATATCATAGACTCCACTGTTGAATCTGAGGTCAGGAAGATTTATGCCTGTGCTCATAAGTTTTATAGTTTTTGCTCTTACATTTATATCTTTGATTGATTTGGTATAAACTTGTCTGTGATTGTTAATTAGGGATCCAGCTTCATTCTTTTGCATATGGATAAGAATAACTAGCACCATTTGTTGAACAGACTATTTCTTTCAATCATTGAATGGTGTTGCACTCTTGTTGATAATCAGTCATAAGGTTTTATTTCTGGACATTCTTTTATTTGTAGATGACACAATACTTTTATTCATTTATTTTTATGTGCTGCTGAGCATGGAACCCAGTGCCTCACATATGCTAGGCAAATGCTCTGCCTCTGAGCTACAGCCCCAGCCCTGGACTTTCAATTCTATTTCATTAGTCTATATGCCTGTCCTTATGCTAGTACTGCACTGTATTACTGTTGATCTGTGATAAATTTTGAGAACAGGTAATGGTCTTATTTTCAGGTTTTTTTCAGCTATTTGAGATTCTTTGCATTTCCATGTAAATTTTCAGATCATCTTGTCACTTTCTACAGTCACTGGGATTCTGATAAGTACTGCAATAAATCTGTCACCTGAACATTTTAAGAATGAGCATAACATGATCAGGGTGCTATTTTAAGACTAGGAACCTGGCAATAATATATGAACTAGACTAGAGGAGGAGAGAGATGTTGGAGACCTGGAGGTCACATAGGAAACTGCTGTAGTAGTTTCAGAAAATGATAGGGATGGAATTAGGAAAACACAGTGAAGACAGATTGGAGATAAACTGAAGTGGCAACATGATAGGACAGAGGCTGACTACATGTGGGAGGTTGAGAAAGACGGGAGGTATCAAAGATAGCTCTAAGTTTTGAAGATAGACTCATTGATTGACTGATAATACATTTTTAAATTTTGTTTTGTTAAATGATTTTGATTGACAGAGAGTTGTAAAGATAGTTCAGAGAGTTCTTGTATATCTTTCAACTAGCTTCCCCTAATGTTAACATCTTATATAATTATAGTACAGTTGTCAACACTGTTAATGTTGGTGTAGTACCACTGAATAAACTACAGACTCTATTCACATCCAGTGGTGTTTCCACTAAAGTCCTTTTTCTTTTCCAGCATGCAGTCTAGGCGTCCATGTTTCATTTAATTTTTCTCTTAGTGTCATCTAATCCATGACAGTTCCTTACTCTCTGTTTTTTGTGATTTTACAATTTTGAAGAGTTCTGGTCAGTTTCTTTGTGGAATGTCCTTAGTTTTGGCTTGTGTGATATTTTATTCATGAATAGATTGAGATTATACAGTTTGTTCAAAATTATCGTGGAGGGCTGGGGAAATAGCTCAGTTGGTAGAGTGCTTGCCCAGCCTGAGCAAGGCCCTGGGTTCAATCCCCAGCACAGCAAAAAAAAAAAAAAAAAAAAGTCACAGAAATGGCGTACTGATCTCTAGGTATCATATCATGGAGTACATGATGACATGTCTTATTCCTGCGATGCTAAACCCAGTCACTTACTTAGGGAAGTATCTCAGGTTTTAAACACCACTGCAAAATTACTGTTTTTCCCTTTCTAATTAGCAAGTATCTTACATACAAAATTGATAATACTTTCATCACTAATTACAGCATCTGTCAGCAGTTCTTGCCTGCAACAGTTATTTCTGCAGTGTTTGCCTTTTGGTGACTTTGTTTTCCTTGTTCCTTTTACCCTTCTCAGTTGGAGTTCTACTCTGTGGAGGAGTTGCCTCTCCTCTCCCATTTTGAGGAGCAATAGATAGGGAAGAAGTTAGGGAAATAAGATGACAAGTTCAGATTTAGGCGTGCCAGATCTAAAGTCCTATGTGACACCCACTTGGAAATGTCTAGAAAACAATTCATACCTGCATAGAATCAACAGTTGAGGGCTTGATACTTCAGCTAAGCACTATTATTCTTTTTAGTGCACAAATGTGGAAATTGAGGTTCAAGTGAGAAAACCAAGACATTGTGAGAGATAAAACTGGCGAGGCATCTGGAGACCACATCGTGGAGGGCCTCAATTGCCCTGTAAAGGGCTTTGGACTTTGTTCAATAGTTCAACAATGGCAATTTAAGATTTGCCAGGAGGGAAAATTGGGAATGAGATCCTAGCTCTGAACTTACTATAACACTGAATGCAGCTATAACATCATGTGTAACGACAGTGAGTCATCTAGTGTCCCAAATTAAATGAAATCTGAAAACCCAGTGAGTTCTTTGGGCTGTTGGAGAAAAAAAGAGTTGTTTTCTGGAGTTACTGGAGAAGGTCTTGTGGAAAAAATAGAACTCGTCAATGGCTTGGATGGAATTTTCAGTGAGAGGAGAAGAGAAAGGGTATCCGGTAAGGACGAGGCTATCAATAGCTCATACTCATTATTTTTTGGTACCAGAGATTGAACCCAGGGGCACTTGACCACTCAGCCATATCCCCAGCCCTTTTTTCTATTTTATTAGAGACAAGGTCTCACTGAGTTGCTTAGGGCCTTGCTAAATTGCTGAGGCTGGCTTTGAACTCCCAATCCTCCTGCCTCAGTCTCCTGAGCCACTGGGATTACAGGCGTGTGCCACTGCACCTGGCTCTAATACTTTATCCTTACATTGTACTATGCACCAAACCAAGTAGTTCAAGCATTCACTTCTCACATTTGCTCTATGAGATAGTACTATTGCAATCTGTATTTGACAGATGAGGAAACTAAGCCTAAGTGGTGTAGCATTCTCTCTGTAGGCAGCTGGACAAGAGAAGCTGAGTCATATATCGGAATGTTTTTATGCAAGCATAGAATTAGAACGGGTGAATTTAAATGAATTGCAAGTTTAGTATCAGCTGTTGCCCATGTAGTTCACAGTAGGGTTGGACTTTCTGTTCAAATGAGAATAATTATAGCTCCTATGTATTAAGGGCTAGGCATGTGCTAGGCATTGTGCCAAATACTTTGCTTGTCTTATCACAATTGATCCTCTCCCAAACCTGTGAGACATAGGTCCTATTTTTACCCCTACTTTATAGATGAAAATTCCTCCCATCTCTTGCCCAAGGCCACAGTGCTAGTGAATGGTAGAGTCAGCATGTGAATCCCTGTCTGTCTTGATTCTAAAGCCTGTGCTCATAAACACTTAGCAATACTGCCTGTCCTACTTCCTCCTCTTAACAGAGGTAAACTTGATAGTGAGGCCAGAAAACTTGATATTTATGAGCCTGGGTGTGGACATTACCACATATGTCTTTGAGGATCTCCTTATTGAATACCAATGTGGTTGGCTAACTCCTTTCCTTCTTTAGGTGTAATTCAAGCAGGTTACAATCTACTGTGGAAGAAGGGATTCTTTGCTTCCTTTAATCTAAATCCTTAAGGAAAGCTTCTTTGTAAGTTCCTTACACTGACAAAAATGGTAAATTCTCAGAAAGAAGTAAACTAAGGGAGGTACCAGTTGTACTGAAGACCAGTGATTAACCATGGAGTATAGGGAACATTTCTTGGAGAAAGTGATGCTTCATTTTGCATTCAATAGGTAAATAAGAATTAGCCATAAGATGGAAAGATGGGAAGGCCATTGTGAAATCATGAACAGAAGTAACAATGGTATAGTTTCTTGATGTTGGAGATTTAAATCTTAAAATTAAAATTAGGAAAACAATAGGAGACTCTAATTCTTGGGTTGTAAAATTTTCAAAATGTTATATTAAAGACATAAGCCAAATGAAAAGGAAATGACAAATACATCTGATTACATAAAGACAAAAAGGCTTCTGTACATAAAGATAAACACAAGCAGAGCTATGTCAGTGACAACTTGGGAATAATGTTTGCAGTAAATGTCATGTCTGTATTAAATGTTATTAGTATATAAATAACTCTTACAACTCAGTAAACAATGAACATACCAGTTGAATCATAGACAAAGTACACAGATGGTCACATCCCAAAAGAAGAAATATGCCTGGCCAATAACACTGTAGAAAACATGTTAATATTTCTGGTAATCTGAGACATGCAAATTAAAACAATAAACTGTGTGTGTGTGTATGTGTATGTGTATGTGTATGTGTATGTGTTTTGCCCTGAAAAGTAATAATTAACAACTGATATTACCTGTTGGCCAGATTCCAGTAGAAAACATATTCTCATTTGTTCCTGGAGGGAGTATCAATTCAAGATACTTTTCTAGTGTGCAGTTTAGCATGACAGGGCCAAAGGCCTTAAAATGATATACAGCCATGACCTTGGGTTCCACATCTAGGGATTCAGCCAACTGCTGAGTGAAAATATACAGAGAATACAATTGTGTCTGTATTTAACATGTATAGGTATTTTTCTTGTCATTTTTCCCTAAACAATACAGTTTAACAACTATTCATGTAGCTTTTATATTATGTCAGGTATTCTAAATAATCTAGGAAGAATTGAGATATGCAGGAGGATGAGCTTAGGTGAAAGGTAAATACTATTTCATGTTGTATAATGGACTTGACTATACTTGCATTTTGGTATTTGAAGAGATCTTAGAATGAAGGGATCTTAAAATGAAGCTATCAGAAATGAGGTCATAGAAGCATGTTGGTCACCATGAAGTCCATTCAGGATGCAGTTTGGCATAATGCATAAGATTGCCATGCTGGGAAAATAGGTGGAGCCTGGAGTGAAGAAGGCCTTGTCTGCTGCACACCGGATCGTGAGCTTTTTCTGTCGGTATTGGTGAGCCATGGAAGGATTTTAAACGACAGATCGGAGCCA
Organism: Sciurus carolinensis; assembly: GCF_902686445.1. NCBI lineage: Eukaryota > Metazoa > Chordata > Mammalia > Rodentia > Sciuridae > Sciurus > Sciurus carolinensis. The sequence continues at coordinate 91,230,169 of NC_062232.1, forward strand.
CATTTTAGACAGATCCTTCTTGCAGCAGCGTGCCTGGAGGTGGGAGACCAGTAAAGAGATTATCGTAGTGGTCCTAAGAGAGACGCTAAGGGCCCAGACATCTGAACATTAGGGGAAAAAGCCTTAGGACAGACTTTGGGCAGCCCAGGGAGTTGATTTTTCTTTTGGTGGGTAATGATCATATGCACTTGTCCTTAGGAACACTCAGATAACTGGGTGCCCACATAGGAGGCAGAGTAGAAGTACTGATGCTGAGAGGACTAAGCCTGAGGAGATTGTGGGCCAGGCCAAATACTATTTTTCTGTAGATGTTACTTTATTTCCTTTTCATTTAGTTCTTTCTTGCCCCTTCACTGCTTAACCTGGTTAACCCCATGTTGAGGATGATCTGTGTTACTGGGCCCTCTTCCCAATTACATTTCTCCTAGTACCAAGCACTTCTTCCTCTGAACAAAAGCTTTCATATTTACATGCTATGAAAATTGTGGTATATTCTGTCTAGTGTTGGGGTAGTGTAGAAGCGGATGGGAAAGTGAAGGAGGATGGCAGTGAACTGATATGGCTGGGGACAATCCTTTCCTGGAGAAGATAAGAGGGTATGGTATTGAAAGAAAACTGTGGATTTTCCTGGGGAAATTCAGCCCAAAAGACCTCAGTTTCAAGAATTGCAAGCACCCATAAGACCCGGGTATGAGTCAGGTTGGCATGATAATGAGCCTGCCTTTGCAGAATGCTGGACTCTGAAACTCATCTGCATAAGCATTTGCTGTCTTGTTAGGTTTGTGTTTGGGGATGTCTTATAGTATAGAGAGTGCATCTTAGGATCTGTTTGGTGGCATAGGCATGAGGCCATTGGGATGAGTTCCTGGGCCCCATGTGGTCAAGGGGCAGGGCTAGAGTCTAAAGAAGATAAACTTTGGCCTAGTCTGTCAGGTGTGAGGTGGAAAATGCATTAAACATGAAGTTAGGGAACATGGGGAATCTTCAGAAGGCTTGTCAGAACTCTCCCTCAGTTTCTTCTTTTGTAAAATGGGGTTTAAAACACAGTCTTGTCTACCTACCAGGCAATGCGAAAGTGGCAGTTCTCTGTAGTCTACCTGTGCGTGCCCTTTAATTCATGGGCTCAGCTGGACAGATTTTAGCTTGAATATAGAGTAGCAAATTGGAACTGGGATAGTCTCAGATGCATGCTTGTCTTCCTTGTTTGCACTTAAAAGTGTCCTCTCTTCCTACATTATTGTATCTCAAGGGATAGTTTAGATTTCTGTCTTCTAGTCTAAAACACGTGTAGCAAAATTTGGAGGTGATTAGAAACCCCCCAAGGAAGAAGGAAGGAATAGTCAGGCAAGAGCTGAGGTACTTGGGCTTCTAAATGAAAATGTTATTTTCACAAGGCTCCATTGGCTAATGACGATTACAGATGTGACCCCAGCATGAGAGAGCAGAGATATTCAATGCCACAAATCTCCGAAGTTGCTAGAGGAGGTATTAAGATTACTAAAAATGGAATGTGATGATTTGGGGGTTCTTTTTCAGATCCACTCTTCTGTGTGTGATTTAAAGATTGTACTCTCCATCTTGGTGATGGGAATAAATAGGCAAGATGAGAAAGGCCAAAGTGCTGATTAGAATGATTTGGTCACATGAAAATAACTATTGGAAACCTCATTTAGAAACAAGACTGGATTAGCTGCCTCTAAAGAAGTTAGCTCTGTGACTGATGGAGGATAATAGGACAACCAACTAGGTTGGAACTGGAGGCTCATTCCCTTTAGTAGGTTCCTGGATATCTGGCAAAGGGAAAATGAGAACCAACCAACTGGAGATACAGAGAAATTGGTCCCCAAGAATCTGCTTATCCCATCTCGCCTGTGGGTATAGAAAAGTAAGACTTAACTGTGAGGCCCAGTGTCGCATTTTTACTTCTCAGTTGAGCATCTTAGAAGTATCTGGGGTATTCCAGAAGCTCAGAAAGGCTACTGACTTGGCTTTTTAGAAATTCCAGACATACTAAGGACCTTTCCAAGATGGCTGGGGCCCCTCTCTCCTCTGTATACTATAGCTTCAGAATATAGCCTTTGATGGGCCTGATGCTGGGTAACTATGTGCAGCCTTCAACTTGGTCCTTTGCCTAAGGTGAGTAACTTTACTGCTGGAGGGGTAAAGAATACCACTTTATTTCTTTCTTGGACTGCTCCTAAGGGGTGGGCTGGGGAGTGGGGATAAGGTAATGTTTGGATAAATAAAATTCCAAGTCTACAATCCTTATCCCAAACCAGAAGGGATGGATGTATTTCAGAAATCAGAATCCTTTAAATTTTACAAAGTCAGTACTATGCATGTTAGAATATTTTACATATATTTGCAGGGGGTCTGGGACAGCATCCCACAATCAAATTATTATTTTTATGGAAAATATGTGAATATTCACCACAGGTGCAATAAATATGTGTAAATAGCCTCACCTCCAAGTCATATTTTGCTACCACATTTGCTTTGAAAAAAAAATACTCCAAATTTTCATTTTGAGAGCTTTTTGGATTTGGAGAGTGCCATTAAAGGATTGTAGACCTGTAATTATCCTTGGCTTTGTACTTTTAATCAAATTGATCCACAGGGGGAAAGGCACATTCTCTCTTGATGGCTTTTTCCTTGGAGGGGTTCTTTGATGAGGTATTGTGCAGGTGATGGACTCTGAGTCCTGTTCTTTTTAAGACCCTTTCTCTTCTATTCTTCTTTCTCTTCCTCTTGGCAGGCATTCAAGCTGCCAAGCAGGTGTGTTTCCTTAATGATTTTCTGTATAGAACCCTTTTCTTCTAAATGTAGACTCTGAGAGAACCGAATGTTAAAAACATACACATGACAAACCCAACAAGTTCATAATGCAAATAATACATATTCATCACAGCTCTCAACAGGATGGGGACATATATCAATGATTCCTAAACATCTTTGAATCCCTATAGGAAAAGGAACTTCACAAATAGAAGTTTCATTCTTTTGTCTGTCCCTTAGTTCTGCAGAATGGCCTTTACCTGTCATAGTTCAGTCCAAGATCAAACATGTGGCAAATAGAGCTTCTAGGAAGGGTTGAGCTCCTGGAACTTTTGTTAAATATGCAGATTCCTCAGGTTCCAGAAGTGTGCAATCAGAATACTTAATAGGAGAACCCAGGAATTTGTATGCTTAACAGCAAGTTTTGCAGCAGGGTTTTTTTTTTTTTTTTTTTTTTTTTTTTTTTGTCTCTTCCTGAAACATTTGAGTAAGTGCCACATAGATGAAAGTCAAAGGGCTGTGGGTTTTCAAAGTTTGTAATCCAGGCTTAGGTCACTCCAAGTAGCAGGGAACTGATTGGTCTCTTAGAAGGACAAGATTCTTTTAGTTTGGTTTGACCTGAGAGGAGAATGGAAGAGTAAAAATCACCTAGGCATGCTTATAAACAAGAGAATCAAATCAAAGGGAGGTTTGGAACCTGGGGGTGGCATTTTGATAGGGTTGCCACATAAAATACAGGATACCCAGTTAAATCTGAATTCTATAAACAGTGAACAATGTTTTAGTATAAGTATGTTCCATTTACTATTTAAGACCATCTTTTACTAAAACATTATTCATTGTTTATCAGGAATTCAAATTTAACTTGGTGTCCTGTATTTTTATTTGCTAAATTTGGCTGTGGTGGGTATTGATAAACCCACCTTCCCCCAGGATAGGCAAACCAGACGATATGTGTGTTTGTGTTTCATGCTCAGAATCTATTTTTACATGCCCTGGGTTAAAAGCTTCTAAGACTGACTACTTGTGTCATATTAAAGTTAAAGCATTGAAGAATTGAGTCTTATCACTTTCTCACACACATATTCTCTGTCTCTTTCTGTCTCACAGTCGTGCACACACACATGCATGTGTGTGTAAACACAAACATGAACTTTGGAAAAACACCTGCTTGCCTTTTAAATTTTTTAAAATTTATTTTTTAAATTAATACATCAAAACATAAAACTTTTACCATTTTAATTTAAAAAATTTTTATATTACATTTTTTGTATGTGTTAGAACTTTGATTATTTTTTGTATGTTATTAAAGTGATACCATCTCACTGTGTCTAGCATTTCTCTTGCTAACCATTCTTAATTCTTCCATTACAGATCTTCCTCCTGGCCTGTCCTCCAAGTCCGGGAGCTATCGTGGTCTTCAAGTAAGAGAAAATTGTTTTTGGCTCTGTTACCATTTCTCTTCAGTCTGTTTTGTCTATTTGATAACAAATGGTGATGTGCTGTGAACACCTGGGGCTTATATTACTTTGTCTCTGGGCTTCTCCAAGGAAGAAAAATGTGTGAGGGCCTGCCGAAACAGGGAAATTCTGTATGTGGAGATGTGGCTTTTGTTAAGCCCTGACAAATCCTTTATAGCCAATTGAAAGTTTCGATGTAGCTCAGTAGTACAGCTCCCATGATTCAATCCCCAGGACCAAAAAAAAAAGAGCAGGGAATCTGGAATGCTGAAATCCCATAACCTCTGTGAACCTAAGGTGCCTTTCTAAAAAATGGAGATGACAATAGAACTGCATCCTTGAATTGCTATAAGGGTGAACTGATTGATCCATAGAAAGGACTCAACAACAGTGCCTGATACTTATGTAAAAGTAATGAGGTAAGAGCCACTGTTACTCTAGAGACAAGGCATGTAGGTTAAGAGACTTGTTTTCCTTTATTTGGTTTTTCTGTCTTGTAAGATGTAAAGACATAGGAAGAACAGAAAAAATGAAGTCTAACACCCCACCCCCAGATTACAGACCTGAGTTTCCTGTACATAATAAATGTGAAGGGTACAGTCTGCTACAGTGATTGAAAGAAGGGCTTCAGCAGTTAAGCACACAGACTGGGTAGGGATGGGCCTCCTCGTTCATAGCTGTATGTTCTTGGGCAAGTAATAGCCTTTGAGTCTGTTTGCTTTTCTGTAGAATGGGAATAGTTGTAGTACCCACCAGAGGGAAGTTTTCTTCTGGTAAAAGGAAAAGAAAGGTGGTGGCAGGTTCATGAAGATTAAAGGGAGATCAGTAGAGTAGAGGAAAGGGACCATAGGAGGGAGGAGGGAAGAAAAGGGGAAATATTGGGGAATGATATTGGCCAAATTATATTACATTGTGTGCATATACATAAATATGTAACAATGAATCCAGCCATTGTATATAATTATAATGTACCAATAAAAAATATATTAAAAAAGCAAAAGAAGAGAACATACCACAAAATCGTATGGCCAAGGCTTGTTTCCTTGGAAGTTTTTGCCTTCCTAAATTTGCTCTTGAGAACATGCTGGGGGCCAGACAGCATCTTTTCCCTGAAATACCTTTGCATTATGATCCAGCTGCTCCACTGAGAATGTGTTGCTTTACATTGAAGGACATTGTTCTTGTTTTCATGAGGTTTTTTCTCCACAATTTTATGGATGCATTATAGTTGTACATAATTGTGGGATTGTTGTTACATATTGGTACATGCACACAGCGTAAAACAATATAATTTGGTTATGACTTTTTTCTTAAAATGAAAGTTAAAATGAGAAAAATATCACCTTAAGACAAGTCCTGACTCTTAAAAATAGCAAGCATCAAATCTATTAAAGTATAGATTGCAAGCAAATCTTGTTTCTCTAAAGGCAAGTTTCCTTAATGAAATTATCTAGAGTCCTGAAACTGTCATTTTAACCATGAATTGTGACCATCTCAGTTATCAAACCTTTTATTAGAGTTGCTAATGAGAAGCTGAATCGACTGAATTAATTTCATCTCTTTTGCCCTTCCCTGGCCCCCATTTTGGAGCAATTCGTGAGCAGTGAAATGGCCACAAGCCAGAGGAAGGGAAGAGGAAGTGTAAAGAGCTTGGCAGATCCTTGGATAATTGAGAGTGGTGTAAATGGCTTTCTGATTTACTTAAGTCATTAAAGTGTTAGGTAGGGGAAAAAATACCCCATTTGCTGCTTCAAATAGCTCTTTGAAATAGCCACTTAGTCTCTTGCCTTAGGTGAGTAACTTTCTGCTGGGTAAGGGTAATGGATCCTGATTTTAGATATTTGTTACTTGGATAGCTCCTAAGGGAAAAGGGTATTTAACCCTGTCCCCCCAACCCTTGATTTTCCAAAATGAGCTCAATTATTCAGTATAATGTTTTTAAAGTAACATTCATTAGTATTATTTCATTATGATGAAAGTAATAATTCATATCATAGAAAATACAGAGTCACAAAGAACACAATCAGCAACTCCCCTAATCTTACCCCCAAAAGATAATTTTGGTTATTCCCTTCCTTTTTTAATAAGCAGAGGTCAAATTGTATATTCAGGGTTTTCAAAATTTTTTTTAAGTTGTAGGTAGACATAATACCTTTATTTTATTTATTTTTGTGTAGTGTTGAGGATTAAACTTAGGGCCTCATATATGCTAGGCAGGTGCTCTACCACTGAGCCACAATTCCAGCCCCTGTATATTGAGGTATTTTGGTATCTTTTCTAAATTTAATATAAATTTTTTTTGGATGCTGGAGATTGAATCCAGGGCCTTGTGCAAGCCAGGCAAGCACTCTACCAACTGAGCTATATTGCCAGCGATATAAATTTTTATACATTTATGCATATGTATAAATACATAATGATTGCTGGATTTATTTTTTATGGTGGTCCTTTTCTTTCCTCTTTTGTGAGTAGCTTCTGGCTCTACCTTTCCACAGCATATTTCCAAACCAATATGTGTTCTTTCGTGTTCTTCTTGAGTATAGGAACACACACACTTGTGTACGTTGTAGAATATTTTCATCTTACAAATTAGTGATTTATGTATACCTTAATATATCTTACATTTTGCACTCAACAATATCTCATGAAATCTATCAAAGTGTATTGGTATAGATCTTATTCTTTTATAAAGCTGCAAAATATTTCATGGGAACAGAGTACTTTAATTAGTCATTCCCTTATTAATGAACATTTTTTTTCTTCCCAGATTTCTGCTGCTAAAATCCATGGTGAAATAAACATCATTGTGCATGTGACCTTATATACTGTTGATTTCAACTTGTAGATAAATATATATATGTTAACAGATGGTGCCATATTGATTTACAAATCAGGCTGTTGTAGTTTAGTTTTTGTTTTTTTTTTCTAATATATGAGATTATTATTTTCTGTATCTGTAAATAATAGGTGTTAGGATTCTTTTTATAATAGGACACCCTAATGGATGTAGTTCAAACTGAATTTCAGTATTCTTTTTTTTTTTTTTTTTTACTATTCAATTAAACTTATTCTTTGAATTGTCTATTCATATCTTCTGCCCACTTTCCTATGGATTATTCATACTCTTCTTAATTGGTAAGATATCTTTTTATCTGTCATTATTGTTTCCTTATGATATATCTATATAATTATTTTACACTTTTTCCATATCCAAAGATGATTCTCTTTATAACTTCTGGATTTCTAGTCATGTTTAAGATTACTTTATCAATGATGGGAAATAGGTGTGCTAGAGTAATATACTAACTTTTACTCTGTAAACTGAATAGCCATCATTGTCAGTCATTAAATGTCTAATATACTAGGGTCTGTTGATTCTCTTCCATTTTATCTATTTGATTTTTTTTGTAATTGGGCGTTGAATCCAGAGGCACATTACCACTGAACTACATCCCTAGCCCTTTTTATTTTTTAATTTGAGACAGGATCTTGCTCAGTTGTTGAGGGTCTCTTTAAATTGCTGAGGCTGACCTTGAACTTGGGATACCCCTGCCTCAGCCTCCTTAATCACTGGAATTACAGGTGTGTGCCACTGCACCCTGCACTATTTCAGTTTTTTATTTGTTTGCTTATCAAAGTCACAATGATTTGATTGCATAAGCTTAAAAATATTTTTGGCTATTCTTTGACACTTTTTCCTAAATAAACATTTTAAGTCATTTTAGTCACTGCCCACCAACCCTATTAGGATTCTAAATATAATTACATTAAATTTATATTTTAGTTTTTTATTATATAGTTATTTTAATCTAAGAAATAGTATTTCCATTGGTTCAGATCTTGTTTTATATCTTTCAATTAGATCTGTCCTTCTTATCTACTCTAAGCCTTTATTGATACATTTATTCCTCAAGAACAGCTGTTTTCCCTATTATGCATGTAATAATTTTCCCTTTTCCATTTCTAATTGATTCCTGCTAAAATAGAAAAATATTATTGGTTTCAAAAATATTTATCTTGGACTGGTGATATAGCTCAGTTGGTAGACTGCTTGCCTCACATACACAAGGCCATGGGTTCAAACCACAGCACCACAAAAAAAATTTATCTCATGTTTCATGTTACCAAATTTTCTTGTTTAGTTCTGCTAAATTTTATTTTAGTTTTTTCTTTCCAATGGTTCTTCTAGTTATTTCATTTTCTTGTTGCATTTATGAGAAACTCAAAGACAGAACTAAATTTTTAAAAGAGGTGCTGGTAGACTACCTAAATGTGATTATAAATTGAAATATTTTCTGTGTTCCTCCACATTTTCTGTTGATTTTTGTTATTTTTTGATGTTTAATTTACATATTTACTGAAAACATTATTTAAAACTAATTTCTGTATCTCATCAAATGCTTTCTCTACATCTATTTATCATGTGGGTTTTGTTTTTCGTTTAAGTTTTTTTGTTGTTTGTTGTTTGCAGTGCTGGGGATAGAACCTAGGGCCTCGCACGTGCTAGGCAAGTGCTTTATCACTGAGCTACACTCCTGACCCTCATTGAAGTTTTTGATACATTGAATTATGTTGATGAATTTTCTGGCTTTGAACTACTCTTACCTTACTAAAATAATCTACTGATCATAGTATATTATTATTTTGATACATTGCCAGAGTTGATATTTTCTTTAGAATCTTCAGTATGTAAGTGAGATTGGAGTATTCTTTTCTCAGGACCTTGAGGATTAAGTTATTGTGGCTATGTAAAATGTACCACTGAATGGTTTTTTGTCTTTTTCTCTGGCCTGTAATAATTTACTTACCCTTAGAAATTATGTATCCTTTAGCCGAGCACAGAGGCACATGCCTGTAATCCCAGCAACTCAGGTGACTCAGGCAGGAGGATCACAAGTTCATGACCCTGTCTCAGTTTTTTAAAAAGAAGGTGGAGCTGGGGATGTGGCTCAGGGTTTAAGCCCTCCTGGATTCAATTCCTTTTATTGCAGAAAGAAAGAAAGGAAGGAAGAAAGAAATTATGTGTTCTTTAAAGGTCAGATGAAACTCAGTCATGAAGCACATTGGGTCTTAGTTCTGTATTCTGTGGAGAGACCCATAATCACCTTTCCAGTGTCATGTATGATAATTTATTTAAATCATTTTGGCTCTATTTTAGACATTTGTATTTTGCTAGGAAATTCTTTCTTTTAGGTTTTTCAATTTGTTACTATAAATTTAGTTGTGTTTAGCATCTTATAATTTTAGAACTATCTCTTCTGTAGTTATGTCTTTGTTCTTAGACTTAATCTTGTCTATTTTCATGTTCTTCTGTATTTTAATCAGTTTGGTACATACCTTATGACTTTTTGGTCAGTACATAGAATCAGGTTTGGATCTGTTTTTCCTTTTTCCTGTATTTTTTAATGTTCGGCTTTTATCTTCATCAATTCCCCTTTCCTTTTTTCCTAATCTCTAGATGAGTATTTACTCCTTTATGTCTTTTTTATTTTTCAGCACTGGGGACCACCTTGCACATGCTCTCACACTGAGCTACATCCCCAACCCTTTTTATTTCACTTTGAGACAAGGTCTCACTAAGTTGCCTGAGTAGCTAGCATGATAGGCCTGTGCCACGGCACCCAGATTGTCTTTAATTATAATTTTCTATTCTCCTTTGTTCACTTAATGATGAGTTTTTCCTCATCTTATTCCAAACTCCTCACATCATTTTAAAATCAAGCTTTGCATTTCGAAATTACTATATATGTGATTATTATTATATATTAAGTATAATATAGAAGCAATTGTAAGAGCAAATACAGAGAAATCCCTTGTACCCCTTATCTAGTTTCCTCCAATGGTAACCTCTTACAAAACTATAGTCCAGTATCACAGCTAGGATATCAATATTGTTACAATTTGTTATAGCAGAACAGTTATGTTATCATAAGGATCTCTCCTCTTGTTCTTTTATAGTCACACCTACCACCTTCCCACCTGTACCCTATTCCTGACACCATCAAATACTAATCTGTACTTCTTCTCTATGATTTTGTTATTTCATGAGTATTATATAAGTGGAATCATATAGTATGCAACTTTGGATTGACTTTTGTTTAAGGACTTAACGAGTTAGCGCAATTCCCTGAAGATGCCTCAAAGTTTTTACAATACACGCCTGTTTAATGGCTGCATATTATTCCATTGTGTGAAAATACTGTGTGCATTGTGAAGTTGAGAATCAAGGTTTTAGAAAGTAGACAGTTCTTTTTTTTTTTTTTTTTTTTTTTTTGGTGGTGCTGGGGATTGAACCCAGGGCCTTGTGCTTGCAAGGCAAGCACTTTACCAACTGAGCTATATCCCCAGTCCGACAGCTCTTATTTAAAATAATAACTCTGAACTGCATGCAGTGGTGCATGCCTGTATTCCCAGTGGCTTGGGAACTTTGGCAGGAGGATCTCGAGTTCAAAGCCAGCCTCAGCAAAAGTGAGGTGCTGAGCAACTCAGTGAGGCCCAGTCTCTAAATAAAATACGAAATAGGGCTGGGGATGTGACCCAGTGATCAAGTGCCCCTGAGTTCAATCCCGGTACCAAATAAAAAAGAGAGAGAGAAAATAAAATAATAACTCTGCCCAATATTGCTTTTAGCTTTTACTGTTTTCAAAGTATTTTGTCTTCAGGCATCTCATCTAATCCTTTAAATGATATTGCGAGCAAAGGAATAAATTATTCATGCTACAAATCAAGCAGTCAGGGGCCAGGAAATGCTAAGTAACTTGACAGAGCTTACCTAGTGGCAAGGTCAGCATTCCTTTTCTTTTCCTGTTAAGGTGCATAATGAGGTTTGCTCTGTGCCTAGAATGGTGGGAAATACCCAACATGGACTCTATCATTTAATCCTTCCAACAAACCTATGTGAAAATACTAATAGTATCCTTAGTTGGATCAGGAAAACTGAGGCTCAGAAAGTTTCAGTGGTGTAATTGACTTGTGCATGATGCCTGTGGGATTTGATCCAGGGTCTCTCTGACTGCAGAGCTCATGTTCCTAATCACTACCTTATGTTGCTAAAGTGAATATTTTCTACTATTCTATTATTGTTTGAAGGGTTAAAAGCATGAAATCAACTTATTTACACTTCCATACATCTCAATGCACACAGATGGGCACTGCTGTGGTTTCTATACTAGTGTGTCCTATGGGCTCATTGATTAGCATTGTCTGCTGTCTTTTACCTTCTGCATTGGTCCCTTTCTGTGCCAGCCTTGCATGACTTGCCAGCTTCCCAATGAAGCACTGTTTAGCATATGCTTTGTGTAGGCTCGCCCAGTTACTGCAGGAAAAGCATTATGATACATGTAGCAACTTCATGCTCCTAGCAGGGATGGTACTGGCAGTTCTCTTCTGGGGTGCACAAGGGGCAGGATTCTCCACAGGGCTCCCATGGTACACTTGACAAGGGGGAGTGACAATTCCCCAGTGTTCTGGCTTTGTCCCAGGCTGTTTTATTTATGTGTACCTTAGTTGATATATAACTTTCTAAGTCCTCTTGCTATAGCCTGCTGCTGGGAAGGCTGCCCCAGCTTAAAGCTGTATCCAAAATGTGCGGCTAAAATTGGCAGGGGTTTCTACTTAGCCCACCACCACAGCAGTCTTGGGCAGTGTGCCCTGTTGATGATCTCCAGTATCTCCAATTCCTAGAATTCCAGCCTGCCAACCTTCGAAGGTCTCTTATCCTTCCTGGCTCCTCCTCTTTGTGGGTGCTCATATAGCAGCACCAGAATTATTCGTTGTATTTTGTTTCTACATGCACTGCTGTTCTGTGTCTCTTTGAATCTAAGCCATTTTCTTTTTAGTCATTTGGCTGATTTTAATGGTTCTTTCCTGAAGAGCAATCCACCATTACTTTCAACATCTAACCACAGAATTCTGTTAACTCAATTTTCAGTAAAACCAATGTAGTCAGCCCTCCATAACTGTGAGTTCTTTAGCCACACAGATCCAATCATCTTCAATCTGTGAGTTCTGTAGCCACAGATCCAATCATCTTCAGCTTTAAGATATTTGAAAAAAAATTTATGTTTTTAATATTTTCTTGTCATTAGCCCCTAAACAATTTAACGTAACAACTATTTAGATAATGTATATATTATATCAGATATTTTAAGTGATCTAGAAAATATTTAGTGTACCCATCAGGGGGTATGCATAGGTGATATGCAAATGCGACACCATTTTATATAGGAAAGTTGAGCATCCGTGGATTTTGGCATCTGTAGTAGGTCCTGGAGACAATCCCCCAGGGATAATGAGGGATGACTATATATTCTTGGAGATCATTTTGCACTTACTGTTGTACTTCCAAATTTGATGAAAGTTACCTGTCTCATTGACTTTTAGAGAACATACCCAGTCCCATCATATGAATCAACTTGCCCCACCAGCTCTTAATAAATAAGATTTCTTTTTGAAAATCCAGGGGAGAGGAGAGCCAGGAACCCCCTTAGTTCTCTCACACATCTCACTTGTGGCTTCGCTTTTCCCTATGCTCTTTCCCTTAGTTCTTTTATTTTCTTTCAAATTTTATTATAGAGATTTTCAAACATATTTATTATTCATATATACTTTAGTCATTTTAATTTATTTTATTTTAGTTGCAGTACTGGGGATTGAACTCAGGGGTGCTGTACCACTGATACATCTTCAACCCTTTTTTCATTTTTTATCTTGAGACAAGGTCTCGCTGATACATTGAGGCCAACTTCAAACTTGTGAACCTCTTCTTGCCTTAGCCTCCCAAGTCACTGGGATTACAGGCATGTGCCCTCATACCTGTCTTTTCTTTAGCCATTTATATATTTTATTTTCTAGATGTTAATTCATGTTGTCAGTTGTATATTGGAGTATTTTTATTGTTGATTCATACAAGTTTTACATGTATAAACAGTAAAAATCTTCTATGAATTTTGTACTAAATGTTTTCTCCACATTGCCTTTAAGGAATGTTCTACTGATGAATTTGATGAACATTATTAGTTTAGCATTTTTTTTTGGTGAAAGTGATTGATTTACAAAACCCCTTCAGACTATGTTAATTTCTTCCAGTGCTTTTTACTTGAAAATATTTTGCCCATTTTAAGATTAGATAGATGGGGCTGGGGATATAGCTCAGTTGGTAGAGTGCTTGCCTCACAAGCACTAAGGCCCTGAGTTCAATCCCCAGCACCACAAAAAAAAAAAAAAAAAAAAAAAAAAAAAAAGATTAGATAGATGATCCAATTTTTAAATGTTTTTAAAAATACTCAATTTGTAAATCCACCTAAAATTCATTCTGTGAATAGCATGAGGTAGGAAGATAGCTTATATTTCCCCATAGTCATTTATTTGAGCACCACAGAATAACCGTTTGCCTATGATTATCACTATTATGCTTGTACTGTGGATTTTTACATATAGAGACTTGTACCATTCTATTGATCTCTCTGTTGGGATTTCAACCAGCTTTATACTCTTGTTTTTGCAACAACTGGTAGACCAGATTCTCTTTACCATCTCATAAACCTACCACTTTACCTATAGTTTTTTCTTAAGTAGTCTCAACCATTTATTTCTTCTTAATCAGCGTAAATGTTTTTCTCCCCAAAATTCTACTAGGATTTTGGTTGGAGTTACTGTAAACCTAATATCATTGGCATAGTTACAACACTGAGTCTTTACATTCAGGAAAAGACTTGATTTAATTTTTACCTTTATTTTATTCATTTATTTATATATGATGCTGAGGATCAAACCCAGTGCCTCACACATACTAGGCAAGTGCTCTACCACTGAGCCCCAGCTCTTAATTTATTTTTTAATGTACTTTCCTTTTATGTTTTTTAGTTTTGTGTGTGTGTGTGAGAGAGAGAGAGAGAGACAGAGAGAGAGAGACAGAGAGAGAGAGAGAGAGAGAGTATGTGCGTGTGTGTTTGTTTGTGTTTCCCACATATTTCTCACCAACATCGTTCCTGGCCAGTTCGTAGTTTGCGAATGGTATTACTTATTTATTAAATTTCCAAATAGTTATTATTGGTGCATAAGAAAAGGTTTCGAAGTCGTATGTATTTGTTTTGTATTTGGCTACTATGCTTATTTCTAATAGTTTTTCAGCTTTTTCCCTTGAATTGTTTTGAAAAGTAATCATCAAATCCTATATGGGAACTTTGTCTCCTTTTAAGGGACAATTTTTTTTTCTTTTTGCCTCAAGTCCCATTGAATTTGGCCAGATCTTCTGGGATAATGTTAAATAATAGTGGTAGTGGCAGGGATCCTTTTCTTGCTTCTGCCTTTAATGGAAGTATTGCCAGTGCTTCACATTATTTGACTCAGATGGTTGCTTTAGATTAGATGTTATAATGTTAAGTAATTATCTTAAATTATCAAGTCCTTGAAAAGATCCCCCTTTTTTTTTTTTCTTTTTGGTAATGCTGGGGATCAAATCCACAACCTTGCACATGCTAGGCAAATGTTCAACCTTCACTTGCAGTCCATGAATGGTTAATAGATGTAGCTAATGCTTTCTGGGACTCCATGGAGTGGTTCATTTTTGATTTCTTCTTTGAACTCCTCATTTGGTATATTATAGTAGTACATTTACTAATATCAGCTGTGGAAGGATCTCTAAGATAAACTTTCCTTTTCCTCTGTATGCTCGTGAGAGACTCAGATTTATCTTTCATGACATGAATTTTTCTTTTGCCTTTTGCCATCTCTAGTGTGAATTTACTTTTGCTCTTACAACACTAATTTCTTTGTAATTCTTTCTCACTTTCCTCAGGTCTCTTTTCACCCTTGTCATTCCTTCTCAGTGTGTTTTATTCTAGTGGCTTTTATACCTGTTCCAGAGTCCAGATTTTCTTGCTTACTATTAAGGATACAAATAGTTTTCTAAACTATTTCTTCTGCTTCATATACTAAATTCAGGTATTTATACTTCCTCCAAGTCTATACAATGATATGCCTCTCCCTTGTGCTGTCGGAGGTTTTCATAAGAATCATGCTGGGTTTTTTTTATATCTATGAGTCTTCAAAGGAGAATTTGTGTCTAGACCACCTTTGAGTATTCTCATGTTCTCTGTGGTGTTGGTTAAAACCACTCTGCCCATCCATACTTGGCATACAGACTGATGCATATGTCTTCTAGCCAATTCTAGCCCAGTGTCTAGTGGCTATTTGTGTAGTGGGTTCTGTTAGGCCAATATGGAATTATCTATTCCTCCTACTAAGCTCTCTGATATTCTGAACAGATAACATGCATGACTACCTGATTTTACTCATGCAGACTCCCCTTCCAGGACGCAGCATGCCAGCCCCAATTCTACCATATTCTACCCACATCAAGATTTGGGGTAACTGTAGTCTCTAAATGGATATGGGCAATTTGGGGATTGCTGATTTCCTCCAGAAGTAGTAAGCAGGAATGATGTCTATCTGGTTTACAGATTATTAGATGAACTCTCGGTTTATAAACCATGAGGATGATGGTGATGGAAGGATTTCATATCTTTCTATTTTCATCCCAATTTCTGGAAGCTGCTTCATGAATTGATCACAGATTGTTTTTTCTTACTTCAGTATCAGCCTCGTTCTTAATGGAGATTTCTCCCAGATTCTGGCAGTAGTATAACTATCAGTCTAAGTTTTCAGTGATTTGGGGAATTTTATCTTTTTCTGGGTCTTCATAAGTATCTCACTTGTGAAGTTGGGAGAGACTGTGTTAAGTGATTGTTAGCCAATTGCTATTTTAAACTAGAAACACTGCATATTTTTGTGTAGAGAAGAGGTAGGCATCTTTTTTTTTCCTGTAGAGGTCCAGATAGTAAATATTTCAGACCTCAAAGGCTATATGAGCTCTATGCTTGAACTATTTAACTCTGGTTATAGCAAGAAAGCAACATGGCAATATGAAAATGAATTTGGCTGTGTTCCAAAAGAAGTTTTATTTACCTGAGGTGAAAATGGTAGTGATTCCCAGTAATCCCAGTGACTAAGAAAGCTGAGGCAGGAGGATTGCAAGTTCAAGGCCATCCTGGGCAATTGAGACCCTGTCTCAAAAACCAAAATAAAAGAGCAAAAAGAACAAACTTTATTTACTAAACAGAAGGACCAGTTGCAAAAGTTGTAGATGGCTAGTGGTAATATTTGCACAATAATGTGAATGTACTTAGTGCCACAGAACTATACAATTAAAAATAGTTAAGATAGGAAATTTTATTTATATATACATAATTTTATCACAGAAAAAAAAAAACAAATCAGGAGGACTATATTTTGCTGCCCTGAGTTTAGAGGAATTAGATCTAGCACACACGGAGAGGCAGAGGCTGGTGCTGGGGAATTACTTGGTACAACAGGACAGTGGCCTTGCAAACAAGATAGAACGCAAGGATATTTTTTTTTTTTTTTTTGCGGTGCTGGGGATTGAACCCAGGCCTTGTGCATGCAAGGCAGGCACTCTACCAACTGAGCTGCACCCCCAGCCTGAGAGAGAATCCTTGAGTATTTAAAAGGAATACATTAACAGGACTTGGGGGATTCTGGAATGCTGCAGTGCACCCTAGTGATGTCATAATTTGTTCTTTAGGGTTGGAGATACAGAATTCATATTCATACATTTTGATATAAGAATCAGAGCAAGGATTTTCTCCTCCCAGAGTCTTGGGAAACCCCTGCCACCATCATAAGTGTTCATATCAGAGGCATCTTTTGAGTAGTTTTTTTTTTTCTTTTACTTCTTCTTGCCGTTTTTTTTTTTTTTTTTTTTTTTTTGGTACAGGGAATTGAACCCAGGGGCACTTTACCACTGAACTATATCCCCAGCCTGTTTTTTAAAATTTTGAGACAGTGTCTCACTAAGTTGTGGAGTCTGACCTCAAACTTGTGATCCTCCTGCCTCAGCTTCAGAGTCACTGGGAGCATGCCACTGTGCCCGGCCTATCATAGGCATCTTAAAAGTTAGCCAGTCCTTCCTTTGTGCTCATAGTACAAATGGTGACTAGTGATGCTCCCTGCAGATGATACTGATTCCTCCAAAGACTAGAAAATCCTTGCTTTTAAGTTGTTAACCACAGTAGACTCACTAGATAAAAGAGCAGTCCCCAGCTTGAATCAACTGTCTCTGCAGACTCCAGAAGATTCTCACTAGTTGACTGAAGACCTGGTCCTTCCATCTGGAAACAGTGCTGCCCTCCTAACCCTAAAATCACTTGTTTTTTCTCTCAGTGGCATGCAATGGATACTCTACTTCTGAGCTTTACTTAGCCTCCGCAGCCTTGAACTTGACCAAGACCTGGAAAGGGCCTAAATTCTAAACATGGTCTCTTGTCTGCCCAGGACTTGGGGCTGGGAGATCAAGTCCTTGTTTTATGTTGTCCTTGGAGGAGAGTTAGCATATCAGGCCTATTGTCCTCCCTATTGTGAAGCTGGAGGAATGCTAAGGTCTTGGGGCTGAAGAAGCAATCGGTCCTGTGAACCACAGCCCTGGGTCTGGGAACAGCTTTGTAGAGCTTGGCAGTTTCCCAGTCTCCCTGTTGGGTCTGTTATCCATGCTGAAGGAGGGTGTTGTCATCACATTGTGGAAAGCATTCACTCCCTTTTCCCAGTCTCCACGGATCCCACCACCACAGAGGGCTCTAATTCTCTGCTTGCTCTCTGGTGTCCTGGTTGCTGTTTTTAGATGAGAGTTTCACAAGGGACCCAGAGCTTCTTAGAGAAGCTAGCATTCGGTACTCTCTGTCTGAGCTGCGATATCTTAAAGGAATAGATGAAAGAAAAGGGAATGACAGCTAAGGTTTTCCTGGCTTTGGGTTGTGATCAGACAGTTTAGTTGCCTTGTGAACATCCACCACTTAATGTGCCAGGTTATCCAAATGTGTGCAGCAAGGGTAGGGGACTCATGGAGTGAGTCACTGAGTGGTGCATTTTGAATGGCAGTGAACTCTTCCCCCACCCTGCTCTGGGTAAGAAAAGTGCATCACAGAGAGCTGGCACGCATCCTTTGCCTCTGGAAGCATTCTGTTCCTGCCCAACACTAAAACCTTGAAATCTGCTCATCTTCATGTGCACATGGAGAGGAGTAGATTTGTGATGCAAGTGGGATTATTTGGTCATGAGTATCTGCTGACTCAGTCTGCAGAGGCTTTTGAAGGAGAGGAGATGAAATTTCATCTGTGCTGCAGGGAGCAGGAGATGCATTGCTGGATGGAGAGAGCACTGTAGGCTGGGTGTGAGTCAAGGTAGGTAAGGGAAGCTTGGGGCTGGGTGAGGGGAATTACAGCAGCCTGACATGTGATCATTGCAGTGCAAGATTGATACCCTGTTGACCTTTGGGCCACATGATATTAGGATAGTTCAGTAGCCCAATGACTTTCTTTTCTAGATTCCATTTCTTATACTCACATACTTTTAAGCAGCATGGCTTTCTCAGGGAGCCTCCGATCTCTAGAACTGCCCTGAAATTATAAAATGGACTCAGGTTGAACCTGTTGTGTCTTATTGCCTGGGAATAGCTTTACATCTCAACATCCCTTTTCACAGAACTCATCGGATCTGGAATCTGAGAGGTCTCAACTTGGTTTGGGGTCATTTGATATTAAAAAGGTGTTTGCCTCAGAAGTGTATGCTTTTAGGCTTACCTTTGGTCTGGTTGCTGAAAAACGTGTTTGAGAAACTGCCTCTTGACCTGAGCAGCCTAATTCACATCCAGTTCGTGGCAAGAGAGAGAAAGTTCTACATATGAATGCTGTAGATTTAACAGGGAAAGAGATCAGTGACCTAGAAAGCCAACAAGTTCCTTTTTTCTGTGGAATGCTGCTCAGTTGCTGTCTTTCCATGTGTCGGGGTCCTGCCTTGTATTCATATACAGTCTTAATGCTTAGAAGAGGGAGGAAGCTTTCAGGTTGTTCACAGGTCTCTCTTCCTCATCTACACTGAATACAAGCTGCCTTTCTCCTCACATATACATATTCATTTTTGTCTTCTACAAGTTTTCTGAAAGTTCTCTGAAGGTTTCCAGAGGACAGACTGATTTTATTTTTTTCTTCCTTATGGACAGCTATGCTTAAAATTTGTGTTCAGATGTGCATCACCTCCAGGCAAAAGGATGGCAAGAGATCCAGATAATTTTTCCTATCTGGGGAAACATGGAAAGCAGTACTCAGCAGAGGAAGGGGGACTGATCATTTGGGGCCTCTTTTTACTTTGTCAGTCGACCCAGTCCTTGTGGAGGCCAAGTGAGGAATCTCATGTATTGGACAAAAGGAATTCCAAAGAAGAGCAATACAACATAATAGATTAGATTTGGGCAAGGTACAGAGGAGTTGTACAGTAATGAAGAAGTAGAAATGTTTCAATTTTATTATAAAAGTAATCCATGCTCATAGGAAGGGAAGAAGTCAAACATTACACAATACAATAAAGAAGACAATTAAGTATAACTGATAATTCCTGTTAATATGTTGGTATAATTTCTTCCCAGTCTTCTGGATGTATGTACCCAATTTTTATATATAAAATAATGATTATTCTATATGCTACTTTGTTATATTTAAACAGTTAATAAATCACAGTTGTTTCACCATCTTATTATATGTTGCTCTAAACATTAATGACTTGAGAGTATTCCATTATTTGGATGAATGCAATGTAATGTATTTATTTTATTTTTTATTTATTTTTATGTTTTTTAGTTGTAGATGGACAAAACCTTTATTTTGTTTATTTAGTTTTATGTGGTGCTAGGGATTGAACCCAGTGCCTCACACACGTGCTAGGCAAGTGCTGTACCACTGAGCCACAACCCCAGTCCTCTGTTTTTTATGTTCCGACGTATTCTGAAAAATTTCAAACAGAAAGAAGAGTGAACAGTGCTGTCCACTGAGTGACCATATGACCTCCATCTAGATTCAGTAGTTCTTATGCTTTCTGTTCTGTGAGTTCTAAAATGTAAGTTGCGCTTCCTGCCAAATGATAGGGTGTCAGACAGCTGACAAAAAGGGTGCACTTTCAGACCATGAGCCCATAGAAAAAGGAGGTCAATGTGGAAGGACCCTGGACTCTGTATGGTACAACAGGTCTCTTGTGTTTATAATACAAATTATAGAAATTAATCTCAATACATCTAGCCAATGTGGAAAGAAAAGATTCAGATGTCCATAGATATGACAGTGGATAAGTAACTTGTAGTACATTTGTACAATTGAATGTTGTTCAACAGTGAAAAACAGATAAAGTAGAGCTTCATTTATTGACATAGGTAATTAGAGGAAGCCATGGTAGGTGAAAAGTGTAATTTGTAAGAGACGTATATTCAATATATAATACCATATATTTAATGGGATGAAAATGAAACAACATGGCATAGTTTGTGGATAAAAATGAATATAATAAACATTGAAAAACATGCATAGAAAAGAAGGCCTACTTCAGAATTGATGTTCCTGCTGGTGGGGAGTGGGATAGATGAATGTTGTTTAGGAAGGGTATACATAGTGCTTCAGTGGAATCAACAATATTCAGACTGACTTAAGTAGGACAAAGGATACGTGAGTGCACATTGTATGCTTTTAAAAATACTTTTCTATTTGAAAATTTCAAGGTAAAAATATAGGGTGAGGAAGCATTGTTTAAAAGGTTTAGGATCTTGGATCACTTTGTGGGTGTGAAAACTGAGGCTGGGACAGCTGTGTTTTGCTTCTCATGTATATTTTGAATTTTATCATATAGTAATGTTGACTTTTTCAGTGTAATGTTGTGTGAGTTTTAACACATGTATAGATTTCTGTAACTGCCACCACAATCAGGGAATAGAACACTACTGTTGCTTCTAAGAATTCCTCATACTATCCCTTTAGAATGATACCCACATCCCTAAAACCTGGCAGCCACTCATCAGTTCTCCTTCACTATAGTTTTGTTGTTCAGAGAATATCATATCTATGGAAACCTACTATATGTAATCTTTTGAGAGTGACTTTGTTCATGCAGTATAATGCTGCATGAGATTTATCTTAAGTTCTTGCATGTATCACTTGTTCACTCCTTTTAATTTCTGAGTAGTTTTCCATGCGTGTGTTTACCACAGTTTGTTTATTTACTCATTGAAGGACATCTGAACTGGTTTCAAATTTTGGCTATTATAAATACAGTTGCTGGGCTAGGGTTGTAACTCAGTGGTAGAGGGCTTGCTTAGTATGTGTGAAGCACTCGTTTGATTCTCAGGATTGTATATAAATGAAATGAAAGTCCATCAACAACTAAAAATATTAAAACAATAAATAAATAGCATTGCTGTAAACACTTGTATACAGGTTTTTGCAGAAATATGAATTTTCTTCTCAGGAGGGTAAATAAATATCCAGGACCAGGGTTATTGGGTCATAGGATAAATACTTTTAATTTTATAAAATTTATAAGACACTTCCAAACTATTTTCCAAAGTGATATTTTTACATTTTACATTTCCACCAACGTGTGAAAGTTCAAATTTCTGCACATCCTTTCCAGCGATTGCTATTGTCAGTATTTGTATATTAGCAGTTCTATTGATACATGAGGAATGGTGCTGGGGATCAAACCCGGGGCCTTGTGCATACCTGGCTAGCACTCTACCACTGAGCTACACTCCCAGCCACATATATCTTTTGGTGAAGTTTCTAATCAAATTTTTAGCTCATTTAAAAAATTGAGTTGTTTTCTTATTGTTGAGTTTGAGGATTCTTTATATATTCCAGATAAAAGTTCTTTTTTGGATCTGTGATTTGCAAATAGTGTTCCCATTCTGTATCATTATACAGCTTGTCTTTTCATTGTCTTTAAAACTATTCTTCAGATAAAAACTTTCAGCTTTTAAGTTAAATTTATCATTTTTTCTTTATGTATTGTGTTTTTGGTGTCATATTAGTCAAAGAAATATTTGTCTAACTGAAGGTCACAGAGATATTTTTGTTTTCTTCTAAAATTTTTATGATTTTAAATTTCTATTTAGATTTATGATGACCATTATATAAGATGTGAGGCTTAGATTATGCATCTACATTATTTTACATAGGAATGTCCAGTTGTTCCAATAGCATTTTGCACTACAGTAGAAATCAAATTACCATATCACTGTGGGTCTGATATTGGACTCTTCTGTTTTATATTTAATGTGTCTATTCTTAACCAGTACTGCATTGTTCTGATTGCTGTAACTTTATGATAAGCCTTAAAATCGAGTAATATGATTTCTTCATCTATCTTCTTTTTCCTAAACATTTTCAGCTATTCCTGTTTCTTTGCCCTTCCATGTACATTTTAGAGTCAGTTTACCTGTACCTATAAAATATCCTATTGAAATTTTAGTCAGAATTGTTTTGACTCCATTGATCATTTTGGGGAGAATTGACATCTTTTCTATGTGGAACCAGCTAAGCTATACAAAACCAAGAAGTCCTATAGGTAATATTCATGGCAGCGGTTAATGGCTGTTTTATATTCTCGTTTTTAAAGGCCCAGTTCTCTTGTTTGTAGTTGTAAAGAAAAACAACACCTTATTTATTTATTTATTTATTTATTTATTTTTATGTGATACTGAGGATGGAACCCAGTGCTTCACATGTGCTAGGCAAGCACTCTACCACTGAGCCACAACCCTGGCCCTTGTTTTATATTCTTTATATGATGGGCGGTCAGGTATGTCCAAAGGGGGGAAAGAAGAAGAAAACAAAGTTTATTATACTTACAGGGGCCTATCATGCTAAGCAGGGACACATGGGAAAAACACCAGGATAAAGCAGCCAGGAGGCAGAAGGCAGGAGCAAGGGGAAGGTTTAGGCCATCTTTGATCAGTTACTCACCTGTTAGGCTGTGCTCTGGGGTCT
This sequence comes from Sciurus carolinensis, assembly GCF_902686445.1. Taxonomy (NCBI): domain Eukaryota; kingdom Metazoa; phylum Chordata; class Mammalia; order Rodentia; family Sciuridae; genus Sciurus; species Sciurus carolinensis. The sequence goes on from NC_062232.1 coordinate 91,253,282, forward strand.
GTAGAGCATGGTGTAGCTGTATAATCAAGGCAGTTTCATCACAGAGCACAGAAAGGGTTCCATTACCTTCACATGTGATCCCATGGGTAACAGAACTGCTTCCTGCCTGGCCTATAGTATGGTACACACACATACACATCACAAAACAAATGTAATGTTCATGCCACATATCTAAAGCTGAGTATGGTAGTAAAAGCACAGACTTGAAACTTGGGGAGACGTGAGTGCGACTTTTGACCCAGTCATTTATTATGTGTGTGATCTTGGGCAAGGCACTTAATCACTTGGAGTGACTTGGCCACTCAGCTATGAAATGAAGCTATGTAATGAATAAGATGATGATGATAATGATAATAAAAACTGAGTGGGGAATGAATGTGATGATGTGTCTGAATACTTAGCCCAGGGATTTGCATGTAGAAATGGTCAGTACATCTTTGATATTTTTGTAATTAACAGTGTGTAAGACTTCTTTATATATTAAAGATAATTTACCCTTTCACATATATTTTGTATCACTGAATTTTGAGAACTCAGAAAAAGGCTTATCTTTAGGAGCTTATTCATTTTGAATCTTGATGTTCATTTTATCTACTTTATCTTTGGCTTTCCCTGGGTTCCTGGAATCAATTCCACTGTCCTCAAGATGTAACTTAGTATTGCACTAATGTCTAATTGGCCTTGTGCAAATGCCAACATTCTTTTGAGGTCAGTGGCAAAGCCTGGCATAAGAATCCAGCTTTATCTTAACTATCAGTGTGATTTTTCCTCTCTCAGGAAGAGTCTTTATGCTGTTGCTCTCATAGATGAGGTCCCAGGGCAGGGCTAAACTAAACTCTGCTTCACCTAGGCCTGGAATTCAGAGCACAGGGTGCTCTCTTGAATGACCCTCCTGAAATAGCATGGTAAGCTGGCCAGCCTGAGGTGGCAGGAGTGATAATTGTGTTAGTGTGCTGCCTCCTCTGGAAGCCTGTATTGGGCAAGCCAAGTGCTATTAACCTATAGGACTTTATTGACCTGGCATGGCCAAAGAGTCTTCTCCCTTTAAATTCATCCCTTGAAAGCATATTAAGCCCAGGTCAGGTAATACAGGAGGAGGAACCAAAAAGAAGGACAAAATAGTATCCCTGACTTTCTAACTGAGGTCATATTTGGGAGGGAAGAAGGAAGTAAGCCTCTGATGTAAGACAGTGGGAGGAATATGAGATATTTGGCATCTGGAATCAGAAAAATCTGGGTGTAAGTCCTGATTTCCATCTGATACAAGACATTGACTAGGTCACCTCAGGTCCTGATTCTGGCTTCTTCATCATCAGAATGGGAAAAGTCACTATACCTGACTCATAAGATTGCTGTAAAAATTAAGAGAGGGAGAGTTCATGTAAAGAAGCTAATTAGATAACTTGCCTAGAATATATATTTTTATGTGTTTTTTAAATACATGACAGTAGGATTCATTTTGATATGATTTTATAAGCATTGAATATATCTTATTCTAGTTAGGACCCTGTTCTTACAGATGTTCATGATGGTGGAATTCACTATGGTGTATTCATATACATATATAGGAAAATTATTTCAGATTCATTCTACTGTCTTTCCTTTTCCTATACCCCTCTCCCTCCCTTCCCTTCATTCTCCTTTGTCTAGTCTACTGAACATCTATTCTTCTCTTCTTCCCTCTTATTGTGAGTTAGCTTCCACACGTCAGCAAAAACATTTGACCTTTGACTTTTTTGGGACTGACTTATTTCCTTTAGCATGATAGTCTCCAGATCTGTCCACTTAACTTGCCAATGTCCTAAAGTCATTCTTTATGGCTGAGCAATAGTCCATTGTGAATATATACCACAACATTCTATCCATTCATCTCTTGAAGATTGCCTGGAATATATTAAGTGTTCATCATCACTATCATGGAAACTTTGGTAACAAAAAACAGAGTGGGGGAAATAAAAAGTAGTCTTGGGGCCTATTTCTAGAAGAGATCCCTATTCTCTGGGATCTTCTGATAATGTCTCTTACGTTTATAAACACTTCTATGATCTCCAAAGAAAGAACCAAAGTTTTAGGGAACTTCAGCATGTGGCCTGCCTTTCTCATCACGGCAAAGTATACATCCTGGTAGGATTGCTGTGTGACACAGACACACATGCACACACCCCTAGCTAGTATCGTTAAGAGGCATGATGACTCAGTGAATGATGAAATAAACTGCTTAAATCCTCTTAGAGCCCTTACAAGCAGGGTTTTTTCCTGGGTAAATTGTTCTTGACTTATGAAGAGTTTCTACTTTGGTGTTGGGAGTGGGAAACATTATTAACTACCCAATATTGGAGACTGGTTGTTTTCATTTTGTTCATCTTCTTTTTTCTTTTCTTTTGCTTTTAAGCCACAGAGCCCAATATGTAAAACAGAGCAAAGAAAACCTGGAGGGCTGCCACGCTTGCCCTCTGCACCTCCTGCATCAGCTCTGAAGCCATTTCTAAGCATGGGGATAAATAATTTGGAAAGCATTACAGTTGGCTCCTGGGTTTTTTTGTCCGGGTCCCTGGGAAAAAGACTTGGTCATGACTGTGTAAACAAGTGACCATAGTCTAATAAATAGGCCTCTACGATTACAACAGAAAACTTAGCTACTACAGTTCCTCTTTCCTAATGCCTCAGCAGTTGAAGCCTCTGGTCAGGGCCGACAGGATGTTTAGGGAGCACAGAGCTCATTATGCAATGAAGTGTTGTAACCAGAGTGTGTTCAGGAAGTGTTTGGGGGATTCGGAAGCACTGGTAGTGTTCTTCAGAACATTTCAATTAGTACAAAATATGCTGCTTTTAATTTTTCTGTGTGTGTGCAAAGTCTATGGCTGTTTTACACAGATAGCTTCTTGTATATATGACCCCCTCTCACATGGCCTGGCTTAACCTGATGCATTTTCTTCTTCTACCTCTGCATCAGGGTCTGAGTGTGACCTGGACTTGTTCTTCTTTCCCCTCCAGGTTACAGATGCACATGTTGAATGGGGCTCTTCTGGCGTTGCTGTTTCCTGTGGTAAATACCCGGCTGGTGAGTAGCCTCTTCTAGAAATGTTCTAGCAATATCCAAAATAGTATTTGTTCTCTCCTTGCCTGTCCTCATTCTTAGCTAATATGGATATGTGGTTTACAACACACACATTAATGTTGAGGGGTTTTAAAAATTTTTTAAATTGTAGATGGACACAATACCTTTATTTTATTTATTTATTTTTATGTGGTACTGAGGATCAAAGCCAGTTCCTCTCACATGATAGGCAAGTGCTCTACCACTGACCTACAACCCCACCCCTGATATTGTGTTTTGATGCAATGTGGTGGAGCTTGATGGGGTGAGGCTCGGGCTGCCTAAGGGTTTACATCAGAACTAGGACAGACAGGGCTGGGGATGTGGCTCGGTGGTTGAGTGCTTGCTTGGCTTGCTTGAGGCCCTGGATTTCATCTCCAGCACACCAAAAAAGTGAACTAATAAAAATAAACTAGGACAGGCCAAAAAGCCTACTGAAACTCTTGGGAACATTTAGCAGAAAGATAGGAGACTTAGCTCCAACCATTAGACAGGTATTTTAGAATTATGCTAGAGAGCCTCAAAGCCTATCTACCTTTTTCTAAGGAACCCCAGGGGCAAGAGTTCCATTCTTTTTCTATCCATTCAAATCCACAGAAATGTGTGGGTCACACAAACCCTCTGTGACTAGCTGCAAGAATCCCACTTTGACAGGGGGCCAGGTGATAAACCACCTTTGAGAGAAGCAGGTGCTACATGTCTGGGTAGGGGGTAACTGGGCACTGCCCTTAGATTCCCATATGTGGGGCTATGGAGGGATTAGCAGGCTACTTTAGAAAGGTCAGGGAAATAAATCACTTGTAAAATCATTAGTACTGCTTTCACGACTGAAGTTTACCTCAGGCATAAAAATCAGACTATAATTCTTGAAATCATAATCTTTCCTTTTGGATAGCACTTTATAAGGCTTTCTCACATGACAGCTGTATGACATAGACATACATTGGTTTCTTGTTTTACAGAGGAAGAAACTGATACTGAGGGAGTGACAAAGTCTAAGTGGCAGAATGAGAAGCAGCGCCTGAGCTTTTTGATCCTAAAACCACAGTTATGCGTTGCTACTTCTGAAGAATGTAGATACTCACATATACCCCTGTGATACTTGTACTTTTATAAAAAAATTTTTGTAGTTGTAGATGGACAGAATACCTTTATTTTATTTGTTTATTTTTATGTGTTGCTGAGGATAGAACCCAGTGCTTTGCACATGCGAGGCAAGCGCTCTACCAGTGAGCCACAACCCCAGCCTTGATACTTGCATTTTTCCAGCTACATATTATATATCAGCAGAAATAAAAATGGGAAGCATTCATCTTAAAGCAGTGATTGTGAACCCTCACTATGCTCTGGGATCATTTAATTAGCTTGGTTTCATCATTCCACAGTGTAAACATATATCAAAGCATCATCACGTTTTTACCCCTTAATTACAGTACACCACCCTGTCTACCCATAAGTGGAGACAACTTTTTTGTCAATTAAATATAAAATAATAAACAAACTGATGGAAAAACAAACAACCCTGATGCCCTACCCTACCTTTGGATAGTCTAAGTTCATGGTCTTTGACAAAGCTTGGGTATTGTATCTTCAGAAGTACCCTAGTTCATTCTAACTCAGAGCCTAAGTTGAAGGCCACTGATTTTTTTTTTTTTTTGCAGTGACTCTGAAACTTAATGCCCATGGCACTTACTTCAGGAGGCTTCTTCAAAAGTGAAACTGGAGGGCTAGGGATATGGCTCAGTGGTAGACTTCTTCCCTGGTATACATGAGGCCCTGGCTCCATCCCCAGTACTGCCAATAAAAACACTCCTGCTTTGGTCTCAGAGCTAGAGTGGATTATATCAAAGAATGATACAAATAATCTAAATGGACAGCATAAATCTATACTTTAAAAAATATGGCTACTTTGACTTGCCACAGCATCATTCATTCCTTACTGACTCAGGGACGTGGAACAGTGTTGGAGAGAAGTTACTCTGCCTGTGGAGGTGACCTACAATATTGTCTCATCTCTCTGCCCACCTTGTGTCCGTTTTCTCAGGAGATTGAGAGAGAGGTCCAGCAAATAGAGGTGCTTTCTCCATTTCTAGCAGCTTCATCAGATTCCAGGAAAGGGAAGCTAGCCTCTCCCTAGACTAAAAGAGCCAGTGATTCTGCATGTGAATGCTTCCAGTCTACAGTTCTGGTTAAATAGTCTCTGCCATCAGGTGGACATCCATAGGAATGGATATGGTGCTCTAGACAGACCACTTTCAATTCTATCCCTAGTAGACCTTTCCCCGAGTGAAAGCCAAACGGTGTTCTTCTGGAAGAGCCATTGAGCATAAGCAAGAAGTTATGCTTCCAGTTGTGTAAGCATAAGAACACAAAGGGCCCAGTTACATACCCAACATCATTTAGGAAGCTGATAGTAAGGTTTCATTCAGTCGGCATTGTTATATGAATGGCATGTATCATACTGGGTCTGCTGTTGTTTTCTTAATAATAGCAGCAGCATTGTCAGCTGCCACTTCTTGAGTGCTTATGTTGTGCCAGGTACTGTTGTATTTTACATGGATTAATTTGTTTAATCCTTAAAATAAATTTATGAGGCACGGTACTGTTATTATCCACAAGATCAAGATGCCAGCAGGATTGTCTTCCACTGAGGCCTCTCTGGCTTGCAGATGGCAGCCCTCTGACTTTTTTACATGGTCATCTCTCTGCATGCATACCCATAGTGATTCTTTGTGTGGCCAGATTGACTCTAACAAGAACATCCATCAGGTTGGATTAGAACCCATTCTGATAGCCTTCTTTTAACTTAATCCCCTCTCTGAAAGCCCTGTCTCAATACATTCACATTCTAAGGTGCTGGGGGTTAGGATTTCAATGTAGGAATTTGGAGGGCCGGGTATGCAATTTAGCCCATAGCACCTGTACTACCCTACATAGAGAGCATTGTTTCTCCCCTGTCACCCCATGCTTTCCTTCTCTCACTCCCTCTTCACTCTCCCTCTCCCTTTTTTCTCTTCTCTCACGGCAGATGTGCTGTTACATCTGTTACATTAACAGCTAATACTTTCCTAATAAATGTCAAGCTATTGACAATCAGCGTATTGAGCAGGTTCAAGTAACTTTCCCTGATACCAAAACTTCTTTAATGGGCTGTCTCTAAACTAAGGATTCCAGTCACTCTGGTAAATCTTTGTGGTCTTTTTCTAAAATGACAGCAAGCAAAACTTGAGATGTCTCCATTCGCATATGTCATTGCAGTTAGTTTTGGTCTGGTTTAAATTGTTGGGACCCTTCTTGGACAACTCTGGCCTTTAGGGCTGTTGGGTTTGCAACCCTTTACTTGAGCTCAGATTGACTCATACAAGACAGCAAGATTGGCAAGTCTTTCTTAAACCTGATGATTCAATTAGGCAAGAAGCCAGCTTTTGACTTCTCTCTTGCCTTTCCTTCTTGGCCTTTTATCTTTTTAATCCTTTTCCCCTCATTAGTAAAGATGAGAAAGCAGGAAAAATAAAATGACATACATATATTCACATATATGAAGAGAGTAAGAGGGAGTTGGAGGTTATGGCTATAGTCAGCTCAGAATTTGGGATCATCAGTGAATTTCCACATGCCTATTCCACCCCATGACCCATTAGCACCAGAATTTGGAGACCAGCTATAATATGCCTGGTTTCAGTTACTCCTAGTCAACCATTTTTAAAGCTGATGACATAGAAGGATGACATTCCAGTGGTCCCCCATTACTAGTAAGTACTTGTCATAGCCAGGATCATGGTGGGGGGGTACTTTCTGGCTTCTGATGAAGTACATTAAAGGTGTTTTCCAGCAAAATATGTCCTTTGGTTTTTTAGAAGGAAGGAAGACAAACACATCATGAAAATATTGATTAGTAGATTTGCAGGGAGCTCAAAGCTTGTCTAATTTAATCTTATCTTCCAGAGGGGTGATTTAGGAGGATGAATAACTTGCTGAAGGAGACAGGGTGGATGCACCTGGAACATGAGTCCTCTGACTCAGACTTCAGAGTTCTTTCCCTATTCTGTGACTGAGATTCAGAGTGAGTTTGCATGCTGGTGAGGCAAGATGCTTAAGTTTCTCTGAGCACCCAATGAGAACTAAAGAGCCTCTTCTTTTCCAAATGTACAAGTACAGTTTTTGTGTGTGTGTTTGTGTGTGAAGTCCTGAATCAAATCCAAGGCTTCACATGCTAGGCAAGTTTTCTACCACTGAGCTATACCCCTGGCCCACAAACACACAATTTTGCATAGTTTCAGGAGGGTCAAAGACTACCTCCACCCCTCCTTATCCCCCCTCCCTGCTGCAAGTCCATCCATGGATCCAAATTTAAGATCCCAGCCTGTCAGTAGTTCACAGCTTAGGGAGTAGAAGTGCTGTCTACTTTGTGAGTTCCTTTTTATAGCCATGGGCCATTTGTCCTAATGATGATGCTGGGTTTCATATCTGTGCCTGTAACTTTGCAAACTTTGCATCATCTAGTCCAGGCTAAACTAACTTCTAGAAAAATAGAAAGCTAAGAGATGGGAGCAGAGTAGAATGCCCACATTAGATTTTCAGTTATAGGTCTCACCTTGCAGAGCTGGTAATCTGGCCCAGGAATGAGGCACTAGGCCCATGATACATTCGCGGCCCTTTGCCTTTTGTCCCCTTTGCCTTTTGCCCCCTTTGCTCTCTGACCCCCATGAAAGTTTCTTCTGAATTCAGTGTGTTCTGAGCAAGAGAGACTGGACACAGAAAAGAAACTTAAGACAGTGTATCAGCCCCCTTCCCAGCCGAAGACAATAGCCTGGTCTGCATTTGTTTTTATAGTTATTTTTCTTGTAGGATTTTAAGAGGAACAGTGATAATGATTCTTTTTATTAGGCTCCTTTCTTCTTCAAGGCCCAAATCTAGAAGTATATTATTATCTCATTATCAAAATTGCCCATTATTGTGTATCCATGTTGATCCATGTTTATCTATTATGTTTGTTCTTTTTTATTCCTTTACTACCCCTCCTCTTTTGCCCAGTTCTTTTTTTTTCGGTTTGATGGTTCTTTTGAACGTTCCTAACTCTCAGACCCAGTGGAGGAGGTTAGTAATGCTCATGAAAATCATCTCTGTTTCTTGGGATGCAATTCTGTCAGCACACCTTGTCCCCATGTATGCTGCTGGGAAAACTTTCCTGTCACTAATGCAAATAGGGTTGAGAATCTCACTCTTTGCTAATTGGCACATTGAAATGTGCTAATTGACCTAGAAGAGTTATTTCTGTGACCGACAAATTGAGCTATTTAAAAAAGTTATAGTTTAAAGTTTGGACATGAACTGGGGACAGAATGTCCCTGATGGTACTTAAAACATAAAAAGCTTGTTTTCAAAAGAGGCCTTAATTTTTGAAGAATTGATTAAGGCAAAATGGTTTCCTAACCTTCTGCAAAGGGTGGTGTGTATCTGATCAGATGAGTGCAATGTGTCCAAGTATGTGGAAGTCTTAAGAAGAGTTTGGGGCTCCTGGCCCAAACTGCATTCTAAGGACTACCTTCAAATACGTCTAATTACTACTAGTATTTTAAGATTAAGCTATGAGGGTGGTAGAGGTTCTTCATCCTCCGGGAATCTAATCTGGAACACACCTGTCAATTTACAGGTTCATTTTGAGTACTTTTCTGTGTCAAAGACTGTGCTGTGTACTACAGGACTTTCAGTAACACCCAAGGGACATTTCTGGCCTTCAAGGAACTTGCAGGTTAGAGAAGGTATAAATGCCTGAGAAGTTATGGCAATACAGGTTGATCATGCCTGACCCAAAAATCCCAAAGTCAAAATGGTCCAAAACCTGAACCTTTCTTTTATTGTTCAATTAAAAAGAATTTTGGACTGGGGATATAGCACAGTTGGTAGAGTGCTTGCCTCACAAGCACAAGGCCCTGGGTTCAATTCCCAACACTGCAAAAAAATTTATACATATATGTAGGGTAATAAAGTCTATCTCATTCTACCATCCTTCCCATCCCCTCTGCCCTATCCCTACCCTCACACTCCTCTGCATAATCCAAAGTTCCTTCATCCTTCCCTACCCATCCTCCCACTATGGATAAGCATCCACTTATCAGAGAAAACATTCAGCCTTTGGTGTTTTGGAATTGGCTTGTTTCACTTAGCTTGATATTCTCCAGTTCCATCCATTTACCTTCAAATGCCATAATTTCATTCTTCTTTAAGGCTGAGTAATATTCCATGTACACAATGGAAAATTATCCATTGTGTATCCAATATTTTCTTTATCCATTCATCTGTTGAAAGGCATCTAGTTTGGTTCCATAATTTAGCTATTGTGAATTGAGCTGCTATAAACATCGATGTGGCTGCATCACTGTAGTATGCGATTTTAAGTCCTTTGGGTGTAAACCAAGGAGTGGGATAGCTGGGTCAAATAGTGGTTCCATTCCAAGTTTTCTTAGGAATCTCCATACTGCTTTCCAAAGCAGTTGCACCAATCTGCAGTCCCACCAACAAAGTATGAGCATACCTTTTTCCCCATATCCTTGCCAATACTTGTTGTTGCTTGTATTCTTAGTTGCCATTCTGGCTGGAGTGAGATGAAATCTTAGAGTAGTTTTGATTTGGATTTCTCTAATTGCAATAGATGATGAACATTTTTTCATTTGTTTGTTGATCGATAGTATTTCTTCTGTGAAGTATCTGTTCAGTTCCTTAGCCCATTTATTGATTGGGTTAATTGTATTTTTGGTATTTAAGTTTTTTGAGTTCTTTACAAATTCTGGAGATCAGTCAGTGCTGTATCTGAGGTGCATGTGGTAAAGATTTTTTCTCATTCTGTAGCCTCTCTCTTCATATTATTGATTGCTTCCTTTGCTGAGAAGAAGCTTTTTAGTTTGAATTCATCCCATTTATTGATTCTTGATTTTACTTCTTGCGCTTTAGGAGTCTTGTTAAGGAAGTCAGATCCTAAGCCAACATGGTGAAGATTTGGGTGTACTTTTTCTTCTGTTAGGTCCAGATTCTCTGATCTAGTGACTGTGTGTTTGATTCACTTCAAGTTGATTTTTGTGCAGGATGAGAGATAGTGGTTTAATTTCATTTTGTTACATATGGATTTCTAGTTTTCCCAGTACCATTTGTTGAATAGGCTATCTTTTCTCCCATGTATATTTTTGGCCCCTTTGTCTAGTATGAGATAACTGTATTTATGTGGGTTTGTTTCTGTGTCTTCTATTCTGTACCATTGGTCTACTTGTCTTATTTGTTACTGTTGCTCTGCAGTATAGTTTAAGGTCTGATAGTGTTATGCCTCCTGCTTTACTCTTCTTGCTAAGGATTGCTTTGGCTATTCTGGGTCTCTTATTTTTTCAAATGAATTTCATGATTGCTTTTTCTAGTTCTAGGAAGAATGGTATTTTGATAGGAATTGCATTCCATCTGTATAACACTTTTGGTAGTATGACCATTTTGACAATATTAATTCTGCCTATCTAGGAATGTGGGAAATCTTTCCATCTTCTAAGGTCTTCTTCAATTTCTTTCTTTAGTGTTCTATAGTTTTCATTGTAGAGGTCTTTCACCTCTTTTATTAGGTTGATTCTCAAGAGTTTTATTTTTTTGAGGCTATTGTGAATGGGACAATTTTTCTAATTTCTCTTGTAGTGAACTCTCCATTTATGTATAGAAATGCATTTGATTTATGGGTATTGATTTTGTATCCTGCTATTTTGCCAAATTCATTTATGAGTTCTAGGAGTTTTCTGGTGGAATTTTTTGGATCTTCTAAATATAGAATCATGTCATCAGCAAATAGTGATATTTGTATCCCTTTAATTTCTTTCATCTGTCTGCTATGATTAGAGTTTCAAGGATGATGTTGAATAGAATTGGTGAAAGAGAGCATCCCTCTCTTGTTCCAGTTCTTAGGGGGAATGCTTTCACTTTTTCTCCACTTAGAATGATATTGACCTTGGACTTAGCATAGATAGCTTTTACAATCCTCAGGTATGTTCCTAGTATCCCTAGTTTTTCTTGCATTTTGAACATTAAGAGGTGCTGTATTTTATCAAATGCTTTTTCTGCGTCTATTGAGATAATCATATGATTCTTGTCATTAAGTCTGTTGGTGTGATGTATTACATTTATTGATTTCTGTATATTGAACCAACCTTGCATTCCAGGGATGAACCCCACTTGATCAGGGTGCACTATCTTTTTAATATGTTTTTGGATGCAATTTGCCATAATTTTATTGGAATTTTTTTTTTTTTTAGGTGCTGGGGATCGAACCCAGGGCCTTGTGCTTACAGGTCAAGCCCTCTACTGACTGAGCTATCTCCCCAGCCCCCGAAAATTTTTGTGTCTACATTCATTGGGGATATGGATCTGCAGTTTTCTTTTCTTGATGTGTCTTTGGTTTTGGTATAAGGATGATACTAGCCTCACAGAATGAGTTTAGAAGGGTTCCCTCCTTTTCTATTTCATGGAATAATTTGAGGAGTATTGGTGTTAATTCTTCTTTGAAGGTCTTGTCGAGCTTAGCTGAGAATCTGTCTGGTCCTGGGCTTTTTTTGTTTCATAGGCTTTTGATGGCATCTTCTATTTCATTGCTTGAGACTGATCTGTTTAAATTGTGTATGTCCTCCTGCATTCATTGGGGTAGATCATGTCCCTAGAAATTTGTCAATGTCTTCAAGTTTTTCTATTTTGTTTGAATATAAATTTTGAAAATAGTTTCTAATTATCTTCTGTATTTTAGTAATATCTGTTGTGATATTTCCTTTTTCATCATGAATTTTAGTAATTGGAGTTTTCTCTCTTTATTAGTGTGACTAAGGGTTTATCAATTTTATTTTTTCAGAGAACCAACAACTTTTTATTTTGTCAGTTTTTTGAATTGTTTCTCATTTCAATTTCATTGATTTCAGTTCTGATTTTAATTATTTCCTGTCTTCTACTATTTTTGGTGTTGATCTGTTCTTCTTTTTCTAGAGCTTTGAGACATAATGTTAGGTCATTTATTTGTTGACTTTTTATTTTTTAGTGAATGAGCTCAATGCAATGAACTTTCCTCTTAGCACTACCTTCATAGCATCCCAGAGATTTTGATATGTTCTATCAGTGTTTTCATTTACCTCTAAGAATTTTTTTATTTCCTCCATGATTTCTTCTTTTATCCATTCATCATTCAGTAGTATGCTATGTAGTCTCCAGGTGTTGGAGTAACTTCTATTTTTTATTTTAGTGTTGATTTCTAGTTTCATTCTGTTATGATCTGATAGAATGCACGGTAGTATTTCTTTTTTTGTATGTGTTGAGAGTTGCTTTGTGGCATAACATAGGATCTGTTTTAGAGAAGGATCCATGTACTCCTGAGAAGAAAGTATATTCCCTTGATGATGGATGAAATACTCTATATATGTCTGTTAAGTCCAAATCATTGATTGTATTATTTAATTGTATGGTTTCTCTGTTTAGTTTTTGTTTGGAATATCTATCATGGTGAGAGAGGTGTGTTAAGGTCACCAAGCATTTTTGTGTTGTGGTCTATTTGATTCTTGAAATTGAACAGGGTTTGTTTGATGTATGTAGATGCTCCATTAATTGGGCATTTATATTTACAATTGTTATGTCTTGTTAGTGTATGATTGCCTTAAACAGTTTGAAATGTCCTTCTTATTCCTTCTGACTAACTTTGGTTTGAAGTCCACTTTATCTGATATGAGGATGGAAACCCCTGCTCGTTTAACACGGTCCTTGTGAGGGATATGTTTTTCCCAACCTTTCACCTTCAGTCTGTGGTTGTCTTTTCCTAGGAGGTGAGTCTCTTGAAGACAGCATATTGTTGCATCTTGTTTTTTAATCCAATCTGCCAGTCCATGTCTTTTGATTGATGAATTTAGGCCATTAATATTCAGGGTCATTATTGAGATATGATTTGTATTCCTGGTCATTTTGGTTTATTTTTGGTTTTTAACTTGACTTAGTTTCTCCCTTGATTGACCTTCCCTTTAGTGTAGTTCGTCCCTTTGCTGGTTTTCATTGTTGTTTTTTTTTTCATTTCCTCCTCATGGAATATTTTTTCTGAGAATTTCTGTAGTGTAGGCTTTCTAGTTGTGAATTCCTTTAACTTTTGTTTATCTTGGAAGGCTTTTATTTCATCTTCAAATCTGAAGCTTAATTTTGCTGGATATAAAATTCTTGGTTGGCATTAATTCTCTTTCAGAGTTTGATATATGTTACACCAGGACCTCCTGGCATTGAGGGTCTGGGTTGAGAAATCAGCTGAGACCTGAATTGGTTTCCTCTTATATGTAATTTGATTTTTTTCTCTTGCAGCCTTTAAAAATCTATCCTTACTCTGTATGTTAGTCATTCTCATCATATGTGCTTTGGTGTGAGTCTGCTGTAATTTTGTACATGTGGGGTCCTGTAAGCATCTTGTAGTTGATTTTTCACTTCATTCTTTAGAATTGGCAAGTTTTCTGATATTATGTCATTGAAAAGTTTGTGCATTCCTTTGGTTTGCATTTCCATGCCTTCATCTATTCCAATAAATCTTAAATTTGGTCTTTTCATGTTATCCCATATTTCTTGGAAGTTATGTTCATGGTTTCTTATCATCTCTGTGTGGTCAACTTTATTTTTAAGAGTATATATTTTGTCTTCATTGTCTGAGGTTCTGTCTTCCTAGTGGTCTAGTCTTTTGGTGATACTTTCCATTGAATTTTTAATTTGTTTTTTTGTTTCTTTCATTTTGAGGATTTCTTTTTATATTCTCTGGCTCTTTATTGAAGTCATCTTTCACTTCCTGTATTTTCTCTCCAATACCATCCTTTAGTTCAAAGATCAGTCTATTTTCTAAATTCCTTCTCTGATATTTCTTCTGTGTTGTCTATTGATTCTATTGTTGGAACATCTTGATTTGTTTGAGGTGCTTTGTTCCCTTGTTTTTTTATGTTGTTTGTGTGCCCATCTAGTGGTATGGAGCTGAAGCAGTATGGATTCTACCCTGTAGTCTTATAGTGTCCATGTAGGCTTCCAGTACCTCATCTGTGGGTTTTGTGACAATGGACTTCTAGGCAACAGTGGACAGCAGGTGATCTGCTGGCAATCTGTGGGTGGTCTGCAGGCTAACAGCAGACGATCAGCAGATGAACATCAGGTGGTGTGCAATGGGTAGGTGAAAGGCAGGTGATGGGCAGGCAAGAGGCTGGCAGATAGGCAAATGGTGGATGGTTGGTGGTCAGTGAGCAATCTGCACTCAAAGGGCAGGTGATATGATGCAGACAGCAGGTGATCAAGGCAGACAAATGGGATAAACAGCAGGGGGTTGGTGGCCAGCAACAACTGCCTCATAGAGAAATAGTATTTTCTCTCCTTGAATCCTGAGTTATGTATGGAAAGACAAGGAATGCAGCCTCCCTCTAGTCCACCATCTTGGATCTTCCCCAAATCTGAACCTTTCTGAGCATCAGTGTTTTTTATACTAGCTACTAAGACTCCGTAGTTTGGATAATATCTTCAACCTATCCCCCAGGTTCTCTTTTCAGTATCATAACTGTTCTCTGTGGGCAAGTACAGTATCTTTTGTTTTGTGACTGTTCAACTAGTACGTGGTAGATATCCAGAGATAAGAATAACTAAATTCATCAGCTAACTGAAACCTCCATATTGCTAAGGGAAATTCTGGGTATCCTTGTCATATTTGTCCTGAGATCTTGAGTCTGAAGACAAAGCGGTGACAGATGATATTCTCTTCCAGGTGAATTAATTTTTAAACACTTAAAATAATACCATTTTCCTGATTACAACAAAAGACATTTACTGTTGAAAATTTGTGAAATACAGCAAAATATAAATACAAAATTTAAAATCACCACCAATGCTAAGGTGGTTATTTTTCTACCCATGGAAAAACAACAAAACTCAGGAGGCTATTGTGCCTTTTGTCTTTTAAATGTATGTGTTTTCTGTATGAAAGTAATATATGTTCATAATACAAAATAATAGAAAATACAAAAACAACAAATAAAATAACAGTCATAGAAAAGTAATGACTGTTACATTGTGTACTAAATGTTCTAGAAGGTTTTTTGTCTCTATATAGATGTTGAGAGTAAATATAGTGGGCTAGGGCTATATACAGTTCAGTGGTACAGTGCTTGCCTAGCACATGTGAGGCCCTAGCACCACATAAAAATAAATAAACAAAATAAAGGTATTGTGTCCATGCCCAGATAAAACAATTTTTTTTTAAGAAAAGAGTGATTATAGTGTACTGGTCAAAAAGTGCCAACCCTGGAGCCAGACTGTGATTTAATGACTGGCTCCTGTGTGGCTAGCCATGTGACCTTGGGTAAGGTACTTAGCTTTGTTGACCTTACCTGTTTATCTATAAAATGGTGCTCCACTGAATGGAGGTAAAGTATCACCAAATTACCATCTGCCATTACATGTACGTGTATATTACATGCACCAACGCCTGCGACATAGTAAGTGATCAACAAGCATCAAATTCTACTATTGTTTCAATGATTACTAATGTTATCTTAGATATTTTGAGGGAAATTCCTACTGGCATGTCCCCCCCACCACATACATATACTTTTTGTATGGTACTGGGAATTGAATCCAGGGGTGCTCTACTACTGAGATATATCCCCCATCCCTTTTACTTTTTATTTTGAATCAGGACCTTGCTAATTTACTGAGTCTGACCTCGAACTTGTGATCCTCCTGTCTTTGCCTCCTGAGTTGCTAAGATTACAGGCGTGCACCACCGTGCCCAGCAGTTGGCATGCCCTTTTTGATGTTATTCTTCAGATCATTGGCCCTAGCTCCCTGAGCTGTGCAGTGACATGAAGGGGGCTTTGTTTCTGAATTAGCCTTGCTGAGTGAGATTAAAATTCCCTGGCAGACTTTCTTGTCCACATTGACCAACATTGCCTTTGTATTTTGCATTGGTTTCAGAGACAGCCTGTTTGATTAGAAAACTGTCCTGCCTTCTCTCCTCCTTCCTAACAGGTGAATTAGGCCCACTCCTGTTTCGTTTTGTTTGCGAATAAAATAAACTGTCCAGACCTCTTGTGTTTGTCAGTAGGCCCAAGCTCCTTAGCCCATTTAGAGAATGGCAGTAGTGAGTCTTTTCACCTTGAGCCAGTACCCCAAGCAATGCTTCTTTATGTAATTAAAGCCTTATCTTCTGAGTGCTTTCATTCTCTCCATCTGTGGTTCTCAGCACTGGTTGCACAATTTGAATCCCAGAGCAAATTCAACACTTACACATTTATGCAAAACACCCCAGGCAATTCCAATGTGTGGCTAGGCAGCTCTGCTGTATGCTTTGTATGGGGCTTTGAATGAGTTAATTCCACCTTATCAAACATCAGATTGTCAAATAGGACTAGTAATGTCTTCTCTCTCTGATAGGGTATAGTGCAAAAAGAACAGATAACGAAAGAACAAAGAGCTTTGAAAAGTTAAAAGCACTACACAAGCAAGTCCTTGTGCTTGTTCTGTCTTTATTCAGTCCCCCCTTTTTTTTTGGAAAGTGGATTTAATTGATATTCAGTTTACACAAGATAAACTTATCCTTTTAAAGTATGCAATTCAGTGGATTTTAGTATGTTCAGTGTTGGGCACCATCCCCACTTTCTGGCATTAGCCCTTTATCGCCTACCCAAAAAGAAGCCCTGTACCCATTAGCAGTCACAACCCATTTCCCCCTCTCCAACCTCTGGCATCTATGAATCTCCTTTCTGTCTCTACAGTTTTATCTATTCTAGACCTTTCATGTAAATGGAATCCTACAATATGTGGCTTTTTGTGACTGACTTCCTTCATTTAGCATAATGTTTTCAAGGTCTGTCCATGCTGTAATATGGACATTCATTCATTTTTTATGACTAAATAGTATTTTTTGTATCATATATGATTGTATCATACATGACATTTTGTTTAACCACTCATCCATCAGTGGACATTTGAGTTATTTCTGCCTTTTTTGCTGGTGTCAATAATGCTACTGTGCACATTGGTGTAAAAGTGTCTGTTGGAGTGTCTGATGTGGGGTATGCATCTAGAAGTGGAATGTCTGTGACATATAGTAACTCTGTGTTTCAGCTTTGGAGGAACTGCCAGACAATTTTCCAAACTGACTCTTCATTTTACATCCTCCCCAGCAGTGTTTGAGGGTTCCAAGTTCTCCACACCCTCACCAACATTTGTCTTCTTTATTATAACCATCTAAGAGGGTGTGATGTTGTCTTTCATTGTGGTTTTGATTTGCATTTCTGTGACAACTAATGATGTTTAACACCTTTTCGTGTATTTGTCAGCCATTCGTATGGCTTTTTTGTGGAATTTAAAAAAAATTACCCATATTTCAGTTGAGTTGCTCTTTATTGCTCAGTTTTACGAGTTCTTTCTGGATATTAGGCCCTTATCAGATATATGATATGAAATATTTTCCACCATTTTGTGGATTGTCTTTGCACTTTGTTTCTTGTATTGGGGACTAAACCCAGGGTCACATTACCACTGAGTCATATCCCAGCCCTTTTTATTTTTTATTTTGAGACAGGGTCTTGCTAAGTTGCTTACGGTCTTGCTAAGTTGCTGAGACTGGTCTCAAATTTATGATCTGACTGCCTCAACATCCTGAGTACCTAGGATTACAGGTGTGAGCAACTGCTCTTGGCTGCATTTTTTTTTTTTGGGTGCTGGGGATCGGAACCCAGGTCCTCGTGCTTACAAAGCAAGCACTCTACTGACTGAGCTATCTCTGTAGCCCCTGCATTTCCTTAATGCTGTCTTTTCAAGAACACCTTAAATATATTTTTTTAGAAAGTCTCATTTCTCTAAGAAAGTGTCATTTTATTTGTACCTTGTGCTTTTGGTGTAACATCTGAGAAACTATTGCCTAATTCAAGGTCATGAAGACATTTCTTCTAAGAGTTTCACAGGGTTAACACCTACATTTTAGGTCTATTTTCTCACCCAGTTGTCCTGTCTAAAACCCTCAATGCGGTGTGAACTGGAAGGGGCACAAGCAGGTATTCCCATCTCGTTTCTCATCTTAGGGGGGAAATATTCAGTCTTTCACCATTAAGTATGATGTTAGCTGTGGGTTTTTTGTTGATGAGCTTATCAGATTGAGGAGGTTTCTTCAGTCATCTTTTTTTAAAAAGTACTTTTAGTTGTAGTTGGACACAACCTTTGTTTTATTCATTTATTTCTTTTTATGTGGTGCTGAGGATTGAACCTGGTGCCTCACATGTGCTGGGCAAGCACATTACCACTGAGCTCACAACCCCAGCCCTCTTCAGTCATCTTTAATAAAAATTGTTGTTAAGGAACTGAGGGTTGCAAAATGTTGCTTAACATGGAGGTACCTAGTCATGCAATTTGGAATTGCATAGACTGAGAAAATGCCACTTCTTCCTTAGGGAGGCATCATGAAGCTTCAGGGGTTCAGAGCCAGCTATGCTCAAATTAAAATGTGGAATATTAAGCGTATTTAAAAGAATAGGCAAACTAATAGTTTCTGTTAAATACGGTAATATTGTATCACCATGAGGGTACTACAGGGAAATAAAGTTACACTTCAGGGATGGCATACAGAAGCAGCTCAACAAATCCTTTTGATATAGTTGGTACACTCTAGTAGGACTCTTACCTCAGGCTGCCATAACAAAATGCCACAGACTGGATGTTTCAAAGAAAAACTTCTTACAGTTTTGGAGGCTGGAAGTCTGAGAGTGCCAGCGTGGTGAGGACACTCTATGGCTTGTGGGGACTTTTGAATCGTCTTCATGTGGTGGGATACAGGAAGAGAAAGGACATTTTCTGTGATTATATAAGGGCTCTAATCCTGTGTTATTCAGTTTTCTATCATGGAGACAAACTATATGTGATAATCAACTTATAAGGAGGGAAAGTTTAATTTGGCTCATGGTTTCAGAGGTCTCTGTTATGATTGCTTGGCCCCATTGCTTTAGACCCATGGCCAGGGAAAGCATCATGGGGGGAAGCACCTGGCAGAGCAAGGCTGTTCATCCCATGGCATCCAGGAAGCAGAGAGAAACAAAGGGGTTCCGGTCCCAATATCTTCAAGGGCATGTCCCCCGGTGACCTTCCACTAGGCTTTACTTCCTAAAGGTTCTACTACTTCCTAAAAGTGCATAGGCTGATGACCAAGTCTTTAATACATGAATCTTTGGGGAACATTCTGGATCCAAATTAACAAATCCCATCATGGGGGCCTCACCTTCATGAGCTCATCTAAAAACCTAATTATATCACAAAGGCCCCAGCTCCTAATACTTCAATATACAAATCTTTGGAGGACATATTCAGTCTATAAGAGTAGGTAGAATAACATATACAACAGGTATGGCATTGGAGTATTTGAAATTTTAGGATTTTTTAATAGGGGGAGGGAATAGAAGGCACATTTGCGATAATAGTAACCATGTACTGAGAGTCTACTCATGTGTACAGAACTAAGCTAAATTCATTGCTTCTGTTAACTCAGGTAATCCTCATAGCAACCCTGAAATGTAAGCAATCTCATTTAGAGAGAGAGGAAACTGAGGCCCAGAGATGTTAAATAATTCATCCACGGCCTTCAACGAGTGAGCAGTAGACTTACAAATTAATTGGAAGCTGTTTCTTTTTCAAAGTATATTCTCTTGCCATGATACCATCCCTACCTTCCTCACTATATCCTGAGTGAGTCCTTGCAATTCAAAGTGTGGGCCACAGGCCTCCCCTGGGGCTTGTTAGTAATTCAGAATCTCAGGTCCCATCTCAGACCTACAGAATGAGAGTTTGCACTTTAATAAGATCTCCTGGGGATTGGTATGCATCTGAACCTTTAAGAAGCGCTGGAAAGTGAGATTGAAGGAAGACCAAATGAGCACAATAGTAAGGTTGAGAAAGAGGAATGACTATCCAAATGAGCACATGGTAAGGTTGAGAAAGAGGGAATGACTATCCTAATGTCATGTATTAGTCAGCCTTCCATGAGTATGACAAAATACCCAAGATAATCAACTTAAATTGAGAAAGGTTTGCTCTTGGCTTCAGAGGTTTCAGTGCATGGTCCCATTGCTTTAGGTCTTTGGCAGCACTATATATCATGGCAAGGGGACCATATGTCAGAGGAGACCTATTCACCTCATGGCAGCCAAGAAAAAGAGAAAGAAGGGACTGTAGTCCCAATATCCCCTAAAAGGACACACCCCCAATGACCTAACTGCCTTCCACTAGGTCCCACCTTCTAAAGGTTCCACCCCTTCCCAGTAATGGCATAGGTTGGTGACTAAGCCTTCAACATATGAGCTTTTTGGGGACATTTATCCAAACCATAACAGATTGTATAGCCAGCAAGTGACAGACGTCAGATTAGCATTCAGAGCTTCTGACTCAGACCAGTGCTCTTTCTACTTTCCCTGCCACCTGAGTGCCAAATGGGATAATTATACCAATTTAGGGAGTACAGTGTGATAATTTGATTATATGTATATAGTGTGTGATGATCAAATCAGGGTAGTTAACATTTCCATCTCACATTTAAAATTTTTTTTGATTAACACATAGTCATACATATTTCAGGTACACATTTCACTGCATGTATACAGCATGTAATGATATAGTTGGAGTATTTAACATTTCTGTGTCCTTATCATTACTTTGCGTTTTAAGTCTTTATACTATCAAAATTATAAATATATGCAAAAGCACAGAAAATGTACTAAAATGCTTCCATCACTTGGTTTCATTAATTGTCAATTCATGGCCCATTGTTTGCTTAATCATTACAACTCACTCCACCTCAAACCCAAATACCCATTCCTGAATTATTTTGAAGGATATCTCATGTCACTTTAATTTTAATGTTTTATTGTATATCTCTAAAATGTAACGATACACATATCACAATACCAGGATCACACCTAAAAAAATTAATAATAATGCCTGACACACTGTAAATGCTCAGTAAATATTAACTAAGATTATTTATTAACACTAAGAGTAGAGGAAGGGCATTGAGGTGAGGGGAGGAGGAATGGGAAAGGAGAGGATTTGTGGAATGAAATTGACCAAACTATGCTATGTACATGTATATCAATGAATTTCACTTTTATGGATAACTATAATGCACCAATTTTTAAATTTTATTTATTTTATTTTTTTGGTACTGGGGACTAAACCCAGTATCCCATAGGTGCATCACTGAGCCACATCCTCAGCCCTTTTTAAAATTTTGAGACAGGGTCTTACCAAGTTGCTTAAGGCATTGCAAAGTTGCTGAGGTTGGCTTTGAACTTGCAATTCTCCTGCCTCAGTTTCCCGAATTGCTGGGATTACAGGTATGTGCCACCTCTCTCAGCACGGCTAATCCACCAATTTAAAATAAACGGATAGAAGGAAGACCAATAGACTAGAGCAAGGAGATCAGGGAGAGGGTAATACTATGGACTGAAATAAAGCAATTATGTATAGCTGTAATGCACTTTAAAAAAAGAACTAAAAACATTTGAATTACTATACAGGTGTAGTTAATTAAGTTACTAATGAATGATTTTTACTTAGAAGCAGGAGGCAGATTTGGAGCCCAGCAAAAGGATTTTTTTTTTTCATTTAAAAAATTTTAATTGTAGATGGACACAATACCTTTATTTATTTTTTTTTAATGTGGTGCTGAGGATTGAACCCAGTGCCTTACATGTGCTAGGCAAGTGCTCTACCACTGAGCTACAACCCCAACCCTCCTTTTTAAAAATAACATTTTTGGCAAAAATTCTTCAAAGTGGCTCAAAAAGCTACAAGTGAGCACTGGTATCAATTGGGAAGTGGAGGTAGAAATGATGAGGTCCCTGTAATTTCTCCTCACTGTGTATTGTTTTATTCCCCTCGAGGTTCCTGGTCATGCTGATAGAAGAAAGTGAATGTTGGGAAAGGCTCTCCTCCTCCCCTGGAGGAGAGAAGAGTTGGTTAGGTTGGGGTTGAAGATGCTAGAAGCTACATAGGCCAGGAAAGGGCAATATAATGGAAGGACTGGGGGCCTCAGTCCTGGCTCAGGAGATGAAGCCCCAGGTTCCCTGCAATACAAGGAATAGCATAAGCAGCCCTGCATCTGGCATTGAGTCTGGGGGAATGAAGCAGTCTCCCTGTGTTCTGTTGTCCTTAGAAATTCTCCTTGCTCTGAAATGGCCTGTTCCAGGCATCAGCTGAAAGCATTTTAATAAAAATGAAACCCAGAGGAGAAATGATAAGGTATCTGATTTTAACCCGAAGTGAGAGAACACCAGATGTTTCATTCTGTCTGAGGGTTCGAGGGAGGAAAAGCAATTAGCAGCTGCTACTGATTTAGCAACAGACACCTGCTAAATGAAAATCTGTAAAACCGGCCAGGCTTGGCACCAGAAGTGCATACACTGCTTCTCGGGCATTTCTGAGAATTGTAAATTATGTTGGCTTAAAATGGCAATGGCAGGGGAGGGGGTTTAAGAGTCTGAATGTGCTCATCTGAACCAGAAGTGTATTTTTCTAAGATGGCAGCAACTTAACATGCAGCCATTTGGTTCGTGGATAGAGCAGAAGGGAAGAGATTGAATCTTCTAAAAGCTACCTGGCTACTTTCTGCTTCTGACCGGGCTCACAGACTGCCTTTGGGGGTTATCCCACATATTCAGATAGGGCTGATTGAAGGGTGGAGGTATCCTGCCTCTTCACCCTGAGCAGATCACTAGACAGCACACCTCACCCCTCCACTGAAGGCAGTGAGTCTCAAAGCAGAAGGAAACCTCAAACCTAGGGCAATTACAGACTATTGGCTCCAGTCACGATCTGTACATCTGCTCCTGAGTCTATGCTTTGCTTTGGCTGAAGAGGCTTATACATGGCCTTTGCCTTTTAGGATTCTTTTCCAAGTGGACATTAACTACTGCTCTTCACATCCATTTTCCTGAGACCCACAGTGAAACACAAATATTGGAAACATGGGAATCCACGAGGAGGGCTTTGGGAGATCTGCAATATGGAGAGAGAGAGAGAGAGAGAGTGTGTGTGTGTGTGTAGGAGCAGGATGCCAGGTTCCACATGAGTGGATGTCTAAGATATGACTGATTAGAAAGAAGGTTGAATTGTAGGTCATCTATGTTATTGAAAGAATTTGGCACTGCTATTTGTGCCTCATACCACAATCACTGTATGCAACTGCCATTTTGTAGTCTCCAAGCTGGATAAAGGTTAGCTGTAACCTGGGCTAAAAGGATGGGCCCTCTTCCATTTCCAGGCTTAAGCAAGGGGATGGCAACTTTCCTGGTGGAGCAGGGGCCAAGAGGTGGCCAGAGCTCTCATGAGAAAATATCATCTGGAACATTAGCCCTACAAGGGCTGACTTCTTTTACATATCATCGTGTTTTTAAGGTTCATCTGTGTTGTGTTATCTATTAGTATTTTATTACTTTTTATTTATTAATAGTATTCATTTGTGTGGGTATACCATATTATTTCTTTATTCATTCATCAGTTGATGGACATTTTGATTTTTTTTTCTACTTTTAGGCTATTATGAATAATATAATTTTTAACATTCATAAATAAGTTTTTGGGTAGACATGTTTTTTGATCCATTTTGACACATAGTTTTTATGTCTAGGAATATATATATATAGTATGAGTTAGAGGTATGACCTCATTCTTATATGTGCACCCTATAATATTTAATTCACCACCCTCGATTTATGTGCTCATGTTGTCTACAGTGTCATTTGGTATTATTTAGCTTTTCTTTTTAAAATATCAAAATATACTAATATTTTTATAATAAAGGTTTATTTAGATTTACATACATATTTATTACTTTATTTGTTCACTGCTATTAAGCAATTGGATATGCTTGGGATTGTCTCCCAAGGCTTCATGTTGAAATCTAATCCTCATCATGAGGTATTAGGAAAGTAGAAATTTAATCTGTGGTGTTTAGAGGCGGGGCCTTTGAAGTGATTAGGGTTAGATAAGTCCATTAGAGTGTAGACCCATGATTGAGTCTTGATGGGTTTATAAGAAGAGAGATAAAATTCAGACACACACAAACACACACCCTGACTCTTTCCACATGATGCTCAGAGCTCCTTTTAGACTTGGCCAGCAAGAAGGCCATTGCCAAATGAGGCTCTTAGACCTTGCACCTCCAGAACCATGAGCAAAAATAAACCTCTTTTCTTTATAAAGCAGCCTGTCTAAGGCCTTTTATTATAATAATGAAAAACTAACTGATGCATTTAATGTTTTTTATTTTTGTTGCATTTCAGGCTTTTTTCCTGGCATTACTTTTACCCTTGCTAGAAGTGTACCCTTCAGAATTCTCTTTAGTGATGGTTTGCTAATGGCAAACTCTTGGTGGTTCTTTGTCTAAAAATGCCTGTATTCCTGCTTCACTCTCCAGAGATATTTTCATTGGATTTAAAAAAATCTAGGTTCATAATTATATTTCTCCATGCACAGTGGAGATATATTTTTACTGTACTCTGTTTTCCATTGCTGCTTTGGAAAGCTAGTGATCAGTCTTAAATTTTATTCTTTTGAAAGTATCTCTTTTCTGTTTCAGGTCGTTTTTAAGATCTCTTTGTGTGTGGTGTTATACAATTTTACGATACATTTCAATATTGATTTATTTATTTTTGTTCTGTTTGAGAGTCTTTGAGGTTGTTTTTGTTGCTGCTGGGTATTTAACCCAACATGCTAAGCATGTGCTGTACCACTGAGCTACACCTCTAACCCCTCTTTGAGCTTCTTGAGTCTGTGTATTCATATTTCTAAACATTCTTGGCTGTTGTACTTTCAACTGTTGCCTCTATTCTGTTCTTCTGGGATGACAGATTTGTTAGTGCATCTTACTGTCTTCCCATCTCTTAATCTTTCTTTCATATTTTTCACTTTTTTGTCTTCCATACTGTACTTTCAATAATTTCGTCAGCTCTGCAATCTAGTTATTATCTCTTTATTTGTGCCCAATCAGCAGTTGAATTTTTATTTCAATTTTATGTAATTTTTTTCAAACATTAAACATAGCCTATAAGTAATAATTGTATTATTTGAGGTCTTCAAAGTACTGTTTTTATGATTCTTGGCTTGTTTTCTTGTTTGTTTAGGTTTTGTTATAAATATTGTTTTTACTATAAGTTGCTTATTTTCCTTTTTTTTTAATAATTTGAGTCTTGAATTCTTCTAGAAAGTATTTATACATCTTTGTTCTTGCTAGGTATTTGAGGGCTGCCAGCTCTCAATGCAAGGTTGTTGAATTACCCAAGAGGTGCAGATTCAGATTGCAAATTCGTATGAACGCTGCCTTGTGGTTCTATGTTT
This sequence comes from Sciurus carolinensis, assembly GCF_902686445.1. Taxonomy (NCBI): domain Eukaryota; kingdom Metazoa; phylum Chordata; class Mammalia; order Rodentia; family Sciuridae; genus Sciurus; species Sciurus carolinensis. The sequence goes on from NC_062232.1 coordinate 91,278,768, forward strand.
TTAGCAGAGATATTGAGGTCCCTCTCCACTACCCTAACTCAATGTGAAGATTCAAGAATGCATTTTCCTTTACTCTCTAGGTGCAGAGGCAATTTGTATTTCTAGTACACCTTTACACTGAGGAGTAGCTTTATTGGGTCCCATTTTTGTAAAGGTCATCTTCTATTAGACTCTTTGGAAATCTTGGGTTTTGACTGCCTTTTTCTAGACTATCAAAAATCCAAGCTTAAGTTCAGTTGCCTTAGCAAATCATTTGGTGCATACTGGTTGATGTAGCACCTAACTTATTTCTCTGGGTTCCCATTTCACATAGTCTCTGGTCAGCAAATTTCTTGCATAGTTGATAATTCATAGGCTTTGTTATTTTTTTTTTTGTATGTTTGTTTCTTTGATTTGTCGGTGGTACTAGTGATCGAGCCCAGGGCTTCCTGCATGCTAGGCAAGTGCTCTATCACATGGCTACACCCCCTAGCTCTTGATAGTTCATAGATTTTTTAAAAACAATTAAATATATTTTATTCAGGACTTTTCCAGTGGGTGATATCTTTAACAACTAGCATTTGATTTATCAATAATGAATGCTTGGCTCTTGTTTTCCAACCCATTTATAGCTGTGTCCTTACTCTCAGGAGTAGCCAGGAGGACATTCTAATTCTATCCATCGGTTGTCATTGCTCTCCTGAAATAGCTCTCAATAAGTTGTATGCATCTAGTATTGTATGAAGTTCTGTGACATACCAGAAAACCCATTTAACCTGTCATGTGGCTAAAAAAACATTAATAATAGTGACCTTGAGTCTTTGGAACTCTGAATTAAACCATATGTTGATTTCTGAGCCCTTCAAAATCTTAGAGGTCAGCATTTGAAGTGAGTTTTATTTGAGACTGCAAGGTGCATGAAGGCAGGGACCACTTGAAACTGGTTGTTTGTAGTTGGCACGTGCTAGGTGCTCAGTTAATACTTGTTGAATGAATTGGTTGGTATCTAGGGGTTCATGGAGATAGATTCAAGTGCTGATTTGTTCCCTTGGCAATATAATTAGAATATTCCATATTAGCACACACTTGATAGGGGTGAAAGAGAAAGAATATCTTAATAGCAGGAGGTCAAACTAATCATGTATTTGAATCATTTGTAAATCAGGTTTTAAAGTCAAGTGTTCCCTCTATACCATAAAGGGCCTCTGTGTACATTGACGTAGTGTAGGTCAGTGGTTAAGAATATTGACTTGAGCCAGATTGCCTGGTTTATATCCTGTCTCTGTAAGAAACCTTGGCCAGTTACTTAACCTCTCTGTCTCTCAGTTTCCTCAGGAGTAAAAGGGGGATTGTAGAATCTATCTTATGAAGTTCTTTTAAGAATGAGTTAGTAAATAGCAACTACTTAGACCAATGCTTGGCAGAGGAGTGATATGTACCATCACTTATTATTATGGTTACTGTTATTGTTATCTTTTTGTTGTTTTGAACATTAATTATGTTAATATCCTCAATATATTTTCCTGGGGAGCTTTTTTCCATTTCTTTGTGAGAATATTCTCTATCACTTAGAGATTTGGAAACTACTGTACTATAGTACTTCTCCAAGTATGGATTGACACTCCTATACCCGAATATCCTTAGGGAGCTTTACTAAAATACAGATTGCTACCTGGATGCAGTGGTACATGCATGTAATCCCAGTGACCCAGGAGGCTGAGGCAGGAGGATCACAAGTTCAAAGCCAGCCTCAGCAACTTAGGGAGGCCCTAATCAACTTAGCAAGACCATGTCTCAAAGTAAAACATAAAAAGGGCTGGGGATGTGACTCAATGGTAAGCACCCCTGGATTCAATCACCATTACTTTTAAAAAATACAGATTTTTGGGTCCCCTCCTAATTGGTCCAAAGAAGATTCTCTTAAAAATCTCTAATACAAACAAAAATTCTGCAAATTCTGTATGTTTTGCTTTAGCCAAGAACTACCACAGGGCTAAACTTGCCATATTTTAGTGCTGATGGAGAATCTGGGATCAGGGTTTGAGCATGGGAAGAGATAGAGAATGGGAGAGTTAAAACAACAGAAGATAAGAAACGAATCCAAGTAGAAGGAGAAGTGAATAACGATGACTTGTGCCAGGATGTACAGGTCAAGTACCATTCATCTCTGGTGGCCTCAAGGGGGATATGTGAAATTCGCCTTCCTTGATTTAGAGATTCATGAACCTGGCTTCACCTCCTAACAGAGGCTAACAGGAGACTAGTGGTGGTGGGGGAGGGGTTGTTGGAGGCAAGCCTCAGGAATGACCGCCTGGCCCACTGGCTGCCTTTAAGCAGAGCTCCCCTGGGGAGTAGATTAACCAGACTCCCTGCTTGGCTGGCTGTGGGGTAGGTTGAGTGCCCTTGAGCTGTTTTGACTGGGCTGAGAGCCAACTCTCAGAGGCTTTTTTCCTTGCCTTCACTGTAGTACTAGTGTGAGGCTGGCCTTTATATCAGGTCATCTGATGCTCAAGTCCTTTGAAGGCATTAAAATATGGAAGGAGGCTACCACAGACTTCCTGGGCTGAAGAGGAATTGGGAGTTGAGTGCCTTTCCTCTCCTACTTCCCTGCTCTACATGGCTTAGATGTCAGGATGAAATCCATAACCCAGGGCAGGGGACAATGCTGCCTTGGTCCTGTTAGTGATGGGAAAGACCGTCCTTGAGCCCTCTATCCCACTGCCTAAGCCGGAATACCAGCCCAGCCCAGGTCAGTCTGTGAACACTTTGGGCTCCACACACAAGCTGATTATCTTTTGACTTGCAGCTGCCCTTGTTCCTCTGTAGGCCTTTTGAACCATCTTTCATTAGCATTTCCTCTGAGCTCTGTGGAGAGAGCCATACAAATATTGACTTTCCCTCCTCGAATAAAATGTCAGTGAGTTCAGGGCTGGACTTCTAAGTCCTGAAGTACTTTCTTGTGTACACAAAGATTCTCTCCTTCTTCTGCTCAGATTTGATCTTTGGCTTAGTCTGAAGATGTGGCAAGTCTGGATTTAATGAATTCAGAGCCCCCTGTGTCCACTTTGATGGGTAGGTAGCTAGGTAGGGTAAGGCCTTCAGGTTTCATGGTAGACCCTAATTCTTTTCCAGCAGGGGATCAGGCTAATGTTTGGAACAAACAACAGCATTTAAAGTCATGGGTTTCTGGAGTCAGATTCCTTAGGTTCAAATCCTGATGGAGTTTGATCCCCAGCACTGACAAAAAAAAAAAAAAAATAGATACAATTTAAAAAGAACAAAGGTAGGTATACATAATTGGGATAATCATTTTAGAATCCTTGATTTATAACTTATTCCACCATTGTCTGTGCATGGTCTTATTTAAGTTTATGTATGCATTTATTTATTTATGAATAATATAACAAATGGCTGAACACAATCTAAGAACTAGCCACATTGATAATAAAGTATCTGCCTAATTGCTGCTCCTCAGTCCTGTTCCCTTCTTCCCTACCCATCCCAAGAGAATTGCTAGTCTGAATTTTGGCTATTATTACTTTGATTTTTCAAAAAACAGTTTTGTTTCATATGCACAGATATATACATATGGAAACATAGAGTCCTAAATAGGATATTATTTAGTTTTAATTGTTGATCCTTATAAAAAGGGTTTTATTTCTATGTCACCTTCTGAGACTTTCTTGTTTTATGCAACATTATATTAGTATGATTAATTCCTAAAATCGAATGCATAGATTTCTAGTTGCATTTTCACTGTTGCATAATATTCTATCTTGTAAATAGGCCACAATGATTTTCTCCATTCTCAAAATGGGCTGTTTCCAGTATTTTGCTCTAACAAAACAGATAGACAAACAAAAACTTCTCTGTGCCTCAAATTCTTCATCTTAAAATTGAAAGTAACAAAAAGGAGCTGCCTGCCAGGTGTGGTGGCATACACCTGTGATTCTAGAGACTTGGGAGTCTGAGGCAGGAGGATCGCAAGTTTGAAGCCAGCCTCAGCAACTTAGCAAGACCTGATCTCAAAATAGAAAATAAAAGGGCTGAGAATGTAGTTCAGTGGTAAAACACCCCTGGGTTCAAACCCTAGAATCAAAATAAATAAATAATAAAAAATAAAAAAATAAAAAAGAGCTACTAGTTGTAAAGCATTTAGAGCAGGACTTTGCTCGCCATATACAATAGGCCAGTGTATTAGTTGACTAGGGCTACTGTAATGAACACCTTGTTACACAGACTGTGTGGCTTAATCTAGAGAAATTTAATTCTCTCATGATTTTGTAGGAAGAAGTCTAAGATCAAGATGTTAGAAGAGTGAGTTTCTTCTCAGTCTCTCTCTTTCTTGTCAAAATGCTTCTTTTAATATCTTCATATGTCCTTTCATGTGTCTCGCTGTATCCTAAACTTTTCTTCTTGTAAGGTCACTGCACATTGAGTTAGGGCCTACCAATACAACTTCATTTTACCTTTACCTCTTTTAAGGCCCTCTCTCCAAATATAGTCACATTCTGACGTAGTGGGGATTAGCACCAAGATTGAATTTGGGGGGAGACAATTAGAGTCTGTAAGTACTAGTCATTATAACCATTATTAGGTTAATCACCCTTCTTTATCATTAAAACCCAGGGAAAATGCAGCAGAGTTAGTTAAAATATATCCCCTAGGAACAATCACATATTAACTGCTATTCCTATTATTATTCCTATTATTATTAAAACACCAGACATTCTTTCCCTGCTTTTCCAGAGTTGACTGTTTGATATTAGCAACAATACCAAAGAATAGCAATTGGTGGTTTTCCCAGGACAGGCAGCAACTTCTAAGTCAGTTAAAGGTGGGAGGGGAGGAGCTTGGAGGTTTCATTTTCATCTTAGTTCAAAACAATAAAAAGCTAAGGGCTAGAGATATAGCTCAGTGGTACAGTGCTTGCCTAGTGTGTATGAGACCCTAGGTTCAATCCCTAGCATCTCAAAGGAAGAGAAGGGAAGAGAAAAGAAACAGCCTTTCAGAAAAGAACATCTGTGGCCAATAGACCTGAAATTTCCATTGCATACAAGTTCTGTGAGCTTGTCTGAACAAGGCAGGCAGGTCTGGGCCACTATAGATTTTACACCAGGAAGTATGCTTGCTCAAATAGCTGTGCCACAAGAGCAAATGACATCTTTCACGAACTCAAAACATTTTGTTTGATGTTAGGGGTCATCAGACAATCACAACTCTGGTCCTCACTCTCCCAAGGACACTGTGCACAGGGAGGAAGGCCATAGAAGGCCTGATAGGATTTTCTCCAAATGGAAAGACAAGTGGTCCCATCCCCAGTCCCTCACCTCTCCTTATAACATCCCAGGATGGAATAAGGTACAATACTATGTGCCTTATAAGGGAGGGCTGTATGTGTTTATCCTGACTGGACAGGTGCAAATATATCAGGGCAGATAACAGTGAGAATATGGGATTTGGGTTTCTATGAACCCCTTTCACATGTTATTTTCTTAACATGTTCAGATACTCTAAGAGGGGGTTCTGAAAAACAGGAAGAAATTAGCACTACTTTTCACTAACAGCTTAATGTATCCCCTTATATAAAGATTTCTATAATACAGAGATAAAAAGAATATAACATGAAATTTACTTCTTCCACTGTCTGGACAAGTAATTGCTGTTAGCAGTATGATATATTCCTCTTTGGATTTTTTTTAATCTTTTAAAATATTTTAGCATGATTAATGAATGCATAGATTCATTTGTTACAAAAATCCAGCTATAAAAGTATATGAATTTCAAAGTTAATGTATCCCCTTTCACAACCTCTTGCTGATTCTCTTTCCCCTCCCCAGTTTTGGTAAATTGCACCCCAGTTCTTTTCCTGTGCATTTACATACATCTAAAAGTATACAGAGTTCTCCTTTTTCTTTTACAAAAAGAATTGTGCTTTATGCAGTATAGAGTTATTCTCTTTTAACTAGAAATGGTAGTACCTCCTTTTAAAATATAGGGTTGGGTAGTTCATTTTTTCTTTAATTATTGTTTTTTATTTTTACAGACTGCATTTTGATTCATTGTACACAAATGGGGTACATCTTTTCGTTTCTAAGGTTGTGCATGATGTAGATTCATACCATTCGTGTAATCATACATGTATATAGGGTAATGATGTCTGTCTCAGTCCACCATTTTTCATACCCGCCCCCAGTTCATTTTTTCTAGAGTATTCTTTTATTTTTTTGGTACAAGGCCACTTAACCACTAAGCCATATCCCTAGCACTTTTTATTTTGTAATTTGAGACAGGGTCTCACTAAGTAGCTCAGGCTGGCTTTGAACTTTTGATCCTCCTGCCTCAGTCTCCCTAGATGCTGAGATTACAGGTGTGTACCACCTCACCCAACTAGAGTATTTTTTGGTGACTGTCTCACTGATGACCATTTAGGACACTTTATTATTTTTTTGTTCACAAATAATGCTGCAGTGAACATTTTATCCATTCATCTTGGTGCATGTGCATAGTAATTTTGTTCTAATGTAAATTCCTAGAAGTGAAATTGTTAAGTCAAAGTAAATGGGCATTCAAAAATATTGATAAATACTGACAAGTTGTTCTCCAAAAATTATGTACCTTGTTCTTATTGCCATGTAGTATGTGTCAGGGTTTTGTTACATTAGTTCATACAGATTATGTCATTTAAATTTGGAATGATTTGCAATATTTTATTATACAACTATTCAAACATACTAAAAAATGGAAATATAAGAATGAACAACTGTATAACCTCCAGATGGATTAAAAATTAACATCTTTTCACATTCTCTTACTAAGAAGATCTCTGCTAAGTTTGCTAAATTATTGCAGAGAAAGCTGCAGATATGTTAATTGTTCAGTTCTATATGCTTCAGCCTATAGTTCCCAAGAATAAGGACATTCTTTTGTGTAAACATACTATTCTCACCCTTCAGAAAAAAATCAATTAATTCTGTAATACCGTCTACTTTGTTTATATTCATATTTCCTTACTTGTCCCCAAAACTTCTTTATGTACCTTTTTTTTCCCTAAATAATGATCTGGTTTCAAGCATTGCTTTGACTGTCCTGTTTAGTTTTGTTGTTTTACTCTAGAACTAGTTCTCTTTTCCTTCTTCATTTACAATATTGAAGGGTTTTTATTTTTGGTACAGGGGACTGAACCCAGGGGTGCTTAACCACTGAGGCATATTCCCAGCCCTTTTTATGTTTTATTTTGAGATAGGGTCTTGTTAAATTGTTTAGAGCCTCACTTGTGATCCTCTTGCCTCAGCCTCCTGAGTCCCTGGGATCACATGTGTGCACCACCACTCCTGGACTATTGAAGTTTTGATGAATTGTTTTGTAGAGTTGTTTTATAGAATGCCCCACATTCTATATTTGCCAGAATATTTCCTGTTGGTAATGTTTTGTTTTTTAATGGCAACATGGTATTCTGTTCTACAAATGTATGGGGGTTTATTTAACTAGTCCTATAGTGATGGTCATTTAGATTGTAGGTGTTCCTTTTGTAGATTCTCTAAGAAGCAGTGTTTAGTCCCAGGGAGTTGGGCGCAGTAATAGGCTACAGTTTAAGACTGTGGTCAGTTAATGAAGATAAGCTGTTCCAGAGCCAAACTTTATTGGAAGGAACATCACCAAGAGCAGTTTTAACTGTGGGTTGTATCCTTTCCCTGCTAAGGGAAATGGATTATCTTTTTTCACTCTTCTCATTTATTTTGAGAAGCTGTAGTCCAGAGCTAAGCTGAGACTAGCATCCTCTCTATGTGACTATATACCCTCACTCATCATTAGTCATGGACACTTCTGGTAATGTCAAGTCTCCTGGGATATGGTGAGAGCTCCCTCGACTTATAGCATGAATCCCTCCTTCATACAGGTGTTCTCACCTCAGCCTGTCCTTCCCTCCTTATCTCCAGGGAGCCAAAGGCTAGCCTTTCCATCTGTGCGTCAGATTCTGTCCCCTTTTGACTGCTTCCTTTCCTCTTGCCATCTACTGGCATCCTGCTTCTCTTGCTTCTTCACCTTCTCCCTCTCTACTGGCTCCTTCCCTCAATCTATGAATTATGTTCAGATTTCTCCCATTCTTTTTTTTTTTTTTTTTTTGGTACGAGGGATTTAACCCAGGGCACTTAAGCACTGAACCACACCCCCAGCTCTTTTAGCTTTTTTAAATTTTTTATTTTGAGACTGGGTCTCTCTACATTGCCGAGGCTGACTGAACTCACAATCCTCCTTCCTCAGCCTCCTGAGCCACTGAGATTACAGGTGTGTGCCACTGTGCCTGGCAGATTTCTCCCATTCTTAACAGTTACTTCCCTGTATTGCTACTACCCTTCAGTTATGGCTTCTTTCTCTCTCTACCCACTCTCTCCTCAAAAGATTATAGAGGACCAGGGTCTGCAAAATAGAGTGCATAAGATGTTCCATTAGCACATTTAAAGGAAGCATTAGCATTTCCAAATCTCATCCTTTTAAACTGACACGTTTGTGTTTTCTGGTGTACATTGGGCATGCGTCTGTTTTGTAACATACAGTTGTATGTGTGTTTTATTTGCCTCACTTTCATCTCTTCTTATCCTTGCCTATACTCTTGCAATCCAGGCCCACATCTCCACTGAATTATAAGCATCTCTGCCAGGCTGTTTCAGAGGCACCACAAATTTGACATCGTCCTAGCCTCTTTTCTTGTACCCCACCTTCTCCATCTAGTCTTTACCTTTGACTGTAGGTCCCAAGTTAGGGAGAAGCCCCAGCATCCTAGCAACTACCTAAGCCATCAGCTTGCGAGTCATCTTTTTCTTTCCTTTTCTTTTTCTGTATAACTCCCTATCCATTCAGTTCATTACTCCTGGTGATTCAGCTTCCTGAACTTCTCCCAAATCTGCCCATCCTCTCTTTTCTCACTCCCTCTGCCTTAGGCTTTATGTCAACATTCCCATCACTAGTTTCTAACTGGTTTCCCTGTCTCCGGTAGTATCCCGTGTATACATTTACTAACAGGAGCTCTCTACAACTGTCACTATCTGCATGAAAGAAAACTCAAACCAAAGCTAACACTTAATCTAAAGAGCATCCCATGATCTTTTGCTGCACTGATATTAATTTCTTATCTGTTAGCCCTCTCTACTTCACTATGGAGTTTTATAGGGCAGAGGTCCCTATCATACAAAATGATCATTGCTGCATTGCAAGAGTCAAACATGTTACCTACCACCCAGTGGTCCCTTAGTAAGTGTTCCTTGCTTATTTGATGAGAATGAGGATAGGATCATCCTAACTGAGCGGTACTGTTGTTCCTTTGAGCAACAAAGAGAATTCCAGTGAGAAACCCTGACCTAGAGATGGACCTAAAGAATGGACTGGGTTGGGAAGCCTAAGTACCCTGGTAGTCACCCACCAAATGTACAGATTTGTGACTTATGGCTTGTGAAGCAGACCCAAGTGCCATCATCTCTTGTTGGAAGCTGTTTTTTACCTGGTACAGGGCATTGAATCCAGGGATACTTTACCACTGAGTTACATCCCCAGTCCTTTTTACTTTTATTTGTGATCCTATTGCCTAAGTCTTCCATATTGCTGGAATTACAGGTGTGTGCCACCAATCTGAGGTATGCTGAAGGTTCTTTCTCAGGCAGAATGATTAAGCGAAACTCTAGCTTTAGACCCAGAGAGACCTGGTATTCAGTCTTGCTGGCTGGGATTGAAATTCCAGCTCTACTAGTTACTGGAAGGATTAATGTCAAGGTGGAGGATAATGATTGTAACAGCTAATGTTTATTGAGTTCATATATATGTCAGCACTGGACCAAGAACTCTATTTGCATTATCTCACCTAATTTCACCACAAGCGGATGAGGTGGATACTATTATCATTCCCATTTTACAGATGAGCCAGCTGACACACAGCAAGATTAAGTGATTTACCAAAGTTACATAGCAATTAAAGGAAGCTAGATTTCAATCTCAGCAGTCCACCTCTATGCTGGAGAGATTTATTTGGGAGTCAGAACTAGGAATTTGGATCAGATTACCTAATAAATGAAAATAGAGAAGAGAGCCAAAGAATTGGTTCTGGGGTCCTGTAATATTTAGAGATGAGGAACATAAGGAAGATCCAGCAAAGGAGATTGAGAATGAAAGCCTTTTAGACGGGGACAGAATAAAGGGAGAGAAGTGTCCTCTATGGCAGCCTAGTGCAGAAAATGTTTTAAGGGTGAAGGAATCATCAACTCCATCAAATGCTGCTGGTAAAATGAGTAAGACGCGGCTTGAAAATTGACCATGACTAGCATATCCAGTTATACAGATTGTCAACTGCACAAGAGGGTGATTGGGCCCCAGATCTCTCTGATACCCTGGCATGGTTTGAGTCTGAGCAGAAAAAGGGCATGTACTTATTCTACTTCTATTTCATGCAAAGACACGACATAAGCCCTCTGTGTGTTGCCCATTAGAATTAACAAAATGGAACTTGTGGATAACTTCAACAAAACAATTTGGGTAAAATGATGAGAGTGAAAATTTGGAAGAATTTGGGTGGAAGAATATTTCAGAGGAGAGCTACCAAGGGTTCTGAGTTAGAGACAAGTCTTTTGAGGAGTTTTCCTCAAAAGTATAAAGGGAAGCAGAGAATTGGAGGTAGTAGCTGGAGCAGAAAGTAGGATCAAGGGTTTTTGTTTCTTTAGATGAAAGATAGCACAGCATGCTTATTTTCTTGCTAGTGAAGAACGGGTCAGTTGCTGGCGTGACCATCCTTGAGTAGGTGAGAAGGATGGTATGTACTGCATGGATGGCAAGATTAAGAGCACAGGGCGTCCTGCATAGAGACAGGAGAACCAGCAGCTGTGAGCATGGGTGCAGGGAGCAGGGAGACATGGAGGTTCAAGCTCATGCAAATCCTCTTCCCACACCTCTCCCCCACCACCCTGTAAAACAGGCAAGATGGGGAAGGTTTGAGGCAAGTGGGAGGAGGCGTGAAATAGTTCCTTAGCAGAAAGGAGACTGAATGGCCTTCAAAGCATAGTTGCATTATAGGGCAACATTAGGAGTCTGCTCAAAGTTTGCTGTGATGAATTCAAAGAGTTAACAGTGTGGAATTATTCATATTTTTCTCCAGCCATGCTTGCTTGTATAGGGTTAGGGATGCAAAGGCAGAGAGTTGGGTTTAATCAGGAATGCAGTCTGGCAAGGCAAGCAGGAAAAAGGGAGAGAATGTCAGGAGAGTTAGAGAACGTACAGAAGGAAGTGCTGCTGGGCCTTGAACTCAGTGCTGCGTGAATAGAGAGGTAGAAACGTGAGGTTGGTGGGGGCATTCAAGAGTTGGTAGGATCAACAGACTGAAGTCTTGGTGAAGTTGAAAAAATGTCAACTGAGGTATGAGGAGGAGTTGGAAAGTGGAGTGCATTATAGAGGTTACAGAGGAGTCACAGGTCTTGATTGATAATGACAGGTATGACCAAGGGAATAGGGATGAGGCAACATGGAGAGAAGATCTTGGGTTGAGCAGAAAGAAATGCAAGGAGGGACCAGGGCATTACCACATACTGAAAACACAGGGATTTTGACCAGGGACTGTTGGGAAGAAGTGACAGGGAGGCAAGAGACAAATTCTGATGACTGTAGAGGGGGCCATATGTGACTTTAATAGGGAGGAATTCCTCTCATATCAGAGGAATGGTTTAAAAAAGGCAGAGAGAATGGTCTAGAAGAGACAGACATTTAGAAGTTCCAGTGAGAAGCGGAGAGGTGCCCTCCTTGACAAGTGACAGAAGAAGGTATTAGAGGAAAATACCCACCACTCGAGGGCTATTGGAGGGGGGCTAAGTTTTGGGTAAAGCAAAAAGGTAAAGGGACTGTTCACAGAAAAGTTTGAAGATATAGGAAATTTTTGCTAGTGATGGCTAGGGACTACAGAAAATAGTGTAGAAGAATTTCGAGAACTGGAGGAGGGATGGATGATGGGGCATATGATATGTATAGAGCCATACAGGGATTTGAATTTAGGTGTTGGGAGGTGACCCGGGATTCTTGGGATACTTTTGGTGGCTGAAATAAACAGGATGCAGGACAGTGGGATTGGTAGTCTCCATGGCAGAGGATGGTGGTGCATGTGACTGTCCAGTCCAGGTTGGGAGGTGGGAGGGAGCAGGTTGGGGATCTTGCCACAGACAGGGTCCATGTACCCATGCAGGCAGTCTGACTCCAGAGGTCTGGTTAACCTTATCACTCTGTAATTTCAGTTCTAAAAACCATATTGACTTGGACGTGAGAAAGAAGTTAATGATTGTGTAGCTTAAAATATTTTTATTGCTTTGACTTTCAATTGCATCCATGTAGGTTGTAGCCCTGGGATTCCTCCAACTGAAAAGGAACAAGACTGGACATTTAGAGTTCTTAAGTGTGAGATCTTTAGGTTAGAAGTGAATTAACTAAGTGAAAATTCTTCTGCAGGAAGTGTGGCATTTCGTAGATATTGTTTGTAAAGTAGGGAAAAGAAGGTTGGGGAGACTATGAGAAAGTTCCTGGAACTCAGCCTGGACTCAGTGGCCACTGCTCAGTGCCCTTTGTCTTCTTCCCCCACGTCTAATGCTTCTTCCTTGGGTGTTCTTTAACTTCTCTGTGCCTTAGTTTCCTTATCTGTCAAATGGGGATGATCATAGTCCCTGCTCCTCAGGAAAGTGTAACAAATTATATATAATATATATATATATATATATATATATATATACACACACACACCAAGTTTTATATATATATATCCATATATGTAAAACCATATATATACCATATACCATCCATATATATACCATATATAACATATATACCATATATACCATATATAGAATATATGGCATATATATAATGGTATATATATACCAAGTTACTTATTTATATATTATATATATTAACTTGATATATATATATAGATATATATACACACATACACACACACACACATATATATATCAAGTTAAACTCTCCTTGTGCTCCCTGTCTCCAAAGTAGGGAGTTCTTGGAATAAGAGTGAGGCAGCCATCAGAGGAAGGAAACTCTGGTGGGGGTGTCACTCTCTCGGCCACCCTAATTGAGGTCTGTGGCTAAGGTGGCTACAGAGGTGCAGTGGGTCAGTGACAAGAGGCTCAGGAGCTGTGAGGCCTGTATTGTAGGGCAAGCTTGGCCACTGTATGATGTGGGGCTGGGGCAACAGTGGATGGAACAGGCTATGAAGGTGAGAATCATTTGAATAAGGAGGTGCTGGGCCCAGTTACCATATGGAAGAACAGGGAAGGACATATGGTAGTCATACTGCTATTCCTGCTGCTGCTGCTACTGCTGTTACCAATCTGGTTATTATAACAGCGCTCCTCCCCATCCAACCCTTCCTATGTGTCAGGCTTTTGTGGGGGGAGCAAGCAGGGGAAGCAGAGTACAATCAGCCCCTCGTAGTCTTGGGTTGCACATCTGCAGATTTCCCATCCATATATTTAACCAGTCATGGATTGAGGATATTTAAAAAATGATATCTGTAATGAAGAGGTACAGACTTTTGTTGTCATTAGTCCCTGAATACAGTATAACAGCTATTTATATAACCGATATATAATCTATATATTAGATGTTATAAGTAATCTATAAGTAAGTAATCTACAGATGATTTAAAATATACAGAAGAATATATGTAGGTTGTATGTGAACACAATGCCATTTTACGCAAGGGACTTGATCATTTGCAGATCTTGGTGTCTGTGGAGTTCCTGGAACCAATCCCCACAGATATCAAGTGACCATATACTGGCTAAAACTATAAATTCTAGAGCAGACTGCTTGAGTTTGAATCCTGGCTCTATCACCAAATGAGTTGTGTGTCCTTTAGTAGGTTATCTAAGTTCTCCATACCTCAGTTTAACATCTCTAAAATGGAGATAATGGGAACAGTGCAATTTTTATGATGATTAGTTTAAGTAAATGGTTTACAAAGAGTTCCTGACATGGAGATTATATAAGCATTTGTTGTATTTTTAAACGTTTAAAAATTGTACACTACTTGTGTGACACCATACTTATTTCCATTTCACTGATGCCAAACCTAGGGCAGAAAGATTGTATGACTTGTCCTGGGCCACAGGACTGATAAGTAGCAGAGCCAAGTCTAGAACACAAATTTGACAGACTCCAAAGTCCTAGCTTAGAGCCACAGCACTTAACTGCTACCCTGGACATGCAGGTGGACATTTTGCTTTCTAGGAGGTCTTTAAGGGAGGGAGGGGCAGGTGACCATTTTGAGTCCAGATGAGTAATTGATCACTGGAATTGGAGATGTCAGCAGGGGGACTGCTTGAGAGTGTGCTGGCACTATTGGCCACAGGCCCTTGGCCTGGTTCTCTGCTGCCACAGTGGGACAGCAACCTGACTTCAAGCCCATTTCAGGGAAAGCTCAAGGTTCTAGTTTATAGCCAGAGGGCTGAGCCTTCTTAAGACTTTTTCCTCCTTGAGTATTTTCTAGGTGACCTGAGCAAAGAGTCAGTCAACCTTTTTGTACCTCAGGCTCCTTTTATGTCAAACAAAGAGAAAGTGAGTAGCTCATGAATGTGAAAACATTTGAAAAGTATAAAGCAGTGTGCATGTATGAAAATATAACAGTAAACCCCACTATTATGTATAATCATAGTGCACCAATACAAATATGGAAAATAGAAAGGTATATGACAGTACCCACATAAAATAGTAGGGCCATCCTGACCATACTGAAAGCCAAACGTGGGCCTCTCAGGCCTCCAGACCTACCTTGTGCTAGTAATGCCCAGTGTCAGATCCTATAACCCATTCCAGCATCTTCTACAGAGACACTCAGAACCTTATCTCTATTTCTGGGCTTTTACATTCCCCTCTGCGAATATAAAGTAATCAATGAGCATCATTTGCATCCCTGGGAAATTCTCCTTTTATATGGATTGTCAAGAACCAGAGCTACTGTCTGTGCCCAGGGTCTACAGTTGTCCCAGCTCCCATTCTGGGAGCTTTGCCATCTTTTGGTTTCAGACCTTGGCACACTGCAGATTTATTTGGGCTTCTGTGTCTGGGGGGGCCTATAACTGCCTCCTCTCATTAGAACACAGTCTTGATTTTGTGCTTGCCCTGTAAGGAACAGGGAGGCAGCTGACACCTTCCCTTGGGTGTCCTTGTCTCTCTGAGCTGCCCTTGAGATCAATGTGTATCCGTTTGCACATTCACACACCTGTTAGTCTGCCCCATAGGTGAGGCCTGTTGCCAGCTGCTGAAGTTCATTTTCTCCCCAAAATTAAGTTAGCCACCCAAATGTTTCCATTTTCTGCCTACTGCCAAACTCAACAGCAGGATCCCCATGCCAGGTTGAAACTATGCTTGGCTTTGGTAATCCATAGCTTCCATTCTGAGGGGGATTGGAAAAAGGATGAGTTTGTGGGTGTGTTGGATGTCAGGAGAGTGGGAATGTTCTTTTAGTACACTATGCCAGAATTGGCCAGATGCTTGGTCTTCATTCAAAAATAGGACTGGGATTGTAGCTCAGTGGTACAGCACTTGTCTAGCATGTGTGAAGCACTGGGTTCTATCCTCAGTACCACATAAAAAATAAAATAAAGGTATTGTGTTCATCTACAACTAAAAATATTTTTTAAAAATAGGTCAAGCCCTGACTGACACCCAGGTATTCAAAGTGGAAACTTGTTATTCTTGGTTCTAGACCTGAACAAACTTAGCAATCTTTTTTTTTTTTTTCAATTTGGAAAATGAGAATAATAAATCCTTGATATGTTCTACATGTCAAATGAGAAATAAACTTTTAAATAGTTCACCATCTACTTGCCAGGAGTACGAAGTGGCATAAGGTTGTGTTTCTCCAAGTATATTCTGCAGAATCCTAAGTGTTATTTTTTAAAGTCACTTGCTAAATAAATTTGAGAAACAATGGAGAAAAAATATTAAGTTGGATTATTATCTGTGGAGTTCACTCAAGTCCTTAACGTACAAATAACATACACAATGACTCTCCAAGTGGATATGTTATATGCAGCCTTTCTTAAATTTTTAACCAAACTTTTTTTTAGTGAAGTACTTTTCAAGTATCATCTCTTTAAAATACACCTAGGAAGATTCTGTTCTAGGTCAGAAGTATATTCATCATTTTTCTCTTAATTGTGAAAAGAACTGAACTGGTGAAATGCCTGGGGTTGCTAAAATGTGGGTCCTGAAGAGCAAGGGCATTCAAGTTCAGAATCTCCTTCAATAAGTGCTTCCTGTTCTGAAATGCTTCTCTCCATCTTGTCCTCACAGCTCCCTTTTGAATTGGAGATTTACTACATTCAGCATGTCATGCTCTATGTGGTGCCCATCTACCTGCTTTGGAAAGGAGGTAAGGCCAGCACACAACACCCCTATGCCACCTCACACCTTACCTCTCTCTCTGTTTGGATTTGGAGGAGTCAACTACTTCTTGGGGGCCTATCAGCATCTTGAGCTGCTGCTTGGCTGGGTTTCTTCAGCATGATTGATGGCAGATACTGGGGACTGGGAAGATGGGTATGGATGAGGCTTGCAAAAGAGTCTGGAGGCTTTTCAGAAATATCCTTCATGGGTTGAGCATGGTACCACTAACTGCCTGTCATAGGGCCTAGGCTTTGGGCTCTTGGCAGTGGCCTTGGATTTGCATGGTGCCCCCTATACTTTGTCACTTTCTTGTGCTTGTGTGTGCCCCCTGCTTCTGTGTGAAGTATACAGTGGAAGGACGAAATGGAGCACTTGGTCCCCTCGGGAGAGGGATCTTAGGTTCTTGCTCATTGCATCTATCCTCTCAGAACCCAAGAAGATACTGAAAGGGATGAGGCCTTGAGGGCCTGGGGTATTATGGGGTCGAGGGAAGAGGCAGGTGAACTAACAGAATCCTTCATGTAAAATAAACTATTGCAAACTTTTTTCATTTGGTCAAGAGGGAGAGTCCACCCACCTGGTAAAGACAGTCTGGAAAGGAAACTGATCTGTTTTTGTTTATATTGCCCCTTAAATGTTCCCCTCTCTCCACTGTGCAGTAGACAAAAGGAAAGAGAACTTCCCGGGCCTTTGTGGCCAAGCTGATCTTTTTTAGTGTTCTTCCCTTCCTGAAAGGCCCTATAACTGGGAGACATTGTCTTTTAGTCTTAATGACTAGTCTTTCTATCTTGATTGCTGGGACTCTTCTGGAAGACCCACTGTCCCTACATCAGGCAGCAAGAATTTTATTTCTATTGCACTAAAAGTGGCATGAGGCTACCTGGGCCCTTGAGCTCACTGGAGGGTGATCTGGAAGTTTTACTGGATTCTGATGCTTCTTGGTAGTTAGGAGATTTGTCTCCTATTTCCTGGTTCCTATCAATTAGGCCTCCTTTCCATACATTTGTCTAAATCTCTGAGGCTGCTTTTATGCTGTATAGCCACTTGGGGTTTCACACTGCCAAAGAACATTTTCATTTAGTTACATTTAGTTAGCTCTAAAAGCGTTGGTTTCCATTCTGAGCTTTAAGGGAAGTCTGAAGTTCCAATATCTGTGATCCTTTTGCTGTTACTCAGGTCTGTCCCGTGTGACACAGGCAACAGCCTCCTGATCATAGTCAAGTCTCAAAGATAAACTGATTCTAAATTGAACCTAGAAACCAGACCCCTACCCTCATTGTTCCTGTCTTCTGATTTGTGTGGTGGGGACTGTACCCGAATACTTAAATGGCTTTAGTTAAACCTCTTTATACTCAGGTAAGCATGAAAAGCTGTCAGGTACCTGAGCTAGACTGGTTGACGTGGAAAATATCAAGTAGCCTTCCCTCCTCCCTCCAAAAGAACAATCTGGAATGCTGCGCCCTCTAGACTAGGCTGACTCCTCTGCAGCTTTCTATTGGTTCTGGTGCTATGTTGTTTGAGGGAACTGAGCTGACGAAGCCTAGATTCTGAATCTTAATTCCAGTTTGCTTACTACTTCTAGTGATTCTTCCCCCACCCCCAATACCTGACCCTGAGAAGAAACTGTAGCAACAGGAATAATATGCACAAAAAATATCAGTGGCAATTTTTTTTTGAGACATTGCCCAGGTTGACCTTGAACACAGGATTCTCTGGTCTCAACTTCCTGACTAGCTGGAATTACAGGTGTGCATCCCCATGCCTGGATCAGTGATTACCTTTTATTGAGTGTATGTTGGGTTGACTACCTTTTATTGAGATAACACGTGACAGGCATGCTTTGTGTATTTTCCCATCAGAGATAGCTGGATGAAGGATCAACCTTCTACAGAGGAGAAAATAAAGGTCCAGAAACATTAGGCACTTTGCCCACAGCCATAAGCAACAGAGCCAGGGTTCAAAGCCCAGCTTAAATTCCTTCCCAGACCAGGGCTGTTTCTCATACAGTATGCTGTCTGAAAGGCTAAATGTCTTGAGTCCTAACCACATCAGGCTGGGAGTCTCCCCCACCTCTTGCCCTGATTCACTCAATACATATTTTTTGAACATTTACTATGTGCCAGGCATTTGTAGTAGGAAATCAGAGATGAATCAGAGAGAGATGGTCCTTCCAAAAGGAGTCCCTGTCTGTTGCAGAAGATAGGCAATTGTCATACAGCCCAGTAAGCACTGCAGAGGGTAGTGTGAGAGCAGAATCATTTCCAAAGCCTAGTTCACCTTCCCTTCTTCTTCACCATTTTTGAGAAGATAATTGTGTCATCTTAGAGCATTTCCTGTTGGTAGCCTAGGTCCCTAACTGGTGAGGCAGGAAATAGTAGGGCTATGACGTGAGAGATGATACGTTGTTTTACTGCTAATATCCCTTTGACACCCTAGCTCAGTGAGGATTCAGCTTGCAGGATGTGTAATGATCTCACCCAGATGATCTTTGACTCCAGGCCCTGGGTAGGCGCATTCACCATCCCCTAGAACTTGATGGGCCGTATCGCCTATTTGGCTGGCCTGGAACTATTTTGAGGGTTTATTACCTTTCTCAGCTCTTTGCTACCATCTGCTGTTCACTACGGAATGATGAACATAGAGAGAAAAATCTGAAGTTCTTCTAGGGCTGGCTCTACCTTTGGTCCCAAGCTTGGACTAAAAGCTTTGAGGAAGGGGAATGGAACTGGAGTGGGGGGTGGGAAGATTATTTCCCTGTAAACAAAGAAAGCTGAAAATTTGAGGTTTCTGTTCTGTCAAAGACTCTCAGAATTTTCCAGAAATAAATGGCTTGGGAGTTTTTGCCCTTAAGATGATAGGACAGCTTTCTTATATATGTCTCCCATCCTAGGAGCCCTATTTTTCTGAAAGACAAAGTCCTTCCTTAGCATAAAGTGCCTGTCCCTGTGGTTTGCGGGTGGATGGGTAGTGCTGAGTGGGGATCCCATTCCTCCATCATTCCCATGTCCTTAGGCACCATCATAGTGCGCATGACTTCTCTCACTGTTTTTTTTCTTCCTCTAGCCTGATTCTTCTTTTCCCTGTGTTCTTTCCTCTCAACTCTTTGCTTTTGGCCCTCTGGAATTATATTTCTTTTTTTCCTCTGTTTTGTTAAAGTGTTTATTTTTCAAAATTTCCTTATTGGATATTGACAAATTATAATTGTATTTATGTATAGAGTATACAGTGACACTACAACATATACAATGTAGAATGATCGACTCAAGCTCATTAACAAACTATATTTCTTAGAAACCACCTCCACCTCTATCAGTAGCTCTCCACAGAAAACAGAGTCCTTCACATCTTTCTCCGGACATTTCCTCTCATGGAGGCTGCTCTTTCTACCCTGCCTCACAAACTGCCCAGCTCCTCATTGTCTCTTCTAGGTCATCGTCTCACTTTTTCTTTGTGAGAAAAAGCTTTCTCTTTTACCATTCTCTCTCTTTTTTCTTCAACACTATCACCTATCCTCTTCATCATTTCCCTCACATTCCCAGAAGTCTGTGACCTGTGATTCTCAATATTTCCATTACAGGCATAACCAGCAGCCTGAGAAACTTTTATTAAAAATAGTAATAAAACAGTAATAACGATAATGTCAATCTCAAAGATGGTTGTTGGAAGATTAAGAACTTGAATGTAAAGTAGCAAGTGATGGATGCTCAGTAAACATTATTTCCTTCAAAAAAAAAAAAATGACCTCTTACCCTACCCGCAACTTCTCATTGTTTGGGCTTCTAAATTGCAGTGACTTTGATATTGCTTTCTCTTCTGACACCTGGGCCTCATCTTCCCCTAAGACTTCTCTGAACTCATAAACTGCTGTGTCCCTTTCTTTGGCTCAAATCTCTACTTCTTTCAGTTTCTTTTCTTCCCCATCAGCTTGTACCTCTATGACCAATTTCTGAAACTTCCCCCTCACCAGTTCTTGAAAAGCATCTTACCCTTTTTTCCCTCCCAACTGGGATCAGTGTCCAATCCCTTTCCAATGTGCTTAGTCTCAGCTACTAGGAAAAAAAAAATCTCTCCCAAGCCATTCTGATTAGGGTCACTAAAATTTCATGGTTCCTATTATAACTATGCTATGAACACCATTGAATTATTTTGTCTGTGGTCATCTCCTCCACACATTGCCCTCAGAAGTCATGTGTAACTTTTTCCTTCTTCTTCAAGCTTCCTGTCCACTATATTCAAATTTTCTGCCCTTTCTACTCTTTTTGGGGCAGGGTATTGGGGATTGAACCCAGGGACACTCAACCACTGAGCCACACCCCCAGCCCTATTTTGTATTTTATTTAGAGACAGTGTCTCACTGAGTTGCTTAACACCTCACTTTTGCTGAGGCTGCCTTTGAACTTGAGATCCTCCTGCCGCAGCCTCCTGAGCTGCTGGGATTACAGGCATGCACCACAATGCCCAGTGCCCAGTGCCTTTCTACTCTCTCACACGCACATTCATATTCTCCCTCCCTCTCCCTCCCCCCTCCTCTCTCTCACACACAAACACACACACAAACTGTCTGAGGTGTAGAGCTTTTCAGTGGGAGTTCCCTCAATACTTCACTTCCACAAGCTTCTTTACCTATGTCCATTCCTTTTCTTTGTTTTTTTTTTAGAGAGACATATTTATTTATTTATTTTTCATTTTTATTTTTTTTAGTTGTCAGTGGACCTTTACTTTGTTTATGTGTGACTGAGAACCAAACCCAGTGCCTCACACATGCTAGGCAAGCACTCTACCACTGAGCTACAACCCCAGCCCGAGACATATTTACTTTAAAAAATAGATGTACATTTAAGGGAAAATGTGGACTATCTTAGTGAAGAGACATTTGAGGGGTAAAGTAAGAAACGCACACTCAGGGAGAATGCTAGCCATCTTGAAGGTACAAAGGAGAACACAACTATCTTGAGAGCAGGAAACTTGAGGTAAAGCAAGGAATACATCTTCAAGGGAGAATGCATGCCATCTCCAGAGGGAGAGACAGCCCCCCATGTCCATCCTTATGTTCTTCCTGGAAAAAGTGATGTTCTTCCTGTCTTTGGCTGACCATACCCCTGTGTCGTTACCTCACATCCCACCCACCTCCTCTGGAACCTCATTCTATCACGTTTCCTGGGATTTCCAATGCTTCCTTTACTACTGGCTTTTCAGCCAGTAAAGATTTTCCAGTCTTTCCAGTGTCTCCCAAACTTCAGCTCTTTAGGCATGACAATTTTTGCCTTCTCCATGTAAATATTTATATATACACATATTTCCAAAATAAAATGTCCTTCAAAGAAACCTCATAGTATTCATGGAGTCATGGCTTTGATTTACTATTTTAATATACTTTAGATATGTAGCTAATAAAAATAAAATGTTTATCTGTTTACCACTTAAAATCACATCATGAACATTAGGTAACTATGGAAGATAACTGTGTGTGTTTGCAATTGATGAGTCCATCGTCTGTTACTTTTTGTTCCTCAGAACATTGCAATTTGGACCCTGCTCCCCAGCCAGGGTCTTCACAGAAATGGCACTTCAAAAGATTGCCAGTGACATCCATCTGACCAAACCTAATGATCATTCTTTACCCAACTGAACTGCTATGTTGGACATTGTTGATCAGTCTTTTTGGAAATGCTTTGCTTTTAGACCTTCCAAAGTCCCTCTGCCTTCTGGCTTGCCTACCTCACTGACCATGCTTTCCCAAGCCCTCTTCCCAAGTTCTTTTTCTGCAGTTCTCTGAGCTGCTCCTTTCCCCGAAGTTCTGTTCTAGGCTCACCTCTGCCTTGAGTACTCTAGCACAGTGTTGTGTGCTTTTGTTGTTTAACCACCAGTCGCTATTGTGATGGCTACTATCCGTATCATGATGGTCACTATTTGTCGGTATCTACAGCCCTGACTTATCAGATTGAAGTTCATTGAGTCTCCTCAGCATCTCCACCTGAATATCCCAAGTATATGTCACACTCAACCTGTCTATACCAGCTTGTTTCCTTCCCCACCAGGTGGCACCACCCAGTCACCCCAGCTATAATCTGGGAATCACCTTTGCCCCATGGCCATTTGTTCGTTCATCTAGATTTTATTAACAAATGACTTCTTTTTCCCAGACTCAGCACTGGCCACCAGGGGTCTCTGATGAGCAACAGTCACACACCACCCTAACCCTCATAATTTTAAGCTAGTTGCAGGAGATGATAGGAATCAGTCACCAGAATGCAGTTACAACTAAGATGTGTACTTTGAGGGGAAGGAACATGCTTTTATGACACCTTAGAACAAAATAAGCTGAACTCGATAATCTTGGGGCTTGGGGGAGAGTGACCTGAGGAAGTGATATTTAAACAGAGATCCAAAGGATGAGTAGGAGTTTATTAGACAAATGTAGAATTAGAGTCGGTGAACCTTGATATATAAATGGACAAACTGGCACGTTCAACAGCAGTGTGGCAAGCGGGAAAGCAAGAGAGAGGATATAACACTGTGCCTGAGGACAGGGTTAGGGTCAGATATGAAGGTCTTTGTAAACCAGGTCAGAGGTTTCCCAAAGCTATGGGAAACCAGTGAAAGTTTTTTTTTTTTTTTTGGTTGTCAATGAACATTTATTTATTTTTATGTGGTGCTGAGGATTGAACCCAGTGCCTCACACATGCTAGGCAAGGCAAGCACTCTACCACAGAGCTTTAACCCCAGCCCAGCAGTGAAAGTTTTAAGAAGGGCCATGAGTTTTCCTTGTTTTACCAATTGATTCTTTTATTTCTTTACTTTTTTTTTTAAACTGGAGATTTAACACAGCGGTGCTTTACCACTGAGCCACATCTGCATCCTTTTTTTTTTTTAACAGGGCCTCACTAAGTTGCTCAGGCTGTTCTTAAACTTCCGATCCTCCTGCCTCAGCCTCCTCAACCACTACACCCGCCTAATTGATTCTTTTCTTGCAAATTCAATTTCATTTTAAATTTTAGTTCAAAATCTAAAGTGTAGAAAGCAATATTGTGAGAAATGTTCTTCTGAACCCTTCTTTGCCTCCATCCACAGTGTCTCTCCTACAGCCCGACAGTTGACCACCATTTTTGATTTTTGCATATCTTCCTAGAGTTTCCTTTTGTACACACAGTCAGCCCCCAGTATCCATGTTCCATATCTGTGGATTCAGTTTACCTCAGATTAAAAAATTACATCTTTATTGTACATGTACAGACATTTTTTTCTCATCATTATTCCATAAATGATATAATAACCACTTACATGGTATTAGTTATTATAAGTAACCTAGAAAGCATTTAAATTATATAGGAGGTTTTGCATAAGTTATATGCAAAGCACTATGCCATTTTATGTCATAGACTTGATTATCACTGATTTTGGTATCCATGTGGGCTCCTAGAACCAATCCCCTCGGATACTAGGAGATAACTATATAAGTAAATTTTTTAAATATTTTACTTAAACCCCTTCTTAAGAAAAAACATTCAAAAATAGCATACATCCACCCATTCTGCTGCTGCTATTGTTGTTACTGTTTGGCTTAGCTGTATTTCATAGATAGCTTTCCATGTGTGCCCATGGGAAACTTCCTCTGTCTTTTTCACAGCAGTGTAGTATTCTCTTATGTGGATGCCAGAATATACCATAATAAAACACTGAAGCTTTCTATAACACAGGTACATGCCTAATAATTGTTTTCAAACTCTTCACCTTAATTAACTTATTTAATTCTCACAACAACCCTGGTAGGTAGGTGTTTTCTGCTCTCTTCCTTTTAAACGTGAGAAACTGATGCTTAGTCAATGGCAGGTCCAGGGTTTGAACCCAGGAATATGGCTCTAGGGTTCTAGCTTGAAATCATAGTATGAGGCTACAACACTATAGCATAATTTGTTGATCAATGTCCATTTAGTTTGTTTACATCTTTTGCTAATATAACTAATGCAGCACTATATGACCTTGAACCTATGTCATTTGCATATGTTCAAATATATCATTGGGATAAATCCTTTAAGTGCATCAAAGAGTATAGGCTTCCATAAGTTGTAAGGATATATCCAAATTCCTAAATGTTATACTAGTTTAAATGCTCTTTTTACAATGTCTGAGTATGCTTCTTTCTATACAGCCTCACTAAAAGAGGACATTTCCAGCCTTTTGTTTTCCAACTAATGGTTTATACAAATGGTCTATCAGTTCAGTTTTATTTTGGATCTATCTTATTTTGAGTGAAGGTTTTTTTTTTTTTTTGTACTGAGAATTGAATCCAGGGGTGGTTAACCACTGAGCAAATCCCCAGCCTTTTAAAAATATTTTTAGATAAAGGGTCTCACTATGTTGCTCAGGGTCTCACTAAGTTGCTGAGGCTGACTTTGAACTTACAGTCCTCCTGCCTCACTCTCCCCAGCTGCTAGAATTATAGGCATGCACCACCATGACTGGTTCTTTTTATATGTTTAAAGTATTGATTGATTGATTGATTGATGACCCTGGGGATTGATTCTCCTTTTATGGCTTCTGAATTTTGAGTCATGGTTAAATATCCCTTCCCTATTCCAAGCTTATAAAAAAGAAGTTATATAGTAATCTTATCTGTGGGATTTTTTTCCCCCAAGACCCCCCAATAGACACTTGAAACTGTGGAGAGTACTGAACTCTATATGTATTGTGATTTTTCCTGTACCTACATATCTATGATAAAGATTTATAAATTAGCCACCATGAGAGATAATTAATAGCTAATAATAGAATAGTTATAACAAAATCCTGTGATTAAAAATTCTGTGACTGTGGCCTCTTTTCTCAAAATATCATATTGTACTATACTCATCCTTTTTCTGCTTGTGATGATGAGAGATAATTTGACGCCTAACTGATTAGATGAGGTTAGGTGAATGGCATAGGTATTGTGACATGGCATTGGACTACTACTGTGTAAGGGTTAGTTTGACACAAGCAGTGTGATAACAGGACAGTCTGATAACTGAAATGGCTAAAGGGTGGGGAGCATATAAAGCATGGGATGATTCATGTCCTGGCAGGATGGCATGAAATTTCATTGTAGTATTCAGAATGGTGCACAATTTAAAACGTACAAATTGCTTATTTACTTGTAACTTTTAAATTGTTTATTTCTGGGGTTTTTCATTTAGTATTTCATACTAGATTGTTGAAACCATGGAAAGCAAAACAGTGAATGGGGGTCCTGCTATGTCCCATATTTTCTTCTGGTATGTTTATAATTCCCTTTATTTATTTATTTATTTATTTGTGGTGCTGGGGATTAAACCCAGGGCCTTGCGCTTGTGAGGCAAGCACTCTACCAACTGAGCTATATCCCCAGCCCCCCCTTTATTTTTTAACCTTTTAATATCTTATCCACTTGTAATTTATCAGTTATATAGTATGAGATAAGGACCCAACTTTATTTCTGGATGGCTTTCTGTTTGTTACTACATTTATTGAATACTCCAACCTGATCTGATTTGCTTGTAGAAAACATCCTACTGACTGCTCTATGAGAAATCACTAAGTCCTCCTTTTACTTCCTCCAGCACATTCTTTTCCTGGTATTTCTAGGGCCACTACCATTGAGCAGGCCTTGGTTGTCATCTTTTCCCTCAATGATAACATTGGCTCACTGTGGTCTCCCAGACTCCATCCTGCATCCTCCATCCTCCCTGAAGTCCCTTCCCTGGAGCTCCCAAAGCTATTTCTCTAGGACCACAGTACTTCCCCATTTGGAAACTTTCAAAGCCCCTGCCTCACGCAGTCCCCAGTGCACTAAAAACACTTGTGTGATGTGTTTCCAACCCCTCCTCCAGCCTCGCCCCTTTATACTTCTTCCTTGTAATTCACACTTTGACAATACCCAATCCTTAGCGTTCCCTGGCTTAAAGTGCAATTTTCATACTCCTGCCCCTTTGAAAATACTGTGACTTCTGCCTGGAATGTCTTTCCCAGGCATGGCCTGGGAAGTGTTCCTTTCTCTAAACTCACCTCAGCAGTCCCCTTCTCTGGGAAACCTTCCCAAACTATTCTGCCCCTGCCCCTTCCAGCTGCTTCTGTCTCTTCTGCTGTTCTTTCTCATACTGCAGAGCAGGTCTCTTTCCATTCAGGTCTCCTTGAGAACAGGGAGTTTTCTTTGTTCTTGCTGTGTAGGGGTTGAATGAATGAGTGAAGGACCCTCTGCTTAGGGATGTGTTCATGTACTGTACATCTATCCTATTATACATCTTGCAAGCTAACATTTTTTGTCTACATTCTGTGCACTCACCTCTGGATGAATGTTTTACATGCAAAATCTTGATCTCATTTAATCCCCACATGACCAATAGCTTTATGGGTGTACATCACCTGGGGCCCATGACCTTTAATGAGAAAAAGAAAATCACATCTCCTCTGCATTAGCTCTAACTGAAAGATAGTATTTCCTTCAATTATGAATATTGACAATACACAACAGTTACATCAGCAGCACCTAGCATGTTGTGGTTGTAAATCACAGATAATTTTCCTCTTATACATAGTTGCTGCAGGTAATCTTGAAAAATCATTTGCATTCATCATCACCTTGACATTTAGAAGTGTTTTTTTTTAAATATTTCAATAACTATTTCTTTTTTTTGTTGTTTATTTTTTTGGGGGGTACTGGGGATTGAACTCAGGAGCACTTAATCACTGAGCCACATCCACTGCCCTTTTAATATTTTATTTTGAGACAGGGTCTTGCTAAGTTGCTGAGGCTGGTCTTGAACTTGTGATCCTCCTGGCTCAGCCTTGCAAACCTCTTGGATTACAGGCATGTGCCACCACACCTGGCTTGCTAACTGTATTTCAATATGCGTTTTCTTTTGTAATCCTCCGTATTTCATTTCATATGCTTAGAGATTCTATTCTGAGAGGGGTTGTTACCCTTCCCCAGACTACCCAAGGGATCCACATCACCACAAGGGTCAGAAGTGCCTGCTGTAGGGTTCATACTGGCATTTGAAAGCAGGCAGACAGGCTTCACCACCACACCATAGTGTCAGTGGATTGGGTTCGAAGCCTGGTTCTGCCACTTGCTAGCTGGTTCTGACATTTGGGTGAGTGCCTTGGCCTCTCTGCATCTGTTTTCTTACTTGCAAAGTGGGAGCAGTAATAGTTCTTGTTGCCTCACTGGGTGCTGTGAGGGTTTGAAGAGCTCATGTATATGTAAACTGTATAGACCAGTACCTGCCACATCATATGGATATTATTATTAACCACAATTCTAATGTCTCTAGTTAATTACACTTTTGTCTTCCAGCTAGACCGTGGGCTCTAGAGGTCAGGATTATGCCTTGCCATATATCCTTGTAAATACTGAGATGCTCCAGGACCCCCATTTCCTGGTTCTACTGTTTCTCTGGCACTTTCTTCTCAAACTCCTTTGCCCTGCCTGCCCCATAGAGCCTGGTGTTGCCTGTGGATAGAGCTACTGCAGGTTGGAGGGACACCACAGGTACTTCAAAAGTAACATGTCTACAGTCACACTTCGTATTTCCATACCTCTTCTCCAAGCTTGCTCTTCTTCCTTCTCCATTTCCTGTCTTGATTAGTGGCTTCCCTCTCCATCCAATGTGAAAGCCAAAAACTTAGCACCCAAAACCCCTTCCTCTGCTTCATCCCCTCCACTGATCAGGCCAGAAGTACTGATGATTCAGTTTCTCAAAATTGCTGGCCAATTCCTTTCCATCCCTACACCCTTGTCTTAGTGCAGACTTTCAGTCCTTATTACAGGGATTACTTTGTCTTTTCACTCATCTCCCTGCCCCTGATAGTCCCCTGCCTCCCAAGCAGCCTGCTCACCTTACTGTCTACAGAATGACTTTTTTTGTTACTGAGGATTAAACCCAGGGGCACTAAACCACTGAGCCACATTCCCAGCCATTTTTATTTTATATTTTTATTTTGAGGCTAAGTTGCTGAGGATGGCCTCAATTTTGCAATCTTCCTTCCTCAGCCTCCTGAGCTGTTGGATTACAGGCATGCACCACTGTAGCTAGATTCAAAATGACTTTTCTAAAGAAAGAGCAAATCTGATTTTACTTCACTGCTAAACTGTCCCATCCAGGATAGTTTACATGGCATATCAGACTGCTTGCAATCTGGCCCATGCCCATATTCTTGTCCTCACTTGCCATCACTTGGACTCTAGCCCCATTACTTTACCTTCTGAATGAACAGATGTCTGACATATTTGTCCAGCCTGGCCCCTCTGGGCACACAGTAGCTTCTCTACCTGGAATCTGGTGGACTCCATGGCCTCCTTTACAAGTCAGCTCAAGGGTGCTATCTTCTTCCTGGGGGTGTCTCTTACTTACCTAGGTAGCCCAGAGCACATTTTCTTAATGTGCCTTTTTTCCTTGTACTTGTGCCTTGAATGTATCAACTGCCAGAGGTAATTGTTTGTGTTTCGCCACTAGGTGGCAGTATTCATCTTTTTAATTTTTTCAGGAGAGGAAAATAGGCAAGATGGAATGTTTGTTTTTATTTCACTTAAATTAATGAACCTTAATTAAATTAATAGTGATTATTATAATTGAGATGCTGTGGGATTGAGGGGGACAGTGAACTCTATGAGGCCTCTAGGATTTTGGCCTGGATGCCTGCATGGGGTTAGAACACCACTAAGAGAGAGAGAGGGCACAGAAGAAAGTTATGTGTTTTAGGGAGTGTCTTAGACTGCTTGGGCTGCTAGAACAAAAACTCATAAATGAGATAACTTAGAAACAACAGAAGTTTGTTGTTGACAATTCTGGAGGCAGTGCAGGCCAATATCAAGGCACTAGAATATTTGTTGACAAGTGAGAGCCTGTTCTTCATAGACGGTACCTTCTCACTGCATCCTCACATGCGCAAAGGACAGATAAGCTCCCTCGGGCCTCTTTTATTAGGATGCTAATCCCACTTATGTGGGTTCCACCATCATGACCTGATCACTAAAACCCAACCTCCTGATACCATCATATTGGCAATTAGGTTTTTTTTTAATGTTATCCTATTTATAATTTTATATTTATATAAAATAAAATGTTATGGACAACAAGGCAGGTTAAATGATACAATTGAGTCTATACATCATGCCTTTCTTGAAATCTTTCCTCTTGGCCGTCTTGTTCCCTGCTCCCTCTTAGACTATTCTTTTAACTATTTCCTTCAAGTGCTTCTTGTTTCCTGTTTATGGGAAGAATAACATCCATGTCTCTGTTTTTCTACACCAGCTACTACATTGTTTTAAGAAAAATTTACATATTTAAATCATGAACAATATCCCTGTCTAGTTTCAGTATGAATTTTCTTCTGTCTTGGATTGTGTACCAGGATAAAAACTAGAAACACAAACGCATCAAACATGGAACTAATTTTCTTTTTTACTCACACCTAAATCAACTGCTCTTGCCAATTTCATTTTATTGCACACCTTTTAAAAAGCATCTTGACACAATCATTTCACAACCATTGTCATGATCATCATCTAGTCTTACCAGTTCCATTTTTTCTGTTTGAATTCAAAATTTTCAATTTTGAATAAAGTTAGACATGAACATTTCTCTCATCTCCCAGGTTTAATTATCCCAGAAAATCAGCATTTGTATTTGAGGAGGACATTCATGAATATCATGTTTATTATTTGCTCAATGCATAAATTATTATAATTGGCCTTAAATTGAAATGTTTCATAAATTAGGCTGAATTTTTAAGGTAATCTGAATTTTTTTCTGTAACTTACAAAAATATGCTAAGTAAACTGTTTGAAAATAGATCATTTGGAAAATAGAAAATGTAATTAATCTATACATTACATTACATTGTTTTCTTTGTATTACACAGATTAGAACATACTGAAACGTTCTAAGTTAGCATTGTTATAATGATATAAAGTAACAATAGCACAATTATTTCTCATTTTATTTTTTTGCATAAATTACATCACCTGTTTTAGGGTTGGTTCTATTTTTCAGGGTGAGACTGTCATAGAACAAATACAGACTGAATTTTATGTTATCCTTCAAAACTTCTCTTGTATTTTACACTGTTTCCCACCACTGTCTAAAGAGTTGCAGTTTAAAAAGCCTTAGGAATTAGGGCTAATACTATTACACTTTACATTAAGATTGAAACCCTTGCTGGAGCAAATTGAGGCTTACTAAGAGGTACTACAGTTTCAAATCAACATGAAAAGCTCTAACTTCACATTAACATGTTGCTTAAAATCTATCAGAACAGCATTTTCTTTATTTCTAAGAGGTTTTAAAATTGTACTAAAATCTGTTTTATAAAAGATTGCTATTATTTTAATTGAAAACAGTTCATAAATAGCATTGATAGATCAATGGTTACTTGGAGTCACACAGAGTGACTCTATTTGCTGGACAGAGTTATTTTTGATAGACACATTTTGAACTAGAGCAAATCATGAACTCTGATCAAATGTGACCAGCTCAGTTGTGCCTTTTCCGACTCTGTAATATCTAATTTTTTTTAAATTTATTTTTATTGTAAACAAATGGGATACATGTTGTTTCTGTTTGTACATGGAGTAACAGCATACCATTTGCGTAATCATACATTTACATAGGGTAATGATGTTTGATTCATTCTGTTGTTTTTTCCTTCCCCCCACCCCTTCCACCCTTCTTTTCCCTCTATACAGTCCCTCCTTCCTCCATTCTTGCCCCCCTCCCACCCCCCGTCATGTGTCATCATCCGCTAATCAGTGAGATCATTTGCCCTTTGGATTTTTGAGATTGGTTTATCTCACTTAGCATGATATTCTCCAATTTCATCCATTTGCCTGCAAATGCCATAATTTTATTATTCTTTATAGCTGAGCAATATTCCATTGTATATATATGCCACAGTTTCTTTATCCATTCATCAAATGAAGGACATCTAGGTTGGTTCCACAGTTTGGCTATTGTGAATTGAGCAGTATGAACATTGATGTGGCTGTATCTCTGTAGTATGTTGATTTTAAGTCCTTTGGGCATAGACTGAGGAGTGGGATAGCTGGGTCAAATGGTGGGTGGCAATTAGGTTTTAACATGAATTTTAGGAGAACACAAACATTCAGTCTGTAGCAGAGAGGAAAATGACTTTACGTGACTTTGAGGCACTTCTAGGATATTGAGGTTGAGATGTCCAGGAGACGGCAGGATTCAATATCCTGGAGCTGTTCAGGGGACTCTGTACTAGAGGCCCACTTTGGTATTATCAGTATAAAAGTAGCAGACGCAAGCATTGGAGTGGAGGCAGTGTAAACGTGGGCAGAGAGGAAATAGGACTTAGAAAAAGCCTTCTGCAAAGGGTAGAGAAGAATGCAAGGAGATTGCAGGAATGTTCAGAGTAATAAAAGGAGAGTCTCTCGTTGTCCTGGAAGCTTAAACAGTAGAACTTTGCACCAAAGCTGTATGGGATCTGAGAAGTGTCATCAGACCTTAGAAGAAGTGGGGATGTAAAGGAAGGAGAAGTTGAGGTTGTTAAGAATGAGGGCTTACATACATTCTAGAACCAATGGAAAGGGTTTCTCTCGTCCTTTCTCCCTGTTTCTTTTTTCCTCCTTTCCTTTCATTTTCTCTCTTCTCTTCCCAGGGCTGGGCACCTTCAGATGCTAAGATGTAGGCCAGTAGTGAGAAGGAACTTCAAAGGTACCAGGGAGAAATGGAAGGGGATAAATTATAAGGTGATGACAAGTGCTAAGAAGGAAAGAGGTTTGTGGTAGATGGAGAAGGTAATGAGAAAAGGAAGAGTAAGTGCTGTGGGAAATGGAAGTAATTCTAGGCTCCTTTGGTGCTGTACAATAGGATTCTCCATGATGGTGGAAAACGCCTCCATTTCTTCTGTCCAATGTGGTAGTCTCTAGCTACATAGAGCTCTTGGGCAGTTGGAATGTGGCTTGTGGGACTGAGGAATTGAATTTCTAATTTGATTTTAAGTTTAATTAATTAGAGTTGAATTTCAACCACATGTGGCCAGTGGCTGCTCTATTACCCAGTATAGTTCTGGATGATTGGCTGCTAGAGTGGAGGGCTGTTCTGAAGCAGGAATCCATGTGTTCTTCTGGCACTGACCTGATGGGGTTGCCCCATTTGGGGCTCAGCCAGCCTGAGTAGAGGAACAGAAGGTCTGACTTGGATCGATGCTGTTGAAGATCTAGTTAATGAGGGATGTTGGTGTTCAGGACAGGACTTTGGTAATCCTGCCACATATTTTCCTGCTTTCAGGTTTTCCATCAAAGGCAGGTCATCCAAGGCATGATAGCAGAATGGGACACAGAATGGTACTTTATTATTAGCCAAGAATTACCCAGTACCTTCCAAGTGTAGGGCTTTTCTACAGCTGGGCTAGTGCTTGCAGCTTTGGTCTTGACACCTAACTGTACCCAGAGAATCTGAGGTGCCTAGGAGTGCCCACCTTATTTCCCACCTTGGCAAAGACACCAAGAAGCTAGAGTGGCAAGGAAAGCAAGCAGGCCTGGCTGCCCCCACAGACAGGTTGTACTGATGGGTACAATAAAAAGTGTACGCTGCCCATCACAAAGCTAGACTACCTGCTTTCAAATTCTGGTTCTGTTCCTTACTGGCTGTGTGATTTCAGCTAACTTCCTTAACTTCTCTGTGCTTCAGTTTCTTCATCTTTAAAATAAGAATAATAGCAGTACTTCTTTAGAGGGTTATAATGGACATTAAATGAGATAGTCTGTATAAATTGCTCATCACAATGCTATCACATGGTCGGTGCTGTATAAATTAGCTATTATTCCTATGATTTGTGCTTGCTAGAGTGCCACGACCTGCCTCCTGATCATGTAAAATGTGTTCTGAGTGGTTTCTTAGGTTCTTACTAGCCCCTTTGGGAACGAGCTAGTAAGGGACTAGGTACAGGTGTGGGATGAGAGGGTAGAAGAGTCTCTTCTGCCC
The DNA here is from genome assembly GCF_902686445.1 of Sciurus carolinensis. NCBI lineage: Eukaryota > Metazoa > Chordata > Mammalia > Rodentia > Sciuridae > Sciurus > Sciurus carolinensis. The sequence continues at coordinate 91,312,142 of NC_062232.1, forward strand.
ACCAGGGAACAGAGGGTGCTAGTGTCATAATTCAGGGTCAAGGGGTCCCAGCTGGTGTGGAAGGAAGGGAATCCCGAAGAGAGTTGAGGAATAAGGAGGAATCCCATGGTTGGTTAGGGGAAGGCAAGGAGTCACCAGGAGGTCTAGGAGCACGTGAGCAGCAGGAGTGAGAAGGTGAAGGCTGACACTGTGGGCATTTGTGGTCAGATGATGCCAGCTGGGGTGGGGCACTTTAGAATGATGACAGATGGCAGGTGGTGGGTAGAGAGGTGGAGCAGACCTGTGGAGTCGGAGAGCTCAAGAGGCCGTGAGGTCAGGGCTTTGGAAGCAGCACCCACATGGATGCTGAAATCATCCTGAATGCTGGCAGGATTAGGCGTGATGTGGAAAGGAAGGGGCTGTAATTCAAAGGACACTGGTCTGGGATGACTCTGATAAGGACACAGAGGACAACAGTGACAGTGATGAAGCGGAAGAGCAGAACTTTTTCAGAGGAGTAAAGCAGGGAGAAGAAACATCTAGAAACAACAATGAAGGGTGAGAGGAATCTTCAACTCCTCTTCCACAGGATAAGAAAGCCTCTGCTCAGAGTACGTAGGCCCCTTTAGGGTGAAGAGGTGAAAGGGACATCATCGGGAAAGCAGGCAGGTGTAGAAGGATTTATTGATGGTGGCAAAGGTTTCCAGAGGTTCTTGTGGGATGGTTGGGAGGGAAGTCAGGCATGGGGTGAGCACAGAGCACATCTGCACAGCTTCAGGACCACTGCTTGGTCCCTCCCTGCAGGGACGGTGACATAGCTCTAGGCCCCCCTCTGAAAGTTCCACTTGCTTTGCCCTCATGGTATTTGTTGTTTGGTTGTGGTAGTTTTTATTTAGGCAGGGGTTGTTAGCCTGTGGTACATAACTAGGATTGCAGGTCTTCATTAACTTGAATAGGTAAAAGTTACATATTTATTTGCACCCATTTCTAGCAGAAATGGAAGCAGTAAGCACCAGTGCCATTAGCCAGACCTGTGCCTTTTTGTCAGTAGCAAATACAGATGGCTTCCTGTCGTATTACTGTATCTGCAGCCACCTCACAATACTGCTTATGTTCATCAGTTCTTTGAAATTATGATAGTTATAAGATTTGCTGGCAGATCTTATTATTAATTGCATTTATAAAGAAGTACAATTACTGTTGCAAAACTTTTGAGATATTTTCATAGCTCCTTCCTTTGTAACACTTTGGCTTTTATTTTATGCATTTATGTTGAAATGTATAAAATAAAAGCCTTTTTTCTTTCCTTTCTTTCTTTTTTTTTTTTTTTTTTTTTTCTTGAGAAGGGCTTCCTTGATCCTCCCCGGCTGCCAGAGGAGCCTCTGCTTCACCCTGCCTTTAGGCTGCTGGGCAACCCTTTTTGGTTCCATTAGAGGGAGCTCTTGTTTCAGAATTGGGAGCAATGGCTTTTCCAGACTTGACACTGCAGGAGAAGATTGTTTTAAAGTCTAGGTAATTTAGATGTTCTTGGGGGACATTTCAGGAAACTGGAGTTTAAGAGCCCCAGTATCGTTTGACTAGGGCAAACCACTTCTCCCTTGAGTGGGCTTTCAACTTCTCCCCTGAAGGATGAGGATTGGGATGGAGCCCCTGTGCTAGGTAGTTTCCAGGGCCAGTTAAATCAGTTTGTTTGACCAATGACAGCTTGAAAACTGGCCCCAAAGTCATAGTAACCTCAGGGTCCAGGTTGGGCCTCCTGCTTCTCTTTCACTCAAGTGAGTCCATGTTCACCCTGTCCCTCATCAGGGTACTGGAAAAGTTCTCTTCTCTCACCTGGTTCCCTGCTCTGCCTTCCTGGTCAGATGAAGCCTGAAGACTTCTGAGGAGTGAGTGGGTGAGAAAGGAGCAGGGGAATTTGAAAAATTGCCCAAGGGCTGAACCTTATGCAAGAGGGTGGGTAGGCAAGTTTCTGAAGACAATTGGCATTTCCTTGCTGAGGAGGAAGTCACTGGGGCTCAGGAGTCCCTTGTGGGAACAAAGGATTAAGTCAAGTGTTGTCTGCCTGGCTTTTATCACCTTGCATGAGATACTGCTCCTCATACCTGGCTACATTATACCTTGATTGGCAGTTTGTCCCAGGCCTCTTGGTACATATTTTAGCTCCAGGTTTCTCCCTAAGTCAGTGTTTCTCCTATGTGGTCAGATGTGCTTGTTACTAAAATAGAGATTCCAGGGCCCTCCCAGACCTCCTGGATTCAATCTAAGGGAGCAGGGCCCAAGAATCTGTTTTCTACACAATCCCTAAGACAGTGGTTTTCAAAGTGTAGTCTCTGGACCAACAGCATAAGCTTAACTAGAAAACCTGTTATGAATGCACATTCTCAGATTCCAGGACGTTCCCCAGACCTACATCAGAAACTCTGAGATGAGACCCAGCAAACTGTGTTTTAACAGGTCCTCCAGGGGATTCTGAGGCATACTCAGGATTGAGAGTCTCTACCCTGGGGAAGCCAGATACAGACTGAACTTTAAGCCTCATTGCCTCAAGTGATTCTTGCTTAAAGCTCACCAGAGACCCAACTACTACTAAGTGCATAACGTGGTGTGCTACAATGGTGTTTTATGTTTAAATAGCGCTTCTATTCTGGGTATCTTCATGCTCCGTTAGCTTTTCTGTTCCTACAGTGCTCCTTCAAGATGGGGAGGATCTGGGCTTTTCCTACTAGAGGGACACTGATGCTTAGAGAGGTTTTGATCTACATATAAGGTCCCATTACAACTTGGTAAGAGTAGAAGCTGGAAACTGGGTCTGTGGACTCCGGTGCTGCTTCTGCCAGGACAGGTCCACCTGTTGGAATCTTTTCCAGCTTAGGGCCCTCAGCCTCTGTGCAATCGGCAGGTTGGGTCTCTAGTCCTCATGGAATAAAGGTTGGCTTTGAAGATGCCTTAGCCATTGGCCTCATGGCCAGTCAGCCTCCGCTAGGCACACTGAGGGTGAAGCCTGGCCTCATTTAGGCTCTCCAGCCTTTTAGGATAGGAGGTTTACCAGATGGATCTCCTTTGGAAACACCCAACCCAAGACATCCACTGCCTCTGCAGACTAGAGGATGGGGTTCATGTGGTCATGTACTTGGATCAAGGAAGCCTGACTTGAGCCTACACTCAGTGGGCTAAAAATGGAGAATTAAACGTCCATTATCATCTTGGGGTCATGCCAAACAAACAAGTCTCCTGGGCAACTGAAGCTAGAAGTGGAGAAAGGGCACCAAAGATGGGATGGCATTGTTGTCAGGAATTAAACTTGTCATTCTCTTCCCCGCCCCCAAACCTGTACCTGCTCCAATGTTCCCTGTCCTATTGAGTGAGATCACCACCTAATTAATGCATTAGGCCAGAAATCGAAATCGACTCTTCCTTCCATCCTGCACCCCACCACCATCCAGTCAGTGTTCAAATCCTGTCCATTGTCTCCTGATCATTTCTCAAATGCATCACTACTATTCCTACCTTGGTTCGGATCAGATGAGTACATCCTGACCTGGTATACTGCCACAGCTTCCTCTCTGGGCTCCTGTCTGTAGTCTCTCAGTCTGCTGCCAGAGTTACAGGCTCTAGTCCTTGCTATTCAAAGTGTTGTCTGAGCACCAGGGAGCTGGTTAGAAGTGTAGGGGCTCAGGCCCTGCCGTAGACCTCCAGTCTCACAGCCTACATTTTAAAAACATCACAAGGTGACTTGTATTCTCTGAGATATCTAAAGTCATAAACAGAATTCTTCCTGTACCGGTCCTCCCCCTCCCCCCTTCCCATTCCCCCGTGAGTTAGTCCAGTGATACCAGGCTCTACAAAGTTCATGAGCATGCTGGACTGAGCACCCATTCTTTCAGCAGTTAGATGTATTGAGTTACTCTGGGTCAGGCAGTATTCTAGTTGTTGGGGATGAAAAGCAGAACTATCCTTGCTCTCATGGAGCTTATGCTCATGTGGGAGGAGACAGACAGTATGGAAGTGAGGAACTTATATAGTCATTCAGATGGTGAGTGCGATGAGATAAGAGATAAAGCAGAGGAAAGGGCAGAGTACTGCTGAATGGTTGTGGAGGGCTGCAATTTAAATGTGGTGGCCTCATTTAAAGTGAAGATTTCACTGAAAATGTGACATTTGAGCAAAGACTTACAGGCAAGGGAACAAGCCATTTGATCTCTGGGTGAAGGATATGCCAAACAGAGGAAATAAGTGTAGTGGCCCTGAGGCAGATGTGTTTCTAGACTGTTCCAGCAACTGCAAGTAAATCATTTTGGCTAGATCTGTGAAGGAAGGGCAAAGTGGTAGGACGTGAGATCAGAGAGGTGATCAAGGTGAGGGGCAGATCATATACAGGGTTCTATAGGTCATTGTAAGAATATTTTATGTTTTTATTCTTAGGGAGATGGGAGGCCATTGGAGGGTTTTGAGCAGAAGACTGAACATGATCTGATTTAATTTTTAAAGAATAGCCTGGTTGCTATGCTGAAATTAGACTGCAGGTGAGCAGGTGTAGAAGTAGGGAGACCTGTTAGTGCTATTTGTGATAATCCAGGAGGCAGATGGATGATGGGGCTTGCATCAGGGTGCTGAGAAGAGAAAAAGAGGCAGAGGCAGGGAAAAGTCATTGAGTTCTGGATACGTATTAAAGGTACAGCCAATAGAATTGGATCAGATGGGAGTGGGAGAGAAGAGCAGTTAGGATGACTCTAAAATTTTTGACTGGACTGGGGATGTAGCTCAGTGGTGCAGTGCTTGCCTAGCAAATTGAAGGCTCTGAGTTCAATCCCTGGTATTGCAAAAAAAATCTTTTTTTTGACCAGAGCAAGTAATTGGGATAAGGAAGATGAAGAGAAGTACTTTTGTGCTTGTTTATTGCTTTTTTGTGAAGGAGAAGTGCTGTTTCGTTTCTCTATTATTGTTTAACAACCATCCCTACAACTTAGAAACTTAAAACAATGACATTATTTCTCACAATTGCATGGGTTCTTCATGATGCACTGAATGTTCGTGTCCTTCCAAAATTCACCTGTCAAATCCCTAACAGCCCATGCGATGGTACTTGAGTGTGGGCCTTTGGGAGGTAATTGGGGCTAGATGAGGTCCCAGGGTATGGTGGTTATGATGGGATTAATCCCTACCACATGAGGATACAGTGAGAACATGACTGTCTATGAGCCAGGAAGTGAGCCTTCTCCAGAAATCAACCATTTCGATGCCTTGATCTTGGACTTGTAGCCTTCAGAACTGTGAGAAAATAATTTCTGTTGTTTGAGCCACTCAGTCTATGGTATTTTGTTTTGGCAACTTGAACTCAGATCTTCTACTGGTGATGTTAGCTCAGCTGGGATGGTCGGGCCTCTCTGTCCACAGTCTTTCATGGCATGTGGCTCTTAGGGCAATATTTCAAGAAGGCAAGCCCCCCAAAGTGTTATCAAGCCCCTGAGGGGATCTTTTTTGATGATGTCCTATTGGCCAAAGCAAATCATGTGGCCAAATCAGTGTGGGAGGGAAACATAATAGGGGTGTGGATTCTGGGACGGCCTGATACACTTGGAGCCATTACTGTTATGATCTACCATAGGAGCCAAGATCAGAAGTTTGGTTTGAGGTTGAGATGCCCACTAGATAGTGAATGCAGGCTGTGAAGTATATGAGCCTGGATTTCAGGCCAGTGGTCCAGGCTGATACACCATTTTTGGAGTCATCAGCATGTAGATCATAATTAAAGTCATGAGATTGGTTTCAATCAAATATGGGATGAAAGTGGACCAGAAGAAGCTCTGAGTTCTGCAGCCTGACCCTCTTCAGTGTTTAGAGGTCACGGCCATGGGGAGGAACCAGTAAAGGAGACTAAGGAGAAGCAGGAAGAGAACTAAGGAAGAACAGCAGGACAGAAACCAAGGGAAGAATGTTTCAAGAATGGAAAGGTACATAGGATGAGACCCAAGAATTGGTCATTGAATGATCATTTGATTTATTAATGCATATTAAACATACAGAATAATGGGTTTCATTGTGGTATGTTCATACATGCATAGAATATACTTTGATCATTTTTACCCCCAACCTGTGCCCCCTACCCCCTACCCTCCTCACCCTTGTTCTCCCTGATCTTCTTCCTCTTCGTTAGTGTCCCTTCTACCAAAAAGGTCACTTGTGACCTTGATGGGAGATGTTTTGGTGCAGGGGGAGAAACCTGATGAGATTAAGAGAGAATAGGAAGAGGGGAACTGGGGTTGGGAGAAGAGACAGGTGCAGTTCAATAAAAATGTACGAGCCACATACGTAATTTCAAATGTTCCAGAATCACACTAAAAATAGCGAAGGCAAACAAATGAAATTCCGTTCAGTAATATACCTTGTTTAATCCAGTTGATCCAAAATATTATCATTCCAATAAAAGCAACAGAATTATTACAGAGATCTTATACTGAATTTCCCTTGATATCCAGGGTGTATTTTATAGTAATAGCACATCTCAATTCAAACTAGCTGTATTTCAAGCCCTGAACAGCTGCATGTGACCAGTAGCTACCATATTGGACAGTGCAGGTGTAGATGATTCTTTCAAGGAGTTTTGCTATAAAGGACAACCCAGCAATGAGTAGTAGCTGGAGGGAGAAGTGAGTCAAGGGTTTGTTTTGGAATGGGAGCAATTACAGTGCATTTAGTTCACATGGTAATGGGAATAATCTGGTAAAGAAGGGGAGGTTGTTGCGTAAGATAGAGAAACAATGGCTGGAGAAGCATCCTTGAGTAGGAGAGAGGGGACGACATCTGATGTAAATGCAAAGCCTAGCCTTGACTGGGTCTCAGGGCAGTTTTTCTGTGGTCACAGAGATGAAGGTAGAGCAGATTTGGCATCTGTTGATTCAGGTAAGTGATTAAATGTGATCGTGAGTGCTTGAAGAAGTTTTCATCTGCTTCCTTTCTGTCTCAGTGGAACAGGAAGCAGGGCCATCATCTGCAAGTGAGAATGGGAAGAAGTATTAAGGGTTTGAGAAGAGCAGATAAGATATTAAATTGTGGCCAAGGAGAGTGAGAGAGTGAATGGACCAGGGAAGTAATGGTATGATTGCCTGGCAACATGAAGGGTGCACTTGAAGTTTGTGGTCACGAATTTGACGTGAGAACAGCCAGTCCTGTTGTTTTACTCTGGCTGTCTTCAGCTATGTAGGGACAGGCAATGGGGAGAAAGAGATTGAGATTTCACTAGGGCTGAGTTCTTTTTTTTTCTCCAGATGAGTACAGTAACAAGGGGAACAATGGATACAAAGGTGTCTGCAAGGGATAATTAGAATGATGGGTCATGGGATTTAAGGAGGGAAGAAGGAGCCGGGGGGGACAGCAAAAAAGTGGTAGACCCAATGGATCACAGATTCTAGGAGGGTCAAAACAGTTTTGGGGCCATGGTTAGAGGGACCGAGCAGGAAAGATAGTAATGATGGTTGAAGAGGGAATGCTTGACTTTGGAGATGAGAGAATGGTTGTAATTGTCCCTTATTATAAGGCCTCAGACACGACTGTGAGAATGAGTGAGGTTTGGTTCTGGACAAGATCATAAAGGAGAGGAGGCTAAGGAACTGAGAACAAGATCCTGGAAGCTTCCTCTAGGCACATGTAAACATTATCAACAATTATGACAAATGGTTTGGGAGAGAATGGTACCAAGCCAGGTAATAATATATTCAAGGAAATATGGACATGACCCACATGTCTGTAGATAACTGTAGAAGGGAAGAATGGCAGGTGGCACAGGGTGATAGCTATGGGGATTTGGGGAGGAGGATCTGGAAACAGCAATGCAAAGAAAGAAGGTACTCTTTCTACATAACATGGGCCAAATTTGAAAAACCAGTCACTACTTTAGAGGGCTACACAGATGAAGCAGGCTCCTTTTGGGGAGAGAGAGGCCCAGTGTGGACTAAAGGACAAAAGGGACATTCAGAAAAGAGATTGAGAATGTAGAGGATCTGACTAATCATTTCTCTGTAATGTTTGCATATCCTTTTCCCCTTTTCTGAAATTCTTGTCCTTGTACACCTGGAAAATGTTTTATCTTTCACCACCCAGTTCCTGCATTGCCATTTCCCTATTAAAAAGATCCCCTGTGACCAGCATGTTGCCAAACCCTACAGTAGTGTTTGTCTTGACTTTACCACTCTAGAGAATTGTGTCCCCAGCAGAACTTTATGTGGTGATGGGAATATCTATTTCTGCACTCTCTAATATGATAGCCATTAGACACACATAGTGATCAATCACTTGAAATGTGACTGATGTGATCGAAGAACCAAATCTTTAATTTCATCTCAATATAATTCATTTAAATGTGAGTTGCCACATGCGGCTTGTGGCTACATTATTGGTCAGTTCAAGTAATAGGGCATATAACATTATCAATCCTTTCCTCCTTGAAACAAAGTTCTCTCAACTTCCATGACAGCCCTTTCCTAGTTCTATGACTGCCTCTTCCATTTTTGTCTTTTCATGAATCCTCCTCCTCCTGCTCGGTACCTAAATTCTTGCTGTTTTCCAGGCCCCGTCTTTGGTCCTATAATCTCAGTTTGGGGATTCTTCATTTATGCTCTCCACACTCCAAGCTCTGTTTGCAGGCCCTCCCTGTCTCCTGAGTCCAAGTGCTGGACATCAGCCTGTGGGAGACACCCACTGGACTAGCCAACAGGCACTCAGTGACAGCATTTCTCCCCTAAATTAACACCCCTTAGTTCCTGAAGTCATAGATCTGGAAGTCACCCTCAATGTCTCCTTCATGTCTGGCAAATTTCCAAGTCATCTGTGTCACTACAGCAGTGTCTGGCCCTGTTTTCAGTCCTGTCTCCCTCTAGTCTGTCGTCCACATTGCTATGGAGCAGCTCAGCTAGCTGAAACAGAAATCTGACCTTTTCACTCTCCTGTTGAAACCCTTCCTGTGGCTTTTCATGTGTGGGATAAAGGTCAAGTTCCCCACCATGGCAAACAAGGGTCTTCTTGACCAGGCCCCATTTGCCTGTCTCTCCAGCTTCATCTCCTGCCACATGGCCCCTCTCAATGAAGGCTGTTTTCCAGTATCACAGAACTGTACATAATTATATACAAACAGCACACCATTTGCCATCTCCACTCCTTTTCTCAGGCTATCCTCTGCCTGGACTATCCCTTCCTTCAAGCCCTATCCCCATCTTGTTCTTTAAAACTCACCTCAAGTGTCACCTTGTCCAGCTGCCCTTCCTCAGTGTCACCTTACTTCCTGCGCTTACCCTGTCACACCCAGTCATCCTTCTCTTGTGAACTGTAGGGCGGTGCTCAAGGGCAGGGTCTCTCTGACTCTCTCCACTGCCTGCCATGGAGCCCCAGGCCGTCACAGATGTTGAAGGACTGGGCAGCATGGATGAACGAGTGAGTGGAAGAAAGCAAGAACATTATAGAATGGGATGCCACCCTACCCATTCTCATCTCCTTGGTGTAAGCCCCTCCTGGGTAAGATTGTAGGATGAGAGAAAGGTCCCTGGGGAGGCCCCTGGGAACCAGTCTTTGCTGCTGGTGGTACAATTGCCTTGGTTCCCAGTACTCATAAAGCTTCCTTCTGGCAGAAATCGATTTTAGAAAAAGCAATTATCTTGGTTTCCCCCTACCTTTTAGAGATGACGTACTTCTATTCTCCTGGGATAGAAGATGCTAACAGAAAATGTCACATCTTTTCCTGAAGTAGAAAAAAAAAAGTTTTATGTATTTAATTTTTCTGAAAGTGTTCAAGTTTCTATTTTCCTTTACAAGCAATACTGATTTTTCACTGGGATTATCCCAGGGGTCACATCCAGGTACACAGCGAGGAGAATGATGTGGGTTTGCATACAATTTTCTTATATCCACAGAGATTGCGTCATATGTGCTCAGGGTGAGTTAGTTAGTTTCTTTCTTTCTTTCTTCCTTTCTTCCTTTTTTCCTTTCTTCCTTTCCCTTTCTTTCTTTCTTTCTTTCTTTCTTTCTTTCTATTTTTCAAAAAAAATGAATATTTGATCATCTTTGCAATGAAAAGAACCAACAATACCACAATAGTGAAAGGGCAAGGGAAAATGTAGTCAAAGACCCCTTCATTGGAAGCCATTTCTTCACAACATTCCCCATCCTCTTCCAGGCTTTTAGGAGATTTTGGATGACTGTGGTCATCATGGTACAAATAGCAGCTGCCATTTGTATGCTGGGCTAGCTACCTTACATACTTTTCCATTTTGTTTATTCCACTCATCATCCCTAAGAGTTGGATGCTACCTCCGCTCCACATGGAGGACAAGGAGTTTAAAGGGGCACTGTGATTTACTCAAGGTCACCTCCATAGATAGGTGACCATACTACACAAGACTATCTGAACCTATGGCCTTTGTTTTTAAGCTCTTTGATGTTCTGTCATTTATACTTGGTGTTATTAGTCACAGACTGATCTCTTCACACAGGTACATAGTTTGACTGTTGTTCGAATGGCAGTGGACTGTTGCACAACATTGAGATACCATAGTTTACCTAACTCATCTCCTTTGGTTTGTTTCCGGTTTCTCAGTATTGTGGATAGTGCAGGTATAACTATCTTTGGGCAAATAAGGATGGTTCGTTGGGCCCTTTAGGCACTCAGCGGTGGTCCTTGAAGTAATAAGTGGCATTGACCAAAGGGTTATACTTTTATGATTCTCCTAAAAGTCTGTTGTTATTCATTTGCCCACACAGACATTTTGAGTCCTACTGTGTATCAGATGCTGGAGGTAAAGAGGAGATTCAGAAACAGCCCCTTGCTTAGCGTACTCTCTGTCTGGTGGAGGGTAGGTTGTGTGACACAGAAGGAATGGTGCTAGAGTGGAACTTTGGACAAAGGACAGTGAAAGTACTGGGAAGCATGTCCCTTGGTAGTATCTGTGTTCCTTTCCCCCATAGCGTGGTATGGTCTAGAGCTGCCATGAGGCAGGGCAGGAGCACAATGAGGGGTGGACCACTGAGTGCCTGAGGCCTGGACCCAGACTTCCTCAGGACCGTGGCTGCTGAGCTCTCTCCTGGATGAGGACACCCCCTCTCACCCTCATCCCCCATACCACACATACTCAGGGCCTCTCCTGTAGCCAACCAACTGGCACAGAAGGCCTGTCCCAGCTGCCACTAGGAGAAGCCACACAGAGGCTGGAGGGAAGGGACACCTGGGGAGCAATGGCTGGAGGCTCTAGCAGTGGGATGCATGGCTGCCTGGACACCTGTCAGTCCTCTAGGTCCCCTGCACCCCTGCATGCCCCAGCAGCCAGGCAACGACATGGTACCCATTTCACTCTCACTGAGCAGGCAGACAAGTGCACACACCCCAAGCGAATCGCTGCATTTTCACAAGCCAAGCTGTGCCAGACTCTAGGGGCACACACATGAATCTGATGTTGTAACCGAGCCTGAGCTGTGCTCAGTCTAGAGGGGAGGCGAACAAGGAAAACGATGGTCCAGCGTGGTGTGTGGAGGCCTATGCCAGCAGCAACAGGCGCACTGAGCAGTGAGCAAGTCCCTCGGCAGTGTCTGAGGCTTGGTTTCCCCAGGCCTTTGCCATAGTAACCTGGGCTGTGTCACTGCCCATCTCCTAGCCTCAGTTTTTTCATCTGCAAAATGGAGAGATGATAACTATATTCTCAAAGGGTCTTTTGACTCAGATGTATCATGAGCTTGTCTCTTGTTCCTAGAGCAGAGCAAGGCTGAGCTTCTCCCACAGGAGACCCCTGGCTTTCGTCACCCCATCTCCTTCCTTCCTCTTCTCTTCACCCTTCCACCTTACATGGTATTCCTTAGTAGTGTGTCTCTGGCCTTCTTCCTACATGTGGATATTCACCCCATCCTCTTCACTGACTTTGTGACTCCTAAAATAAAAACCATCAGCATTCATTAAATCCCAACTACAGTCCTATAATTATGGCATGGCATTCTTTTTTCATCTCTCCAACAACCTTGTGTGTGAATTAGGCAGTACTGCTGTTCCATTTTGTAGATGAGTAAAACTAACTTCAGTGGGTATCAGGACTTGCCTAAGACCCTAAAGCTGATAAGTGATGGAGCCAGAATTTGAAAACCTCCACTGGCTGGGCTCTGGTAGTGACACCATCGCTTATCAGCCTGTACATCCTAGAGTACATTTAGCCACTGGAGGGACATTTATACCCGTACATTCTACAGATACTGCAATTTCAATGTGTCTAAAATAGACCTCATTTCCCTACCCCCTGCACCCATCTGCCTTTTCCCCTACTCCATCACGCTAAATGACATCTTCACCCCACTGATGCCCAAGCTAGAACCCCAAGTCTCTGTGGTCCTTCCTTTCCCTTACCCTGCACCAGCCCCAAATACCAGTATTCTACCACATCCTAGTGATGTTTTCCTCCGTTTTCCCTTCTCTAACCCCACTGCTCTTACCTTCAAAAGTCTCCAGTTCTCTCTGCAGTTTCCTTGCTAATCTCCCCATCTCCACTCTCTGCTGCAGTGTCCCCTGCACACTGATAAGGGTGATCTTTCTTAAGCACGTGTGTTCCTAGCCTGTTCCTGCCTTAGAGCTGTCTGCTTTCAGTGACTCTACAGTGGAGCTTAAGACTGGCCACCCAGGAGCTGAAATCTGTCCATAGGACATGTTTTGTTTGATCCATCATCAGGCATTCTTAACACATTTCGAATTAGTTGCCAACATTTAAAAATCAGGAAGTTCCACATAAAGTTTCATATTTCTGGCCTCTCTTATAAAAGTTGAAAGGGGCCCATATCCTTGCAGGGCAGGGATTGGTGGAGCAAAAGGGTGTGGGCTTTCCAGTTCGCCAGTCTCTAGCACCCCTTAGTGTCTCTTACACCTCAGTCACACTCTTTCCCATTACTTGCCTGAGACTTAAGACCTCTGAGCTCAGGACCCTGCTGCACAGGATGAAGCCCAAAGCCCTCAGTGTGGTTCCTACAGTCCTATGTGGCTCAGCCCTGCCGGCCTGCGTCTTCCCCCTGCCCACTGCCCTTGTCCCACTCTCCCACTGAACTCTTAACTGTGGTTCTCTGAATTGCCTTGCTCTTTCTGACTGGGCGTAGGCTGCTGCTTTGGAAAGCCCAATTCAGGACCGCTCCCATGCTCCCTATATCAAGAAGCATTCTTTGCTCCACCCAACCCTGCAGGCTGAGTTTTATCTTCCCTTTCCAGGAGGCTCAGACCTCAGCCACCCAGCCCCAACCCCACTCCCTTATAACTGTTGACCATGAGTCTGAGGCTGCTAGGAATTTATCCTCTTAGAATGTGCTAGGTGCATAATAACTGTTGAATGAATGGACCAGTTGCTAAAAAGAATGACTTGGGAAAATACTACTCTAGGATATGATGTCACCCCTACTTCCTTGGGGGGCTCCAAGTCCCTTTCATTCCCAAGCCACACCCCTGTGAGTCCCCATTCAGAGTGTCACCTGCAACATCCTATAAACTATGCCCCTGCTCTGCAAACTTTGGAATATGTTCAAGCCTACTGGGACGTATTCCCAGAAATAATAGAAGGGAAATATATTATTTTTGGAGTTCCTGGGGAGAGAAGTTGTTCAATAGCTCTTCAGTGGCACCGCTACTAGACAGGGCTCGTTCTCCAGTTGTTTGAATCACAGTGACAGCATCTAACATTTCATTGAACACTCACGTTGTGCCAAATTCTGGGGCTACTGTTATCCCCATTTTACAAGCAAGTACACTGCGTTTTCGGGGAGTTTTAACAACTTTCCCAGATCACATGGCCAGTAAGTGGCAGAGACTGTCTTGTTTTATTATTATTTTGATTCATTGTACACAAAAAGGCTTTAAAGTTAACGTTTTCAATTACCACATCATACCTTTCCTCAATGATATTTCTTTTTACAACTAAAAGGAAATAAATATAGAAATGAAGACTTCACACACACACACACACACACACACACACACACACATATATATAAAAGACACACACACACATACATATACACACACGTACTGTGTGTACTGTGTGTGTATATATATGTGTGTGTGTGTGTGCATGTATGTGGTTCCACATATTAATTTAAAAATAAAGATTATGAAGCATAGAGAAAATGACCAAGGAGATACACCATGTATTAGCAGTGGTTATATTTTGGTAGTAGAGTGCCAGGGCCATTTTTCTTCTTTTCCTCTATCTTTTTCCTATTTTTTAGCATTCTAAATTACCTTTAATGAGCACATATTATTTTCATAATAAAAACTCATCTCTTTATAATGGCCCCGGCATTGAGTGGCAGAACAAAGGTCAGGAAAGGGCTGTTATGAGTACCCAGCTAATCAGCAGGACTCTCTGAAGTAGCTGTCACTGATGGGTGGAAGGGGACAATGAACAGGCTGCCACTGTGACCTTAGCACCCACGCCCTCGTGGCAAAGGAGGAAAAGTGGGTCACTGTTTCCCCATTCTCACCCTCTCCCATCTCCCTCCAGGTGCTTACACCCCAGAGCCCCTCAGCAGTTTCCGGTGGGCTCTTCTCTCAACTGGCCTCATGTTCTTTTATCACTTCAGCATTCTACAGATCCTCGGCCTGGTAAGTTTGGTTCAATCCCCTTCTCTCCCCTCTGTTTGGAGTTCTCCATAAATCTTGATAATCCTGCTTGGCGCTGGTGTATCATTTTGTTTTGAAAATACAAGATGCTAAAGGCCAGGATGTCAGATTGTTGTGTCTGGGTTGCTGATTTATGATCCACAGCCTTGGCCTATCCAAAGAATTTTCTGAATCCTTCAGTAATATCTGTTTTTTCATCCCTGGGGAGGCAAGGATGCCCTTCACTCCTGGCCACTTGGGTTGGAAACAGTGGGAAATGATTTGCCGTGGACCTCAAGGGGAGTCAGGACCCTAACCCTGGCCCCTGGGCCTGGGGGAAGTCTTTGACATTGGGTCTGTTCTGGGCCTGCTCCCAGGTGCTTTATTTGCCCTGAAGTGTGTGGCCAGCGAAAGCGTGTTGTTGGGGACCCCCAGGGCGTTCTGTGGTGTTCAGAACTGCCTGGAGTGTGGAGAACGGTTGGACTCAGTAGTCGAGTTATCCAGAGCCCAAGATCGCCGATATTGCAAGGGTGGTTATTAGCGGTGAAGTGCGTTAGGAAGAGCTCAGGGTTGGGATGGGGGTCAGAAGACCCAAGTTCAAGTCCTGATTCTGCCTCTGCTCTAAGTGAGTCACTTCGCCCTTGAGGGCAGAGTTTACCTCTCTGTGACTTGGTACGAAATCCCTAACCTCCCTGAGAGGTGGTAAGGACTTGTCTTTAGCATGAGCAGACTTGAAGGGCTCTGGAAGCCCAGTGTCGTGGCCATCCTCAGGTCAGGAGTGGTATGTCTGGTTTGGTGTGGGCAGCATTTATGCAACATTAGCTGTGCGAAGCCTCGTGCGACCTTGCATGATGAGGGCGTGTAACCGATGTCCCCAATACCTTTTGTAGAATCAGTCACTTTTCCTTCCTTACCTCTCACTGCTCCCCACTGACGTCCTGCCTTTCCAAGGTGTCAGTGTGCTCATGTCTCCATACATACCATGCTCGGGCCATGCCTCCTACAAGGAAGGCTCCACTCACCCAACTCGTCACCATTATCCCTTGTCCATCTTTCATGAGTCCATTCAGGTGCCACTTCCCTTGTGAAATCTTCTCTGAGGACTCAGATCCCATTCAGTACGTTCCTCAGACCTCCTCATGGTGTGTAAAGCTTGGTGGGCACCGTCTGGTTTGAGGTCAGAAGCAGTAAACTGATCGCCCCCACTTGATTGATTGCCAGTTACATGGAGGCAGGGACCATGCTGTTAACTGCTCTTTTTATCCCATAATACCTCTCCAGGGACTAGGCACATAACAGATTCTTAGGAATGGCAATAGGCTCTGGGCACAACTAGAAGGCAAGACCGAGCAACACTGAACAGCTTTTCTCCTGCACATCCCTTCCCATCACCTCTAGAGGGCTATGGCCTTGATTCCCTCAGAAAACCCAGGGCAGGGAAACCCCTTCATGAACAGGTGGGGATTGGTCAATCCCTCCTTGGCCTGCCCCCCATTAGGTAGAGAAGGCTGAACTGGCATGTGCCAGAGAAAGCCTAAGGATGGCGAACGCTCACTCTACCTCCCTTGTCCCTGCAGGTCACCGAAGTGAATTTGAACAACATGCTGTGTCCGGCCATCTCAGACCCATTCTACGGCCCCTGGTATCGCATCTGGGCCTCGGGACACCAGACTCTCATGACCATGACCCACGGGAAGCTGGTCATCCTGTTCTCATACATGGCTGGGCCCTTGTGTAAATATCTGCTGGATTTGCTCCGGCTTCCAGCCAAGAAAATAGACTGAAGGTGCTTGTTTTTTTTTTTTTTTTTTTCTCCTCCCCAAGGAAGCAAGTCCTGACTTGACTTGGAGAACACCCAGTTCTTGATGAAATCATGGGAGAGGGTAGTAGGATGTTTGGTGTATTTCTTTTTTCCTCCTCTCTGTCCCTTTCTTCCTCCACTCTTCCTTCCCCAGCTCCTCCCCCCAGGTTAGCTCCTTGCGCCTGGGGCATGGTGTGGGCCTGGGTCTTCCCACCTTCCTCCCCTTGGCTCTGTCTCCCTGCTCCGAGTGGCCTTACTCGGGGAGATGGTAGTAGCGGCTCCCTTGCTCTGCTTGTTGGTGCTTTAACAACAGCCGGTTGAAGAGGCAGGGAACAACAAGCAGTAATTCTTGCAGTATCACAGCAGTGAGATCAGGTTGTGTTTCATTTCTCCACTGCCAGGGACCTCCATGCTCATGCTGGGATCCCCTTTTGTCTCCAGCACAGCCCCCGTCAGAAGGGGACTCAGGCCTTTTATCTATACCAGCGGCAAGCCCAGAGCCAAGGGATTTCCCAGATAGTGGTCAAAATAGAACTGGCCAGATTCTTCCCACTGGTGTCCCGGGACTCAAAGCAGGGAGCCACCCTGCCACTCCCTCCAGGATGCTGCCTGGGGTGGGAGGTGAGCATGCGACCAGCCTCAGGGCAAGATTCTGCTGAGGGGCCTATTGAATTGTGGTGATGGCGAATCCACAGCAGCGAGGGTGGCAGTGTGCACAGAGCCAGGCAGGACCCTGTGCAGACTGCCCCTGACAGCTGAGATCTGACCCACATCGCAATCAGAAGTGAGCATAGGAATCAAGAAATCAATCCATGCAAGTGGGAACTTGAGAAAACTGATTCGAATCACTGTCCACGTTCTTGCTGATAATAGATACCATCCAAATCTTGAGTACCCCTTCAACTCGTTCTTGTCCTCTCTCTCTCTCTCTCTCTCTCTCTCTTTGTTTCTGTGTCTCTCTCTCTTAGGCAGCTTCAAGGAAGAGTGAGTTGAAGTTGGGGCTCTGGGTTATTTTGCTTGTTCATTTTGCTTGTTTTTGGATGCTTGAATTGGGAGAACCCTTGCATCAGGGCCTGTTTCTGGACGGCCCTATGGATCCATTTCTGGGGCTTACAGGGTGTGGTCACACCCTGGTTTGGGAAGCTATAGCTCCTGCCAGCGTGATTTCCCTGGGGCCAGGTTTCTTCAGTACAGCCAGACGCTGCTGAATTGTTCAATGGAGGAGGTGTCACGGATTTCCTGCCCTGCCTTCTCGAAAGCCCACGTCTAGGTCAAAAGGGAGCTGTCAAGGGATAGGTCTCCAGTGCTAGTGCTTCTCAGGAAGGGAGACAGTGGCCGCGGGGCTGCTGACCTTGCTGACTCTGACTAGGAACACAAAAGCTCCTACAAGCCTCCCCTCCCTTCACCACTCTAGACAACCCCATTGCCCTGGGCCGGTAGCAGTATTTTAAGCTTTGTCGTATTAGTCCTAGATTGAACTTCAGTGACAGAGGTGGTCATGGTTTTAGCAAATGGACCTGCAGGAGGCAGTGCCATGCAGGAGAGTCTCTGAGGAAGCTGAGACCCAGGGAAGCAAGCCCAGGAGGGACCACCCATCAGAAGAGGCCTTGCTGGCATTGAGGTGATCAGTCCAAGAGCACAGACAGCAGCAGCAGGGGAGAACATGGAGCACTCTGGAGCCCCTTGTGATGCATAACCTGCCATCATTTGAGGACTGGGGTAAACTCTTCTTAGTGTCTCTCACCCTAGGGTCACCCTCCAGAGGGTGCACAGCTGGATTCACCCTGCCCACTATGAAGCTGCTCTAAGTAGGAGTAACTAGTGAGGAAATGTGTGAGGTCTTGGTGCCCCTTGACCTCCTTAGAAATGGTGAGGGTGGAAAGAGATTATGAGCGGAGGCCCTGGAGACCTAGCCTGGCCCCACCCACAACATGGAGTCACTATAGGCAGAGGATCAGCTGGGGACTAGCCCTAGAATGCCACAGTGGTGTAGCGGTAGGCCCTCTTTTCCTCCCTCTTTCTGTGGCATGGCACAGATTTCCAGTCATCTCAGGCTTTCCCCACACTGGCACACCTCCAGAAGTTTGCCTCTGCCCTGGCTACAGCTCAGCACCCCATTTTGGCATGCATTTTCTGGTGCTTGGAAGGAAAGAAGAAAGTGAAAGCCACTTTCCCCTTACCTGTTAGGTGAAAGGGAGAAGCAAGGAGACAGGTTGGCCCATGAGCATGGAGGTCAAAGGAACAGATAATGGGCCCCACCTATGGGCTCCACAGGGAGTCCTGGCCTGTATTTGGGGTGTTGGGGAGCAGTGGGCATCAGAACTGGTCAGTGTTTCTCCCTTACCTTGGGCCAGGCCCACGCGGAGAGAGGTAATGTGACCAGAGGCAAGACAGCCTGCCTTGGGAGTGGCCCGGTACCTGTCCCACAGACAGACAGCTGTTGGCTATAGTACAGAAGTGAGGGAGAAGCCGCGGTTTGCACACCCAGGGATCAGTGGGCCCTGTCTTCCCAATCCTTCCTCAGGGCTTTCCTGTCAGTGCTGAGGCTGTTCCCCAACCACCCTGGCCCAGTTTCCAGATGCCATCTGCCAGTGTGTGAGAGAGTTTGTGGAAGTGGCCAGCTGCCTTTCAGACAGCCCTAGAAAGGGAGACCAATGCTCTGCCAGGCCCCCAGGTAGCCTTGGTCAAGTATCTGAGCCAAGGAGAACAGTCTGTTGAGCTGGCCAACTTGTAGCATCCACTCTGAATAGCAGAGAGCTGATCACGTCTGCTTCGGGTCGTCCCCACCCACAGTGTTTGGTTTTATACACCAAAGATCTGGCCCAGCTTCCTCTGCAAGTCAGTGATGTGCCCCTCTGTCAGCCTGTGAGGGCACCATGGGGTTCTGAAGCCACAAACTCCCTCTCCCCAAATATCTGTCTCTCTGGACACTTGGTAGCACTCACAGAAGCTGTGTGCAGGTCCCTTGGGTAAGTGGGGCAGCTGGCACACTTTAATGCACAGTACCTCAGTCCAGCCGTCAGATCATCCCTTTTGCTGTAGCCTCCATCAGGGTTTTGATATGTGTGACAATTGATGATTCAGTGCTTTGTGGCATGGGCACAGCTCCTCCCAGATAGCACAGTGTCAGCAGATCTCTGTGCACTGGAGTCAGGGCTGGGAGATGCCCTGGGCATGAGCTAGGTACTCAGGAGGCGGCAAAAGGTCCCTTCCCTCTTCCTTCTGCCAAAGAAACTCTGGATTTGTGGGCAGTGACCCAGCACCATCTATCCTCTTTAGAAGAGGAGTTTCTAGATGGTGTCTATGGAAGAGGAGGTAGAGGAGGGAAGAAAAAGACCATGTGTAACACTGTAGGACAAGACACTGGTGTTGGTTTTGGTCAACTGGGAGCAGGCACGTGGGAGGGACTCGTGCAGGCTCCTTGGCAAGGCCCAAACCTGGGAAGGGGCTTCCCCAGTTACCACCCTGCTCCCTTTGAGGTGGGGAGCCTGGGAGAGGGCATGAGCCTTCCTCTAGTTTATGAAGAACGAGCCCAGTTGTGCTCAGGAAAACCTAGTCTCTTGCTGTTACCCTTGTCTGTAACATTTTTGTACACTGGCTTGCTACGTGGCACTAAACAGATAAAAAAAAATCCCATGCAAAACAAACAAAACAAAAAGTCATTTCAAACAAAAGTGTTGTTGTTTTGGAAACTCTTTGCTTTCTTTTGGTATCAATGTTGTGTTACATTTTAAAGACTTTCTGTATTGGTATTATTGTAGCAAAGAGAGTAAAATAGGCTGATATATAACTATTTCTGCTGGGACATTGGCAAAGGCCTCTGCCCCTCTTACTATTCCCCCGTCCTTCCTGGTTCCCAGGCTGGGATTGCTGTGCACTGGGCCCACCCTCCCCGACCCCACCCCATGCAGCGGCTCCCTTCAGAACCAGTCTTTGGAACCCCCCTAGACAGCAGCAGGGTGAGCCTCTTTGTCAGGCTGGTTCTTGGGTGCTCTGTGCCCCTTCCCCCACCATTTTGCTCACCTCTTGGGGTGTTTTGTAATGTGTTTTCTCTGTTTTGTAAAACCTTTTGATTGTACTGAAATGATTTCTGCAGTCACCTTTGCAAATAAATGGTCCTTAATTTGTGTATCTAGCATTCTGAATCTTAGTCTCAGATGTTTCTGTTGCTGAAGATCCCCGGAATGAATGAAAAGGAACCCTCACAATGGGACTTATTGCTACAATTGTTTTCTTTGTTTACTATAATTAAAAGACTTATGAGAACCTAGGAGTCCTGGCCTTGCTTCCAGAACCCTTTAAGAAGGCCCTCTGCTTTGAAAAGTAGACAGAAGGGATCATTTGTTGCCCTTGCATGCATGGAGGACCCCCTAAAGGGTGACTGGGCTCTCAGCACAGCTGTGCCCCGGAAGCAGTGGCTGTACCCCTTGCTCCCACACACTGCCTGGCTTCCAGGAATCTAATGGGCCATTGCTCTTAGCAGGACTTGTCTGCTGGGGACATTTACTGGCCTCCTGGGCCCATGGTATGCTGGACCAGACTGGGTGACTGAGACTGAGAAATCAAAAGCATCCCGCTCAGGCCCACTCCACCCAGGGACCTGTATGTCAGTGCTGCTCAGCTGTGGGACAGCCATGCCCAGCAGGGGTCAGAATATCCCCTTGGGGAAGAGTGAGTGAAATAACCCTGCCATTTGGGAACAGTCAGACCTGCTTTTCCAAGGCTACTGGCTCCTACTGCCTTTATGCCAGTCAGGCCCTGATCCATCTTTTGCCAGTGGCACTGCTTCCAGAAGAGTCACAGCTAACCAGTACCACAGCCAGTGTAGGCAAATCTCCCCATTTGCCAGTAGTTGGGCACCCAGCTCTGAAAAAGGCAGGGCCCTCCAATCCTGCGGTAGAAAACTACCAGCTTGGGAAAGTCATTTCCTGCTTTCCAGCTTCAGATTCTCCATCTGCAAAGCAGTCGCTACATAACTGTGTGCCAGGTGGTAAATCCCTCTCCACACACCTCTGCCGGTCCCCATGGCCAGTATGGAAGCTGTTTGGTAATGCTGTCCCTGATTGACAGGGAGAAACTGAGTAAAGGAAATGTCAGCAATAGATGGAGGGGTGGGGACTAGCCAGCAGTTTCATTAGACCCCAGTGCTCATGTGCTTGCGGGCTCCACTGCCTTCTTGGTGTTCCGGGATTACTAGGGAGACCACTGCCTAGGGACCTCCAGTCTGTAGTGAAGAAGGAGAAGAGTTGGGCAGTGAGGGATGGAAGGCAAGAGAGAGAGAAGGGTGTGGGTCACAACCGCACCTGCAGAGGAGTCAAGGTCGTCTTTTTTTTTTTTTTTTTTTTTTTTCCTGCTGCCAACAGGCTTGACCCTGGGCAGCCTCAGGACAGAACCAGAAGGTGTGAGAGTAAAGGGGGCCACACACGAGGGACCAGGGAAGAGCTGGGGAGACAGAAAGAGGCTGGTGGAGAGAAGGTGAAGGAAGGTGGTCTCCTGACGTTTCCAAGAGGAGAGCTTAAGGCCAGCGACCAAGGCCATTGCCATCCCTCCCCTGGGCTAGTGCATCTGCCCTTGCCCATCTCCACTGCGAATCTGGCTGCATTACTACCCTGGACCTCTGACTCTGGAGGGTAGTGCTCAGGCTCCTTAGTGTGACACCCAGGTTTTGGACCCTTCAAACATCTTCAGGTTCACCTCACCCCCATGTTCCCAGAAGAACCAGGCACAGAGACCCTCTGCTCCAGCCATATTGCACTCACTTTGTCACACCATGCCACTTCCTCCTTCTTTGCCTTTCTTTTCCACTGCAGTGCGCTCTCAGCCACAGCCTCCCTCGTCCTAATGCCTCCGCTCCTCTGTGCAGCCCTCCTAGAGCTCCTAGAGCTGGGCGCCTCTCCGCTTTGCTCCTATGGCATCTGGGGCCTACTCTGGACACGATTTGCTTCCCTCTCAAGTAATTCACTACTGGTCTCACTCCCGCTCAGACACAGGGCTCCTTGAAGGAAGGAAGGGTAGGGTCTAGTTCATCCTCCAGTCCCCCGCACGGGACCCAATTCACACAAGGTACTGAGTGAGGGGCCGCAGATGTAGCTCAGTGGCAGAGCACATGCTGAGCCTGTGTGAAGTCCTGGGTTCCATGCCTGGCACCCCCGGCCCACCTCCTGAAGGTACTCAGTGAACAGGAATCTCATCCCTAAATGCTGAGAAATGTTGGGTGATACTGTTACCTGAGGGAGAACCCTTGGTGACATAAGCCCTTGCACTACTCATCCATTGTCCTGGGTCGCTGTGGTTTGCCTGGGCACCTCCAGCTCATCACTTGGTCCTCATCCTGCTTCTCTTCAGGACTCTGTGGAGTTGGTGTCCTGTACAAGGAGGTGGTATTGGGAGGGAAGAGCAGTGAGACCAGTAACTGTTCCACCTGACCTTTCCCCAGACCTCTGGCCAGGGTGGGTGGCCAGGGTGGCCAACTGCTTTTCCATAACCTTGGTAGCTGTTCAGTCACAACTAGATCACCCTTTTCCTTCCTCAGGGCACACCACTGAGTTGGTGTCCGCAATGGCAAAAGCCCCACCATCCCAAGGCCTGTGTGACCTACCCCTCTGTGGGGAAGGGAGCAACTTGGGATGGTTACAAACTGATCTCTCAGTGAGTTTTTCCAGTTTGTCCTGGTTTGCCAAGGCCAGTGGAGGAACAGATACACAGATTCCGGTCTGATGTGCCTCGCTAACCTTGGCAACAGTCACGACTGGCCTTATCCAAAGTCAAGGCCTCTGTTACTGCCCACTCACTCACCTCTCCCACTGTCAGCAGTCTGCTCAGCATGGCGATCACACACCTTGAATGTCATAGAGGCTGGCACAGGGTTTCCAAGCCTCCCAGATATGCAGTAGGAGAAGCTGCCCCTGTTGATAGTGGGTGCCCTCCACGGCAGACTTCCTCCTAACTTCCTTTCTGCAAGTTCTGCATGGCAGCCCCCCACCCCACCCCAGCAGCCTCCAGGTCTCACAGCCAGGCAGGACTCAGTGGGTAGGGCTTCCTTGACATATCTGTGTCAGCACACAGGGCCAATAGCATGAGACACTGGTCTATTCTGCTCCACAACTCAATCCTAGCCTCACCTCTGCCTCCTACTGACTCTGCCCTTGCTCTCCATCCCAGGGGCCTGCAGAGGTGGTGCCAGCTTGCCTTGGCTCTGCCTTCAGCTCCTCCTTCCCTCACACCCAGAACACCAAGCTTATTGCCTTCACACTTTTTTTTTTGGTACCAGGGATTGAACCCAGGGATGCTTAACCACTGAGCCACATCCCCAGTCCTTTTTTATAGATTTTTATTTAGAGACAGGGTCTCACTAAGTTGCCTAGGGCCTCACTAAGTTTCTGAGGCTGGCTTTGAAATCACAGTCCTCCTGCTTCAGCCTCCCAATCCACTGGGATTCCAGATGTGTGACTCCATGCCCAGCACTATTGCATTTTCAATAAAGACTCTGGGCTCTCAAGCATCCTGCCCCATGAGAACAGAGAGGACATTGTGTATATTCAAGGACATACCCTTGGATTTCAAGCATGCCAGAGGTGACAAGATATCTCTAATACAGCGACTTGTAAATTTTGTTGCATATTAATCACCTGGGGAGCTTTAAAAATCTCAATGCCAGCCCTCACCCAGGCTCATAACTCAAAGCAAACTTTTTTTGGCTTTTAATTTTCCATGTTCTTAGTCATCTTTGACTGGACCTTGTATACCAGTGCCTTTTGCTAAAATGAAACCTTTAAGACATACCAAAAACATAAAGAATAATGCCCAATTCAGCTTAGGAAAAAGAGCGTTCCCAATACACTCAAAGTCCCCTTCCTCCAGAGAATGAGAAATTGTTCCTCAGCACCTCAGGGATTCTGGGAAAGTACCTTTTAAGTGGGGAATTGGTGGGGTCAGAGTAGGTTGACCTTCTAGCCTTTCCCTTTGCTTTACCTAGAAGAACTCCACTTTTCTTCTGTTTGGCACATTGAGGTTTTGAAAGTAATTTCATCTGGAAAAGGGTTTAAAGGCCATTCATTTACACCCTCACTAGTTGTGTCCATATCCCCAACCTTGTTTTGTACTGGGGATTGAACCCAGGGGTGCATAACCTCTGAGCACATCCCAAGCCCTTTTTACTTTTTATTTAGAGACAGGGTCTCACTAAGTTGCTTAAGGCCTTGCTAGGTTGCTGAGGCTGCCTTTGAATTTGCGATCCTCCTGTCTCAGCCTCCCAATCCACTGGGATCATAGGCAAGCACCACCACAGCTGGCTTGCCTAGCCCTCTCTTGAATAGTGGCTATCTTGTAGAAGTCAGACAAAAGCTGCAAAACCTTTCTGGATAGGGCCTACCATCCCTCTTGTCCCCCTCCTCAGTCCTGGGTGCCCTTGGCAAAGTCAGACCTCCCTGAATTCCATCTGTGTAATGGTTATAAGTACCCTTATCCCGCCTGCCCCTTAGGGCAGCCAGGAGGAATTCTGCAAGATAACTGGGTGTTGAGAGGGCTTTACAAACTGTCCTGCCTGTCCAGTGTAAGGGATCCATATTTGCAGTGAACTTACCAACCTACTAGTTCTCATAGAGCCCTGATGGTTTTTTTTTTTTAGGGGGGGGGGCAGTGTTTGTTTTATTTTTGGTACCAGAATTGAACTCAGGGGCACTCAACCACTGAGCCACATCCCCAGCCCTATTTTGTGTTTTATTTAGAGACAGGGTCTCACTGAGTTGCTTAGCACCTCGCTTTTGCTGAGGCTGACTTTGAACTTGCCATCCTCCTGCCTCAGCCTCCCAAGTCGCTAGGATTACAGGCGTGTGGCATCGCACCCAGCTCCCTGCTGGGGTTTTGACTCCACTCTCCACTGTGCCTTAATGTGCCCTGCATGGTTGTGGGTGTGTTCGCACATGCACGTGTGTGCGTTTGTGTGTGTGCTGATATCTCAGTTTTAAGGAAATTTTCTCAATTTCATTGACTCCGTGACACATTTTTTGTTTTACTGTCTCTAAAATTGGGACACACCTTATAGTTACGTGACATAGCTTAATCAGCAACTCGTTTTGTCTTTCAGCAGTACATAAAATAGTGGGCATCTTACAACCTGACGTGCCTAGAGTCAATGTAGTAATGCAATTGTTAACTTGGATTCCACTTCCTCCTCCCCCATGAAAGTCACCTTCCTGCTAGAGGAAACCCCTTTGGAAAAATGTATAAATAAACTTTTAGCATATGGCCTCATTCTAACACTCCATCCTCTCTTTCTTCCTTGCCAGCATCCACCTAGGCCAGGCAAGCTTTCTGCTTCCTGCCCAGAGGGGGGCCCACTTTGTTGAGCTGTCTCTTGGGACAGATGGTCTGTGGGGGGAGGCAGAGTGCACCTGCATGAGGAAGCCCCCCATAACACATGACAGGGAGAAAGCCCGAAAGAGTCAGGGAGGGAGCGAGACAAACTAGGCCAAGCTGGCCCCAGTAGAGCTCTGGTTCATTATTTCCCAACCACAGCTTGGCCAGACAGCTTAGCCTGCTTCCCCCAGGAACTTTTAGGGCTAGTCATTGCCAGATGTGAGGTGAGCTGGCAGGAGAGGGCCACAGGGGAGTCAGGGACCAGCCTGTCCGGAGCCTGCTGGTGTGAGTCGAGCGGCTATCTGACCAACAAAGAGGAAGACAGTGATTTCCTTGCCTCCTCAAACAAGGCAGAGGATGGTGGTCAGTGGGCCTTTCAAGGAAAAACAGCCCTTTGGCCTAGAACAGCCTGAGCCATGGGCACTTCACTGCAGTTGTAAACTGCCACCAGCCTTCCATTGCTCCTGATGGCCACTCAAATTAAGCTCAGCCCTTGTAAGCTCTAGGTCATGCTCTTCCAGAGGGGAGCAGGAGTGTCTGCAGTGCAGTCCAGGGATACTTGGATGCAAGAAGCAGCTTTTGGACAGTTTTCCCCTGGAGAGCTTAGTAAGACATGATCAGCCCAGATTACAGCTGCCCTCACGTAACTGGGTTAAAGTGTTGGCCTACTTAGGCCCCTCCTGCGGTGGCCTCCTTCAAAGCTGATGAGGCCGATTAGGGGCTATTTCTGAGCCCTAGTTGTGTACCCAGAAACCTGGGGGCAGTCTTCCCCTGACTAGAAAGACAATAACCAAGGCCAGACAGCCAAGAGCAGTCTGGCCTGCTCATGGGAGAACACTGCCATCAGACTCATGTGTCCTTCTAAAAGCAACAGCCAAAAGATGTCGACGTGGACACCCAGATTTTGAAATTCAAAAGCCAGACCAACCAGTTAGTTTTCAGGAATAGACTTAATTCTACATCTTTACTATTTCCAGCCCTAGACAGAGATGGTGGGTTGTCAAAATGAAGTCTTCCATGATGATCACTGTCTTCCACTTGGTAGAATCTGTACAGTTGAGAGAGATGTGATCTAATCTTTCTGAGTCCCTGTTTCCTCATCTATAATGTGGCGATAACAATTGTACATCATAGGGCTATTATAAGGATTGAATATATAAAATACAGAAGACAGTTGTCACAGTGCCCGGCAACACATCGTAAGCACTGCTTCTATATCAGACACCACCGCTACCATCATCACTGCCATTACCACCACCATCATCACCAGCATCATCCTCATCAAAACAGAGTGGACAGTAAAGTGCTCCTTCTCTGAAGTCCAACAAACTTGGTTTGAAACCTGCCTTTTCCACTTTATAGCTAGGTGACCATGAATAAGTGACAACTTCTTTGAACTTCATTCTTATCATAAGGCTATTGAAAAATATATAGCATGGTTCTTAGCTCACAGTAAGCACTCAATAAATGTTGGTTGTCATAATTATTATAAGGGGATGATCCAGGTCAGTGGTTGCCAGGTGTTAGAGGGAGGGAGGGAAGGATGAACAGGCTAAGCATAGGATTTTTTTTTTGTACTAGGGATTGAACCCAGACATACTTAACCACTGAGCCACATCCCAACCCTTTTTATGTTTTATTTAGAGACAGGGTCTCGCTGAGTTGCTTAGGGCCTCACTGAGTTGCTGGGGCTGGCTTTGAACTCACGATCATCCTGCCTCAGCCTCCTGAGCTGCTGGGACTACAGGCATGTGCCACCATGCCTGGCTAAGCACAGGAATTTCAGGGCAATGAAAACATTCTGTATGATACTATAATGGTTGCTACATTTCATAACACATTTGTCAAAACCTATAGAATGTACTATACCAAGAACCCCTCATGTAAATTATGGACTTTGAATGATAATGGTGTGTCAACCAAGAATGTGAAAAAGGGTGGGCTGGGGATATAGCTCAGACGGTAGAGTGCTTGCCTTGCAAGCACAAGGCCCTGGGTTCAATCCCCAGTCCCGCAAAAAAAAAAAAAAATGTGAAAAAGATAAACTATACCAATGGAACATATTTGCAAATCATATATCTAATGCTAGTTCAATATGCCAAATAAGTGAATTCTTACAACTCAACAGCAAAGAGACAATCAAAAGCTGGGCAAAGGCAAGGCCTCACATTTAAAGCAACAAACATTCAACAAGCGGCTATTGAGCTATGTAACTGATACAGCTACGGCCACTGCACTTACGAATCTCAAGTCTAAATGAATATCAACCACACACATAAACCATTTTTCAAATTATTCTACTCTCAGTGAGTTGGTCATGATTTCATAATGAAACAATTTCTACTTTGGTGTAAATACAGAAATAAAGATATTCCCAATAATAAAAAAATGGGGCAAAGAACTTGAATAGACATCTCTCTGAAGAAGATGCACATATGACCAATAAGCACATTGAAAAGAGACCAACACCTCTAATCAGTAGGGACATGCAGATGAAAACCATAATGTGTTCATCAGCCTTCTGTTACTATAATGAACACCTGAGATAATGGGTTTATAAGGAGCTAATGTTCATTTTGGCTCACAATTTTGGAGGTCCCAATCCATGGTCGGTTGGCTTGTTTCTCTTGGGACTGTGGTGAGACTGCACATCATGGAAGTGGTGAGTGGTGGAGGAAGAGGCTTACCTCATGGCAGCTGGAGAGCAAAGACAGAGGAAAGGGACTGGGGTCCAGTATCTCCTTTCAGCAACTGGACTTCCTTCCATTATGTCCCACCCTTAAAAGTTCCACCACCTCCCAGTGGTGTCACCAGCTGGGGACCAAGCCTTTAACCCATGGGCCTTTGGAAGACACTTACACAAACCATAACAATGCTGTAATAACTTTGCATCTACCAAGATGGCATTAATTTTTTTAAAAGAAAATAATGGTGATGGTAAGATATGGGAAGTCACGTCCATTACTGGTGAGAATGCAAGTGGTGGAGCCACTTTGGAATGTAGTTCCATGGTTCCTCAAAAAGTTAAACATAGAAGAACCACATGACCTAGTGATTTCACTCCCATGTATGTACCCAAGAGAAATGAAAATGCGTGTCCACAAAAACTTGTACATGACAGTTTATGGCAGCAGTGTTCCTAACAGCCAAAAGGTGAAAACAACTCAAATGTGCATGATAGTGGACATAGTGTACATGAAGTATTATTCAGTCATAGAAAGGTACATAGTGCTAAAATATGCTACAGCATAGACGGGACATTGAAAATATCACACTAAGTGAAAGAAGTTGCATACACGGTCATACATTCTATAATTCCAGTAAAGCATAGAGAATAGGCAAATTCAGAGAGCTGGAAGATTGGAGGTTATCAGAGGTTGAGAGTGGGGGTTTGAGAGTGGCCTTTCTTCCCGGGTATGGGGTGTTTTTATGCAGTCATTAACATGGTTTGAAAAAGAGACCTGGTGGTTGTATAACATTACAAATACAATGAATTGTGAGAATTGTGTATTTTAAAGTGACTGATTGTATGTTATGTGAATTTCATCTCAATAAAAGATAATGTCCCCAAAAGGGGGTTGAAAATAAAGGAGTTTCTTTTGTGCTTTCAAGTGCCCTGTGCACCCTTCTCGCAGGATCTGCTATATAACCTTCCCTAAAGCAAAGGCTATTGCATCCACATTTCCAGCCTAGGGATGATTATTTGCAAGGTCCATTTGACCTTCGAGGCTGCAGATTCTCCCAGAGTGGTACAAATCCAAATGGGGAACGAAGGGGCCAATTAGATGTGTGTAACCTACAGGAGTAATTCCACCCAATTTAACCACTATGCCGGCCCCATGTTTCACTTTTAAACCCATCATTCATGAGTCCCATGGATTGCGAGATGTGCTAGGCCAGAAAAACAAGAAGCAAATCACCAAGGGGCAGCACTTTATGTACACAGGTCACTATAGCTACCCAGCTCTGCCCCTAACCACAATTCTGGGAAAGAGGCCATCGCTGAGGCCTGTGCCAGCAACGTGGCAATGTCTCCAAGCAGAGTTCCTGGAATTCATTTGGATGTTTGCAGTAAAAGTTTAGGGAAATGTTTGCATTACTTACACCAGCACAGTCCTTCAAAAGGTGGGGTTTTCCACACTTTCCAGTCCAAGACACCTTTTTTACTCTGCCAGTATACATGGGAGTGGGAAATATAATTGCCCCATCCAGCTGCCTGGCCAGACCCTGTCTCCCATGTGAATACATACAGATCGACCTATGTATGTTGGCACATATGGTAACCTTGGATCATTCCAGATACCACTTAGGTGGAAATCAAGTTTCATGAAATGTGACTTAGCAACTCCTAGTTTTAAATCCGCCTGATATTCAAGCAATGGCTATGATTCTCCTCAACTTCCTGTCAGTTAAAATGTGATTTAAACATTCTATTGGGTACCAGTCGTGCTTCCTGTTCTACAATAACCCAAATACTGCCTTCCTGCCCTTCCTACATAGCAGCTGATTCAGAAAGCTACTGATTTCCTTTTCGTCATTTACTCCTCCTGCCCCGTGTAAGGACTCCTCACCCATGGGGTAATTGTTCAACCAGTTAGTGTACTGTAAACTCTTTCCTCCTTCCTAGGCCTCAAGGAAGCCTCTATAGCAAATTTTGTCTCATCTCTGTCCCGAGGCCTCTGAGGCAGCGTTTCAGGAGAGAACACAACTTTGAGCTGCCACATGCCATTCTGCATGTTCATAAATCTATTTCCTACACAATTTCAGAACTTCTCTCCCAGTCACCTTGCTCATTCCTGCTAGGGAGAAAACAGACACATTGTGGGAACAAAAATGATCTCTTCCTCTAATCACAAATCATGTGGTGCTGACATGTGGGAGAGTCCCCACGCCCCAAAGGGGCAGCTACAACTATGCCTAATGCCACTCGGACATGGAAGCCATTTAGTGAAACCCTGTAAAGCCAGCCCCACTGTTGCCTGGGGCCCAGTCTGAAGGACTTTTTCCAACTAGACCAAACTTCTTGTGTGCCCCTCCCAACTCTTAGCTCAAAGAGTGGACTGTTAATTTGTCTTACATAATTATACCATATTCATTCTGAAACCGAGCACGGTTCCATGCCTCTTGGGGACAGGCACTCAATAAATATTGATGGATCACAGTGAGCCTGACATTTGGGCGGAAAAGGCCAAAAAAAAAAAAAGCTGTCATTTCATCAAGTGATGGCTTCCCAAAGGCTCTCAAAATAACTGGGAGTGTTGAGACTCCAGCAATGGTTTTCAGATTGTCTTGTGAGATCCTGGGATTCGTTGGAGCGGCTCCAAATTTCTTAAACGTATAATTCAGAAAACACATTTGTGTTTAAACGTGTAATATTTTAAAATTGTAATAAAAATGGAAAAAAACACCTAACAGACACCTAATGTGTCACATCCAGAATAGCAAGTGAAGACCACCAATGGGTTCACATTAAGAGCTGTGAGTTGACTCATTTCTGTTTTGAAACCTTGGGAGTGATGCGTCTTCCTGTCTGAATTTTTGCAAGCCTTGACTCATTGGTTCAGAATGTCGTGACTGCACTGGATCTTCACAACTTAAGCCTATATGTACCCAAATTTTTTTGTACCAGGGATTAAACCCAGGGGTGCTTAACCACTGAGACACATCCTCAGTCATTTTTTAAAAATTTTTGAGCTAGGGTCTCACTAAATTGCTTGGGTCCTTGCTAACTTGCCGAGGCTAGCCTTTAACTACTGGTCCTCCTGTCTCAGCCTCCAAAGCCATAGTGGTTACAGACGTGCACCACCATGCCCAGCTACATACCCACTTTCATAAAATTAAGCAAGCAAGATAGCTAGCTCCATCTCTATGCAAATCAAGACCTTCTTGCTGTTGTACCATCAGTTCAAAATACAGAAGTAGAGTCCTGAGATTGGAACTGCCACTTCTACCCATCACCCCCATTACAAATTTTTTATAGTCATTTAAACATCCCTCTTGTTCTCAGCGTCATAAGTAATTGGCATACATTTGTATTTTATAGCGATGAAGTACTGCTTTCAATCTCATATTTTTAACATAATGATGTATCAACTAAGATTTTGATTAAAAATACAAGTGTCACTTTTGCCATGGAGGAAGATTAATGGGTGAACAAATCACTTGCCACTTGTGGTCTGGAGGAATCCTTATCTAAGAACATGTGCACGAGGCTCCCATGGCAGTTAGTGAGCAGCCACTACCCAACTGCATGATCCAGCCTTAGCAGCTCCACATCTCACCTGTTGAACCAGGTAATCATCTGCCACAATGGAAATCTGCGAGTGCAGATCAGTGTTTTACAAGCACATGGCCTACACCAGCACTCTGGGTGGGTCTGTTTAAACAACTTGAGACAGTCAATAATAACCTCCACCATGTGTATGATTTTGCTTTCTGTGATTTCAGTTGCCACAGTCAACCATGGTTCAAAAATATTATGTGGAAATTTCCAGAAATAAACAATTCCTAAGTTTTAAATTGCACACGGAGTAGTGTGGTGAAATCTCACACCATCCGGCATCCTCCTGCTCAGGATGTGAATCATCCCTTTTCCAGTGTATCCACAATCTATATCCTACACACCAGTTAGTCACTTAGCACCTATCTCAGTTATCAGATTGTTACAGTATTGCAGTGTTTGTGTCCATGTCACCCTTATTTTACTTAATGTCCCAAATATAAGAGCAGTGATGCTGACAATTTTATCACAGTATATTATTATTGTTCTATTTTGTTATTATTTATCTCTGTGCCTAAACTATATCATAGGTATACATAGGGTTTGGTGCTACCCACAGTTTCAGGCATGCACTGGCAATCTTGGAATATATTCCCTGCAGATAAGGAGTATCTACTGTACATTGGGGGAGGGAGTCTTTTTTTTGCAGTGCTGAGGATCAAATCCAGGGCCTCACACCTTAGGCAAGCACTCTACCACTGAGCTGCACCTTACAGTTCTGCAGGGGTCTTTTTATTGGTGCTGGAGAATTGAACTCAGGGCACTTAACCACTGAGCTTCATTCCCAGCCCTTTTTTAATATTTCATTTAGAGACAGGGTCTTACTGAGTTACCTAGTGCCTTACTAAGTTGCTGAGGCTGGTTTTGAACTTGTGATCCTCCTGCCTCAGCCTCCCTAGCCACTGGGCATGTGCCATCGCACAAAGTTGTAATTAAGTTTGGGGGATCAGAAGGTAAACTCGCTTCTGAACTGTGCTTGGACCTAAGGAAATTCCCTCCATTTCTTGAAAGCTTTCTTTCATCAGGCTTGGGGTCTGAACATGAGATCATGCCATGAGACTGCAAGTATCAAGGAAGCCCTTTTAATGTCGCAGCGGAAAACAAAAACGTGCAGCGCTTGCCTCAGCAGCATTCTCCCATTCAGTTTTTCCTCTTGAAGGTGAAAAGCCTCAGCCAACAGATGAGAAGCTATCAGCGTTTAACCAACCTAAACCCATACTTGTCTCAGCTCATGCAGAAAGTGGGAAGAGCCATTGGGAGTGGGCTGTCCTGGCTGGTGGCTCTGAACTAGGTGCGATTTCCCCACAGCACTTTCCCTGGCTCATGCTGATAGGATCCCATGGATATGACACTATTTTCCACCAACAGAAAGGAACTGCCTCATGCCACATGCTGTGCTTGCCCTCTGAAGCGGTAGAGCTATTTAAAAGGTGTCCAGTGAGGCATAAAATCTAAAGAGAAAATGCAGAAACTCTGGCACGAATTTAGGTAGATGAAGTGATTAATGAAGCTGAAATCTGTCTGGATCATTGAGAGAACCTCTAATACTATATCCTCGATGTGACCACTAATACATGTATTTTATTATATAAATATGTATTTTTATATAAATACATATTTATATATATAAAAGAATGTCGTGGCCTATTTCATTCCACCTGAACCTATTAATATCATCTAAATCGTTTAAAAAAATCTTATGTCCCATTAGACACAGCGATGAAAACAAATAGACCCTGAGCAGATGGCTGCCTTAGTGGAGAACTATTCAAACCCACAATAGTCCTCGAGGAGCTGAGACGGCTGATTTTAGCAACCACGATTGAGAAGTACGTCATAAAATTGACATGGTACCATGGGTTCAGGGCAATGCAACAGGAAATTTGTCTTGCCTATATTCAACTAGCAACTAACCCTGGAATGTGCACAATGAAAGTGGGACAGCAAATGATTTAGAGAGAGCCAGAGGTATTTCAACAATGTCCACAGAGAAAGACAGGGCAGCAGCTGCCTGAAGTGGCACCCCAAGAGCTTCCATTCTGGATGCAGGCTCTTCTCTGGCCCTTGAAAGCCAGTTGTGCTACCCCCGACTCAGGCATTTCCCCCAGGCGGAAGTTGGAGGTACCAATGTGGAACGTGAAAAGTAACTGGTATATTAAGTTTACGTGTGCTGTGCCCAGTGTGGGTGGCCACAAGTTGGGCATTTTCAGAGTCTGTCCTGTACTCAGAAAATGACCTGGACCTCCCTGATGGCAGAGGAAAGGGTTCCCACCTCATCAGGTGGTTTTCACGGGCAGCCCCGCCACTGTCTGCAACTAGCTCACAAAGGGCAAACGCCCAATAACCACTGACTGATTTGGAAGATATCCGGATCAGGCTTAAGCACAGCTAAGCTCCCACCGGAATTCAAGTCTTATGCTTGCCTCAGATCTGTGGCCAGGTTAGATTGTCCAAATAAAGGTTAATCTGCATCACCAAGGCAGGATTCAGGGCTAGGCAAAAGGATGACATCTGCAAATCAGACAGTAGGGAGCAGCTGCAGGCACGTAAGATGGCCCGTGCGCTATTTCAAACTTAATCAATATCAGTTCCCAACTGTATTATTTCAGGGTCTTCAGCTGTGAACCTTTGAGTGAGAAGTATTTCTGAGACCAAGATCCTATGGTGAGTCAGGTTAAATAAATAAACAACAAATGACAGCTTGGTTTTAACATTTTATTGGGTAAATGATTTTAAAGGTAATAACAATAGTGTCAAAATTACTACAATATCTTTCCACAGCCATACCTTACAGACCCACGTAAACCTTCTTGTATTTTTTCCTTTTGCTCATTTTTGATATTTTAAAGCCATACTTGTCATATAAAATGCCCATTTCCAATAGTTTCTTCAAACTATTAAGCAATTAAATGTGGAAGGAAGGAGGACCTAGTTATACTGGAAGGGGTTTCAGGTAATCTGTGATGTCTTACTGTAATCCAAAAACAGGTTACTAAGAAAGAAGGAAAAGAAGAGCTACTCCAGGTAGCTTTTTGCTCATTACAAGTCTCACCATTGCATCACCAAGAACTCTTTATGCTGGTGACCGATTCAAAGTAATTTGGGGGAACATATAAAACACTAAAATAACTTAGAAACTAGATCCAAATATTTCAAAAGTAATCAACTTTGATATACAAAAGCAGTCAGAGGTGGTTACAAAAGTTTATTTTCTCAGTGCGTCTATGTACCAGCGCAGTTACTGGGTCCAGAGCAAAATAAAAGGTTCATTTTCTTCTGAAACAGTAATAAAAAAACAAGGAAAACATATCTTTGTATATAAAGGATCAATGCTGGTCTTAAGAATAATGTAATCAGAAACCCTTAAAATTGAGAGGCACACAAAGGGTTTCTGCTTTTAAAAAATAAAAGGAAAGTCACCAGTTTATTTAAATGGAGGAGGTGCTCACACCCCTCAAATAAACTTAATTCAGTTTAACATCACTAGCAAAAATCACTTAGAAACTGTACAAAAATAAAAAAGTTAACACATTTAATCCTGCAAGGTTTTTGTAAGGACTGGAAGGCAGGCTTTTGGAGCAGCATTTGGGCATGGCTGGGGGCTTCTTTGGTTTGATCTAACACACATAAGAGATGGAACCTATTCCAGATGACAGTTTCAAATTTCCTGCACAAGACAAGAAAAGAGGCCAGTATACAAACTTCCGGTGTGCCGGGCATTGGGACTGTATGCACTGGACCGAAAATCGTAAAACTGCTTCAAAGTGGGGTGGGGGACAGAGAGCAAGCCTTGCACTTCCTCCATCAACTTCACCGACCTCTCACAGTAGGGGCGCCTAGAGAGGGGAGTAGCACGTTCTTGTGCAGTCAGAAGGCCACTTGAGGGGTGGGGGGACAAGTGTTCTTTACGAATCTGGTACCTGGCTGACCCTGTTTAAGAACAAGAAAACCCTTCCAGAAATGGAAGCCTTTTGCTACATACCAAAGTAAAATACATACTGTTTTTCCAAGAGGAACCCCCCCATGTGTTTGAAAACAGAAAACTGAAATTGAACTAATTAACATTTAAAAGGGGCTATGTAAACTTTGTGCTACTCAAATGAAGTTCAAGTATTACTTCAGAGCTGTTTAAAGATCACTGAACTTGTACAATATTCTGGTGATAAGAGTGCAGTTCACATTTGTGTTTCTGAACAAATAAACCACAACTGGCTAGAACACAACCTGTGCAATTAGAATCTTCGTCTGAGTTAAACACATGCTACATATTTCGACAAGTTCAAAGTTAATTCAAACCACATATTTAACAGCTTGGTAATATTAACGACAAAGGTGAAAGGGTCTAGCGTTTGTTTCTTCGAAGCACACCATTAAAGTTTGTATAACACCCTTTATACTACAAAATCTTTTAGTCAACACCTACTTAGGAGACAAAAATGCACTGTTCATCAACTTGAATACAAAAGGAGACAAAACTATCCTTTTCCCCCAAGCCATGGTGGGAAATATTGCTGACCTCGTCCTTTGAAGCCTGCAGGATGGTTATTTCTTCAGTATAACATTATTACACTGGTAAGAAAATCTGTATAACATCTGCATATATCAAGGATTTTAAAAAATCTGATATGATTTTAGAGTCCGCATGACCAGTCACGTGACCTGCTCAAGATTGATTAGCACCGTTAAATACATAAACACACATATGTATGCATGTATGTGTCAGTATATGTATACACACACACATATATGTATGTAATAGATCTTTTCTTTAAAAAAACTTCTAACCATAAGCTCCACCCAGGACGAGAAGCCTGTTGAACTGATGAGATGATGGATAAGGATGGATTTCACAACAATATTGGTCTATTCTGTCTCTCTTCAGTTTGTTTCATTTACCTTTTTTTTTTTTTTTTTTTGCAGCAGACAATATCATTCAACTTGTGCTCAGTTTCCCTATAAGGGTAAGAAAGTTTCCATCAGGTAGCCACGTGTTTTTATAATGAAAGACTAATCTACTCCAAAATGCTTCCAAGTACAAATGACAGGATTCCAAATCCCTTTCTACAGCCCAACAGCTAACTTTTTCTGACTAATCTCTGAGTTCTATACAACTGGCTACCAAGATTGCATTTCAGGCTAACAATTGGCTTCTGAGTTTAAGGCATCACAACTGAAAATGGTTATTTCAACAATGGATGCTGTGGATGAAGGAATACCAACAAATTTCTAAGAACTCTCATTAAACCTAAAGCGGTGTGCTTTGCCCCAGTGGCAAGCAGAAGGAATTCAGCCAATTACACAATTTTCACGAACTAGAAAAGAATTTTAGAATTCAGAACTAGCAGTCCGTCACTTGTCACAAGCAAGTACATGTATAAGCTATATCCTTTTGATATTCAGTGACATTTCTTAGTTTTAGAATATATATTCTGCAGCATACTTTTATTCATCACTTGATATATTGATTTCCTGTTTGAAAAAACTATATATTTTCCCCAATATATATACTTATATATATATCTATATATACTACCATCAAATGAAGGTCATCTTTCTCCAGAATCATGTGTAATTTTTCCTGGGGATATATGTATGGACCTCCTATTGACATCCGTAAGTTCTCTTTGTATGAATCAGGGGAAGTCTGGCCCTGCAAATGAGCCAGGCTCTAACTACAGCCTATCTGAATGCCAACTCCATCTTTGTATGTATAACATAGCATCTTAGCAACATATTAAAAGTGTTTCTATCAAAAGTATGTAGTGCAGAAAGAGATTCAAGCTATTTTATAGTATCTTCAGTATTGTCTCCATGACAGACACACCATATGTGAAATGGCATATATGAACTTTTCTTTCACTAGATTATCTTTACCATATCTTCAGATGGTAGCTAAAATTGTCTCTGGCCAATTATGACTTATTGAAACCTAAAGCTAACAAATTTAAATTAATACAAAATAGACAAATGTCTTTTTGGTTATTTGCTCAAAATAAATTTTTTTTCAGCTAAAAAAATACTCCAGAGTAAGGAATTTGTCTAATCTGTTGTTTCACATATAGAAACAATAAAATTTTACAAGAATATTTCTCTAAATTGCCTTTTTTCTAACCCCTCTTGATACCACTTAATTATATTCTTCTCAAAGGCACTAAATTCTGCATCTGTTCTCTTCCTAATATTTGCTGCTCTTCAAAATGATTTCTGTAGCCTATTTGAAAGATAGTTTGCACTTTCTTAAAACAGTGTTTTAATTTGTAAATTGGTTCTATAAAAAGTGATGAGGCAGTCTCTCCTAAGTATGATAACCAGCACAGTAGGCAGAAATGGTTTGTCTTTGTGACAAGCCCTATCATGGACCCGTGAATGTTCACTATTAGAACTAAAGTTTTTTCTATTTTAACCATGGGAAAAACATATTCTAGTGAAGACTCAAATACTAAGCTCTCATAGCAAAGTGAAATTTAGGCAAATCCAACAGTAATATATGAATACCTGAATTTGACATGAATTACTTCCAAACTCAGCTATCAGAAATAACTATCTTATTGAGGAAAATTAAAGACAAGTCTAAATAAAACCCTTACAAACTGCACAATTTCTTCCATCCACAGTTGAAAGAAGGAAGGAAGGAAGGAAGATAGGAAGGGAGGGAGGGAGGGAGGGAGGAAGGAAGGAAGGAAGGAAGGAAGGAAGGAAGGAAGGAAGGAAGGAAAGGAAGAAGCAGAGAACACAGGAAGGACAGAAACCTGATTGAGGAAGCAAAGCGAAGTTCTATCTAATATTGTAAGAAAAGAAAACCCCAAAAGTTATATATGCTGCAAAAAAATCAATGATCTAAAATAACAAAACAGGATCTTCTTAACAAATGCCACTTTCCTACCCGTTACCATGATGATCTTAATTGACGATGTCGAAGCTTCACCATGGCAACGGAAACTATCATCATAAAATGGTACAGTAAAAGAGATAGCTAGACCAAGAAGGCGCAGGGTCTCCTGGGAAGAGCTCTGCAGAGAGGCCCAGTGACTGGCTGTGCGGCTCAGTGTCAGGAATAATGGTTGTATGGTGGAAGGGGATGCCCAATGCCATTTTGGAAGTGATGATGCTGGCGATGAGCAAGGTATTCAGCGTAACTCAAGGTCATCTTTTCACTACGGTACCTGAAAGAAAGTCAGGGAAGAGAAAAGTTAACATGAAGTGATATGCCATTGCCAGAGAGAGGAAGGTCCTAAGATAACTTTAGAAATCAGGAACCAGAGGTCTAGAGAGAACAAGTGACTTGTACAAGGACATGCGGCTAGTAAGCAAAGCTGAGATCAGAACACAGGAATTTTCAAAGTCTGAGTCTAGTGCTCTTTCCACTCCACTCCTCCTTGCTTAAATTTTTCAAGAAATTTTATTGCCCCTTGAGCTTTTATTGCCCCCTGGTTTGCTAACAGGAAGGAATAAGGAAAGGCCAACCTTTTACTATTTTATATGGATCACATTCACTTGACGGCTTTCCTTCAGAGATCTTCCATCGCTCCTTCTTTTACCATTCCTTTCTCTGTCTACACATCTACTTAGGTCTTGCCATTAACTGACAGTTTTTCCTAATGCTGGTACCAGAACCTTCTCTTTCCCATGCCGAGCTTCTACAAAAGAGACATGTGGTTTCTGCCTTCAGTCCCTTTCTCCATTAGTCCACAGCCCAGTGCTCCCTGGCTTCTCTTCCATGGAAACAACTGTCTGAAGGTTATCCTTAGTTCTGTTTGACCATTCCAATGCGACACCCCTTGCCCTCTCCTTCCGAAGCTCTCCAGTCCCACTGGTTCTATACCTCCACATGCCCCTGGTTCTCCCTCTGCTTCTTATTTCTGAGCATTCCTCCTACCTGCGCCTTGTAGGATTTTCTAGTTTCTATCCTTAGTTCTTTTGACTCTATATTTTGCCCCCCTCAGTGAATCCAATCCTTAGAGCTTCAACCATGACCTTTTGCGCAGATGATCATAAAGTATCAGCCCTAGTCTTGAGCTCTACACATGTACATTTTCAGTGACCTACTAGAGGTTTCAGGATAGATATCACAGGAAGTACTTCAAATTCAGAACTGACACAAAAACCTAACTGTCTTCCTGTGGTCCCTATGCTCCACAGGATGACTTTGGTCCCTTTTATGTAGATTGAAGTTTGACTTCTTTACTTCTAAATGGTGACTAAACCCTTTCGTTTCTTGCACTATATATTCATATTTGTCCCTGTCTTTCTTCCCATACCACTGCCATGGCTCTAGTTAAAGGGCCCCCACTGCACTTCTACAGATTCTTAGATTCTAGCAGTGCTTCCTAGCTCATTTTCCTGTTTCTAATTCCAATCTTACACTTCCCCAAGGCCATCTGTTTGAAACCCTACAAGGGCTAATTGCCTCTAGAATCAGATCCAAACTTCTTAGTCTAGAATGTTAGATCCTCCATCATCTGACTTAACTTACCTTCTGGGCCATATTTTCCCCTAATGACTACCTTCTTTATGTGCACTGAAAGACCAGTCAAATCCAACAGTCACATTCCTCAGAACTTACTTTGCACTTTGCCTCCTATGTGCCTTGACTTAAAAAGTCTTCAGGGGATCCCTTTCCTCTCTTATTTTCTACCTGTCAAATATTCTACCCATTCCTTAAGCCCAGCCCTAAATTTACCTCCTCTTTGAAACCTTCTATTCCCTCCCCATCCCCTCCTGGAATTCCTCTTTCCTTACTTTATGATCTCTCATTCATCCATCATATTCTGCTTTATAGTAATTACTTCTGTACATGCCTTACTAGTCTCAATTGTGAATGCAGGGAGAGCAGAGATGGAGGCATTTTCAAATTTGTAACTGCTTACAGCTGAGAATGGTCCATTTTTAGACTAGAGGCATTCAATACAGTTCTCTGGCATTAAAATAAATGGAAACAGCAACCCATTTTCCTAAAATGTTTGATATTTTCCTTTTAAAATAAGTATCCCTGTTATTCCATGCCGAAATTCATTTAGCATTCAAGTTTAGCTCAATTGTGTTTTTCAACAAGCCTTCACGGTAGACTTTTATCATTGCCAAAATTCTAAGGTTAAATTCAAATTTGAGGACTGCTTATCAGAATCCTGGGGTTCTGCTAGGCAATGTCAAAAGCTAGCCAATATCTAATTCTGACACTTTCTCCAATAAAGTCTCAGAGGGCTTACTCATACACAGCCAGGGTAATCAGAGAGAGCTAAAGGTGGGAAGGATGGGCTCATACATCACACAGGCTCTACTGCCAAGCAGAGTTCCATTGTATTCACCCTCAGTATAGCCCTGCCATTCATTTCCACTGTTTCAGAAAAGAGAAGCAAGTATAAGTTAGAGAGACCAAGGAAATCAAAGGGTTATAGGCTTATGCATCAAAATGTACTGGTTAGCCTTGTGCTAGAAAATGCCTTCTGTACCTGGTCAGTTTTATGGTTTTCCTGAATTCGTTAGTAATCGGAGCTTTGTATCCTCCTTTCCTCAGTAAGGAGTCTATGGTCTGAATGTGGTCCCATCCTGTGAAGAGTTGACCAGATAAAATACTGGTTAAGTACATGTAATAAGCACCTTTGGTTAAATACAAAACGACTTTGTTGATGTTAGCTATCACTGTCACCAAAAGTCATCAACTCCTTTGGTTCTAAAAACAATCATACAGAAGAGCTAAGATTTCACCCTATACAAAGGCAGGTTCATCACCACACACCTTAAATTCTAGCTGTCCATGACTAACAACATTGGCTTCATTATCTCAACTATATTCGAAGGCATGGAGTCTAAGAGACTGGGAGAATCTGATCAGTTAGTTTCTGTTACAAACCATATCCATTGTATTCTCCAACAATGACATCTTCAAAAGAGAGGGAAAAGCCTACATTTCATTGTGCCAACTCAATAGTATGTAGGATTCCCATACTACCTCATGGTAGCTGTTGGTGTGAATGGTATCTCTAGAATCGATTATTTGTGTGCAGTATCCCAGGGAATATTTTTTGGTTCTGACATGGATGGTATGCTAATACCTGAGGCCCCGTCTCTATTTTGTAGCTTTACAGAGTCAATAATCCTGCAGGATGAAGACATTTTCTAAAGCAACCCAAATGAATCTTTAGAAAACTGCCTTAAAGACTAACTTTCTCGTTTGGTGGTTTAACTTCATTACATTTTGCTGTTATGTGTCTTACATTTATATGATCAAACCAAATTTAAATGCTTTCTGATTAAAAGAAAAGCTCAATAAGGTAAAAAGAAGAGATTAATTTCAAATAATATGAGAGTAGAATTTAGCAATGTCTAGAAAAAACAAATTACCACAAAGTTATGTTGTGTTGCAGTGCTGGTTCATAAAGATACATCCGTGAAATAAGACAATGTTGGTTAGGAAGTACAGACCCAGCATATAAAACATGAATGCTTTGTGTATTCATGATGCTTCCAATCTTAAGGGGAAACATACAATCTTAATATTAGCAGGATGAGTAATGGCAACCACCTAAGAATGAAACATTAGATTCTGGCAGTGACAATGAACTATGTGGCCATCAAACTAAAGGCTTGTTTATGCCACAAGGCTATTTACAGCACAACGGAATATAGGAAAAGAGTGTTTCAAATTAGTAGCAAAGTGTTGCCTAAATAATAACCAAATTTTATAAATCTTTGCTGTTTTGAAAAGTGTATATTTGAGTGTATGCTGTCAAACTTCAGTAC
This sequence comes from Sciurus carolinensis, assembly GCF_902686445.1. Lineage (NCBI taxonomy): Eukaryota > Metazoa > Chordata > Mammalia > Rodentia > Sciuridae > Sciurus > Sciurus carolinensis. Next base: position 91,354,898 of record NC_062232.1, read on the forward strand.
AGAGATTTGGCTTAAGCGTAATTCACTGATTTGATACAGACATTGCAGTGGCAGTGATAGAAGAGTCGCTTCTTATAATTTGACACTGATCAATTATTGGGCATAACTGCAAGGTCAGATATCACATTTCAAGTTGTATATTTGTTTAAATTCTTCACCAGATTATATGAAATAAAGTACAATAATGACCTTGCTCCTTTGCAACCTCCGGTAGGTAGGTGGCGGTGCGTTTTGATCCTTTTTCATTGATGAATTCTATTCTAATGCCATGTACACCCACCTGAAAGAAATTGGCAGTTTTATTAGTACAGTCTTCTTCATAGAAACAGAAAGAAATGGTTATAATTTAATTTTCAAGAGAATGTTGTTCTTTTCTCTTTCCCTTGTTTTAAGAAGTGCATGTCAATTCTCTTTCCATAACTTTGACTTTGGATTTGAAGGCCGTTATGATGGCCATGGAGACTGAAAATATTAATTTGCACATGCCCAAAATGTAGTGGGCTATGCTATTCTTTTTGGAAAACTGGAACAACCATTCTGGGGATGTAGATAGAGTAAGAAGGTCGATGGCAATAATCCTGCTGCCATTCTCAAACTGTGACTCGTAACACTAAGGAACCAGACAAAAGGAACTGGACTTCAAGGAGATGACAAACCATCACCCTATTTTGCAGGTTCACTCACCACTTCAGGTTACATTCCCAAACTTCCTGTGTTGACTCCCTCCCAAACTGTCTAGTCCTTTTTGTGTATGTGTGGTGCTGGGGATTGAACCCAAAGCATTGCACATGCTAGGCAAGTACTCTACCACTGAACGACATTCCCCCAACCCTTTTTACTTTTATTTAACTTTGAGACAATGTCTCGCTAAGTTGCCAAGGCTGGCCTTGAACTTGTAATCCTCCCGCCTTAGCCTTGCAAGTAGCTGGGATTATAAGCATGTGCCACCATACACAGCTGTCCAGTCCTTGTGAAACCTTGATTTATATGTAGGCAAGCAAATACTGTCACAAAAGACGGAAAAAAAGTATGAAAACCAGATCATAATCACACAGTACCTTTCTGTTTAAAAGCAATAAAGATTTCAAATCATTTGTGAGCAAGGTATATTTGCCCAGTTTTTCTAGTATCCTAGCCTAACTTTTTAAAATGTCAAACAAACTTTTGGTGATGACCTAAAAAAGATAGTTTTCTAAGTAAGAGTGGGCTATTTCTTGCTAATGTTTTTTAAAAAGTAATGTGATTTTCCTTTGATTAGCATACAATCAAAAGAAAGCTGGCCTTTCCTCTCATATCTTACACAGAATAGTGTACACTAAAGAAAGAACAAAGTTCTTAACCTCTTTGTGAATATTGACAATAAAAATAAAATTTCAAAAGCGTAAACCATCCCATTTCATTCTTCCAAATCTGTGGATGAATCAAATCAATGTTTCCCAAGGTACTGGGGGAGAAGGAGACAGATGTAAAACCAGGTGAAAATTATCCCCCAGGATGGTGGTTTCTTGTCACAGCAGGTGAGTTAAGTCATAGACCTTAATCTTTCCATCTGTATGGAAGTAAAGATCTAGAAGAGGAAAAGGGGTCAATGAAAACCTCTTTTGCTGTTTCTTCCCTTAGCATGAAATTTTCTAATTTTTCAGAGAATAAAAAGTCCTCTGGGAAATGCATTTCGTTTGTTCCTCAGATCTCCACACATCTATCCATTACAACCTGTCAGATCTTCTAAGGAGTTTGTTTTTTATTAAAGCATATCTCTGTGGCTATTTCTTCTATCTATTTAATATCAACATTCTTATGAATCTCCTTCTACTAAAAATGCAACCAGGGCAGCTGTTTAAAAACTAACACAATAAGACCTCCCAGACCTTGTGGGAAATGACTGTGGACAGCTGAGAAGAAATATGAGTGCTTAGCTATCAGGCATTTCCAGGATAAAGGACATCTAGTAATCTCTCTGGTGCCTGACATAGCACAGAGGCAATGACAAATTTGCAACATTTTCTGTTTACTGACTTCCTGATCAGTGACTCTGAATTTTTTCCTTCAACAATATCAGATTCTTCATAATGTTTTTTTTTTAAAAATATACAGCATAAGTAATTTATGCTCCTTCATTCACTGAAGTGAATCTTGAATCTTTCATTCTATTTATCAAAAATCTGTCACGCTGAAATTGAAAAGAATTTTGGTGTTTATTAAGATGTCCAGTCAAAATTATGAGAGGAATGTTTATCTGTGAGATGAGTGTGTCAGACAAATTAATAATATTTAATTGGCATGGTGGGGGGGAAGAAGCTGAGAAGTTTATCAGAATATCAGGAGGTTTCATGCTTCAGCAAGTAGAGTTTGGAAAAAGAACAACTCCCCAGGTGATTTTTATCCTACTTGAATGAGGTGACCTCTAATAACCATCCTAGCTCTGACAAACTGGCTATGTGGCTATGTACTAGAGTGGGAGAAGTGATTTAGGCAAATGGGGAGTTGTGATTTGGACACATAAATCCTTTCTTCTTAGGAGTACAACCTGTGTATCAGAGATTTTTAAGCCTAGTAATTTAACAATTAAAAGAGTAATTTTTAAAAAGGAGTAATTTTGAACAATTTACTAATGGTATGCTATGTTCATTATATCTCAATAAAGGTGTTTATATGAGATTAAATCAAAATCTAAGGACATGTTGACCAAAATAAAAATTATTCTTGAGTAAGAGTGCTTTTAAAAAGTCAAAATTGATTTTAAAAAGTCAAAATTCTCCCATTTTGATTTCTTGTCACATTTACAACTTTTAGTTTTTGTTAGATTCCTATGATTTTGAACAATTGAAAGTCCCTGTAAATTGAAATGAAAATATAGTGATTTTAAAGTGACTCCTTTGTGAGAAATAACGTTTTCATAGGTCAAAAATATACTCCACAAAGCCAAAACCAGAGTGACTCATTTTTTTTTCAACCATCAGAATCAAGAGAAAAAACATTCTTAACTGGATCAAAAGCATAATAACTTTTTGTCACTTGTTGAGCAATAGCATTTTCTTTAGCCTCAGAATCACAGATGGTGCCAAATAGTCATACTGTACAATCAAAACAAGAGAGTGAAAAATGGCCTGCTGTGGAGAATGACCAACTCTGGCCAACCTCTGGAAATCGATGGTTTTTCAAATTAAGTCATCTCCACTGAAATGAGCATCAGAAATAGATTCCATATTGTTTCAGGGAGGCATCTGTCAGAGCAGCAACTACAAAATGTAATCTTCATGCATAATAATTGAATCCTTCCTTTACAGACTGGAGAATCCTACAGTCCAGCAGCAGCCCAGGAGGCAATGGCTATAGTCGGCAGTTATCAGCTGGATAAGAGATCAGCTGACTAGGGAACTGGGATTCCCAGATGCATACCTGCTATAAAATGCTATCACAGCAGCTTTCTAAGAATGGAGAAGGAGATAGCACTTGGGAAAATTATGTCACTAAACATGCCCTTAACTAATCCTACCATTGTCCAAAGTAGAGCCAGGTGGGCAAAAACTGGTTACTTGCAAATCTAAACTTATGGGAGTCTGCAGGTCATTTTCAAAATTATTAGAAAGTCTTAGGAAAAAAAATGCTTTCAAGGCCCATCAGCTGTGATAATATTCTTTTAATCAAGACTGTACTTTTGCTAAGCAGAGCTATAAATCAACTCTAATGGTAGTAAATTAAATGTAGGACTTATAGATAAGAGGATATGGAATTAAACAGAGCTGTATCTGTGTGTGCCGAGAGAACATTAAGACCAACCAGTTCAACAGATTCCTATTTCATGCTAAAAAAGAAAGCCATATTTATTCTGAAGCATTCCACAGCAAGTGATTTTTATTAATGCTATTATACAATCTTTTGTTTTTTAACATTGTTCAGAATGATTAAATATCAAGATTAATGTTAAGACCCTAAATATATCTTGATTATTCTGGAGTTGATTATCCAGTTTGGGGATTATATGTATCCCCAACTCCACCTGGCCTCAACCCATCCTCTTTCCTCTTGTCCATTTCTCTATCAGAGAGGATGTGGGAGAATAGAGATACACGCAAATTAATCAATTTTGCTACATAGTAAAAGGTTTGATAGGAGAAGAGATTATAAATAATGGCTAAAATGAAGCTTTGAGACTGTCTGCAGATTTCATTTATCCTCATTATCTGGCCTCTTGTTAGAAATGGGGCTTCACTTAAAACTATTATCCTCTAATGCAGTGACCCTCAACACAAGAACATTAAAAAAATAGCCCCCTCCCACCCCATTATAATGCCCAGTCTATATTATGTCCTTCACAATTGCATAGTCAAAGCTTAATACCTAATCTGTCTATAAGGTAAGTGTCAGTCCTGTGATCCACTGGCAGTGCTACAAATTCAGCAAGCCTATGATCTGAAGAGGGAGGAACAAGAACAATAAGAGCCATCTGGCTAAAAGCATGAATGTGTATAAACTGTACTCTAAGTTGAGTAGGCACCACAATTACCTCCACGGTCATGACCCTCAAAGCCAAACCTGCCTCTGATCACATTCTGACCAACCAACAGACCCAGTCTACTTTCTCAAGTGGCATCCTGTCTTAGTCAATGCCAAAGTCAGTCCCATTCATCCCCGTTTTCAAAACCAAATGATGGGTTTCCCTGAAAGAATAAGAATGTTGCCATGGCTCACTCTACTCATTTTTAATGAGTTCATCTTGAATAACATAAAAAATATCAGGAGGTCAAAGTACCAAAAGTTGTTTGACACACTTTTTGGACAAAATAATTTGGCAAAGCGTACTCTGTAATTAACAACACAGCCAGTTACTGGCCATTCACATAAGACTGACCTGCCAGGCTCAATGTGCCAATGCATGAATGAAAGGAGTATGCTTGGCATACACCCTAACCTGTTGAGGTTGGCATCATAGAAGATGTGCATGTGCTGTCACAAAATGATCCAGGGTACCACAGATAGAAACAAACATTGCATTGGGCAGTCTAAGCTTCTGAGCTAGAGTTTGGCATTTCATATATAGAGGAAAGAAATATACGTGCTATTGCCCTGAAAAACACAAAATTCCAGTGCAGCACATCTCCCCTTTATGCTCATCACTTCACAGTTCCTTTTGCCCCACCCTAGCTCAGCCTTGGGAAAATAGTGATTCTGCCCTTTCCTAGTGAACACAGATTCAACATGGGTAGAAAAAGCTCTTCAAACTTGGGTCTACTTCACATTTATACTCTTGAATAAAATCTTTAAGCAAGAAAATTTGAGATTTTAATCAGAGAGGCTGTTAAAGATTTGTACAGATTCTAATAAACCACTGGCCCTCCTAAACCTGACACTACCAAAAATTTTTTGGACTACAGAGTACCTAAGATCTGCCCATCAAATCATCACAGCCATGACTGCATCACTTCAATCCACCCACCAAGCTGAGAAGCTAGTCTGAAGTTCTACAGGTGCCCACCTGGTGAACATGATTCCTTCAGAACTGAACCAAGTTGTAAAATTTAAAGAGTGTTGATTCAATTCTGCTGTTTTTTGACTCAGTATCTTTGAATTCTAAACTGCAACCATGAATTATTTTTTAATCTGTTTATAAAACAGTGTGTAAGTGTTATAAGAAAAAATCTCTTCATAAAATTATAAGGGGAGAAATAAAGATGGCTTATAATCCCAGTGCTACCTAGAAAAAATTCTTAGTGACTTAAAAAATATATTTCTCCTGAACCAACTGAGATACCACCAAGAACTACATTTTAGGATTTTTTTTAATCCATTATCTGACCAGTTCCTATAGCTATCTTTGCTTTCAAATATCCTTTGAGAAGCTTTTAGAACAAATACTAGAAACAGAAATCAAAGAGGATAATTGATTGCAAAGCCATCACTTGGACACCAGTAACCTTTTAACATATTCTATTATGAAAACTCTGATTCATCATCTACCTCAGATGAAGGTTTTTTTTTTTTTCCCTCCCCTGGTTATTTTGTGAAAATAACTGCAAAGGTTTCCTTGACCAAAAAATAAATGTATGTTGTTCTCTAAAATTCCTGCAAATTAGTCACCTTTAGCTTAGAAATTAGTTCTGTCTCCATGGACAAGTTCTTGGCTTTTGCAGAGCTTACTAAAGGACTAATTAGTACCAATTTTGGTTCTTATAGGAGCTTTAGACATCTTGTCTATCAGGAACACAAGCCTGCCAATTTATTCACAATGGCTACTGAACAACAACCTGATAAGATTTATTTAACTAACAACTGACACACAGTTCTAAAATACCTGAACTACCTAATAATCACCCTCATGAACTTTAAAAGCATTAGTAAGATTTTAAATAAAGCAAGGTTAATGAAGAGGTGCTTTGAGAAGCTATGAAGCCAAACATGTTTATATATCATTTGCAATAAAAGAAACTGTTCTTACTCTAAGGTTTTGCAGAGAACAAGTGAAAACTCAGAGTATAATTAAGGGAAAAAACCAATTCTCTGTAATGATTAATTGTAATGAACATTCCATGAAAACTGAACATCCTGATGCTTCCTATGCAAAGTTCAGGCAACACAGGTGACCTTTAAATAAAAAGCCTCTTTTCATCAGAAGTTAAAAAAATACATTCCTACCATTTTATTTAAAAAAGGGAATGAGGAAGGGGGTAAATTTATATGTAAGAAAACCAAAGTTATGAAATTTTTTCAGAATCTAGAAATGTGAATTATTTTGTTCTCCAAAGGCTAGGGAGAATCATCTCTTGACAAACATACGCAATATGAAGTAATGTTTACCTGATAGAAAATTAAGAAAAATCATATTCAGGCTGGAACCATATATTGAGTATCTGACTCAAAATGATTCAGCTCAATCTACAAAAGAGTTCGTTCCTATAAAGTTATATGTGGGAGCTGGGTATGGTGGTGCACACCTCACAGTGATGCACACCTGTAATCCCAGAGACTGGAGCAGCTAAGGCAGGATGATCACAAGTTCTTGGCCAGTCTTGGCAATTTAGCAAGACCCTGACTCAAAAAAAGCGGCGGTGGGGAGTGCTGTGAGTGTAACTCAGTGGAAGAGCACCCCTTCCACTGTGCTCTTCTGGAGCACAATTCCCAGTACTACAAAAATGTTACATGTGCATTTATTACATGTGTATTTATATAAATGGATTAATCCTGAAGTTATAAGGAAGAAAATGAGACCCTAGTTAGTCCTTCTGCAAAGCAAAATATCTACTTGAAATGTGAATAATCCTTCCCTAACATATTTGCTTCATTTCAGTATATAATACTGACTTAAAACAAGGGATGATGCAGTAATAAAATAAAGGCATTAATGGCTTAGTGTAGTCTCCTTCCTTAAGAGAATTCTCTTGAAAAGAAATCTAGAATGTACAATTTTTAAAATGGATCATTTTCCACTTTTGTTGCCTATGTTTAGGTTGACGATGGCCATTTTAAAAGTTAGGGACCTCTTCTTATGACTTCTAAATGGCTACTGATGATTCAATCTCTGGATTTAAAATGAAACAGAAGCGATTTTTTAAAAAGGAGTCAGTCATAGACACATTCTGTGTCTAGAGAAACCTTTTCAGCTTCCTGGCAAAACTGAACTGAGGTTTGGAAAGGTCACAGAGCTAGGCAGTGATAGTCAGGAACAAAACCCAGGTTCCCTTATTCCCCAAATTCAGCACTTTTTATTAAATGCTGGGGTTACATACACATAGGGAAGCCCCATATGAAATAATAGATTATAATGGAACTGCTAGGGAAGGAGCAGCAAAAGAGTTTGTGTATTATAAGGAAAGAAACAGAAAAAAAATTCCCCCCACCAAAGAACACAGGAAAGCAGGAAGCGGAGGATGTTGGAAGCTACCCATTTCAAAGGGTACTAATAGCTAATGAAAACTTCTTTGCATTAAATCACCTTTTAAGAAGTTACATTATGCCAGGCACAGTGGTGCATGCCCGTTATTCCAGCAGCTCAGGAGGCTGAGGCAGGAGGATTTCAAGTTCCAGACCAGTCTCAGCAACTTATTAAGGCCCTAAGTAACTTGGAAAGACCCTGTTTCAAAATAAAATTATAAAAAAGAGGCTGGGATTTGACTCAGGGGTTAAGCACCCCTGGGTTCAATCCCTGTACCTCCCAAAAAGTTACATTAATTTTGTACAGCTTGCTTCTCCACCAGGCTTTTTATACACTCACTGGTTGATGCTCAGCAAATTCTTTCTAGTTGGCCAAGAAACATAAAGCATTCCTTTCCCAGTGCTCCAAAGCACTTGAAACAACATTTAGAGTGTCAAGATAAAGACTAAATTATCATAATGATAGTGAGATTTTACACAAAATTATCAAGGTCTCTGGGAAAATAAATGTGAAAAGCATTTTCTAGATGTATAAAAGCCCATGATTTTTAGTAAGGCGGGAATTTTAAAATAGAAGAGAAGCAAAACATGGTGTACCTCATAGTTGGGAAAATATAACCAAGGGAGGAAACAGAATGTATACAACTAGAAGTCATTTCACTTGCTGACTTTATGAGTCATGCTAACCATCTGTGTATGAATGGGAACTCTGTTTTCAGTGGTACATTAAGAGGAGCTAAAAAAAAAAAGTAAACCTTTTTGGGGAAGTGAGGGTGAATAGGAGAACATTAACTTCTAAAATATATGGGAGATAATGATGGTAGACAATTTGTTCATCTCATCTGTTTACTCTTATAAAGGCTGTTACAAAAACGTCCTATTATTTACTGCAACCAAGTACGTCAGAAATGGAGCTACAGTTGCTCAAGAGGAGTTCTTTAGAGGTCGCTTTTAAAGTGAAGTGCAGTTCTCTGAGCACCAGAAGTTCACAAGGCTCACATATAATGACACATGCTTTGGTACTTTAGGGACAGAAGACTAGGGACTCAGAGGTCTAGTTTTATAGTGCAGGGACAGATTTTGGCACCACAGAAAAATCATACTGGCCAGCCCCACCTGAATGGGTTGATTCCATGTAAATGTCACGTACTAAAGAGGAATCAACACACTACCTTAGGACAACAATGTATTGCCCAGGTGACAGCTGTGTAGACAAGTGATCCAGGCAGTTAGATACAAAAAAAATGTCTTCAGGATTGTGAAGATGTCATTAATGTATTGAAATACAATCTAATATTTACTTTAGAATACAGAAAACATTTCTTCTTCATGCCTTTCTTTAAATGATCTTGTCTCTAAAGCTCAGAAGTAAAAGATGCCTGATTACAATCTAGGAAATATTTTGACTTCTGTCAGCAAAGTGCTACATTAGCTTCCACAAAATCACTGGTAGCATACGTGCTATACAAGTTCTTCTACAAACAAAAAGCTTATTCGCTTATATCATCCTGAAAATGAGTGGCTATGAGATGACACACCTAGAATTACCCCTCAAGTCAAACTCTACCCATTGTAATGTCATTGGTTTAATAACCTTTCAGAGTTCTTAAAAGGAAACATGGTGCCCAAAGAGTTTAACTCTACAGTTCCAGGCTATTTGTTGTTTTGGAGGGCTCCAACATGCTGCATGAGCTTTTCTTTCTTTCTAAAGCACCATGTCTGCCAATCATTCTGTCATTCAGAGTTAAGATAATATTGTCAACTGAAGAGCTCAGAACAATGGTGATAAGTTTCTGTGTTCAAACATAAGGCAGAACATATTGGATTTCTCCCTAGGGGAGCAATTCTTCTCATTTCATAACCATTTTAGTCTTTCAGGTGGATATTCTAATTTATCAGTTAATGAATTCTTGCCCCAAATTACTCACTCTTCATCCTTCTCATACCTATCAGAGCAATAAGTAGATCATGATGTGGGTAATGATCAGTAATTCTTGGAAGAGTGAGGCCACTGCTCCAATTTACCTATAATTTATAGCCTTCTATGTGGAATTTTGTTTTTTTAATAACTATTCAGATTCTTTGAGAGACTATCTATAGACACTCATTTCAAATGTTATAATTATTACTTTGAGGAAATACAACATATGGAAGCATTGTTGATCATTCCAGAAAATTCAACATTGACTTGAAATTAATTATACTCATTTTTGAAACCATTTATCAAAATTTCTTACATTATAAGAGAAGGAACTAAAACAAACTCTAAGCTCTTATTTTACTACTAACTTTCTTTATAAAACTAGAGACATGTCACCAAAGGAGAGTTGAAATAGACTTCTTTAAAACCCCTGGATGAAAAAGACAGTAAGATGGTAGCCAGTCCTATGGCAGTCCATTTATTTCCTGATGATCTGGAAATTAGTTAGCTATTACCATCAGTCCCATTCCTCGTCCTCATAACCACAAGGATGTCTCTCATTAGCAAAGTTACCTACCTCTATGTTTTGGTACTTCTATACATTGCCCTTTTTGCTCTGATCTGTGCATTTTAATGAGGGATTCTACTGCTACAACACACTTCACCAATAGAGGTCAAATTTCAAACCAGAAAAGACCTATGTTAAAGGTTTCTGCTTATATAAAACATGTTCATTATCTAAATTTGACTTTAAAATTCTAAAATTTTCAAAATAATCTTTATTTCTGCCAGAGGTATAAACATACATAAAACTTTGCATTTCAGGTTAAAATTAAATACTTATGGAGAATATGATATTTTATTCTTGGAAGAAAAGTTGTACTTATTGGACAGTGTAAAATTTCTCAAAGTGAAGGTATACTTTCATAATATAGACTGACTTTTCACAAAGGAAATTCACACTATATATAATAAACATATATACAGATAAACAATAAGCAGAGATTTCCATCAATTTTCTTTTAAATGAATGAATATTAAATATGATCTCATAATCAAATATGCAGATTTACTGATACAAAGACACAGATAGAAAGAAATGTCACTGTCCCTTGGTATCTGTGGGGTTCTTGGTCTAGGACACTGCCTTCAAACCACTGTCCTAGGATGCTTAAGACCCTTATATAAAATGGTATAGCATTTCCATGTTACCAATATACATTCTCCCATTTTAAATCATCTCTAGATTACTTATAATACTTAGTACAATGCAATTAGCTGTTAAACTATATTGTCTAAGAAATAATGACAAGGAAAATATTTGATACAGATGAAATTTCTTTTCAAAATATTTTTGATCTCTGGTTGGTTGAATCCATGCATACAGAACCCACAGATATGGGGGTTCTGCCTGTATTTCAAAATATTAACAGTAGATATCACAGAATGGTATAATTGTGAATAACTTGCATTTCCTTATACTTTTTATTTTTTCTTCAATAAATTAAAATTACTATTATGGACAGTTGGTATATATATAATTTATTTTCCATGTTTTATTGTGGTAAAATATACAAAACAGAAAGCATACAATTCAGTGGCATTAACTGTATTCATAGCGTTGTGCAAAATTATCATTGTTTAATTCCAGGACTTTTTCATTACTCCAAATGGAAACCCTGTACCCATTAAGCAGTCACTTTCCATTTACCCCTCCCTCAAGCCCTGGCAACCACTAATCTGCTTTCTATCTCTTTGGATTGGCCCATTCTGGAGATTTCATATAAATGAAATCATACAGTAGGTGGTCTTTTGCATGTGGCTTCTTTCACTTAGCATAATGTTTTCAAGGTTCATTCATGCAGTAGCAGGCATTAGTATTTCTTTTTATAGTTGAGTAAGATTCAGTTGTATAGATATACCATACTCTATCTATTTGTTTATCTATTAATAAACATTTGGGTTGTTTCCACCTTCTGCCTATTGTGAACAGTGCTGCTTTGAACATTTGTGTACAGGTTTAAAGAATATATTAAATATACAAGACCTGTTTAAAGAATATATTAAATGTACAAGACCACTGGGCACCATGGCACATGCCTGTAATTCCAGTGGCTCAGGAGGCTGAGGCAGGAAGATTGAGAGTTCAAAGCCAGCCTCAGCAAAAGTGAGGTGCTAAGCAACTCAGTGAGACCCTATCTCTAAATAAAATACAAAATAGGGCTGGGGATGTGGCTCAGTGGTCGAGTGCCCCTGAGTTCAATCCCTAGTATCTAAAAAATTAAAAATAAAAGACCAAGCAGGAGCAATATAGAATCTTCTAGAAACTCAAGCTGGCAGATGGTGCCCAAAGAGGATATATTAAATATACAAAACCAAGAATATATTAAATATACAAGACCAAGCAGATTATATTAAACATACAAGACCATATATTAAATATACAACAATATATTAAATATACAAGAATATAGTAAATATATTAAATATACAAGACCAAGCAGAAGCAATATAGAATCTTCCAGAAACTCAAGCTGGCAGATAGTGCCCAAAGAGGATAAATAGTCCCTGAAAGAGCACACAGTTCTAATTCTTATGTGCTTTACTTCCTATCCTTTTAACATAAAACTGACACATCATGAACATAGAAGCCCAATATCATCAAGGTTAATCTTAGCTGTAAACAATTCTTGAAGTGGGCAAAAAATATGATGGTGTACTCTGAGCTTATCTGAACCTATTTAATAACCATTGGATTCTTCTGTTTTTTCTTCTCTTAAAACACATGCACACATTCATACAAAATACTTTCAATATGCATGCAAGAGCATGGGCCTTAACTATACTTCCAATTCAGTGGCTTCCAATAGGTACAGAAGTGTTTTTGTAGTGTGATCATCCCCTACATCATGGGCTTTTGCCTTTATGATCAGTCCCACCTCTACCACTGCATAGACTGTACCCTGCAATCTAGAAAGCAAAAATGAAATTCTGGCTATAGAAGAAGTGGCAGTCTGAAAACAGTAAAACAACCCTCTAAACTGTTAAATTAATAAAAGGGGGACACAATTTGGGACCACTTAAAAATGAACTACTAGGGCTGGGCACAGTGGTGCACACCTGTAATGCCAGAAGCTTGGGAGGCTGAGGCAGGAAGATCATGAGTTCAAAGCCAGCTTCAGCAATTTAGCAAGGTACTGAGCAACTCAGCGAGACCCTGTGTCTAAATAAAAAAAAAGGGCTGGGGATATGGCTCAGTGGTTAAGTGCCCTGGGTTGAAACCCCAGTACCCAAAATTAATAAAGGTGGGGGGCGAGGTACGGGGGGAGGAGATTGCGGGGGGAGAAGAAGAGGAGGGGAGAGAGAGAGAGTGAGTGTTATGGAGGAAGGGAAGGGCAGAGGGAGAGAGAATGAAAAGGAAAAGAGAGAGAGAACGAATGAACTGGGGAATATTTCTATATTATTGGTAAACTTCTCTTTAAGGAAAATCAAGTAGGAACAACAAACCTAAAAACACAATAAAGTAGGAAATTTTAATTATACAAAATACTTTATACATTCCAATTCTGTTAGGATTAATATTATAGAATTGTTTATTTCTTCCTTTTCCAAATTAATTTATTTCTTCCACAAAATTCTAAGATGCTTTCATATTCTGATAATGTTCCACAAAACCCAGAAGGAACTCTTCCCTCCCATTCTATGCAGAAAAGTTTTTTAAATAGGTTTGGAAAAACAACAATAATCTATATCACAGTTTGTTTTCAAATGAATAGCAAGAACTTTACATATGTCTTATCTGTACATGGAAAAAGTGAATCACGGTGAAAAAAATGGTCTGAAGTCTCACAAGAAATCAGAGTAAAGCCAGAAATAAAACTCAAGTCCAATTAACTGTGAAAACAGAGATTTGGCTACAAGGCAAAATATCACAGTTGCCATGGGGGATGGTTCTTCTAAAACAGTATTAGAATTAAAACGTGTTATATCATAATGATACAGTAATGCCATTTATGAGTGGTGTGAGAGAAAATGCTGTGTCTACTCCTGGATTTCCATTGTTTCATTCTGATAGCATTTATTCCTTCATACTTTTTATACACGTTTTCTCTCTACTGCTGGACTATAAGATGCTTTATGGTAGGGATCCAACTGTACCAATTTTGAACATGGAGCACAGTTCCTGGAACACACTAGGCATTCCATAATATGGGTGTATGTGTGTGCATGCAAAATTTCATAGACCTACACTCAATCATCTCCTCTCAACCACCAAAGCGAATTAGGGTGAGAATCTGTGAACTTCATTAACGAGTCAACCCAATGTACTGAAGAAGAATAAAAATATGATTGATACAGGGTTCTCTGATAATGCCAAAGCACAGAGATACTCTCAATATAACTGTAATATTATTTGTTGGTGTGTTTAGTGTGTGAATTGAGGTAGCCAAGAATGAATTTATATTATTTAATTCTAGTTAACCAAAGCTTTGTCACGATGAGCTGATTTCTCCAAGTGGTATCTTACCCTTAATGACTCCTGTTTTTTGCTTCTGTGACCACCTAATCACTTGGTAGCAGCTACACCAAAGTGCATTGGAATGGAAATAGAATGAGAAATAAATTCCATTCAGTCCTTCTTACTACTTATTAACAGCTTTTATGAGGTGCTCTGGTGAGGCAGAAGGACAAAAATGAAGACCAATTCAGTTTAGGGATTGTAACAACACATGGCACTTTGCCCTTTAAAAATTCCATTATTTCAAATCTCACTGTTGGATGGTGAGATTTATTTATCCATAAGAATAGGCCAAATGAAGTGTTTTCTGAGACTAATTTTTAACACTTATCAGGAGATACCTTCATTTCTCTTTTAAAAATTTCTATTAATCTTACCTCCCAGTCCAAATAATCACAGACATCTTCAAAGTTAGTGAGCAGAGACACCGAGCAGAAAAGCCGTGGCAGCTCATCCCTTGTCATTGGGGGAAAACGGCTATCTTTAAGGGCACTGTTGAAAACAAAGCAAATATTAAAGCAATCACTCAATAAGAAATCTCCTAATTTCAAATACAATCATTTGAAAAAGGTAAGAGATTAAAAAGAATCAGTGAAATATCAAAGGTACCAACAACCTTTAGAAGTCATCAATTTTTCATTAACTAGATTGTTTGTCAGCCAATCCTGTGACCACTTTCATTGTAAAGAGATGTTCAATTAAATTTCCAGTGCAGCCATTTCTTGATATCCTTTTGTGTTACTTGTAGACTCTTAGAAAGTTCTATTTTTTCTTTTGAGAAGAATAAAAACCAGACTAATGGAAGTTTGTTGGAAGACCTCCGGCTCTAGTGTTAATGCAAGTAAAAATAAATAAAAAAAAGTGTACAAAAAGTAATATGTCTGTGTGTATAATCATCATATTGTATACAATGAAATAGCTTATACTAGTTTGGTCAGATACCATAGAATTGGTCAGAGTTCAAAACATAAAATTTTCATTTTCTTTAAGCAAAAAACAAAACAAAACAAAAATAATCATGCAAGTTATAGACTAAAAACATAAAATTTCATGCCCCTTATAAAGTATAACTCAAGATATGACTCAAAAATTTTTGAAAATACAGTAAACAAGGCTAATCTGGAAAATAAAATAACAATTAGGAGACCATTAATCCTATTCAATCAATTTCTAAGTATACTGACTCTGATTGGATTCATTAATCAAGTACAGTATATTATAGTGCTAAGTTATGGAAAGATCCCACTGTAAAGAACAAAAAATTTATAAGACTATAATTCTTCCTGCATCCTACAATAGAACAGACAGATAGAGAGATAGATAGACAGACAGACATAGAGTACATAGATGGATTACACACAATGTGGGGTCCTTGTATTTTTATAAGAAACTATTTCCTGATCAAGAAAAATAAGCATACCTCTGATTGTCCATAAAATTAATGTCACTACTAGCATTCAAGCCATTCTTCTTCAAATGTCCCATATAGAAGCCAGGCTTAGAAAGTGTTTTCACAGATTAATCTTTAGAGGCCACAAACTTAGATGCTACCACCTCTTTGGGTCATAACAAAGTTCTATGGCCTCTGAAAATTATTTATTTCCCTTTTCAGCGATTTTCTCATTACTAAATTTTCCTCTTTTTTTTTCCATTTTCATCCCTTCCTTTGTATTCTGAAACTCACCCATTGTGTTTGTATTTTCAATGAATTTTGGTGCTGATTCTATCTTGTATACAAAAGAAAATGATTTTAGGAAGATATAGAGACATTATGTATTTGTAAAGTATAAATGTTTTTCCTATTCAAGAAGCCAAGATTAACCAAGAAAACCAGGAAATTGTGAAAACTCCTATTCTAAAATCAGCACTTCAATATTTTATAATTTAACAACATAGATTTCCTGAGGTTTGGCTTCTTTTATTATCCTGCTGGCAAATAAAGTTTTTAAAAATACTTTTAAGTTCTCATTCAAGGCCAAGATAAAGACATCTATGTGTATATAACCAACTCCCCTACAAACACATACTGGAGAGAAATTCTAATATATAATTTAGAAGAATCTCATGCATTGAAAAGGCCAATCACACTTTTTGTTTTCCTATTAAAAAGAAAAAAAGTCTTGTACATTAGAATAATATGAAATGTAATTTTTAGAGTTATAGATTTTTATTATGATAAAATATACATAAAATTTAACATTTTAACCATTTTGAAATATACAGTTCCAAAGATTAAGTACATTCCAACATAACTATCACCACCATCCATCTCCAGAACTTTTTAATCTTCCTCAACTGAAACTCTATCCATTAAATACTAACTCCTCTTGGGTGTGGTGGCACACAACTGTCATCCTAGCAATTCAGGAGGCTGAGACAGAAGTATCACAAGTTTGAGACCAGCCTCAGCAAATTAGTGAGGCCCTGTCTCAAAATAAAAAATAAAAAGAACTGGGGATGTAGATCAGTGGTAGAGCAATGCTGATCAATCTTGGTTCAATTCCTAATACCAACAACTAAAAATAAACACTAATTCCCCTTCCCTGCTTTCCTCAGTCCCTAGCATAAAACAATTTAAATACACTTTTATAATTTCAAATACTTACAGTGATAAATCACTAATGTTTTTATATCTAAGTCTTATTGACATGTAAGAAAATTAATGTACACAATTCAATGGCAAAATTTTTAGTGTATTCAGAGTTGTACAAGAAAAACCACTATTCATGATTAGAATATTTCATTACCTCAAAAAGAAATTCCCTTTCCCATTAGCAGCCACTGCTCATTCCCCAACCCACAGTCCTGGGAAAGAATCTACTTTGTTTTTATGGATTTGCCTACTCCAGACATTTTATATAAGTGAATCCTACAGTAATATTGCCTTGATGTCTGGCTTCTTTCATTTAGCATAATGTTTCTGAGGTTTCACCCATGTTGTAGCATGTATCACTACTTTATCCTTTGTATTTATTAATAATACTCCATTGCATGGAGATACCATATATTGTTATCCATTCACAGATGGATGGCCATTTAGACTGTTTCCACTTTTTGGCTATTATGAATAATGCTGTTGCAAACATTTGCACAGAAGTTTCAGTGAGGACATATGTTTTCATTTCTCTTGTGTAAATATCTAGGAGTGGAATTACTGGTTAAAAAGGTAATTCTATCTTTAACTTTTTGAGGAACCAACAAATAATTTCCTATAATGGCTGCATGGTGCAATATTTCCATCAGCAATGTATGAGCATTCCAATTTCTCTACATTCTCAGGAAGGTTTAGTATTGTCTGCCTTATTTATTATCATGCTAGACCTCTTAGATCTAGCTCTAACTTTTTTATTAAAACAATACTCATTACAAAGTAGCCATACAGTTAATTTTAACATTTCTTTGAGGCAAACTGCCATTTTGTTACTCTATTTCTTAAGCAAACCAATGAAAGGTTAATTTTAGATTGGTGCAAGTCAACCTATTTCTAATCAATGAAGATTTCAAGTACCTAACATGTAACAGAATCAGGGTAACAAGCTTTTCTCATGATATGGAGTCTTGTTGCTCAATCCTACGAGGCTTCAAAAAAGTATTTAGACTAACGAATAAGGGAGAAAATAATAGCATAGTTAATGGGAGAAAATGACAATGATTCTTCACTATACGAAGATTCAATATAGTGACTTCAAAGCTCAGAAACAGCAGAGGAACATTAGTTGTAATAGTCTGATTTTAGATGAACATTCAAACAAGACTTGATTCTTGGAATTTTCATCCAACTCTAAGTAACTTTTCGTTAAACTCACAATCGTAGAAAAATTCCAAGGGTAGGAAGCCCTAAGTGTCTCTAAATGCAAATTCCTAGGGAACCAAACTAGCAATGAAAGCCTAGCAAGGATTTAAGGGATTATAAAATGATGAAAATGCAGCTGGAGACTGACCTCTGAGCTGCCAGGCTTGTGTGGATAGTTGATAAACAAGAGGATTCAGCTTTCCCCAACCAAGCTCTTTTTAGTATATAGAACATGTAATGTTAAAGCTGAACCCAGGATACTGTAATTCCGAGTTAGTAGTGACTTGTTTGAGGTGACCCAGCTAAATTAATAACAGAGGTAGGGGATATATTCCAGATCTTCTAATTGAAGTTCAAAATTCTTTCAAGTATCCATACTTTAGTTTTCACCTCTGAGTGGATTATTTTTCTAAATTTTAAAATTAAATGCTTGCCTTAATTGGCAATTCAGATCTTATAACTGCAGTGTTTTTGCCTAAAGATGATAAATAATAATTCAGTGGCATTCGTTAGTAGCCAGTAGGTAAATGGAGCTTGACTTCCTGTCTATTAGAAATCTTCATGATAAAAAGGGGTTTTTAAATATTAATACTGTCCATGGAAAGCATTTTATACCAAAGTAGTATCTGCCAATTTAAATTCTAGCAGTCTAAGGAACTGTCAAGAGGATCCTGTAGTAAATTCATATGAAATTCTCTATAGTAGATAGGAAGTCATTTCCTAAATGTTTAAATTTTACAAGGAAAAAAAAAATAAAACAAAACACTTATATACAAAACTAGCTGGCTGCTCCATCACCCATATGATAGATGGGTGAAGATTTTAAACAACAATTTAGTTCACATATCAAATTCAAATATATTCAATTCAAATTGGCACCTTCCCAAGAATACACTTCACCTAATTGAGAAGCAGCAATAACATCTGTCAAAGTTAATATCTAATGTTAAATAGCACTCTAATGAAAATGAACATTTTAAGAAAAGAAATTAAGAATTTAGCCATCAAAGAATCAAAGGGTTTGTGACAGTGTGTGGAAAATACACTAAAAAGAAAAAAAACTAGCTGAAAAGGGGCCAAACCTCAGCTATTACAAGGCTCATCATAAATAATGTATGATGCAACAGAAATGATTTAAGTGAATCTGTATAGCCATTCATTCATTTGTTCAATCATTTTCTAAAACTTGATGACCTTAATCGGTTAACCAGTGGAAAGTTACCGAACTCAGAGGGACTTCATATTATATGTAATCATTTTTTTCAGGAAAAGGAAGTAATTAAAACCAAAATTAAAAATCACTGTTTAGACAGTCAAAGTAAAGCAAATGAAGCATGCCTCACTCTAAAAGTAAAGTTTCTTCATGAGGGATTTCAATCATCAGGAAATCTCATGTACTGCCATTCGCCATTAGAGCATGTGGAACAGTATAAACACATGACATGTTTGAACCTCAGAAGTTCAGAATAGTAGAATCCTGAGAAATTATAAATAAGGTTTTATTGTTTTGGGTTTTTTCTTGTTTTTTTTTTTTCTGGTATCAAGGATTAAACTGGGCACTTAAGCACTGAGCCATATCCCCAGTCCTTTTTATTTTTTGAGACAAGGTCTTACTGATTTGTTTAGGGCCTTGCTAAATTACTGTGGTTGGCCTTGAACGTGCAATCATCCTGCCTCAGCCTCCTGAGACACTGGGATTACAGGTGTGCACCACCATACCCAGCTACATAACTCTTTTACTCATTAAGTTGCAATATTGGCTTCCAAAAACTCAAGAAATAAGAGATAAAAAACAAAATGCAAAAATGTAAATAATCACCAAACTAAAGGGTAGAGAGGAACAATAAAAGACACAATTATGTTTAGAGGAAAAGGAAAATAGGATGTGAACCTTATTTTGGTGAGGACTGTGACTCCAAAGAAAATTTTCACTTACAAGCCATATGTTCAGTGTTACTTAATTGGGAGATGTTTTTCCCTTTCCAGTTATAAATACAACCCACTTGCTGCTCAACGAAAATTAATGTCTATTAATTTTAAGATATATGTATATTTAATGTGACAAGAGTAATTCATGAGGAATAGAGAAAAGAACTAAGGGATAGGACAAAGTGAAGACAAGGTAGAAAGAAAGGAAAGGAAAAATAGACAAAGAAAAAAGATGGGGATAAGACAAAAGGAAGAAGTAGAAAAAGGAAGTGGGAGGCAAAGAAAGTACAAAAAGAGAAGGACCCCTAGAAAGGGCTCAAATAGAGACAAGCACAAAGGAACAAAGAGAGAAAGCAAGGAAGGAATAATGGGAGGATAAGAGGGAGAGGGAGATAAAGGGCAATAGGTTCAGTACATTTTTCTATTATTTGCCTCCTATGAGATTCACTTAGCCTTTAAGGGTGTTATCACCTACTGCCCTCTGATTAGTCTACAGTTCTTGAATTGTTCAAGTCTTGAATTCTTAAAAGCCTCTACTCTCTATGAGACACTCATAGCTGCCCATCAGGAGGAAAAATGCCCTCTGGGCTTCAAGCTGTGATGACCAGAGTGGTATCATCAGAATCTGCCTCCTAGGCCACAAGTTCCTCCCCTCTAAATTAAAGGAATTGGCTGTGAATTTGATTTAGTGGAGCAGAACTAAAACTGGAAAATATAAGACACATAAAGAGACAGATGGCTAAATGTGTATATGGCAAATATTCCTCATTTCCTTCCACATAATGCTTTCTCTGTGGAGTTTCTGGATTTACTCTATTCTTTTTTTAGAAATGAACTACTAGAACCCATGTTTGCTTTAATTATTTTTCAGATGAAAATCCTTTAAAATATATTCTGCCAGAGTATAATGATCATAATTTAATTTTTTCTTTATGACTCAAGTTCATCTTTAAAACTCAATATGATTTTGAGTCATTCATTACTATATGTGATAAGAACAGTACTCTCATGGTGTTGGAAAGAAAAAATGTGTGGGTTTGGAAAATAGATTATAGCACGGCCACTAACAATTTCCATCTTGGGAAATCTGAAAATGTGAGATTGTTTCTACCTTCAAGAAATTATAACACAAAAATAACCTCACATATACTTTCAAGTTTTCCAGGCATTTCATCCTTGTGTTCTCTAAGTTAGAATACTATAAAACTTAATGAATTACCTCTTAAACGGAATTGAAATTGAGAAAACTCATCTACAAGTATTATTTCCCTAATGGCCATTAAAAGCATGTCTCTCAGGTATAAAAACAGCTCCCTGTGACTTAATGTCAATAATAGTACCTAAAAGTGAAAAATTAATCATTAATACATAAGCACTTTTCACAGTTCTATAGAACCTAGCACAGCAGAATGATCAAAAGCTTGGGTCAAACATATTTATAGTTGGATCCTCGCTCCATTGCATACTAGTTGTGTGACATTTGGGCAAGTCTTAACCTGTGCCAGCCTCCATTTCCTCATTTATAAAGTGGAGATAATAACAGTACCTAATCCATTGTGCTACTGTGACAATAAAAGAATAATAAGCTGCAAAAGTCAACAGGATAGAGTAAATTAAGAAACTCCACAGAGAGAGCACATTGTTTTTTTGCTATTATTATTTGGTTTTTACTTCATTACAAACTTTTTGAGCACCAATATAACATTCCAAAACTTTTGGCTTTTGGAGCATTTCAGATTTTGGATTTTAGAATAGGTATGCCCAAGTCTATGCAAAAATTTCAAAATCTGAAAATTTACAAAATTTAAAATATTTGTGGTCCTAAACATTTCAGATAAGAGATATTCAATATGTAGTAAGGTGAACACTAAATAATAAATGGATATGTATAAAACACTAAAGTCATAAATAATAGGAATGATGAGAGGAATGATTAGATTAGCTCCTGTTTTGGAAAGGAGCTATTAGCTTACTGGTAACTGACCCAGAATTGCAGGTAAATTTTACATAAATGAAATGTATACATGTTTGTTCCCAGAAACAAATCTATTTCATCAAATAAGGTGTGCCTTCATAAAGATTTTCCTTTGTTCACAGGAATACATTCGTATGTTGTTTTGAAACATTTTCTTAGTTTTCCTGAACTAGATTTTTAAAATCTCTAGGGTAGGGATTGGTTTTATACTTCTGTGCAATGAATTTTTATCAAGAAATGAAGTTTCCTAAATTCCGTTCAATTTATCTTCGATGGGTTTAAATATATTATTATCTATCATCCTATTTACAATAAACTCATTAGGCAAAATATAAAATAAATATATTTTAGAAACCAAAACAAAAAACTCTGTAAGAAACAGGCACACAATAAGAGATGAGAGACTCCAAAGGCAGCAACTGCCTTCCTCATCTAAACCAGTTGTCTCCAAACTACTTTGCGCATTCTTATCAGTAAAGAAAGTTTGAGCACACATCCCCATTTTGTGCACTTATGAAGGTCTATCATTAGCTAACATATCAAAGCTCAATGTATATATACTCAGAGGAAGCTTTGTTCTTAAATATAGCAGGTACAAACATCAAATAATGTACTTGATAATTTCTTGTTTGGGGGCTGACATCTTTTCAGGTATGATTATTTTTGGTTTTATTTTACAACTTCACCCACTAACTTACAAGGTAGGAGAAATGTCAGCTACTTCCACCATTTTCTTGCCCTTACCTTGTGCTTGCATTATTACTATTACCATGAACCCATTTTTCCTTTGCAGGAATCTTCTTAAACTACTTGTCCATTCTTCATAGGTTAGTTTATCTAACTTTAGATAACCTATTAGTAATGGTCATATGGTTTAAGAAGATTCACCCAAAGACACTACAGGGTGAACATAATACTAAGAACTATGAATCTACTTAACCAAGCAAATGTATACGGAACTACACTGCAGAATGCCGAAAGTGAATGAATGACTATTGTGCCATTCCCAAACCCCATCAATTGGTGGATCGCATGCCTTCCTCAGAGTCCCTCATTTAGAGTATGTGATAGTGATCCTCACATGGAGTAAATTAAAGTACCAGGGTCAATCCAAGTGGTAAATATTAGTAGATTTTAAATAGTTTCTTATATTTCAGATAAAACTGTCCTAAATAGAATTTCTAATATTTTCTTTGCTCCCCACAATAGCTCACCTGAGTGCCTTCCTCTTGGGAGACTGCTAATCTAAAGCTCCTAGTCAAGCTCTAGAAGTCTGGTCCTAATACACTTGGATATGACACCATGAGCAAAAACAATTTTAAATAACAAAGAGCCAGTATCTGTTGAACACTTACTGTGAACCAGGTGTTATATGTGCATCATCTTATTTAGTCCTAAAAATAATCCCATTTTGTAGATAAAGATATTGAGGTTCAATGATCTTCCGTAAGATTAAGCAATTTAACAAAGGTCAAAAATATGTAAAAGAGCTGATGTTTGAACTCAGCACTGCCTGCCTCTAAAGCCCATTCTTGTTTCACAGAATCGCTTCCAGAATGTCAGTAAAACAGCACAAGCAATCAGTTTTAAGGATCCTCTGCTACATGTTTTCTTTCATGGAGTTTAACTGAAAGCTTCAGGTACAAGTGTGAGGAGATTCCGAAACTGTCTAACATAAAAGATATTTTTTTTAGTGAAAGTGCCAGCTTGTTTTTGTTCTCCTCTTCCTTCTCCATTTCGATCTTGGTGATTCAGAGCTGCTGCCATTGAAAAAACATCTGTTTTATCTAAATTTAATAAGCTCTATTAGTGGGATACTAAGCCTTCCCCTATTCTGAAGGCTTTCCACAATTTGAAATTTAATCTGTTGGAAGTCATAATACAGTTACCAATGTACCAGAATTTGGTCATATCTAGGCTGGTGGGCCTGTTTCTGATTTTAAACTTTGCTTTTCCAACTTGAATGAATAAGTTGTCTCAGGCTCATCATAAAAGTCATGTAATTTTTTCCCTTCTCTCCTTCCATGATAAGCAAATGTATAAACTGAGCTCTTTGCAAAACATATATTGTCACTCTAACTTATATGCCATGTTAGGGTGGTTGGGCCTTACCTACTGGTTTTCTATCTTTTCTAAAACTATTGCTACTCCTAGATGGTATGTGTCTGCTGCAAGGTAGTTTGCTTCTTTGTGTGTGTTGTCCATATTTTTACAAATATCACTGACATGGGAACTAAAGGTAACTAAGGGAAAGACAGAAGTCACAATTCATGATGAGGTACAAAGTAAACTTACCAACTCTATCATATTGAGGAAGAGAGAGAAGGAACCCAACCCTCCCTATTACTTCACTGCAATGGTTTTTGACTTTTTTTTTTAATTCTTTTTCCTCACTTCCAATTCTAAATGTTGTCCTTCTTTCTTTTCTCTTTCTACCTTAGTAAGTTAAGGAAGAAAGAACAGTAAAATGTCAAAAGAAAGACATGAATGAAAAAGATTTGGGGTGCAAGAAGAGAAGACATGATCACTAAGACAAAGGCATACGGTGGTCTCCTTGCACTGTTATTCAGGACGATTCCAACAAGTCAGCCTGTGAGGCAGCTCCATGTTCTCACACTCTACCACTGGGTCAAGATGAACCTTTCCCTTTTGTACAGTTTGTCATATTTTATTTCAACCTTTGGGGAATAGAAGTGGTAATGATGACGGAGAAAAGTATTTGATCCAGAACCTATTTCTTTCTAGGGTTTTTAGGATAACTCTTCCAAGCAGAAGGGGGATTGGAAGAAAAATAGAGTGCCTCAGCCCCACAGCCTAGCTGCTTCACCAATGAATATCAAGCAAGGTTTATTCAATCAGTTCCTTGACCTGTGTACTTTTTTAAAAAAATATTTTATTTAGTTGTTGAAACAATACCTTCATTTATTTAATTTTATGTGATGCTGAGGATTCAACCCAGTGCCTCACATATGGTAGGCAAGTGCTCTGCCACTGAGCTATATAGCCCCTGCCCCAATCTTTGTACTCTTAAATGGTATATTTCACTAGAATATGTACAACTGTGCATCTGTTTTTAAGGGCTCTGTAGTTTTTATTAATATTAGGTTTTAGAGGTACTGGGTATTGAACCCAGGGGCACTCTACCACTGAGTTACATGCCCAGTCCTTTTTCATTTTTTACTTTGAGATAGGGTCTTGCCAAGGCTAGCCTTGTGATCTTCCCACCTTAGCCTTCCAGGTAACTGGTATTAAAGTGTGTGCCACTGCACCTGACTAAACCCTCTTATAATTTGACTCACATTCATTTAAAAGGAGCTATTTCAATTTTTATCCCTATACAATGTCTTTGGGGCAAAGTATCTTTTAACCACTCATATCATCTTCATTTTACCTAATACTTCACAGAGTTTCCAAAGTACTTTCACATCTTTTATCTTAGCTGAATCATAAGACAACCCAATAAAGTAAACAAATCTAACATTACATCATATTAGACACCATAATAGGTATCCTCCAAGAACAAGGCCCCTTCAGTTATGGGGTAAGTGCTTAGAGATCAACTGATCTGCACCCTTCATTTGACATTTAACATGGTATGTCCACAAAGTCACAAAAGTACTTAATCACAGTTGGGACCACATGCTACATTTCCTTATTTCCCTTGTTCCCTCATTCACTGATCTTTTCATTATTCTTTCACAAATTTCTTGAGCAGCTCCATCCTAATTCAATAACACTCCGGAGCGGAAGTTCAAGAAGCAAAGAAGAAAATGATGCCAAGGACACAAGGGAATTTCTAGAACAATAAAACAGTGAGCTGCTCAGCATAACTCAACAGTGTCAGGCACCTAGCACTTGTCAGTATGCTAAAGTCAAACAGAACCTAGAAACTGAGCAGATTAGGGTAGGGGAGAAGCAAACTACAAACACTGCATGTGGAAAATGCAGTGTTAACATTTGTCCCCCATTTTGCATTTCTCATACATGCCCTTCTTATCTCACATCATTCTTACATACTCCTAGTAGGGGGATTGCTCTCCTTTTCTTCTCATTTTCCATTTCCCTTCCTCTTCTTACTCTATAGTCCATCCATTCCATCCCATCATTCCTCCTTAGCCGTTGAACTACATAAATGATCATTCAATAGAAAAGTTACTTTTGTGTGTGTGTGTGTGCTGGGGATTGAACCCAGGGGCACTTTACGACTGAACTACATCTCTAGCCCTTTTTTTAAAATTATTTTTTATTTTGAGAGAGACTCACTAAGTTGTTTAGGGTCTTGCTGAGGCTGACCTCAAACATGCAATCCTCCTTCTTCAGCCTCCCAAGTGGCTGGGATTACAGGCATGTGCCACCAAAATTCACACGTTTTAAAAATAAGGGTATTAAATTTTTTAAATAAAACTTCAACAACTAGAAAACCTGTCCCTACTTAAAAGACATGGTGTGTTCTGGTTTTATGTACATAAATATGTCAAAACTATAAACTGGTTGGGACAAAACAACCTTAGTGCTCATTTTCAAGTCAATAACATGATGCCAGATGCCATGTGCAGATTCAGTGCAGGAGAGATATGTAGTTCTTGATGTACTGCTAAAGCTCTCAGACTTTAACCCAATCTACTTCCCAATCTCGCAGCTTGGAACAAATTTTACTTTACTTCTTTTAACAAATATGCTTAAAATAAGCCTGAGAAACAGAAAAAGACACTTACCTCTTCATCTCTTATTCACTCAAGTCTTAAGAAACCTAATTTTTAAAGGCAAAGACAATTTTGCCTGTATAGTTTCCCACTCTATTGCCATTAAAAATTACTTAATTCTCTCAATGAAAAGGTTCAAGTTTGGTTCCATTAGACCAGGACATGGGATAATAAACTATGTTGGAAAAACTTCATGATATGCTGCTGAAATAATAGCTATTGCTAATTCTGTACTATGGTACATATTAGGGAAACCACAATAGATACTGAAAAGAAACAGCATAATTTGAGGATGAAAATGATGCAAGGAATAAAAGCCATGCAATTTGCATTACAGTCATGTGACAATAGCTCTATTTCATGTAGCAGAAAAAGTAAGTGGCAGTCCTGATGATTAATAATAGAAGGGAATATCCATAGATATAAGTGAATTATTTACTGAGTGTCTGCTATTTGCCAAGCACAAGTATATATCCAGGGACATATGATGTTCGATTTGAGCTCCTCAGAACACCTTGCTTCATGGAAGTTTTACTACACCGTAATAACATAACTAATGTTCACACGAGCTACTCCAAGCACTTCATGACAAGTTCAGATCTTATAAAGTAAGTCACATTTCAAAGGTTAAAACAAAACCAAAAAAGGGCAAGATGTCTAAACTCACAAGACCTTACTTCTTAAATTTTATGGATATTAGCCTATCTATAGAAAATCTACCAGGCTAAGTAAAATCTTATAGGAACCCAAATTAAAACCTAACTTTTGATTATTTATACCCATGTACATGTTGTATGTGTAGCTCATTAGACCATAAGTCCAATGAGTATGGTGACTGCTCTCTATTGTGTACCTAACACCTAACATAAGTCAATATTTAGTAAGTATATATTTAATAAATATTCAATGAATGAAAGGACATGGGAAGGTAAGTCTCAGTCTCATGTTTAATAAACATTTATTGGTAATATAATAAGCATTTAGAGAACTTACCAGTTGTACTTTATTAAATGGTCAATGTTCCCTTATATGCTTTTATTCTTATAGTCTATGAATATCTTTCATTCATCAGCTTAAAAACTGTTCCACTAAAGTGTATCTTCCTCTGTTTATATCTATTAAATGTTGTTCATTCAGAAGGCAGTAACTGGTCTTTTTAGTTAGATTACTGTGCATTCACAGTGCAGCAGATTGACAATATTTTTCTATCTAAAACTCATAGAATTAGGTAATAAATAGATAATAGTCTTCCATGATAGAGTCTCAGAGTTGCTTTGATCTCACAAGCCTTTTTCCCCTGAGGAAAACACTGATGCTTTGCATCCTGAAGGAGCCCAATGCCTTTTTATGTTTGTACTGTTATTATTACTATTTTGTTGTATCTTAAAACATACAGGGGTTCATATTACCAGCCTATTTTTGTGATTTTCACACTTTCTTACAAAGGGACATCTTACAAGCTGGATGAATCATAAAACATCAAGAGCTGCAATAGAAAAAAGAAGTATAAGGTAACAGTTGTGCTAACTGATCATGGGCCTAAAGGAAATCAGGCATTAGTTCAGAAATAAAAAATCCTTTCAAAACATCCCATGGCTACTTCCTGTTCTCTGTGAGATTTCAGGTTAGTAAGCACCCAAGGGGGGAAGGAAACTTGTTGAAAATCAAGACTCTGAAGCCGTAAGAACTCTCTAGTGGGAGAGGCTGACTCTGACGAAGATGGGTGGGAGTGGTGCACATCTGGCAGGGCTGTCAGAATGTTTGTCAAATTATAACTTACCAGGCTGACGGGGGTTAAAGCATTAGTATACACCAGCACACATTCTCTCATTCACGTTAGACTCTAAAATTCCAAGGTCTGGTTTGCTTTTGACAAGAAATGATATTGGTTTAGAATGCTTCTCAGAGCCTGCTCCACAAATCTGAGAGACCGGGGTATAGCACTTCATTTTCCTTTACCCCTGCCATGTCCTCTCCCTCCCATCATGTAACTATAAACCACTTCTTAAACTTTGGTAAATAACATTAAGGAAACTGAGTGAATATTTTCTGTGGACTTGACTTTCCTGGAAATAATTACAGATGATGGAAAATAATTTTTTGTAACAGAATAAAACTTCACTAATTTGAGCTTCACTATTCCAAAATTTGGGCTAATTCAAACAAACCTAGAATGAAGGTTTCCCTTAGCAAGTCTGGAAAAGAAGGATCTGTTAAACAAATCAACTTTGCAATTAAGGTTTAAGAGAAGTATAGGACTTGCTTAAACACAACAAATTACTTTCTAGAATTTAGAATTATCTATCCACTATAACATCATAATTATAAATCTTTTCATGTCCATTAAGAAGCAGGTCTTTGGAGGATTTCTCCTTGATAACACTGGGTCCATTTTGAGTTATCTATGGTCATTAAACCAAGCAAAACTATTTTTAAAGAAATATTTCACTCATCCTTATTCATTATACTGGATGTCCTGCAATTTAAATTTTAAATTTGACAGCTTTTACTTTCCACTTTGGTGTTGTTGGCTACTTGTCTACAGTGACAAAAACCTCTAAATTTAAGTCTTATGGTAAGGTCACTAATAACTGCAACAGACACAGCTCAAGTCCCTTGACTAAGTTTGATTCCTTACTTACTGTATCATTTAAGGAAGTTATAATACATCTAGCCATAAAATAAGGGAAAGAGGGAAAAAGTCTTATAACCCTGAGGTTGTAGATCTACACACTGAAACAAATCAAATGAAAAACAATAGTATCAAATAAAATCCTTTGCAAGTCTATAAGTTAAGTACTAAATATCTAGTCATTATGAAATAAATATCAAATCAAAGTCCAACCAAATAGCATCATTGTCCAAAGGAAGCATTCCTGGAGGCTGTTACTCCTCACACATGCACACTGGCTCTCATTTCAATAGCACAGGGCAGTCCTCCAGCTCTCTACAACCATTCCCTCTACAAGTATGGCTCACTGCCTCCTCAGCTTAGTTATTACCTTGTCACAAAGCTAGGTCTGGTCATTCTAATTATATTGTAGACTTCTCGGTTTGTATAGGTTTCTCTTAAGCACAAGACTTACCAAACTAGCACATCATGGTGCTCTACTAATTTTGCTTGGTTTAAGATAATTAGACTCCTTTTCATATACAAAATTGTAAATCTGAGCAATAAGATAAAAAATGGTTCCAAAATTTCTTGTTTCTATGGAAACCTTGAAAATACCAGAACCACCAAATGTGTTTACTTAAGAAAACTTGGGACAGTAAAATTGATAGGTATCCTTTGGAAGGCCTATACAGGAATACTGAATAAAATAATCATAGGCCAATGTTCCAACAAAAGTGAAATGCTAGCCAGTAAATTTATTTATAGGGGAAAAAATCTTCCAAAATGGTTTTGGGCAACACAATCACAAAAAAGTCTCATCTCTTTTAAAATGTCTCTTTTATGAACTGGGTTAATCATCTGTGTCACTTCTGTATGGTGAGTGTAAACAAAGAGGAAAAAGGGCCCACAGTTCAAAAATCATCTACAATTGGATACCATAAGTATGTGACTCTTTAAATGAGAATTTTCCCTTTTAAATTATGCTTGGCTTAGGCAAATATTTAAGATAGTCAGCAAACACAGGCACAAACCAGCTGCTGGGCAGAATGAGGAAGTTCAGAGTTGTTCCAGTTAGGGAGTGTTTTTCTGTGAAATATAAAAGTCATAATCCATACTCTGTATAAAACTAAAATAAGCATCGACTACTAATTTTCTACATAAATATTAAGAAATAAATGTAGTTATAAAATGATTTGGATACTTGTCTAAAGTTGTCTATATACTCAATACTAGATCATTACAATATATTTGCATTAAAATAAGTACTTATATAATTTGTTATTTAAAATGTTTATTTTTGATCATGTAAATACAGTGGCAATTGCCATGTCATTTACACTAAATTTCAGGGTTTGTCTTTCCTTTAAAAAGTATAAATCAACATCTGTACCTAAGGAACAATCTAAATTGCGTTTATGGTACTAGCTGTTCATTTCCACTGCATTATATGAAAGTGCTCAAAACTTAGTGACCCCAGCTGATTGCTGGAAATGTAATTTTCTTTGTTAATGTAAATTACTACAATGGGGGCTGGATTCTTTGACTCCAGGAAATCCTCCCATATCTATCCCCAGCAGCTTTGAGAGTCTAGGCAAGTCAAAAAAATCAAGGTGTCACAGGGCATTTCTCCACACACTACCAGAGGACACTTCAGAGAGAATTACACCCAGTCTGAGTTTCATAGTTAGGACACCACTCAGCTACAATATAAAAACAACTCTTGTAAATTGAAATAATATTCACAAAACATCTGGAAAGTTCCCCAAAGAGAACAAATTACCCAAAAGTATTGCTAAATAGATGGAACAGAAGACACTGACTTTTATCATAATCAAAATTTAGTCCATTTCCATTGTACTGGACAAACCAACAGATGTGTTATTTACCTTTAAGGAGGTCTGGAATCTATTTTAATTCAGCCTTGAAACCCAGACATGCTTAGGTAATAAGTGTAGATATTTAAATTCCATAACAACCACCCAATGTTTACAAACATTTATTTCTTTATAGATATCTCATCCACCAAATGTATTTTTGGTTACAAAGAGGAATTTTGAGGGTTCTGCTGTACTTTAACAAATGTCCCAACATCAATGTTCTTGCAAGCAGGTGGTATCTTATGAAAATTAACTTTTATTTTATAAATTTGCTTGTAGAATGGGCTAAGAGAAACTAACAACATCAAGGGTCTCTTCTCCTTTTTTCTGGGGTGGGTACCGGGGATTGAACTCAGGGACACTCGAACGCTGAGCCACACCCCCAGTCCTATTTTGTATTTTATTTAGAGACAGGGTCTCACTGAGTTGCTTAGCACCTCACTTTGCTGAGACTGACTTTGAACTCTCGATCCTCCTACCTCAGCCTCCCAAACTGCTGGGATTACAGGCATGCACGCCTGGCTTCAAAATTACTTTTGAAAGTAAAAATAAGTCTTTTACAATGTATGCAGTGTAATCCTCTTCCTGTGCTATCTATCAGTTTTAATGGTATCATACTCCCCACTTCACGTAAGAAGGAACTTTTGGAGCCATCTTCAACTCCTCCCTTCACCTTACTTCCCACATATAGTCTCATCTAATCTGATTACTATCTTGTCTCTGCCACATGTCTCTTTACATCCCTCCTACTAACCTAATTCAAGCCTATGCCATTCATTTGAAATACTTAAAATTAACCTCCTCTTTTGTCTCCAATCTCTAGCCTTTCCATTCAATCCTATATATATAAAAGCAGCCTGCATCATCCCTGATAACATTATTCCTCTGCTGACAATCTTTCAATGGCTACTCATTGCCTCCAAGGAAAAATATCTAGTCCTCAGGTCTTTTTTATTCTCCCATTGTCCCCACTTGAGACCAAACCATGCAAGGTTCCAGTTTCCCCTGAACAACATATATTTCTGTCTCCTTATATTGGACTCAGGGTATTTTTTTGGAGATATAATGCATACCCTCTCCATTTCCCCACTTTTGAATGTTGAAATTGATTCTTAATTTTAAATGAACAGGAGTTCAACTTAAATTTCAGTTCTTCTATAAAGCCTTCCCAAACGTATCCAACCATAGTTAATTTCTCCCACTTCCACTTGTATTGTTTCTTCATCTACTGTAGCACTTACTATATTATACTTCCTTATAATCCTTTTGTGTATATGCCAATCTCCCTTATAAGACTACAAGTTCCTTGAAGGTAGCTACCCTGTATTGTTCAACTTTGTAGTGCCACAGAACCTAGTACAATAACTTGCTGAGTTAAGTGCCCAATAAATGTGGGAGTGAAATGAATAAACCTTATTTCAGCCCAATGTAATTGAGAAGCAAGACTGTCAGGATTCTATCTTTAACTACATCTGTGTTGTTATAATTGTTTCATTGAGAAAATCTGAATTCATCTCTCAATCAAGCTTTGGAACTATAGTAACTATTCTAAGTTTGAATTACCTTATTAAGAAAATAAGTAGAACAGCAAGAACATTGAAATCTGTGGTAACATAATGCCAATGGAAAAAAAAAGGACCTTTTACAGTAGATTCAGCTGTACAAGTTCAACCAATAAGCCACAAAGGCCTTCTTTTTGTTTTAACCCAGAATATAAGAGGGTAATATTAAGCATATTAATGAAAACTAGATAGGAGACACTGGACAGAGTACATTAATTCTAAATCACCCACTGCTTCTTGCAGCAGCTGGATTTGGATCTTCTCCCACAGAAGGGCTGAGTAGATCTGATTCCACTTAATTTCCAAGTCTGACAAAATCAAAACTTGGAAGTGGCCTGACTACTGGCAATTGTTAAGTACAGTAAATCCCTTCTCCTTCTATAACCCCCTCAAATGTCCTGCATTCACAACTTTTTTGTACCAGATGTTTTGTTGAAATTTATACATTATATCAAAAGAACTTTTTTCCACTGCAACCCAGTTTTATTATATTAAGTATTCCATTTAACCTCCAAACTGTTTGTTACACAGACACTTATTGTGTGGTATTTATTGCATGGGGAATAAGGAGGAAAGTAAAGCTCAGAATAGGGTAGGATCCATTTGGGAATGAATATTCCCACATTATATGACTGTCAACAGGAACCCTTAGAGGCTGCTTCTCAAAAGAACTTTTTGGAACTTGTTCAATTTAATGATAATAATGTCCCAATCCTTAGCCCAACACTCTTCCTTGGGAAAAAGACATGGCATACTGTTTTGTTTACTGAATTCATTTTATTTCTGCATTAACATAGCCTCTCTATGTGATTTCATCCATTAACAGAATCAAGCATAATTAACTGGATGTTAATCAATGGCACAACATGAAGCCATAACCTAGGATTGCACACCTGAAACTTTGGTCCTCTCAAAGTGTTCAGCTGTCACAGAAAGATCATTTCTGAAAAGCCATCACCACTCATCCTAACCTCTGTAGGGTTAGAAAGTATAAACAAAGCTTTACAGAGATGACTCTCTCTCTTTCTGTCTCTTATAGGAACTTAAAAATATATAGACAGCAGAGCTACTATGAATAAAATGTCCTCCGTGAAATAATTCTAATAAGTAACCTTATGGCATCTTGTCTTATAAATGCATGTAAGTTGCAATTATGTGCCAAATTCAATACATAGGATGATAAATAACATCATTAATTCTTTTCTTTAGGCTATTTCTTTTTCTCATGCATCTTATTTGCAAAATTAGTGTATATACCACAGTGAATCTCAACATTGTGTACATCCATAAGAAATTAATTTTAAAAAATAACTATGGGTAAGTGGCAGAAAGATTGATAGAGGGAAGGGATCCCAGAGTCAGGGAGAAAGGAGGAAGGAGAGGTACTAAGGAGAGGTACTGGGGTCTGAGTTAGGACAAGATATACTCCATGCTTATGCAATTATGTCAAAATGGATTCTACTGTCATGCATAACTAAAAAGAACCAATAAAAATTAGTGTACATATATTTAGGTTTCTTCATGGGAGCAAATTTTAAATGCATATTCCAATTGTTTAATTTTTATAATAGCACAACTTAAAAGCTGTAACTAGAATATATTAGAATATATAAACAATTTGTCTACTTAAAACCTCCCATAAGAATTGAGTATTCCAGTCATTTCTTAAATGACAGCTGATTTGGTTACAAACTAAGCAATGAATAAAAATTTCCTTCATTTAAAATTATAAATAGATGACAAAATACAAATATTTCTCACCTTAGAAGTAATTCACTAAAATGATACTAAATCATTTTTTCAAATTGTTTTATTTTCCTGACTTATATTTTCAAAGATGCTTTATTCTTCATTTCTTGCTTCCTTTATATAGGCTGTGGTTCCAATCACTTTCTTTACTTAGTTTACCTACCTTGTAAACAAATACTTTATATACTAAAGGAAATGACTTGCTTATCCAAACACTATTTTCGTCTATGCCTAAACTCCCACAGTTACTTAAGGGCTGCAAAGACGTGAAAAATTCAGCATTTATCCTCAAGAGACTACCAACCTAAATAGGAAAGACAATCATTTCAGAAACTAACTAGGCAAGATAAAGCAAGGGCTATAGCAGAAGGACCAGCAGTGTTTTATGAACATACAAAGAAAAAGAAGCAATAACTCTGGGGAGTGTGAGGAAATTCCTCGGCAAGTCTTTTAGGAAACAGAAGAAGAAATCTGCAGTGTAGAAGTGTAAAGCCATGAACATTTTACTAATTGATTTACTCTGGAAAGTTTTAGTTTTTCTCTGGAAGGTTTCCTTAGTCTTGAACTTAAAGTGGGAGAAACATTATATAAGAAACAGAACAGCAGTAATCAATTCTGATACTCAAATACTCTTTTGGCTCTTCTGTGCCCTATCCTTCTTTTCTTATGCCTCTTCAGCCTACCAATGACACTTAAATACATTGTTTAGTCTCCCTCAAAAGACTAAAGGTGGTATCAATTTCTAGGTTATATCTCCAGCTATTTGCTAGTTTTTCTTCCTTTGCACCATTAATTTGCCATGATCAGGTATATGAGAATCAAATATATGAATGACAACTTTTTACACTGGCAAAATTCTTCAAAATTCTTTTAAGAAAGGTGTAACATTGACAATGTCCCAACCAACACTGCTATTAATTTTATTCTAATTAACAGGCAATACATGAATTAAAAAATTGAAAGGTGTTTTCACTGCCAAATTTAAAAATATCTATCCTAACAACAGCTTCCAAAGAGTATGTTATTTGTTTCAGACAACAAAGTTTTAAAATGGGTCAGGGGTATAAGCAGGAGATATTCAACAATGCCTATGTTTCTAATTCTAACAGTTTTTTTTTACTGTTTATTTCAGTTTAAAAAGACAATGCATCCATAAAATATTTGTGTACATTTAAAAAAATCTTCCTTGCCTTTCTAATATTCAGATTCCCAAATCTCAGCTATAGTAAGAAAAAGACACAATCTGAATTAATTTTTTAATTGAACTACTATAAGAAATCTGTGTATGTAAAACAGAAATAGCCTATGACCACATATATGCAATTCCTTCCTGAAATTCCTTTTTTATTTCTATGAGAAAAATGTCAGTCATAGATATATTTGTTCTCTTATTTATATAACAATTTCTTATTTTATGGGAAGTTGCCCCAAGGACCTGAAATTGTAAAAATGAAAACCAAGGCAGTATATTTGGTGTACATTGCTTATAAATTAGGGAAATGAGAAATTTGGAATTCATTTCCCTAATTTCTAAGGATGGACTAACTTCTTATGTCCCAAATGATGACTCCCTTTTGACCAGCTGTAGAGAAGAGCAGAGCCAGGACTTTTATCCACAGTCCCCGTAAGGTAAAATTTCCCCAAGTCTTGCATTTCAGAGATTTGTGCCTGTCTAGAACCTGAAGGCCAAACTAGTATCCATTTAAATTTGCTGATGTTAAATGCAAATGTTGTACTGAAAGAAATCAGTTTGGGATATGTGCACGGTAGAGGTGATAAATTATGATGAACTAAGACAGATGTGAAGAAAACAGGCACATTCAAGGACACAGTGCCTCAGGAGTCTAAAAGGAAAGAGAACCAAGAATAATTTGAGTGAACTAGAATTAATGGGCCAGGGTAGGTGTAAGGATAATTTTGGAAAACTGAGTTAAGAAACATAGTCCCCAAATGATGAGAAAGCTTACTTAATGTTTTTTTTCCTTTGAGCCAACACTAAGGGATATCAGTTGAGTTAATGAAGCAAACATCTATAAGAAGCTTCATAGTGAGTGGGGGTGGGGTGATATTGCTAGAGAGAAGCAGTATAGCAGAGTGATTGGTACCACAGATTTTAGAGTTAGGTAGAATCCAGTTCAAATTCAAGTGCTATATTGTATTAGTTGTCATTGAGCAAAATTACTTAACCTCTCTAAGTCCTGGTTTTCCTAATGATAATACAAATGAAATGTTCATGTGGTTGTTGGAAAGATTAAATGAGCTAACATAAAGTATTTATGGCAGGTCAAGAACACACAAAAACAGAAGTTATTATGATTAGGAAATATAACTAGTAGTATATTGGAGGTATGTTTGAAAACAGGGAAATACAAGAATAAACTTAAGGTTTTGCTTTGCGTTTCTATAATACATCCTGTCACTCCTATAGCTTTGATTGAAAAGCTCTAAGGGCAGTCTTCATTTTATGGAAATATGCCATCTTGATTCAAGGTATCTTGAGTTATTCTACGTGGTATGAAATAATTTTATCAGAGGGTTCCTTGAAACCATATGCTTCTTAACATATAACTAAAATAATTTTATGGATATTTTCTATTTTGGAAATTTTAGTGACAGGAGACCTATGTTCTAACTGTACTCTTCCACTTCTTCTGTGTCATAAAATGTTGAGGCAACTAAAAAATCTGGTACCAGGTCTATCTTGAAATCTCTAGGCTCGATGGCCCAGTCAACTCCAAAAGTCCATTGTAGGCAGGAAGAGAAGTTGTGGTGGCAGAAGCTTCAAAGGTTTCACTAATAAGGACTCAGTTAAAATTGTTATGGGTGGGTGGATGGAAGTTAATTTTAAAGCTGTGTATCTTACCACTCTTAAACTTCTAAAGACTCAGATATTACTCAGAGGGTAAGTTTAACCACTCCTAGTTAATGAGGTTTTCTATAAAGAATGAAGCACTGAATATGGACAATCCTTAACTTCTGGCATTTCAACTACCACTGTGTAGTAACTTGAGCTGTGGTATTAAGTTTTCAAGTCAATGGAGAGGTTCTGATAGAAACTAGATGATCATTTCTTGGGAGATTTTAATACAGATTAAAATATCTGATAGGGGTTGGACTGGATGACTTCTAAGGATCTCTTCCAATCCCATAGTTTTATGGCAAGCATCAATTCACATTGTGCTTCTTTAATAACATATAGCTCCTATAACAAGAGATCAATGTTATGTTAATCTGCTTTATAAAGTGCTCTGTGTAAGAATCCCCTGTCCCCTGGCTCAGTCTAAATCCAACTGGCCTTAAACCACCCCTCTAACTATTAATCAACATCAGCCATTCTTATTGGCTCAAGTATACCTGCAGCAAGGAAAGGTGACAAAACTAACAGAAGCAGACAGAAAGGAAAAAGAACAGAAATGCTACCAGGATCAAGTAAAGTTGCTATGAAACAATGAGACTAGTTTTTGTTTATTTGCTTTGAAGTGGCTTGGTAAACTATTGCTGAGGGCAAATTCAAAAGTGAGAAAAACATATAAAGTTAATAATTATAATACAGTGTGTTATGTATTATAATAGAGGCCCGTACAAAGTCCTGTGGGAACACAGAGACTGAGCAGTTTTGCTGGGGAGGGTCAAGAAAATTTCATAGAGGAAGTAAAAAGCAAGCTGAGTCTTGAAGGATGAGTAGGAGTTGACTGGGTAGAAATGGGGTGAGGCATGGTTGGCAGAAAAAAAGTCCTCAAAGTCAGAGAGACATGAAAGAATATATTTAGGAAGTGGTGAGTAATTGTGCATGGTTGGGCTGTGAGGTTAGGGGCTCATATGCCATGCTTAAGAATGATGGGCTTTCCTCTGTATCAATGGGGCATAATAATAACTGCTTTAAGCAGGAGAGTGACACAGATTCTTGTCAACAAAGAAAACTCTGGTGACTGGTATAAAATGGTTTTGAGGGGAAGCAGGTAAATTGGAAAGCCAGAATAAGAACCCAGACTAAGATAGTGACAGTGAGGCTGGAGAAGAAAGGATGGATTCAAAAGATATCTGAAAGACAGGACCAACAGAAAATATTGACTGACAGCATTATACTCAATGGTCAGTTTTACGTATGTGTGCATTTTTCAAAGGATTACATAAACAGAAAAGATATGGTGACAGACTGTGGGGTCACTGATTTATTTCTTGATGATGCTTGTTTGTTTTCATATTATGAAAATCCCTGCTAACCTACATATGTCCAAGAAAAAAAGAACAACTGAAATTGCTAGAAATTTATTTCAAATGTCATTTATTGGCTACGTTCACTACTTAATTCCTTTCTAAAGTAGAAATGTAATAAGCATGTGTCTCTTAATCCTCACAACAAACCTACCATGTTGATATTATATTCATTTTACAGATGAGAAAACCAATCATTTGCAGAAATTCATTTGCTTTTCTAAGTAGCAAAGCTAAGAATTAAAGAAATCAGTACTTTAACCCAGGTATGGGTGATGTTAAAGCCCATGCTCTTTCAGCAACCTCACACTGCCCTCTGTACTTAAAAAGAAAATTGAAAAAGGTTTTAAGCGAAACTAAAAATCAAATATTACTATTACAAGAATGACTACATCATTATAATATTCTAATATATTTGAATAAAAACCTGAAGGGAGGTTGGAAGTCAAGGTACATTTGTTCTAGGTAGAAAAGATTGTTCTAGGTGGAGAAAATAGTGTGTGCAAAGGCCCTGAGGATGGACCCTGCTTGAGGTGTTAAAAGAAAAACAAAGAATCAGTCAAGTATAAGGCCAAGTGAGTGAAGGGGAATGGGAGTGGGAGGTTAAGAAGCAGAGCAAGCAGAATATAGTGGCAATGTAGAATATTAACTTTACTCCAAGTGAAATGCAAGTTTTGTAATGGCTTTGACATTTAATTTAGGCAAGAAAGGCAGATATACAGAAGGGCTTCTTGTGTTAGCTACAAGGTTTAACACCAACTGAGGAAGAGTTTAATCATGCCAATGGGTATGTTTATGCCCAGGTTGACTAATGGGGTAAGTTTTTGCTCTGAGCAAAAATGAAACCTATGAAATGGAAGATGCAACAGCATGGGAGGGTGCCTACACTTTGACAATAGATACACACCTTAGTGAGCC
Source organism: Sciurus carolinensis (assembly GCF_902686445.1). Classification (NCBI taxonomy): domain Eukaryota; kingdom Metazoa; phylum Chordata; class Mammalia; order Rodentia; family Sciuridae; genus Sciurus; species Sciurus carolinensis. Next base: position 91,394,542 of record NC_062232.1, read on the forward strand.
GATATGTGAGGTACAGGAAACACCTCAATGCATAATAGATGAGAACTTGAAAATGAAGTCTTTTAAAAATGTACTTTCAAAAAGATCAATTACATTTTATAACATGTATTTACAAATCTGTGAATTTAACATAGTCATCCTTTTACCACTGAAATATTTAAGAATTGCTTAAGCTAAAATCTACTATTATCTGAGATGACTCCCATTCTTCCATTATAAGAGGTAGAAGCTCAGGAAGAGGGAGTAATGAATTATTTTTTTCAAGTTGCTTGAGGCCAGGTTTCCAAAATTATTTTTGTCCACAGCATTTTCAGGACTGCTGAAGTCCCACCTGTATTCTCAGTTCTACTGCCAATCCAAAGAGATTTATCCCCCTCAGTATTGCATTGTCTCTCTTCAGAGGGCTCTTGAAAATAAATTAAAATTTTTAAATATTCTTGTTTTTCTTGTAGATTCAAAGCAATTGTTATTATAACTATTATTAACTATTCATGAGCTAGCTAAGTTTGGGGCACTCCAAATGCAGCATGTTTCATATGCTGAGTTGATGCTGAAGCTTGTGTTTGGTACTGAATCATCCACTTATTCTGTCTGAGCCCTGCTGTATAAATTGCCTGGGGTCTAGGGTGAAGTCTATGATGTGGACCAAAACAAAGTGAATTGGTCCAAAAGGGGACTGAACTCATGACCTCATTAGCAATATAAGTCTAACCAGCAGTATATAGTTGTTTACTGCTTTTCATATGCAACACTCATTTCAAAGGCTTAGACTACTTCTCCAGACCTAGGTAGACAAATCAGTCCCCCTTAGCAGGGGCAACAAAAGGTCATGTTAGAACTGCTTAGGTTAAAAGTGACCTGAAGAACTTAAAAAGAGATCGTCTTTCCTGACAACCCCAGTGAAGTGGCTACAGTTGGAACCTTTTAAATCACCTTTGTGGAACATAGAAAGAAGTCCTGAAGATAGCTGTGCCTAGCAGCAGGAAGTTGAGTTCTGGGCAATCCATTTAATTAAAGCTTCTGAAGAATTTATTTTATGGCCTTTTCTAATTTTCTCTTTTAACACTAGAAAGGACACAAGCTAGCATTTCAATGTAGAAATTTAAAAAACAAGGATTAAAAATGGGGTCAATAATATGGTAATCTAATTAGTATGATGAGCCTATAGTTTTAATATGTATATTTTTAGGATAATGTTTTGAGCTCAAATAAAATTGTAAGATTCATAAAAGTCAGTTTTATGAACATAAAACCAATTGTAACTATTTGAATCTAAATATATTTTCTCCACTTTTAGATTATAAACATACTAAAAAGTTCACCACTGACTTGATATCGATAATAACAGCTTTGTTCTCAACAGAATGGATTAGTTTTCTATCTTTAAAAATTCCTAGCACCTATAAAATCTTTATTCTAATTGAAAATATTAAAAATCTACCATTTGTCCATGTTTATTTTATTTGTTAATCTGTGTGTGTGGTGTGTGAGTATATGTGTGTAAGGTTTCTTTCATTAACAATGAGCAGCTCAGATAATGCAGCAATTTAGGACAAGATTTTTATACTGAATATTTGTTCTTTATTTAAAAAGTGAGAGAGTGTAAAATAAACCTGGAAGTTGTTCCTATGAAAAATGTATTTATGATGGAAGGTAAAGAGCTAATGGAATACCAAATTATTATCAGTAATGAAAAGAAATTTTTTTCCACAGAGTACTACTCTGAATATACACATGAGGCAATTTAAAGTTTGAGAGAAGGGCAAAGATCACTGAGAAAGACTTTGTTTCTTTTACCCTTTAAGGAAATCTTTTCAAAAGTATTTTCTCATGCTCATAAAACCATAACTAAAAATTTAATATTAAATTGCTGCACAAAAATCTCAACATTCAATTATTCCAAAATACTCAAATTACTAGTAACATTGTCCCCTCGAAGTAGTAAAAGCATATTATTTGTGTGATATTCTAGACAGGAATAATCGCGTTGAGTCACATTGGTATAACCACTTTATTTTTCCAGAACACTGAGATACAAATCTGTTCTCTTGTTCATTCACGTCCCAAGGACTCAAACACTTTGGACACTTATGAATAGACACAATGTTTATCATGCAGATTCCAGACAAAAATAAATGTATTTTAATGCCTACAATATAACTTTAGGCCACATATAATAACTCAATATATTATTTGTGTTCTAATTTAGCTTTACCATTTCAGTGTTACATCTGAATAAACAAAGACTATCTGAAATAATGATTCTCAGGAAAGGAGGTAGAGACCAATTTATTCTACTGAAACAAAATGTGAATTTGCTTTAAAGAGATAGGAGGAAAGTAGAATCTAAACTATTAAATTTTAATTTTCTTCATTCTTCAAGCATCAGGGCTACAATCCAGCTTGGTTCTAGGTACTATCTGGTGGACTGTGTGTGTGTGTGTGTGTGTGTGTGTGTGTGTGTGTGTGCACATGCATACATGCTTTCCAGAGTCTTATTTTGGAGGACTTTTTCCATAATAAGTTCACTTTATTCTCTCAAAATATCCAACTTCTTGTAATGATTACTTCTGATAATAATTTAAACATACTCTTATATTTTGAGCTTTTTTTTTTTAACCTTGCAGGATAAAAACAAATCAAATAGTATAGCGTTTTGGATTTTACATGCAGTGAACTATGGATGGATTGATGAAATAAATTCATAAATTGCTTTAAATACATTCCAGCTTTTGGGCTGGGGAGATATCTCAGTTGGTAGAGTGCTTGCCTTGCAAGCGCAAAGCCCTGGGTTCAATCCCCAGCACCGCAAAAAAAAAAAAAAAAAAAAATTCCAGCTTTTATTATAGAAAAAGAGTATTTGAATTCATGCAGTATCATCTCCTTTGCCTTTGAGGCAAAAATCATATTCTACCTAAGACTATAATTATTTATATAACTTCTTTTCTCTTACTATATTATTAACTCCTAAGGCAAAATATAGACAAGATTTGCAGGATGCACTGTTTAAACATGATTAAAAGGGGGAAATAGCAGACTCCTCAGAGCAAAGAGTTTTGTGAAGTTCATAAACATATGTAAGAATAGTCAATTTCTTGTACATTCCCCTCTCCTTATGGAATTCAAGAATCAATAGCCCTCACACTGAAAAAAAAAAAAAAAACATTTTCAGCTTCCCTCACACCTTTGTACAGATGATCTTTTCTACTTTTCTGCCCAAGGGCATTGTGCCTGTGGCTCTTAATCAAAGCAGCAGGGGGATTCCAACTAGAGACTCTGAAGATCTGGAAGATGTGATAAGGAATAAGAATCTGATACACTTACTACACTTAATTTTTGTGGCAGGATGTGCTATATGAATTCAGACAATTCTCTATAATTCAAGTGCCACTGCCCAAACTAGAAATAGTTCTGGCTTTTTAGTTTCCCTTTCTACATTCTGTTGGCCATTTTTTGGCTATGGCTTGACAAATTTACACAGCCTTGGGATAATGAAGGAGTGCAATAACCTGGCAGCTAAAATGAAGACTCCAGATTTCTTCAAATAGAGATCTTCATCACACTTTCCCTATGGATAATGTTAAGTAAAGAGCATACAACAATCTAGGTTCTAAATTATACCTTAAATTAAATGCTTACAGAATCTGACATACATTTAATTAGTTATTTGGTAATCAATAAACAAACTATCAAATTAGATATAAATTTTAGGACTCAGGCCATCCTTCTTTTTGTAAAAAGACAACAAAATGTAGGTTGAAGACTAAGCTAATTAATTTTGCATTGTGTTTTTGATATATCCAATTTACTTCCCCTAAAAGTATACTTTAGCCAGAAGTCCTACCACAGACAATTGCCAAAAATAGTCTGTCCCTAACATCTCTGAATGAGCTTCCATGACAATAATGTACAGTCAGAAGTGACTCATGTACAACTTTTCTTTTCTTAAGAAAAATCAATCTGGGTGATGCTACCATAAGCACTAATATTACATGGGGGGGGTACTTGTTTAATATAATTACTCACAATGAGCCAATTGTAGTTACCTAAAAGAATTAAGAATAAGAATTATCATATTAATAGTCTACTCCAATGGGAGAAATATAATTATGCTGCTTACAATGGTTTTAAACACATACTGCTCAAGAAAATGGTCACAGTACAACACCAAAATATAAAAGCCATTGTGGTTTATAATACTTCTAGTCACCCAGAAGTGCCCAGGTTACCCAAGACCTTTAGCTATTTTCAGTATCTCAAACAACCCGGTAGAAGTTAACATTTGTAAAGTACAACACATTCAAACACCCCACTCACTTTTCCGCTCATACAGAACAAAACAAAGCAAACACATCAGCCTTTATATGATTACCCTGTTCCGTAGAAAGGACTAAACCTCCATTGCTAATTTCTCAGAATTAAGCAGTGCAAAAGTAGCATAGCTCAGAATCAAGCTCCAGAAACTGCTAGCACCTGCAAAATTATTTCACTGCCAAGAGGTCTAAATATGACAAAGTAAATGAGAAGTCAGGAAAGAGCCTTTTAAGTATGATGACAGACCACATTCCTGTTTTCACTAAATAAGAACACATTTATTAATCACTGCTGCATTCTAGAAAACTTACTACCAACTTGAATTTACATGAAGAAACAAACCTGTACTCTGTGGGATAACTTATGAGCCAGATGTTTAAGGAATCTTCCTTGAATGAGATGTTTGTATTCATCTATATTAATCATAATTCTCTTCTGTATATGTTTTCTAAGCACTAAAACAAGAAAAAATATCTCTTCTTTCTAACATGCAAAAGTCATAAATGTAAGTTAAATATGAGAAAGTATTGATAAATAATATATTCTTAACTGGGACAAAGACTATTTGCACTGTGAAGTCTTGAGATCTGACAAATATATTAATTTGTGTACTCTGTCATCAACTTTTATGGGCAAATTATTTAAATTACTTAATCTCAGTTTCTCCATTTTAAAACTGTGGCTATAAATATCTAAGAGTTGTAAGGACTATGCATATATCTCAGCAATATCTAATATGTAATAAATTCTTAAATGGTAGCCACTAATAATAGGCATAACAATAATATAACATGTAGAAATAAGCACACTATTAGACCAAAAAAACATGAAATTGAAAATTCTTAAATTAATTCTATAGTTTGTTATTCTAAAATGAACCCAGTGCAAAAAGATTAATTGTATTTTGTAAGACTTATTTTCTTTTGTTCATCTCTTGCAAATAACTTGATTCTTAATGTTAATCAAATAACATCATGCCAAAGAAAAATGAGAAGTTAAACCAGGAATGTGTATGTACACACACACACACACACACACACACACACACATATATATGTATGGATATATATATATATATATATATATATATATCTCCCTCTTTAATGTGCTATATATGATTTGAGGAAGTTGTACAGAAACGTGAGAAAAAAGTTGTAAAGTAAACAGGAAGAGCCACAGACTAAAATAAGGATAACAAGGTATACAAATATAGGTAAATATCCAAGTTTACCATCTGAACAATTCATTCAGATCAAATTATAGTTAGAAAAATACGTTACAATTCTTCTGGTAATACCCTTGGTGATAAATCTAAAAATGCAGAAAAGTTGGATATTCTCATCTCTTCTTATCAATGTAGACAAAATAATTTCTTATTTTCCTTAAAATCAAGTTGCTACCAGCTACTAGTACTAAATATATCAAAAGTGGATAATATTTAGGGCTGGGGATGGGGTTCAGTGGCTAAGAGACCCTGGGTTCCTCAATTCCCCAGTACCAATAAGTAGGTATTATTTGATAAAGAATTTCTGCCACGATTTTACTAGAAAACACAAAGGGTTTCTAACACCATATATATATACAAACATATACACACGCACACAGATACACACACACACATATATATATATACACACACACACATACACGCATATATGCATATACATTTTTTACTTCCTAGATATAAACTGAAATTTGAGTTTTATAACAGATTTGTGTTTCCAAAAATGTGTTCCTCTGAACATTAATGGCACAAGCCATTGGAATGAGAGGATAAGAAGGGTTCTTTAGTCAAATAAGCTGCAGTCTAGAAAATGCTTCATTCTATATCTATTAGAAACTCATAACACAAGTAATATAAAAGATTTTGGGAAGTCCTACCATGAGCAGAACTGTTTATGTTTTTAAACTAGTGTTTCTCACACTTACTTGGCCACAGAATTCTCTTTTTCAGGCAACACCAAGGAACCAGTGTGCCTCATTACAACTGATTTTGAGAAATATGCAATAAATTGCCTGTGATTATTAAACATGTCATTTCATATGCACCTGTCCCAAAAAGGGGGACACTGGCAAATTTGCTTAAGTTCCAAAATTAGTCTACAGTATTTCATGTAAAAAATGAAAACTAACATACCTAGGCTAACATTTATACTCTAACAAGTTGTAGTTATTTTGTATTTTGAAGCCTTATATCCTACATGCTATTTAATCAAATCCAAACACTCAATTTCTAATACCTACGAAAAGCTAAAACTGAATATGACCCTCTAAGCCATTACTTTTTTCCCTGAGCTTCACTGTAAGCTGAGAAAATCTTTCAGCTGTGAGCTACTGCACACCTTAAAATATAAGAATATTAAAAGTTAAAGTGCTTGTTGTGAGAAGCTTGCATTTATGAAATTCTACAGTAAAATAATGAATGTTCCACATTAATTCTGCAGCAAAGTTGTAATTATTTCATTCCTCTAAGATCCCCCTAATTCCCTTACTAAGTATGTACAACAAAATTCTATAATTATTACTTTAATTATGGAGGTTAAGCAACTTGCCCCAAGTACCAATAGTTAGCAAGGACCAATTTTTTTTGTTGGACAGACATTGTGCATATTACAACTATAGAAATGGTGCCATATAATGGTCCTAAAATACGAACAAAAACAGGAAATTCCTTTACTAATAGCTTATTATTTAAGGAATTTTCTTCTTTTGAAATAATTTTGGAACACAATTTGCTAGAAATCTAAACTTGAACAAAATAAATCAGATGGCATCCTAGATAGCTTTTTGTGAATTCAGAAATTAAAAACAAAGTTTTAACAAGTGTTTTGAGGCACTCATTACTTTGTCCTTGGGTTAGAAGAAACAAAATAAGCAAGCTACAATTAATTCAGGGTACAGTGTGAATATGAAAGATTATCTGCCAGGCTAGGGCATCACATTCTTCCTAGGTTTTCCGTTCAAAGTAAAAAATATACAGAAGTGTATAAAATGTGTAAGATGAGAGACATTAACTATTTTTCAAAGGTTTAACAGGAAAGAAACAATGATTTAGTATTGAAATAATATTTTCAGCAACCCATGGACACTTGGTCATTGATTTTCAAGTTATACAACATAAGCTGGCCATGGGAGGGGTTTCAAAATATCTATGGTATAATACATGTAACCATGGTATTTTATATTATGATAATATATATCAATTACATTTTATAAGAGAGAAGATAACTAGTCAAAGAGAAGGAAAAACCTGACATGAAAGGAGTCAAGAATGTTGGCAATTCAGTAAAAGAAAAGGAGTTAAAATATCAGGCTCAAGTTTCATAAAGTTTTTTTTTTTTGATGTAGAAGCAGAGGTAACAAAAATTGGTCTTCACCTGGTAAGTGTGTACTCCCTGAGTCCTGAATGCAAATTCATGGCAGAAAAAGTACCTATGCATCCACGCAATCTTTTGTCTCGACCAATCTTCCATGTTACAAACAGTGGGCTGTAATGGAAGATAAAAATAGGGTAAATCAATCAATTCAACTCAAGCAAGTATTTACTGAGTATTCAGCATACACTAGATTAGGTGCCCAAAAGAGAGGCCCTCAAGGAGCTCCATAGGACTATATTTAGCAAAAACTATACATTTTATTGAGTGTGTCCTATATGATAGGTACCATAATAAATGTTTTAGCAAACTATTTATGTTAATCCTAATCAACTACTCTAGGAGACTGATACATCCCTATTTACAGATGATGTATTCCCACAGCTGATATATAATGAAGTAGGTATTCAAACCTGGGCAACATCAATTACAGAGTATTAACCATGATGGATGACTGACTGATTTCTCATTTAAACCTCAAATTACTGACTGATACATACATCCAACTTGGAAAATCAGGGGGTAAAACAACATCTTCAATAAACATTTTCTGACAACACAGGGACTATGTATGTACTATGAAAGAGGCTATGAAAGATACATGGATGCCTATAAGTCAGTCTTTGCTCTCCAGGAGCCAGTACAGGAGGCAAGCATGTTCAGAGTTAACTAATAATATAAGGCAAAAGAAAATAATTACTATAAACCATATCTAAAATTCCACAAGTCAAGCTACCAGTGTAGAAAAAACTCATTAAATTTGATAATTGTTTGGCCTAGAAAAATGAGTACAGTTCAGAGAGGCAAAGGACAATAGCAAACATTAACGAACTAATACTCATAAATCAGAAATTTTGCTTTAATTTTTATATGATCCTATTGCCTATAAGTACAATCCATCAAGTGTCAAAGAGCAAAGTGGGAATTATAATAAAATGGCATCAAGAATAATGTGGTTTCAAATGAAATTTAACACAGTGGATGTTTGGATTCTGCAGCAAACCATGACAGACTCAATTAATGATCAAGTCCAAAAACAATTGTGTTCTAATTAGAAGCCACTTTATATGTCAATTTTTATGAAATAAATTAATTTACACATTTTAGAACATTTCATAAAAGATAAATATCCCAAGATAGGGATGGTCTGTACTAATAGAAGTATTCACAGTAAAACTGGTATAATTTACTATATTGCTGTTTTCTAAGAATTTAAATTTTAGGGGGACATCCCATATCATGTTTCTTCTAATACACTGGTGAGTTAGAGAACATTATCTCTTTAAAATACTTCAGTCAGTCATCAGCAGATAGATAAAAAGGTATCCTATTCAAGCATTTCAATCGCCATCCTCAAACACTTAAATCATGTCATGTTCTGGTAGATAGGTTCCCAAATAAGTAAGTACATAAACATGGGAGCAAGACTAAGAGTTACCTTCTACCAAGAGCCAAAAGTCCAATAGCATGGAAAAAGATGACTAAAGTATAACATCAAAGTTAGCATTTAAATGGTGGAGAACCTATGCTAAAGGTATGAAAATAAAAAGCAAAAGATAAATGCCAGGTTTTGTGCTTTCTAAATTATAAGTACTAAATATAATTTGAGACAAGTGTCTAATTAATGCTCCTGGAAATTTTTCTCTAGTGTTGACTAACAGTTAACCAGAAGACAAGCATTAGATAGCATTACTTTCTCATCAATTCTTTTATATACCAGTATCCTGATATGTATACATAATCTTTAAAGTTGAATTTTACCTCTTCATTTTTTACTTTCTAACTTGGTAGAGTCAACATCAGAAATAATTTTATGGATACTAAGATATCAAGCCGTGCACATCACAATGACTATACACAGTATTTCTACGTAAGACAGGTCCTTTAGCACTTTTGCAGCCTCAGAATGAAGTGAATCAGACTGTAATATGTATAATGATGTGTCTTTAAAATACCATGATGGCTTTCTTGATAACACAGAACTATGTTTTACAGTCTCTTCCTCAGTGACTTGAGTGAGAAACCTCTAAAAAATGCGAATATATTTCCTACCCAAACCACTAGAAATCAAAACCTTTTAAAAGTACTTTATCTTTCATTCTATCATGTATCCCACTAAAATATATATAAATATCATTCTTACCATAATACATGTTCAGTAATATCCAAAATGCAAAGTATAAGCAGAAAAAGTACACAAGTTAAATAGTATTTTATACTATGAAATATGAAAGAGGATGTTCAAACATATAATAGGGGGAATAATATCACCACTGATAAGGAAAGATTAACTTAGGGCTTAGGGTGCTAGAGGGTGAATTGCATTTTTGCAAGGCAGCCTGGGGAGCAAAGGCATTCCACAGTAAGCAAGTGCTTGGGGATGTAAAAGTGCACGATATATTCACAGAACAAAAAGTAGTCTGACAGTCTTGCTAACTTGCTATACTATCTTCCATATTTAATACTTTTTGAATTTTAGGAACTGTTGAGTATGTGTTCTCAAGGATCCTCTAAGTAGATGTAGAATCATCTATACCCTACTGTTCCTTGTCTGTTCCAGGCAACATCCACTTTTATAGTTGCAATTATGGGGAAATATCTGTGTCAAAGATAGATGGAGTACTACTGGACAACCCTACTATGTCTAGAACAGATATCTGAAGAGGAAAGAAATCGGACTTTCAATAGACAGAATAAAACTATTCCTCAAAAATCTGGAACTCTGATTTCTCATTTACAAATGTTTATCCAACATCTTTCTATAAAAACACATACTTGGAACTAAAAATAACCAAAATATTTAAAAACAACATTTAATGGGTAAAAGAACCCAGGAAGTTAAGCATTTTAAAGTAGACTGAAACAGAATAAACATCACTGAGTACAAGAGATTGCATCTTGTGTGTGATAACTACTTTGTACAGGGATTTGACTACAGGAACATTAAATACGTATTATCTAAAAATAGCAACAAATTTTTTTCTTCACCCAACACACAGAGGAAGAAGAATAGGTAATTTCATTCTTAAATGTGCTATTAAACATGTATGAGTTCCTAAAAGGACGTAAGACATCAGCATAATCAGAAAAAGATCAAAGTAGAAAAAGGGTTTTAAGCCTGTTGAGAGGAACTGTTCAAAGACTGGGAAATGAGGAAAATAGTTCATAGTAAAGTAAAGATCCAATGTTTGGGGAAAATGCTTTTGCCATATGGTTTAAGGCCACCTACAGACAATGAAAAATGTGGCATACTAGAAAGGAGCCCAAAATGAGATGGAAATGTTTATCTGAGGGTAGCCAGACATAGATTTATAAGGAATTATCCTACTTCTGAACATTTTGTGCAATTATGTTCGGAGAAACCTTTGAAGGAAAGTGAAATCCATTTTACCAAGTCTATAGAAAGGAACAGGAAGTAACCACCTAATCTAGGTGAATCTTGTCTGCCAACTGGCAGCCAATATTGTCAGGTCAACAGTGGCTCTCAGGGAAATGCAGTTGCACATAATCAGTGAAAGTACAAAAGGCAACATAAATCTGTACAGGACACTCCCCAGTCCAACACATGCCACTTCCAATGCTCCTCTTCTAAGACTGTACTAGTGATACAAACCAAAACACATCAGAAATATGTTTGTGGGAGTGGGGTACAATTGAAAAAGACCATGAAAAAGGTATATTTACCTAACAATATTGTACTTTAAATCCTTTCTCTCCTGCCATACCAAGGCAAAATTGGAAGTTAAAAAAAGTCTTAGACTACTGTAAGCTCCCACTCTAGCAATTTGCTCATGTTTACAGTTAGATTCTTAGAATGAGATTTTATAAGTAACAACATTAACAAAATAATATTGGAACCCACCAATATAATAATAATTTATTAAAATAGGAATGCTTAATTAGGTTATTTATATTGAAGGTAAATACCGGAAAAGAAGCCCTACAGCTTAGTTCTTTCCTTCTAGCATCAAATAACAGTTGTTTCTCAATTGTACTTGGGTTACTTAGCAAATTAGCACAAAAATCTAGCTATGTACTACTCATAACTTCCAACAACACTCAGTATCATAATTCTCCATGATTTAGAAACTTCAATAAAAACAGAAATGATAGTGTATTCTTTTTACCACCAGGTTTAAACCTTTCACTTCCTATTTCAATAAAAATAAACAATATATTTAATTTCCACCCCATATAATCTATAGGTTCAATTCATAAAAACATACCAAATATGGTTAAATCTTGGAGCAGTCAGTGAGAAGCTGTATATTTCATTTCTCAACCATATCAGTTGCAAATTCAATTCAAAAAAATATACCTAATACGGTAAAATCTTGTATTAGTCAGCTCAGTCTGGTATAACAAAACACCATAGACCTGGTGGTTTAAATACCAGTAACTTATTTTCTCATAATTCTGGAGGATATAAAGTCTAAGACCAATGTTATAGCAGGGTTTGGATCCTGGTGAGGGCTCTCTTCCTAGCTTGTAAGAAAGACTGTCCTCACATGGCTTTTCCTGTGAGCATGTAGCATGAGGGGGTATGGAGTGGTAAGGATGCTCTTCAGTGTCTCTTCTTATACGGACAGTAATATCAGATCAGGGTTCCACTTTTATGATTATATAACCTTACTTACTTCTTTATGGGCCCCTATCTTCAAATACAGTCACATGGGGGATTAGTACTTGAATTAGAATTTGAAGTGTGGGACAAATTCCCAACTACTACAAATTCCTAATAGAAATTTCAGTACATAAAGTTTACATGACAACATGTGTAACAAAGTCATTTGCTGAAAGAGCCTTTAAGAGGGGATTCATTTCCTTTCCATTTTACATGTGGGGGGAAAAAAGTGACCCAGGAAGACCAAGTAGAGTAACCAAGCTAGTTAGTGTTAGAATCTGACAAGTTCTACAAAGTTTACTACACATTCAATATGCACCCCCTCAGTTACAGGAAAAAAAATTGTATTAAGCCTAACCATTATCTAAAAGACCAGATAATAGGAAAATCCTACAAATGTTACACAGTTACCATACAGATGAGCATAATAAACTCACCTCCTACTACTCCTCCTCTTAGGAGAGCAGAGGGAACAAAGATTTGCTGAAGATACCAAGGAAAAACCAGAAATTCCAGATCTGTCTGGAAATGCTAGCCCAATTTATAATTTACAAGCTCCTACACTATTCCCATTAGAAGCATGGAGCAAAGCCTACCATTTTATCTTTGATGACTTGCCAACACCCTTTCTGACTCCCTCTCAGCCTTTTTGCTTCATTTTTCCTGTTACTTAGCCAGCCTTCATCAAATCCAGTTTCTATTATCTACAAATGTCCTCTGAATCAAACTTTCCACTTAACATTGGTTATCATCTACTCAGCCAGGTATAGGATCTGATGGTTTGATTAAGTAATTCATATTAGGGAATGAATGAAGCTTAACTCTTCCCAGATAACTTGAAATCCAAATCAATAAGAAAAGAGAAAAATGGAAAGGGCTAATCTTGGGGAATCAGGGTGGAGAAGGTAAGGTTCAGATGCATTTGATGCTTTCTCATCAGCACCATTCTTTTACTATCGATGAAGAAAATACACTCAATAACCACTATGGCCTTATCCCACACTTCTTCCAATCTTTGTAAATATCCTATATCCCATGGGGCTCAGGAAACTAAGGAGACACTACTTAGATGGCATGGATTAGAATAGAAGACCATAAATATCTCAAAGTGGGAATTAAGAATTGCCATCTTTCAATACTTTTCTTTGCCTGTGTTCCCAGAAATTCAATCATAGTGGTATTATATTCTTTTTCCCCCATTACTATAATTCTAATTTAACTGGTAAATGCCAGAGGAAGAGAAGCAGACTAAAGTCTGACAGATGATTGGGAAGGCTGAATTTTTTTTTCTGGTAAATCAAGGGTAATCACCACTGACATACAATCACCCAAATCACAAGCATACTTCATGGGATTAGTGTGATTCTGCCAATTTTTTAACTGAAGTACCACTGCTCCCCCTTAGCAAGAATAAAGCAACAGTTTCAGCAGAATTTAAAAAAAAATCAGTCACAAACTCTATATACAAAGATAATCTGTCTTGTAATTTTGTTTTTTTAGATCCCTAAACAGATAAAACCTATCTGGAATGAAAAAAATATATTTGCACATGTTTTCCTAACATATACTTTAGTGAGTGCTTAATTTAATATATGGTAACATTTTAGTGATTAAATAGTTGTGGTTTTTTCCTGATAACACAAACACACCACAAATATTTATTATTTAAAAAATCTAGCAAATTTTAAGTAACAATTTGCCATAGATTTCAAAACAAATAATTTCTGTTTGGAATTCTTATTCTGAGACTATTTGTTCAAAGAGCTTTAAGGCTTCAGACTCAGCTTTTACTTTGAGAAGAATTAATTATTTTAATATAAGATTAAGTCTAAAAAGACTTGTTATTGAAGTGTTAAGATGCCTAAACACAATATAAATAAAACTAAGAAAAACAGAAGTAGGTTTAGAATGAATATTATTGATAGAGTTGAACCTTAGGTTTCTATGTAATTAAAGACTTTTATGGAACTTAATTTTTGGTACTTCCATTTGATTATACAGGAGGGTCAGGAGAGTCAGAAAATTCATAACACTTTAAACAAATCAGTGAAAAGAACTGAGTTTTGTTTTATTGTTTTGTATCTATACCTTACCGCTTCAGCTAATGACCTATCTTCTACCATCTTGTCTTCCCACAGAGCCCAATTAATTAGCAGAAAAAGAGTAGATGGGAAATAAATGTGCTGGTTGATTGAAATACTAATGTAAAAAGAGTTATAAAAGTAATATTCAGCTTCTTCATTCTAGATTTTTAAGTCTTTTTCCCATTCCAAGGAGATCTCATGCAATGTGCCAGCTTAGGTAAGACCTGCAAAAAAACTATGATACATTTATTTTTCACATGTTTTCTAGGTTTAGAAAGGCAACTGTTTTGATGTTAAGGACCTTGTATTGTGTTACTTGCTTCCATGGAAGAAAAAAGCTAGACAGATCCAGCATTACAGTAGGAATTCAGCAAGCCCTTCTTATTTTAGGAGGAAAAAGAATGACAGAATCTAGGGACAAAGAAGTCAACTGAGACTGTATTAAGGATGTTTGTAGTACCTGTGCTTTTTTCCTCTTCCTTTTTTTTAACCTTTTGGAAAACAGTTCAAGCTCTCAAAAACCTCTACTATGAAATATCCAAGAGGTTGAAGGATTTTAACTTTTAAATTTTTATTATTTTGTGGTCTGGGGACCAAACCCAGGGCCTCACATATGCTAGGAAAGTATTCTACTGAGCTACACCACCAGTCCAAGGTATTTTTAGATGGACTTGACACCCCTTATCACCAAAATGCTGCTATTGCTTCTAAAAAACCAATTTTATTAAGGTAACACTTATACACAATAAAAGCAACCATTTTAAGTGTTAGTCAGTGAACTTTGAGAAATATACACATATATGTAACCTAACTGAGGATCAAGATATAGAACACTTCTGTTCCTCCAAGAGTTCCCTCATGCCTTTTTCTATCAACCCACCCCCTCTCCAGAGTCCTGCAACCTGACAAACACTATTCTGCTTTCTGTCACTATAGTTTTGCCTTTTCTAGAATTTCACATAAATGGCATTACCCAATATGAAGTCTCTTGCTTCAGTCTTCTTTCACGCAGCACGGTGCTTTTGATGTTCTTTCATGTTGTGTGGTCCTGTTATTGCTGAGTAGTATTTCATTGAATGGATATATCACAATATTTTATCCACTGAACTGTTGATGGATGTTTGGTTCCTTTCAGTGTGAGGCTGTTTGCATTATGATAACATTTGTGCTGAAGTTTCTTAATAGCTTTATTAAGGTATAGTTGATATACAAAGAAATGCTCATATTTAATGTGTACAATTTAATGAGTTTGGATATATGCAATTGTGATGCTATCAAGGTACAGACATGTCCAATACCTCCCAAAAGTTGTGTCTCTCTTTTTATTCCTTTGGTTTTTGTTTATTTGTGGTAAGAACACTTAACATGATATCTACCCTCTTAAATTTTGAAGTATACAATACCATATGGTTAACTATAGATAATATGTTATATAGCAATCTTTAGAAATTATTAATCAAACATAAATAAAACTTTGTATCTATTGAACAATTCTCCAGGGGCCCCTGCAAGCCCTTGGTAACCACTATTGAATTATCTGTTTCTGGTGCTTCAACTATTACAGATGCCTCATATAAGTGGAATCCTGCAGTGTTTGTCTTGTTACTACTTATTTAACAGTGTTCTACAGGTTCATCCATGTTTTCATAAATAGCAGGATTTCCTCCTTTTTAAAGGTTGGATAATATTTCACTGTGGGTGTATATCACATTTTTATTTATTTATCTGCTGATGGACACTTGGGTTTTTCCAAATCTTGGCTTCATGAAAAATGCTGCAATGAACACTGGACTAGAGATATCTCCCCAAGATCCTGCTTTCATTTCTTTTAGGCATAGACTCAAAAGTGGGATTGCTGAATCATATGGCAGTTTTATTTTAATTTTTTAAGGGATCTCCATACTGTTTTCCATAGTTGCTGAACCATTTCATATTCTCACCAACAGAGTTCAAGGATTCCAGTTTTGCTGGTATCATGGAATGAGATGGGAAGAATTCTATCCTCCTCTATTTTCTATGAATTTGGTATATTTGTTTCTTAAATATTTGACAGAATTCAACACTGAATTCTGTGTAGGCTAGACTTTTAATTGTGGGATGGCTTGTAATCACAAATTGGATTTCTTTAATAGATATAAAGCTATTCAGATTCTCTAGTCCTTTTTGAGTCCATTTTCATAGTTTTTTTCAATAAATTTCTCATTATATCTGAGTTGTAGAATATATTGGCAAGTCTTCCAGAATATTCCCTTATTATCCTTAAGAATTTAACTTTTATTTTATTTGTTTTTTATGTGGTGCTGAGGATCTAACTCAGTGCCTCACCTGTGCTAGGCAAGCACTCTACCACAGAGCTACAACCCCAATCCTCTCTTATTATCCTTTTAATGTCTGTAGGATCTGTGGTAATACCTATTCTTTCATTCCTGATGTTGGAAATTCACAGTAACTGTCTTTTCTTATTTTCTTTATCAGTGTAGCAATAGGTTTATCATTTTTATTGACTTATTCTATAAGCTGATTTTTTTTTATTGATTTATCTACTGTTTTCTCTTTTACTGATTTCTACTCTTCTATTATTTCTCTTACTTACCTGGAGCAATCTGCTCTTCTTTTTCCAGCTTCATAAAGTGGAACCTTATTGAATTTAGTTCTTCCTTGTTTTAAAGCTATGTTTCCCTTTAAACACTACGTTGGTTTCATCTCACAAATTTTCACATTTTATTATCATTCATTTAAAATATTTTCTAATTTCTCTTATGAATTCTGCTTGAACCCATGATTTATTTAGAAGATATATTGTATAATTTCCTAAAATTTGGGAATTTTCCAGGTATTCTTTTGTTATTCACTTCTACTTTAATTCTATTTTGTTCAGAGAATATATTTTATATGATTTCAATCATTCTAAATATATTGAAGACTTATTTTATGGCCCATAATATCATCTATTACAGTGAATATAACACATTAATTGAAAGGGAAAATGTATCCTGCTAGTGTTAGCTCCAGTGTTTGTGTCAGTTAGGTCAAGTTAGTAGTGTTGATCACTGATTTTTCCTGCTTGTTCTATTTCCTCACTGATTTTTTTCCTGCTTGTTCTATCAACTGCTGAGGTAAGAGTATTGGCATGTCCAAATCTAATTGTGGTTTTGTCTATTTATCCTGTCATATATATCTTTTTTCATGCATTTTGAGGCTCTGTTAAATATAGGATATCGCCTTCTTGATGAATTAATTACTTTATTATTATGAAAATGTCCTTATTCCTGGTAATATTTCTTGTTCTGAAGACTAATTCATCTTATAGTAACATAGCCACTTTTGCTTCCTCATGATTAGCATTTGCATAATATATTTCCATCCTTTTACTTTTAACCCATCTGTGCCTATCATTAAAGTCAGTTTCTTATCTATGATGTATGGTTATGTCTTGCACTTTTATGTAGCCTTCTAATAAGAGTGGTTGGATTACTTATATTTAATTTAGTTATTGGTATGATTAATTTTAAGTCTACCATCTTTGGTATTTGTTCTCGATGTTTCCCATCTATTCTCTACTTCTTTTTTCCATCTTATTTGGGATTATATATTTTAGTATTTTATCTTATTACCACTATTCACTAATATGCCCTTTTTATTGGTTGCTTTGGAGTTTATAGGATTCATTGTTAACTTACTGCAATCTAACTTCAAGTAATACTACAGCACTACACATATAATTTAAGAACCTTAACAGTATCCTTCCAATTCACCCCTCTGTTCCTTGGGATTTTACACCCTTTACTTATACATACCTTATAAATCCCATGACAGAGTATTAATTTTGCTTTAAACAATAACTTTCAAAGAAATTTTCAAATGAGGAAAAGCCTTTTATATTTACCCTCCACTTTTCATATTTATCTGGCACTCTTCATTACTTTCTAGAGAGCCAAGTTTATACCTGGTATCATTTCTTTCAGCCTGAAGAGCTACCTTTAATTTTCTTGTGGTTCAGGTACACTGGTAACAATTTTGATTTTGTCTGAAAAATATATTTGAACCTCACTTTTTAACCTTCATTTTAAAAATATTGTTTTTTGTAGATGGACAAATATCTTTATTTATTTTTATATGGTGCTCTGGATTGAACGCAGTGCCTCACACATGCTATTCAAGTACTCTACCACTGAACTACAACCCCAGCCCTTCACCTTCATTTTTAAAAGATATTTTCATTGCTTTAGAATTTGAAATTGGCAGTATTATTCCTCTTTTTACTTTCAGCACTTTAAAGATATAATGCCATTGTCTTCTTTCAGTGTTTCTGCTGAGAAATATATAGTTCTCGTGCAATGTATCCTTATTTCTCTCCCTAGCAGTTTTTGTTGTTATTGTTGTGTTTTGTTTTTTGGTTCTGGGGATCAAATTCAGGGCCTCATGCACGTTAGGCAAGCACTATACCTCTGTGCCACATCCCCAGTCCCCAAGTAGCTTTCTAAAATGCTCTATTCCTGGTTTTCAGCAATTTGATTATACTGTTAGTGCAGTTTCCTTTGTAGTTTTCTTGTTTGGGGTTCATTGATATTTTTTGATCTTTTGGTTCATGGTTTTCATATTTGGAAAATTCTAGTCATTATTTCTTCATCTATTTTCCTGCTTTTTCTTATCTCTCCTTATGGGACTCCAATTGCACATATGTATGTAAATCTGCTTGGTACTGTATCATGATTCACTGAGAGTCCTTTTTTCTTTCAATTTTATGTCCATTCTGTTTCTGATTGAATAATTTTTTTTGCTTGTAGAAGTTCTTTTTCTTTTTTAAAATTGTTCTTTTTAGATATACATGACAGTATATTTTGACATTTTATACATATATGGAGTATAAATTATTCTAATTAGGATCCCATTCTTGTGGTTGTAGTTTATATTCTTTTAAAAATATTTTTTAGTTGTAGATGGACATAATACCTTTATTTTTTCATTTTTATGTGCTGCTGAGGATAGAACCCAGTGCCTCATGCATACCAGGCATGCACTCTACCATTGAGCCACAACCCCAGCTCAATTTATATTTTTAAGTATTCCAATTTATTGATTTTTTTTTAATTCTGTAGGGTCTAATTTGCTATTTGTCTTGTCCACTGAATTTCCATTTTGTATAGCATATTGTTCAGTTGCAGAAGTTCCATTTGGTTCTTTATAGGCCTTCCATTTCTTTACTCATTATATTTTTGTCTTCCTTTTAATCCTTCAACATATTTTCATAGTTGCTTCAAAGTCCTTGTCTGCTTATTCTATAACCACCATTTCTGGTTCTGTTTCTACTGATTGGCTTCCTCCTGGTTACAGGTCACATTTTAGTACTTCTTGGAATGTTTGGTAATTTTATGCATGCAGATATTATAATAATTACATTGTAGAGTGTCCATTTTGCTGTCTTCCTTCAAAGAGTATTTAAGTTTCATCATGAAGTTAAATTTTTTGTGGATGATTATTTTTCAAGATGTAGCTTTAAGTTTTGTTAATTTTGATTTTGAATAGGGCTCACTCTAGGACTAGTTTAGCCCTACTACTCTAAGCCATGACCCTTCTAAGGTCTCCATTGTATGCACTGTGTGTTCAATAAGGTCTCACAACTCTTGCTGTAGGAACTCAAATGTCTCCTAGCTCCATATAAGCATGTGGTTTGACAAATGCAGAGATTCATATTCAGCCAAAGAGGGACATCTACGCAGCTTTCAGCTTACAGATCCTTAATAGGTAAGGGGTCTTTATGTTTTTGGGTTTTTTTGCCAGCCTGATGACTTGACATGTGCAAATATTCATATTCAGGCAAAGGTAAGAGGAACATCTATGCAGATTTCTGGAGCTATTTTTCCAAGACCAGTAAGCTACTCCACTAATTCCTTCCACTTAGGCCTCCCTGAGTTCCTATCTCTGTCTCATCAATTTAGCAAAGTTGTACCTATGCTTTGGTTCCCTCTCACAAGGCTGTGGTCTAGAAACTACCTACAGTAAAAAATCCAGGATGAATATAGAGCTCACTTCATTTGTTCCTTTTCTCTCAGAAATCACAGGCCTGAGCTGCCTGCTGCCTGATGCCTTAAGTGTTTCATGCATTTTGTCCAGTTTCTAGCTGTTTGTGGGGGATATGAGTTGGAAAGGAGAAAACAAGTGTCTTGAACCAGTTACTCTTTCATGGACTGAAGTGTAAGTCTCAAAGCCTATTTTAACCCTGAGTCTGTGGTAGGTTTCACATCCTAAATGTGGAAAAACCTGCCACAAATAATAGAAGACTACTGCCAGCAAGAAAATGGTTCAGGAAGCAGAAGGCAAAAGGGACAGATCTCTTCAGCTTTGACAGGTGGTGAACTCTTACAAGAATATGAAGTGACTCAACCAATTTCAGGGGCAACACACTACTCAAACCCAAAGGTTAAAGATGTCACTCTTAAGAAATTTCATATCAAGAACTCTAACGTCCAAAGTAATGAAATAAAAAAAAATCAAAGCAGTCAGGTAGAAACTGAACTTGACAAAAGTGTCAGTTAACAGTCACACTGATATTTCCTTCTTTAAGTCCATGCCAAAAATAGCTCACTCCTCTAATTCTCCCTCCATGAGTTAAAAAAAAAAAAAGTAAATGCAATCTGAACCAACCTTTTTGCCAACACCCAAAAAGTCTTGAGGAATTTCTTAATAATCATGAACTATGTCTGAGGTATGTGTTTTGTTACTGCTATTTTTAAAGGGCTGTTGTTTTTTTTTAGCTATGACGATTTAAACACTCTTACAGCAGAGCTATTTACCTCGCTACTGTCCTAAACAACACTAAATTTAACAGTCTTACTAGTACACATCTTCCAATAACAATGCCATATCCACCGAAGAGCAGTCACTTAAGGACAGAACTGTACATTAATGAGAGCAGATATGCAAAGTCCTTTTATAGGAATAGAAAAAATGTGGTATCAACCATTAAATTATTATATACAAAACTTCATTTTTAAACAACTCCCCACTAACACATCAGGCAACAAATACTATGATAGTGCAATATGCAGAAAGTAAACTAAGTTGGCTTCTAATCTGGGAAACAAAGAACAAAGTATATTTCCACAGAAAATTGGGATAGCAATAAGTAAGTAAATGCAGAGCCTATGAGAGAACAGCAAAATCCGTGAATGACACTGAGAAATTAAGGTAATAAGATGTAGAATGAGGATAACTGCTAACCTATAAAGCAGCCTCCTCACTTTACCCTTCTCTTTAGGTATTCTATATATTGCCTACTTCAAAACCTATAACTTTGTAAGCAAACAGAAGTTAAACAAAGGGGCCAAACTCCCAAGGGAAGAGAAGGAACATAGCAGCCCTACCAACAAGCACCAGTACAACTTCCTGTGTATATTTAAACGCTTAGTTTTAAAAAGCTTCCAGCTGAACAGTAGGTACAAGGTAGAAGTCAAATTTGCCAAAGGTGTGTATGGTCTAGAAATGAGGGTGACACACTCAGCTTCATCACATCAATGCAAACAAAAAGCACAATTTGCCAACTATGCTATTAAATATGTTGTTGCCTAAAAATTAATTTCCCCCTACAGTTCCACCTAGGCCTCTTCTTTAAAACCAGGAAGAGTGATACCCCAAACTATTGCTTTTCAGATAAAACCCACAAATAACAATATATATTTTAAACAAGAGCTTTCTCTCTACCTTTAGATCAGAAATGCACATAAGGAACTTCATACTCTACCTAGGATCTTTATATAGCTGTAGAATCAAAGACCAGGGGAAGCGTAATTTCTTGTAGGTACCACCTCTCCACCCCTTATTGGCATTAAATATTAACCAGATTTCCAATCAAAGATGCAGATTTATGGACTACGCGTCTCAGTTAAATATTGCTAAGAGTGATGAAAAAAATCTTTGTAATAGGTTTCGAAGTGGCCCAGTGTCTTATTCTGCCAACACAAATATACCACAAAAGCACCTCTTCAATGCAGTAAAGCTGAGCAATGGCAAAAGTATTGTAATTGGCTAAAAAGAAGACATAATAAGTTAAATTCAAAGTTTTTAATAGGAACACATTTGTAATTTTTAAATGTAAGATGGTAAAATCCTCAAATGATTGTTTTACTTAAAACTGTTCTCATATTAGGCAATAAAATTTTATAATACATTTAAGTGTCTAGCCCAATGCCTGATTCAATATAGGATAGCTCTTTTTTCACCCCAAATCTGTCTATGAAGATTGGTTTGAATTAGCTAAATCTGGATTCTGGAGTTTAAAAAGAAAGAAATGTAGCTTTATCATTTTTAGGTACACTGACAATTATCTTCCCAATCCCTCTTTCTCTACTAAAGTGGTACTTTCTTAAAATAAATAGGTGAAAATAAAAATATCAACTGTTTGTATTTAAATATAAATTTTTTTTATACCTTGAATGAAGCCAGTCTTTAGTCTATTCATTCCACATGAGTGATCATCAATTACAATACAGGAAAGGAAAATATGATTAGAAAACAAATCAACAATGTTTCTACTGCTGAAAATATGGAAATTTTTAAAAATACTTTAAAGCATGAAGGGAAAATTAACTGAGAATGAAATAAAAACTTTTATTTTAAAATTACAATTGTGGGGGCTGGGTTTGTGGCTCAGTGGTAGAGCACTTGCCTAGCATGTGTGGGGCACTGAGTTCAATCTTCAGCACCACATAAAAATTAATTAGTTAATTAATTAATTAAAAGGCATTATGTCCATCTACAAATAAAAAATATTTTTTAAAAAAATTACAATTGTGGGGCTGAGGGTACATCTAACATGTACAAGGTTTGAAAAATAAAAATTATAATTATATAAAAGATAAAGACAGATATAAAGGAGAATTTTGCAAATGATGACAATGTGTGTATGTGTATAAACACAGACTAAACATAGTTAAATTTTACTGACCATTTACTATGTACCAGGCCTTTTTATAACAATGTTTACATGTACTACCTCTTTTAAATCCTCATAAAACCCCAATGACGTAGATACTATTATTATATTCCATTTTAAAGACAGGGAAACTAAGGATCAGGAAGAACAGTTAATTTGTTAGTGGTCACATAGCTACTAAGATATTGGACACTGTGGCTCCAGAGCCAACTCTCTTTATCACATATTATGAATATTTGTGTGTGTTTAATATAACACCTGAAAAATAGTATTCCAATGTGGAACTGAAATATTGGCTTTAGGGGCTAGGGTTTTGGTTCAGTGGTAGAATATTTGCCTAACATATGTGAGGCACTGGGTTCCATCCTCAGCACTACATTAAAATAAGTAAACTGAAGGTATTGTG
The DNA here is from genome assembly GCF_902686445.1 of Sciurus carolinensis. Classification (NCBI taxonomy): domain Eukaryota; kingdom Metazoa; phylum Chordata; class Mammalia; order Rodentia; family Sciuridae; genus Sciurus; species Sciurus carolinensis. The sequence goes on from NC_062232.1 coordinate 91,418,276, forward strand.
TCCATCTACAACTAAATATGTGCATTTAAAATAAATACTGGCTTTTAAGAACACTTAGAAATTAGTGGCAGCATATATTAAACTGTTGACACTGTGTGTATCAAAAATTAAACATTATAAGATTAAAATATGAAAATTCACTAGAAAGAAAAAATATCCTAAAGTTAAAATCTGGAAAAAAAATAAGTCATAATAAATGGACTGGGTATTAATAAAAAGCACCTCACTGAAAGGATCAAAACATTTACAGAACATTTTTAATCACTATGAATTTAATACATGCCCACTATAAATACTTTGGAAAATACAGAAAAGTAGAAAGAAAATAAACCACAACCCAAAGAAAATTAAATTTCACAATGAGTCTTTTTCTATAGAATATTTTCACATAGTTAAGATCACACTATATGGTTTTGTATTGTTTTTACAGTTGAATTGTATAAATATTTTCCTATTTGGTTAATATATTATGGCATTTGCAGGCAAATGGATGAAATTGGAGAATATCATGCTAAGTGAGATAAGCCAATCTCAAAAAACCAAAGGACTAATGATCTCGCTGATAAGCAAATGATGACACATAATTGGGGGTGGGAGGGGTGTTAGGTTTAGGGTTAGGGCTAGGGAGGGGGGCAAGAATGGAGGAAGGAAGGACTATATAGAGGGAAAAGAGGGGTGGGAGGGGTGTGGGGGAAGGGAAAAATAACAGAATGAATCAAACAACATTACCCTATGTAAATTTATGATTACACAAATGGTATGCCTTTACTCCATGTACAAATAGAGAAACAACATGTATCCCATTTGTTTACAATAAAAATATTTTAATGACTCCATGATATTTCATCATATGGGTGTACCAAAATTTAGATAATCATTTCCTTCTTGTTAAACGGTTGGGAACATCTCTGTGTATTATGGCTTATCCAGATCTCAATTTATTTTGTAAGGATGTATTTTTAAGAAACAGAACGACCATACCAAAGTGTATGAAAAAATTTTAAAGCTCTTGATGAATTTTACCAAATTGCTTTCCAGAAAGACAGTGCCACTAAAAAGATTGAGTTAAAACTTCAAGAATATTTATTTACAACCAACATTTATGAATTATTTTAATTGGTGACAGCTGCTTTAAATGTTCTCATTGTTCAATCAGTAAAATACCACAATGGAAACAGACTGTCTTAATTTAAGGTCAAATGGCAGTTATAGTTTAAAAAATAAGTTCAAGCATATTTGCCTCATGGTAAGAATGGCTTCTTTCCAACTTGCAGACTCCCTGTTCTTCAAAACTTATAAAACGCTTATGTCAAAAAGAACTTACTCTGTGGTACTAACACCATAAAACTAGAAACACCCGAGGAGGCTGCTTTTTATATCGTGTTTTGTTAAACACAGCATAAGTCGATATTTTAAAATACATCTATTTTCAGTGTTCTTGGTATAACATATTATAAGAAAGGACATTACATTTAAAAGAATAAAAGATAAACACAATTCTAAAAGGATTAGTTGTGAGACTGTTACTCCAAAGGTGTTTTATTCATAACAGCCTTCCTTTGCAAATCTGTCTTTGGCCATTCCTTTACACTCCCACCTGATCAAGGTTATCACAACCATACAAGGAACCAAGGGCTTAACCCAAATAATGGAAAAGAAGGTAGGAACTGCAGAGTGATAGCAAAGACAATATTCCTTTTCTAAGGCCATCTTCCCAATAGCTAATATTTTAAAAGGGTCTATCAGGGGTCACTGATACCTATTACAATTTAGTAATCTTATAGCTTGGACAAAAATGTAAATGTGTTTTATTTTTCTTCAAAGCACCTCTCACTACCAATTTGGATCTCCAGCCCCTGGCACATAATAAGGGCTAAATATATGATTGTTGAATGAAAGAATAAAAACTAATTTAGTCTAAAAGATCCAACCAGAATGTGTTACACTAAAAAAAAAGAGTTTTGTTCTAAGTGTAAGCCCAAGAAAACTGCTTTTGAATTGTAGTGTTCATAGGAACACAGAATTTATATCAAAGGGATAAAGAGTTGTTTCTGGCCCTTTCCTAGAGTTCAAAACTTCCACATTTTAGAGCTATCTCTTAGGGAGATATACAGTGATAAGATTAGGGGAAACCTAAGAAATACTTTGCTCATAAAAGTCTAATAATTAGATAAATAATCATGTAACAACCTCAGCATTCAAACCATGTGTCCTGGTAGGATAAAAGGGTTGGAAAAGGGTAGGGTAGGGAGTTGAGGGGTGTCAAAAGACACAGGTCCAAGGTACAACTCCACCATTCAGTTAGAATGGCTGTGATGGAATCAATTACCTTCATCCTCAGACAAGCAAGATGAGAACTATATGCTCAATGGCTCGCTATTGGAATCTAAAGACACTATCCATTAAAATGGTCCTGGAAACTGCCAAGAATTAGAATAACTATCAATAAGAATGTAACTATTAATGTTATCACTATTTTTGGCCAATGAGATCTCTACTAGGCAGCCTCTCAATAACTGTTAATTTCCTTTCTTGGATACCCGGGAGAAGTAGGAATATTCTTCATATTATAATTTATCAAAGAAAGTACAATATTTTAATAGGTGGTTCTTGAAAGGATTACACATCTAGGAAATGCAAAATTCTGGTACTGACGGGATATACCATGAGAGATTTTGCCTTGCTCACTGTTCCAGAAGTTAAGGACATCAAGGAGGAAAGTGAGAGCTAACAGCCAGTGCGATTACACTGAGTCAAATACTTTTGGATGCTTTCACATGGAATTCAATTTTAGCAGCAAGATTGGTTTACTTATATCTACAATTTTTATGATTTAAAATAAATTTAAATTTTAAAAAGACTGGTTTACTTGCCCAAGATACTGCTAGTATGGGACAAACATGATATTTACTACTAACCAGGGCTATCTGACTCCAAAGCTACAGAAAAAGTATAATTTCTAGATATGAATAAGCTTGCACATCATTTCCTTTTTTGTTATCCATATGAGTTATATGGATTGACAAAATATGCTGGTCCACTCAATACCACCAGGAACCGAATTATCAAGAAGAAAATTCTGAATCTACAAAGGAATGTGCTTCCCAATCTGGATAAAGTAGCTAAATCTGGCTTCTAGGTGCAGATGGGTAGGAGATATCATATCCTGTTAAGCATGTACTGGGTGACTGTTTAAAACATTTCTCAAAGAAACTCTAGACATCTTTGCGAACCAGAAAAATTGATTTCCATTATTCCCCATCTGACAAACATCCTTTGATTCTGAAAGTTATAGTAAGTGACTAAGGGACTCTTATCCAAAAAAAGTACCTAAGCCAAAGAAAATGCACACCTGAAAATACCTAGAGAAATACATGGTGTTGTAGTCTGTTCAGGCTGCTACAATAGAATACTATAAACTGGGTATTTTATGAACAACAGAATTTTATTTCTCATAGTTCTGGAGACTGGAAAGTCCAAGATAAAGACATCAGCAGATTTGGTATCTGGTAAGGTCCTGTTCCTTAGAGACAGCAACTTCTCACCGTATCCTCACATGGTAGAAGGTGTGAATGAGCTCCCTTGGGTTTGGGTGTGTGCATGTGCGTGTGCATATGCAGTGGGAGAGAGGAGAGAGGAAGAGAGAGGAAGAGAGAGGGAGAGAGAGGGAGAGAGAGGGAGAGAGAGGGAGAGAGAGGGAGAGAGAGGGAGAGAGAGGGAGAGAGAGGGAGAGAGAGGGAGAGAGAGGGAGTACATGCACATGCGTGCGCAAACCTACACAAGAAAGAGAGAGAGAAGATACTAGAGATCACACTTAGGACCTCACACAAGCTAGACAAGTGCTCTTCCACTGAGCTATATCCCCAAATTTTGAGACAGGGTCTCACTAAGTTGCCCCGGCTGGCCTTGAACTTATAAAACTCCTGTCTCAGCTGGGATTACAGGCATGCATCAACATTTCCAGTCCTTTGGCCCCTTTTATATGGGTACTAATCCTATTCATGAGGGCTCTGCCTTCATGATCTGATTACCTTCCAAAGATCTACCTCATAATATTATCACACTGGGGACTAGGATTCATTATTTGAAATTTGAGGGGACACTAACATTCACTAACTAGTAAAGGACTCTTTTCCTCCAAAGGATCAGAATACCAAAGAAAATGTTGAATGAAATCAATGTAAAATAGAACAGGAAGAAAATGGTTCCCGATGCAGGGAGGTTCTAAGCAAAAGCTACAGTAAAATTAAAGGCAGGTAAGGTACAGAGTGAAAGAGTAAGTCATCAAACCACAGGACTAAGAATCTGAAAGCAAAAGATAAGGACAACTCAACAGAAAGTCTCTTTGAATTGTATCATTATGGCATGAAATTGAAAACCAATAACAGGATAAATCTTGAAAAATACACAAATATGTGGAAATTAAAAAAATGCTCTTAAACAACCAATGGGTCACAGAAAGAAAATTTTAAAAGACATTTAAAAATACATTGAGACAAAAAAAAAATGGAAACACCACATACCACACTTAACAGGACACATTAAAAGCAGTCCTAAGAGGGAAATTAATAGCAATAAATACCCATATTAAAAGAATAAAGACCACTAGTAAACATTAAAATCTAACATTACACTTCAAGGAACTAGAAAAAGAACAAATCAAGCCAAAACTTAGCAGAAGGAAAGAAATAGCAAAGATAAGAGCAGAAATAAATTAAATAGACACTCAAAAAACAATAAAGAAAAAAGCTTATTAAAACATAAACCCTGAGCTAGACTAACTAGGAAAAAAGAGAGACTGCTTAAATAATTAAGATCAGAAATGAAAGTGGAGACATTAAAACTGAAGCCACCAAAAAACAAAGGACCATAAGAAACTACTGCAACAATTATATGCTTACAAACTGAATAGCCTAGAAATGAATAAATTCCTAGACACATACAACCTATGAGAAGAAACTGAAAAATTAGAATCGATCAGTAATGAATTCATAAAGTTACACAATATAAAAGCAATCTGTAGTATTTCTATAGATTTACAATTAATTATCTGAAGAGGAAATTAAGAAAACAATCCCACTGACAATATCAACAAAAATTAAATAATTATTGTAGATTTAACTGAGGAGGTAACAGACATGTCCACTGAAATTTTTAAATGCTGATACCAGAAGTTGAAGAAAACACAAATAAATGAAAACTATCTTATGCTCATGGATTGGAAGAATTCATATGCAGATCTTCATACTACTGAAAGCAATCTATAGATTCAATTCAATCTCTGCCAAAATAACAACGTCATTTTTTCACAGAAATGAAAAAAAATCCTTAAATTTGTATGGCATTACACGTGCACGTACGCACATGCACACGCGCGCACACACACACACACACGCACACAAACCTGAATATCAAAGAGCAACCTTGAGCCTAGCATGTGTGAGGCACTGGGTTTGATTCTCAGCACCACATATAAATAAATAAAATAAAATGTCCATCTAAAAAAATTTCAAAAAATAAAAAAGAACAAAGTTAGAGACACCATGTTCCCTGAATTCAAAACATGTTATAAAGCAAAGATGATCAATACAGTATGATACTGGCATAAAGATTGACACATGAACCAAAGGAAGAGACATAAACCCACATATTTATGGTCAACTGACTATGACAAAGGTGCAAAGAACACAGAACAGGTAAAGGATAGTCTCTTTAATAAATGGTTTTAAGAAAACTGGATATCCACATGCAGAAAAAAATGAAATTAGACCTTTTTCTTATAACATATACAAAAAATAAATTCAAAATTAAACATGAGAACCAAAACTATAAAACTATGAGAAGAAAACACAGGGCAAAATCTCCATGACATTGGTATGGGCAAAAAAAAAAAAAATCGGATATGACCCTTGAAAGCACAGGCAACAAAGGTAAAAATAGACAATAAGATGTCAAACCAAAAATCATCTGTACAGCAAACAATTAACAAATTGAGGAGACAACCCATAGAATGGGAGAAAAGATTTGCAAACTATACATCTGATAAGGGGTTAATATCTGAAATATATAAGCACCTCAACTCAATAGCAAGAAAACAATTTTAAAATGAGCAAAGGACCTAAACAGACATTTCTCAAAAGACAAATTGCCAAGAGATACATGAAAAAATGATTAGTATCACTAATCATTAGGGAAGTACATCAAAAATGACAGTGAGATATTACTTCACACTTGTTAGAGTGGCTTTTGTCAAAAAGAGGAAAGATAATTGTTGGAGAAGATGCAAAGAAATGGGAACTCTTGTTAATGGGAATATAAATTAGTATAGCCATTATGGAAAACAGTATGGAGGTGCCTCAAAAAACTAAAAATAAAACTACCATAGAGAGCTGAATTTTATAGCTCAGTGGCAAAGTGCTTGCTAAGCATGAAGGAGAGCCTAGGTTCCATCTCCAGTACCAGGAGGGGAAAAAAACAAGAACAACTACAATTCGACCCTGTTATCCCACTTCTGCATATATTTACCCAAAGGAAATGAAATTGGTATGTTGAAGGGATATCTGAACTCTTATTTTCATTATAGAACCAGAGCCACAATATGGAGACACCCTAAGTGCCCATCAATGGATAAGTGGTAAAGAAAATGTGGTACATATATATAACAATATTATTTTAGCCTTAAAAAGGTGGAAGGGGAAATCCTGTCATTTGCAACAACATGAATAAATCTGAAGGACATTATCCTAAGTGAAATAAGCCAGGCATAGAAAGACAAATACTGCATGATCTCACTCATACGTGAAATTTAATAAGGTTGAACTCATAAAAGTAAACAATAGAACAATGATGGTTAGCAGAGGATAGAAGAGGGGGAAGGGAGAGAATAGAGACTTCTTGATCAAAAGGTACAAAGTTGGCGCTGGGGTTGTGGCTCAGTGGTAGAGCACTTGCCTCAAATGTGTGAGGCACTGGGTTTGATTCTCAGTACCACATAAATGAATGAATAAAATCAAGGTCCATCAACAACTAAAAAAATTGTTTTTAAAATGGTACAAAATTTGGACAGAAGGTATAGTTTCTGAGATCTACTGCACATCAGGGTGATTAGTCAATAATAATGTATTATGCTTGGCATGATGGTACACACCTATAATCCCAGCAACTCAGGAGGCTTTAAGGCAGGAGGATCCCAAGTTCAAGGCCGGTCTGAGCAAAGTAGTGAGACCCTGTCTCCAAATAATAAATAAAAAGGGGCTGGAGATGTACTTCAGTGGTACAGCACCTCTGGGTTCAATCCCCAGCAGAATAATAATATGTAATACATTATATATTTCCAAGTAACCAAGCGAGTAAATTTCAAATGTCTTACCATCAAAAATGATAGGTAAATGAGGTGATAATTAGCTTTATTTAATCATGATGCAATGTATAAATATAACAAATCATTGTGTTCTACCCCATAATGTACACAATCATGATTTGACAATCAAAAATAATAGTAATAATAAATTTTTAAAATTAAAAGAAAAACCTAAAGGATTGCCTCAGGGTATGTATGACAAATCAAAGGAAAAAAGTAATTACAAGGAAATATGTGTTAATTTATTATTTTTTAAATGCCTGGAATTGTTAAACCAGCTTTAGTCAACGCAACTAAAAGCAAGGTCAGTTTTCTGTTGGCTCTGCTAACAGAAAGCATCAACAGACTGCAAGAATTTGGGGATCTTTCTTGGGGAAACCCAACATTAGGATGACTAGGGATTTGTGTGGATTCCCACACCCAGATACCCCTTTCTGGGCAAATTTTCTACCTGACAATTAAGACAAGATCTTTAGGTATCACTGATAAATAGTTATAAGGTAAGGGTGGTGACCATCAAAGGCAGGTTCATGAGCTCAGTTCCTCAGTGTATATTTTTCTCAATCCATCAGTACCTTGATTACTTGTCCCAAATAAATTAGTTCAGTCATCTATCTGCCCCCAAGACTATAAGCCTTATGAGAACAAAGATCCTGACTAGACTTTAGTGCCTAGAATGGCTTAAATACTGAGTAATGATTTGCAAAATGAAAAAATGATTACTGTGCAGCGATGATTCTAAAAGTGTTGCCCTGGACCAGCAGCATTGGCACCACTGGGAACTCACTAGAAATTGAAAGTCTCAGCCCCACCCCAGGTCTATGGAATCAGAAATTCTGGCTATGAGGTCAGCAATATGTGTTTTAGAAAGTCCTCCAGGTGATTTTCACACATGGTCAATTTTGAATAGCAGTGGTATATAAGGATGTACAAAAATTCACCTACCAAGAGTGCAGAAACATGTATTTCCTGGTGGTGGGAAGTATAAAGGTAAAATTTCTATTATGGGGTTAGAATTAGACAGAATTTTGGATGACCTGACCAAGTATTCCAGTGGTCATGTCATCCATAATTCTAAGTCTGGTATGTGCACAACTAATATTTTATCTTCAACAATTCAACCTCTCTAAGTTTGTTTCCTATCTGTAAGAGGGGTAGTTAGGATTAAGTGAGAGTTAAAAAAAAACATTTTACCCAAGTTCTCATACATAGTATACACTCAGTACGTGATAGTGGTGGTGCTGCTTCTTACTGAATCTGTTTCTGTAGACCTCTGAAGATGACTACCTCACAGGAACAGTTTTCAAATCCCAAGGGTACCCTGGGAAAAAGGAAGTGTGCTGATTTTCAAAAGGCAATATCTTAATGCTAGGATTCAAGCAGCTTTGTGAGAGTGTAAGGATACACAATTTACTGGACTTCAGAAGCAAAGAGATGCCAAAGAAGAGATTAGTTAACTCATGAAGAGTTAAGGAAACAAGATGGGAGCAAAATGAGAGAATGCTGACAGTGGGTGGGAATTGCTAGCAGTGCGAATGGCAGGGTTTACCAAGCAAAGTCATAGACTGTGATGGACTCTTCTTCTCAATTGGAAAGAAGGAAGTATATACAGTTGGTGTCCATATTTCCCAAATCAAAAGCTGCCATAAAGTCTTGTGAATGTGAGATACTTATGGACACAATGGAACATGTGAATCCCGGGTCATCTTGGAAAATCCAGAATATATAGTTGCCATCTGGAAATGGTCTATTTTTAAAAGAAGCCAACACCAGCATGGCTAAAAACTTTAACAATATCCTCATACAGTCTCTTGCTATGACTCACCCTGAGTGATGAAGACTGTATGGGCACATAACCCTTAAAAATTTAGAGCATATATGAAAATTTTCTGAGTATCATCTCTTTTCTCCCATTTCACCAGGTCCTTCTGGTTTCACAAATCCACTGGCCATAATCTGGAGACCTTTTTTTAAAATACCCAGTTTCCATTCTGCAGGAGAAATTAGTAGGTATACTGCTGCTCAGAACTCCGACTTCATTTATGTCTTGTACTTCCATTTTTCAAGTTACTAACCTGAATGGCACTGTCCAATACAGGGTGGATTTGTGAACACTATACCATTGGAGGACTGTTACCTCGAAGCCAGTCAGAGCATAGAGTTGAATAGATTAAGAGAGACCACAAAGAAGGCTAAAAGCTTTTCCTTGCCCCCTTCATTCTCAACAGACAGAATGGGCTAGAGTATGCACAAGGCTATCCCCTAAGATAAACAAGATGAGAATCCAGATTGCAATTAATTGGGTCAATTTAGTTTAAGACGCCATTATTAAGCACCTTCTCTACTATGTGCCATATACTGGAGATCAGAAATGAGAGATATCATCCCTATCTCTTTAGGAATTTTATAGTCTCTCTTAAGGGGAGAAACACATGAAGAGAATTTAATACAAAGCAAAACATGATAAGAAAATAGCTATGAATGAAGAATATGAGGAGAGTCACTTACCCAATTTGGGAGTTCTGGAGAACAAGAAAAAAGGCCCATGACTGGAAAATTACATTATGTCAATGTACTACATTATGTCATTTTAGTATAAGTAAAAATGCAATAAAAGGAAGGGGAAAGGCTAGAAAGCTCCTCGTCAAAGAGCCAAAGGAGAACTGTGGCTTCTGGTCTTTTTTAGGTGACAAAGGCTTTGACAGGGTGGAGAGATTTCTCTCAGCACAGTGCCCATTCACCCACCCACTGGTATATACAGAAGAACTGATTTGGTAGGGAAAAAGAAGAAAAGCAAGTATGAAAAACAATAGGGTGCATGACACATAATAGGTTCTCAGCAAACTGATCTTTCTGGATTTCTCCCCACAAGCTCTACCACAATTCCAGGAGTCAGATTGTACACTCTCAGGAACTGTCGGAAAACTGGAGATCGCCAATATTTACCTGGAGGCAAAAGCACAGACCTCATTCTGCAGTTTCATCAGTATGTGGATGACCAAGCTCTCCAAACTCTAGTTGGTAATGCACAGTCCTCTTTTGATGAATAGTGCTAGCCTAACAGGAACCTTTAGATCGCCGCTCACATTATTCAGTCAAATGCCAAACCATACCATGTTTTTCCTGTACTACTATTGGTACTTATTCTTTCCTTTCCAATCTAATTTTATAGTTACTCCTTATGAAGATCAGAGACCTTTCTGGGCTAAACTGTTCCTATGGCCTCTTCAATAATGAGTCTGCTTTAAATATGACCATTTCTTGCTGTGATTCAACCATATAAACTTTTATAGTGTTCCCCAATAAGTGAGAAAATCAAGTCAAAATGAGCTGATGTTTTAATTTCAAACCACTCCAGTCTTCCCTCTCCTGATTCAAAAGAATTCTCAAATATCCATTACAGTTCCTCAAACAAAACCAGTCATCCAGCTGTTTATGATCTGCACTAACTGGAGTCTAGACCTTTTCCTCAAAACCAAATTCTAATTCCTTATGATTTGAAACATAATTCAAAATGAATCCTTTATCAAAAATAAGTATTAACTTAAAAATGATTACTATGGCTGGGCATGGTGGCACACACCTGTAATTCCAGCAGCTCAGGAGGCTGAGGTAGGAGGATCCCAAGTTCAAAGCCAGCCTTAGTAACAGTGAGGCACAAAGCAACTCAATGAGACCCTGTCTATAAATAAAATACAAAATAGAGCTGGGGATGTCACTCAGTGGTTGAGTGCTCCTGAGTTCAATCCCTAGTACAAAAACAAAAAAGAGATTACTGTGCCTTCTCCATTCCCATGTATTATCTATCACAAATACCCAACTCCCATCCACATATAGCACTTCCCCTCTTTCAGTTACCCACTTATGGTATGGTCACTCCAGAGAAGCAAATGGAGCAAAGTAGAGAAGGTATATACAGCCAGTTCATGGAATAAGGGGAAAAGTGAAAAAAAGGAGGTAAGGATATTTCTAATTTGTACCATTTGCATTAGGGTCCCTCACAGAAGCAGGGATTATGTCAGGGGTGTGTGTGTGTGTGTGTGCTTGTGTGTGTGTGTGTGTGTGTGTGTGTGTCTGCACATGTGCACATTTGAGAGAAATTAAGATTTGTGTGTGTGTGTATATATATATAGTATACATACACATATGTATATATATATAAAACCCCACAATTTATATTAAAAATTGAAATATACCTCATAGTCATAAAAATAGCTACTTGCTTAAAATGAAAAGAAAACTAGCTTACTTCCATATGTTCCAGTGGAAGAGTAAGTAGGAAATTATTCTACATATATTGGAAGTCCATAGTCCAAGATTAATATAAAATATATGTATATGTAAACACACAAATGCACAAGATAATAGTGTCCATTCTATTTAACCCTGTGAGAAAGCATGCCAAATCAAAGAGGCACTGTTCTACTACTCTTCAAAATTCTCTTAGTCTCTAGTAAACTGTTAAATACATAGATGGCACTCAAGTGATAGCTGATAGTAACCTTCAATACTAGCAGAATGAAAACATAACCAGTTCAATTCAGAAGGCAATTAATTTTAATCATAAAACCTCTCAAGAAAAGCACCCACATTTTATAACATTCTTATAATTGTACTGGAAGACATACTGTAATTTACCTAGTATAGCCAAGAATTTATAGAACTATGATTCAGAGCTGTACACAATCTGATTTTAGCAGTAACACTGAAAAATAAAAGCTATCAGAATCAACTCAACTTGCTTTATTTCCTGGAATACACATAAAAACACGTTGTAGTTAACATTAGAATAACAGAACTTCTATAAAGCAATGCTGTCTCATAGTGAATCCACAGTACTTTTGTTGATTTTGTTAAGAAAATATTTACAGCAAATAATCAAGTAATAAAATTGTTTTTTCCAATTCTTTTCAATTAACAGTCATTCCTTATAATGAAGAAATGCTTGTGGCCTGCTAGCAAAGGATTCTCACTTGGTAATTCACTGTGAATATTAGAACTGAAGAACATTTTCTTCCAGTTTTATTCAGCTCAACTTTCCCAGTACTTCCTTAAATTCTGTACACAAGCAAACATAACTACCCAATATGGATGTCAAGCAAGTCACTGCCTCATCATAGGTTTAATCTACAGATCAAGCTCTTTTTATAACTACCACTATCTAACTTTAACTTATCAGTTGTATAAGGTTTATACTGATCAGATTGTATGGTTAGCCTGTCAATATTATTTAGTTACATTGCTAATAGAAATTCTACACAATAAAAGATGCATTAAAAAACAGGAAATTTTCATTGTTCTTTGGATGTGTATAGCAGTTCTGATATGTACCACATATGGTTCCAATGATTTAAGTTTTAATGAAATATTTAATAAAATTAAAAATTCATAAAACATTTCTAGTGCTTAACAGTAATAAAAAGGCCAGTGTTAAAAAAGGACAATTTCCCTCCTAAATCAATGGCATACAGAAGCTAAGACCTGATGAAATTAGGTATTTTTAGGGTACAAGGTTTATGCAACTCCTCAGAATTGTATTTGCTGAACAAAAGCATATAATACATATAAAATACTTTAGGTTCATTCTGAATTGAGTTTTAAAATGCTTTCTTTTATCCAAAACGGTGTACATTTCTTTTGCACATTCTAAGTCCTTAAAACACCTTTAAAGGATTATTCTTATTCCCATATTTAAAAATTCAGTGGAACCAAGTCCAATAACCTGCTTACAATGTCACAAGGAGTTCGGCTACTCTATTTTCTTCTTCTCAATACTATAATGCTTAATATTTTTGAAATTGTAGTACCCCATCGTTAGCTAGTTAACTTCATAACACACCCTTTTTCTCTCCTACAAGTGTGATATGTGTGGGCATTTTAATTCAAAATAATTTGAGTTTGAAATTTTCAAGACACCTTCTTAAAGTACTGAGAGGCAGATTTCTAAATTCATTGCTCTTAACTTCTTTGCCTTAAGAAAACAATTTTAGCAAAAATTCACTCTGCACCTTTTATACAAAACAAAATTTTAGATAACAGTGGAGCAGGGAAGAAAAGAAAGACAAATACAAAGATGAAGGCCTGAGGTCTCTGCTATCAAAGCAGCTGACATTCCAAAGTAATATACAAATACAAATAGAAAATATACAATGCATGAATTACTGAGGAGGGGTCTTCAGGACTACGAGTGGGGAAGGGATGTGTCAGTCAGAAAGGGACAGATTCAATGTTTCAAAATGGAACAATGGTGTCATGCTACAGAATTCAAAGTACACTCCACTATCCTGCATATGGATTCCCACAGAGGCCCAAACAGATATACACATAGAGGTGCTAAATAGTTATCCAGGTTGTATTCTGCTTTCTAAGTCATGTGCCTATGGGGCTACATTCACCCAAAGAGAGTTATCTTTTTTCTGATTCACACAAAGGCAATGTATATGCTAGCAGTGGCCCCTCAGCACAGATTTGCATTGTTTCTTGCCCTTCTCTACCAGCAATGCTACAATATAAATGCCCTTTAATAAAGGACAGGTTAAAAAAAAAACTGTGGTACACCTAGGCAATGAAATATCTTGTAGGCACTAAAAAGAAAGAAATACTGTAATCCAGTAGTTTATTATACTCTGGTAATCAATTGATTGGTATTGATAATATACTATAAGATATCACAAGTAGGGGAAACTGGGAGACAGGTATATAAGATCTCTCTGTACTATTTTTACAACTTCTTGTGAGCCTGCAATTATTTCAAAATAAAAAGTTAAAAGAAAAAATAGAAGAACTAGATATTTGCAGGTGTACTGATATTGAAGTATCTCTACAGATATGGAGCAACAGAAACTCTTATTGTTGACAGAAACGGAAATGGTAGTCATTTCAGACAGTTTGTGGTTTCTTATAAAACTAAACATGCTTACTGTATGATCCAGAAATTACACCTCCTTGATATTTACACAAATGACTTAAAAACTTATATCTGAACAAAAACCTGCACATGGATGTTTATGGAAGCTTTACTCAAAACTGCCAAAACTGGAAAGAGCCAAGATGTCCTTCAGTAGGTAAATGGATAAACAATCTCTGGTCTATCCAAATAAATGGAGTAGTATTCAGCACTAAAAAGAAATGTGCTATCAAGCCAAGGAAAAACATAGAGGAATCTTAAATACAAATTACTAACTGAAAGAAGTCAATCTGAAAAGGTTAAATACTGTATGGTTCCAACTATATGACATTCTTGAAAAAGTAAAATGATAGAAAAAGTAAAAAGATCACTGGAGGGTTGGGGAGGTAGCTCAGTGGCAGAGCACTTGCCAATCATTCTTAAATCCCTGGGTTCAATCCTCAATATCATGAAAAAAATAATTTATTTAAAAAAACTGTGGTTGCTAGAGATTTGGGAGAATGGAAGAATGAATAGGAATCACAATGGATTTTTAATACAGTGAAACTACTCTGATACTACATGATGAATACATAACATCATATATCTGTTCAATCCTATACAATGTACAATGCCAAGAGCCCCAATGCTGACTAATAGTTTTGGGTGGTAATGATGTGTCAATGCAGGGTCATCAGTTGAACATACAAACCAATGTGGTGAGAGACACTGATAGTGGGGGAGACCATGCATCTATGGGGACAAGGAATGTGTTATATTTCTGTACCTTCCTCTCACTTTTGCTGTGAACAAGTACTCAAAATATACATATAAAACATTATAAAAGTAATTCCAGGGTTGACTGTTTACTACAAAAAAAGATGTAGAAATGTATGTATAGAAAAGGGGAGGCCAGGGGAAAAATAGAGGTATTTTAGATTAGGTAGAGGGGAGTGAAGGGAGGTGAGGGGGTATGGGGGTAGGAATGATAGAAGAATGAATCAAATATTACCCTCTGTGCATATATGATTACACGACCCGTATAACTCTACATCATGTACAACCAGAAGAATGAGAAGTTATACTCCATTTATGTATGATGTGTCAAAATACACTCTACTGTCATGTATAACTAATTAGAACAAATTTTAAAAAAGAAATGTATGTATAGGATGCTACCTTTTGTGTAAAACCAAAAGGTATGTATGTGTACTTCAAAGCTAGTATATGCCCAGACACTGTAAAGATATGCAAGAAACTGGTGGCAGCATTGGTTGCCCCTGGGGAAGGAAACTAGGTAGCTGGGATTTATATCTCATTGTCCTCTTGTGCTTTTTGAACAGACCATATTTTACATCACAGGCTTATATTAACTCTTCAAAATATAAGTCCATTCCAGGCATATAGTGTTCCTGCCAAAAAGTTTTTAAGTATTCCCTCCATGTTTTTCACCAAGTTTATAAGGTTCAGGAAGCATGGGATGGGATTTAGAGATAGGTTCTTAAACTGATTCAGCATTCTGAGTTTACTGTTAAGACTGTGTACTAATCAAGGGCAAGGGACCACTGTATTAGCCCTACCAGTCAAAATGATAGACTTGGTTATGAACACAGATTTTCTTGAATTAATTTGACCTATTATCCTGGTCATTCCTTTTGACCTACTCTTACAACTCCAGACCTAGAAAGATTCTTTACCATTCGCTGCCCATGAAATGATGTTCAAAATATTAACTTATTAGCAAAACTCATTCTCAGATCAACAATTGCGTATTCCCAAACATTAATGCTGAAAAGATGTGGGCTTATTCTTATGAAGGCAGAATTTTTGTGGAAATGTGAGTGATTTATCAATCTTCTTTTTATGTTAATGTGTCTGAATGAGATGACTCATCAATCATCTTAGCTAAAATTTCCCATACAGTCATCACCCCCTAACTTCACCAGGTTTTGTACCTCTACAAGGCACTTATTTGTATTAGAATTATCTGAGTGCATAACGTAGCTCTCTTACTAGAGTATAAACCTCTTAAGGACAGGGAAGTCTTACATATCACATTATTCTTCACAGAATAGGTCAATCATGTTTGAAGTTATTTCATTTAATTAACATTTCACAATTTAAAAATTAAATAACTTTATAATTTAATTTTAAACTGAATTTGCTTAAAATAGTACAGGTTTATTGTAAAGGTAAAGAAATATTTTTACAAGCACATTGTAGAAAGAAATGATGCTATCATAACTAACGAGCTTCATATCTTGAGGATGTTGCTCTGATTTTATGGAGGTAAGACCAGCATTTAATCTATTTACTAACACTGGTTCCTTTCTCCCTCTTTCAACCACATACAGCCTGCCTCTAAGCTGAAATATTACTACGAAATTGCTAAGCTACTCTCTCCCCAAACTTGGTAAACAAATGCTAAATATGGAGACCAAGATCCCAAGGGGGTGAGGAAAGAAGATGGTAGTCCCTTCTGAGAGCACCAGTTCAATAGTTGCCTACTCACAAGAAATTGTGCTTTGTCTGGTGGACATCCCTGGTCCTGACATTCAGCACTAGAAGCATTGGGGTCCTTGTTTGGTGCTACCTGCACAGAGTTTAAGATATACTCGAAACTGTTCAGAGCTTTGATTCATTTTGTCTTGTCACAGTTCTTCCTCAGATAAACAAAACAGAAAGCAAATCAAAGGAAAGCTGATTTACTCCTCATAGGAATAATTCTACAATGTTATAATGTAAAATTATAAGAGAATTTATGACACAGATCTTTGTTAGTCTATTTTGTAGTTCATTAAGGGAGTTATGTTATAAGTCCAAAAAGGTTAGGTTATACTAAAACTCCATTATAATTCTTAACTTTTAAAATAAGCATTAATATAAAACAATTCCTTTTCATCATATTATAACCCTCACAGTTATCTCAATTTTTTGGTAGTATTACGGATTGAACCCAGGGACTCACACATAGGTAAATATGCTACCACTGAACTACATTCCCAGCCTTTTTTTTTTTTTAACCTTGAGACAGCGTCTCACTGAGTTGCTGAGGCTGGTCTCAAACTTGAGATCCTCCTGCGTCAGCTTGAGTTGCCAGAATTTCATGCATGTGCCACTGTACCTGGCCATTACTTGTCTTTAATAATAAGTCTTAACAAGGGCAGTAACCACATCTTAACTATCTTTGAATCTCTCATACTGCCTAGGACATAATAAATTCTTTGAAATATTTGTTCAAATTAACTATTCCACAGATACATTTACCTGTTCATCGACAGATAACTCACTTCTAAAATTCAGATATCTGTGTTAAAAATACTTATCATTGGGACTGGGGGTGTAGCTGAATGGTAAAGCATTTTCCCAGCACTTCTGAGGCCCTAATTACAGCCTAAGCACTGGAAAAAACACCTTGATAATGTCGTATGGATGTGACATACTTATTTCAGAAAAATACATTTCCAGTGTTTCTTTAAAGGTTCCACCTGATCTAAAACAACTTTCTGGGCCTTAGATGTACAAAATTTGTGACAGATACTTCACATAAAACTGAAAGTCTCTTGAAATTCTTCTGAAAAAAGAGGAAGCTCAGAGAAAGATTTTTTTAACAGTCATAAGCATTTTTAGGGATATCATGAAATTCTTAAATGTGAATTTCAATATCAGATAACAAATATATGCCATTAAGCACTTTCTTTCTTTATTTTATTTTATTTTACTTTTTTTGGTGCAGTGCTGGGGATTGAACCCAGGGCCTCGTGCTTGTGAGGCAAGCACTCTACCAATTGAGCTATATTCCCAGCCCCCCATTAAGCACTTTTAGGAGAGAAAATGTATATGTTACTAAACCAATGCTTGAGTACTGCAACTTCCATAATATTAAAAATCATACTAAGAAGAAGGCAAAGCTTTATATACTCTTTGGTGGTCTTATCATCTTAAAATTGGAACAAGAATAAACTCATATTCATTTGAATGTTCTAAGAATTGATGACTATGAATTGTTTTAAAGTATTTTTAGAGAGTAGAATATTTTATTTCAGCAATATACTCATACCTGTTTACAACAAATTTAAAAATTATTAAATAAAGCTTAGCTTTGGAAATAACCTATAACCTCACTCTCATAATCTAACCTGAGATTCTGAGTACATGCCAAAGCACTGAGATTTCTAAAGCTATCAATTATTTATTTACTTTGAGTCATTATCTTTTTTAAAACAATATTTTTTTAGTTGTCAGTGGATCCTCATTTTATTTATTTATATGTGGTGCTAAGAATTGAACCCAGTGCTTCACACATGCTAGGCAAGTGCTCCACCGCTGAGCCCCAGCCCCAGTCCTGTGACTTAAAGTTAACATCTTAACTTTTAAAAAAATCTACTTCAGGGCTGGGGCTGTAGCTCAGTGGTCGAGAGTTTGCCTCACATGTGTGAGGAACTGGGTTCAATCCTCAGTACCACATAAAAATAAATAGGCATAAATAAAGATATTGTATCCATCTACAACTAAAAAATGTTTTTAAAAATCTATTTCAGATTAATACCAACCAATGTTAGTAGTATACAAAAACTCTTCCAAGACAGCTGTTACCTCTCCTCTCTGCTATTGTTGTCAAATTACATATTTATAAGTGATAAAACTATCAACAGTTTTATAATTAGTGCTTTATGAGGCTGATTTTTAAATCAGGAAACAAAAATAACTTTATATTGTCTTTTATGTTTATATACATAGTTATCTTTACCAGTGCTCTTTATTTCTTCATGTGCATTTAATATCTACAGATCCCCAACTTATGATGGGGTTATATCCCAATAAATTCATAATAAATTAAAAATATAACTTGAAATGCATTGAAGACACCTAAACTACCAAACATCATAGCTTAGCAACATGGTGCACTGTAGACAGAGACTCAGTTGTTTACCCTCATGATTATGTGGTTGACAGGGAACTGTGGCTCATTGCCAGTGCTCAGCATCATGCGAGGACATCATACTGCATATCACTAGTTGGGAAAAGACTCATGTTCAAAATTCGAAGTATGGTTTCCACTAAATTTTTATCACTTTGGTACCATCATAACATCAAAAAATCATAAGCTGAACCATCATATGCTGGAGATCATGTGTAGTTTCATTTCAACCTGAAGGACTGATTCCCTTTAGTATTTCTTATATAAGAGGTGAATAGCAACCAATTCTATTTTTATATAACTGGGAATATCCTAATTCTTTCATTTACACAAGATAGTTTTGCTAGATATAAAATTCTTGGTTGAAAGTTCATTCCTTTCAAGCACTTTAAATATTTCAACCCACTGCCCTTCTTCTGGTCCCCATAGTTTCTGATTGAAAGTCATTCATGTTGAGTCTCTTCTCTCTTGCTGTTTTCAAACTCTGTCTTTCAACAATTTGACTATCATGTGTCCAGATGTAGATCCTTTTGAGTCTGTCCTATTTTGAGTTCACTAAGCTTGGATGTTGGAGATTTATTCAACAAATTTGAGGAGTTTTTAGCTGGTATTCCTTCAAATAGTCTTTCTGTCCTTGTCCCCAAATCTGGGATACTATTTGTATGTTGGTACTCTTTTTTTTTTCAATTTATTTTTATTTTAAACAAATGGGATACATCTTGTTTCTCTGTACATGAAGTAGAGGCATACCATTTGTGTAATCATACATTTACATAGGGTAATAGTTTTTAATTCATTCTGTTATTTTTAACTTCCACCCACCCCTCCCACCCCTCTTTTCCCTCTATATAATCCCTCCTTCCTACATTCTTGCCCTCCTCCCAACCCCCCTCATACCCAAAGGACTTAAAATCAGCATACTACAGAGATGCAGCCACATCAGTGTTCATAGCTGCTCAATTCACAATAGCCAGAGTGTGGAACCAACCTAGATGCCCTTCAATTGATGAATGGATAAAGAAACTGTGGTATATATATATACAATGGAATATTACTCGGCCATAAAGAATAATAAAATTATGGCATTTGCAGGCAAATGGATGAAATTGGAGAATATCATGCTAAGTGATATAAGCCAATCTCAAAAAAACCAAAAGACAATGATCTCACTGATAAGCGGATTTTGGTACTCTTGATGTTATTCCACAAGTTTCTTAAGTTTTGCTCATTTTTCATTTATTTTTTCAATAAATACAATCATCTCAGCTAACATATCTTCAAATTTCTTGATTTTTACTTCTGGAAGCTCAAATCTACTGCCAAATTTTAGTATTTTTTTTTCATTTCAGTAATTGTAACTGTCAACTCCAGATTTTCTATTTGGTTCTTTATAATTTTTGTCTCTTGATATTTGGTGAGACATCATTATTATACTTTCCCTGAATTCTTTGGACATGGTCTCCTTTAGTTCTTTGAGTTTATAATATCTGAGTTAAAGTTTTGTCTACTAATTACAATGTCAGCTTCCTCAGAGACAGCTTCTACTATTACTACCCTAAGTATGTGCCATACTTTCATATTTTTTCTATTCAGTTGTATGTTGATTTTCTGTTGAAAATACACATTTTATATAATATAATGTAGCAAGTTTGAAAATCAGACTTCCTCACCCCAAGTTTTTTTGTTGGTGCTGTTTAGTGACTCTCCTGAACTAACTCTCTAAAATTCATATTCCATGTCATGTATGGCTGCTGAAAACTCTCTTCCCTAAACTTAGTTATCAGCTAATGATTGGACAGGTTTCTGAAAAATTTTTGAATCAAGACCTTTCACCCTTTGCCAAGGGGCCCTGGTGTTGGCAGGGCTCTATAAAGGCTCTGGAAGGTTATAATTCTGCCTTGTCCTTCACTTCCTGCTTGCACAGGATCTCAAAATCAGACACCTCAGGACACAGGGTTAAACAATTATCCCTGATGGGTTTCAACAAATGTCCTGAGGCTTTCCACTGAGTGAGGATGAGTAAGATCAAATAGACAAGTCTTGTGAATAGAACCTTTCCAGAGAGCTTCCAGATAGTTCAGATAGTGACAATTATATGGGATAAGGACATTTGGGGAGATTTCCCCCTCCAGTATCTGCATATTTTCATAGCTACCATAGTGGTCAGTTTGATGACTTTTGAAGCTAAGGTGGAAATGAGGAAAGGGATGTAGGATTAATGTAATAGAATTGGATTAACACACAACAAAGCTCACTGTTCTTACCAAAAATCAGCTACCTCATTGAATAAATGCTTCTTGGATTGTTGGAATCCTTTGGTTAATTTTTATAATTATAAAAGAGGTAGGTTTTGACATTTTTGCTAGTTTCACATTGTATTTATAAATAAATTTTCTAAAGTCTTTACTCCACTATTCCAGAAACTCCCTAGAGTTTGAAAATAATTCTTGCATTGGTGTCTTCTTAAAACAACTGACGATAACCTTCAGCTTTTAAAATATGTGGGATCTCTTATACCTCCACATAACTCTTTTAAGGTATTCAAGAAACCTAAGATTAGAAGAAAATATGATCAGCTTTGATTTGCATTTCTTTTTACCACTGGTGGTCACAAGGAAATAATGTGTCTTTTTATAACAGATGCAATAAAAATGCATTTATTGTTATCAAAACTTGGCTGCATTTCAAATGTTTTAAAAATAACTGCTTATTTTTAAAGATTCATATTTTAAATTTTAAATAAAAGAAGATGAGAAACAATTACTAATCCTAGTCATGGTAGGATTGATGGCATAGCATCTAGTTCAATGCCTAGAGTCATAACTAAACAAATAAAAGGTTGTCAAGAAGAGGTTCCAATGTATTTCTTTGAAGAAATGAGGAAAATGGTAATTATAAGCTTGATGTCTTGACTTGTATAAAGAATCACAACCATTTTAACCCATTTCAGTATTTGCTAGTTTATCATGAGTCGTTATTTACCATGTTACCAAGTCAAATTAAATTATGAAAAAGTCTAACAAACAATAGTAGCATTTTCCTAATACTAAATTAAGAGGTGTCAAACCTAGTATAAGTCACTTGCCACTTGGAGAGTTCTGGGGGTCATGAATGATTTTGGTTACAGATATTAAAATGATAAACTGTGGTTGTATGGGAGATAGAGAGAGATAAAGAGAGGCAGAGAAGAGACAGAAAGAAGAGAGAAAGAGAAAGGGAGGGAGAACAGGAAAACACACACTTGCTCTGCCACTCTTAACGTAGTACCTAGAATTGTAATGAGGTCTGAGTTTGGGATTTATAATGCAGCGTGCAGAATCCTGTTGCAGGAAAAAAAATGTTGACAATCAATGACAATGTATAAAACACTGTAAGAGTGATGACAAAGTCATTAAGATTTTTCTGGGAACCCAATTTAAATAGAGCAGATATTTAATAGAGAGCATATCACTCATAAACAACACTAACAGTAGTCTCAGTGATATTTATGATGCTGTCATTTATTCACATCTTCACTGTTCTATTCCATCACATGTATTTTATAAAAACAATATAAGCATTATAATAAAGGTATATAACACAGTATTTTTTATTACTATAGATCTTCAGAATCTATGGACTTGAAATCTGCAATTTCAAGAACTTATGACCAACCATTAAGGTCCTTGATTAAATAATTTTTCATTTTACTAAGACATTAAAGAATTTGAATCTTGTGTACTTTAAGGCTAACATGTATGAATAAGCTACTAGGTTAGTGAGACTATCTTATCATCTGACTAAGCTTGGATATTTTCTTTACATTGCAAACTATGTATTAACTCAGGAAATGAAAAAAATTTTGTTTTTAAAAGAAGGCCCCTCCAAATAAAGCAAATTTCTAGTGCTGGTGATTAACATACGGAAATGATTTAAGAATTGTAAAGCAGTGTTGGTTCTCAGCCAAAAGATATGAATTTTGGACAAGTTAAAGAGTAATGTGTTGAATTCAGCTTTGACTCAGACCTATGAAATACAAGTCTGCCATAAAACATTTTATGAAGGAAATTACATACTAAAACATTATTTGTGTTTTCAGAGATACCTTATAATCCCCTGGGGTCAGACTTCTTCAAATCTATTTTCCTTCATCTAAATTATATTAATGTGAGAACAGACACATCAAGAATTTCCATAAAAACAAAGAATGGTAATTTCCTCTTAAAATATTTAATTGAAAAATAAAGACTAAATATTCAAGGCATAGAATTAGATGATATCATATATGTATATATTGTATAATCATTATCATGGTGAAAATAGCATATCCATCACCACCCATGTATATTAGATTCCCAAATTTGTTCACATATAACTGAACCTTTGTATCCTTTGATCAATATTTCCTCATTTCCCTCGCTCTCCCCCAGGCCCTGGCAACTACCATTCTACTTTTTCTATCAGTTTGACTTAATTTTAAGACACCAAATATAAATGAGATCATGCAGTATTTATCTTTTTGTCTCTGGCTTATTTCACTTAGTATAATGTTCTCCAGGTCATCCACACTGTTGCAAAAAAAATGGCGGGATTTCCTACTTTTATCATTAAATTATATCCCTGTTGAGGGTATGTATGTGTGTATGTGTGCATGTGTTAATCACAATTTTTTTTATCTACTTTTCTGTAAGTGGATGCTTGGGTAATCATCTTCACTGCTCTGAATAATGTTGTAATAAACATGGGACTGCAGATATCTTTTCATCATACTATTTGCTTTTGACATATACCCAGTTGTGGGATTGCTGGATGGTAGTCCCATTTTTAATTTTCTGAGGAACCTCAATACTGTTTTCCATAATGGTTGTACCAATTTACTTTCTACCCAGTAGGGTACTAGGGTTCCTTTTTCTCCACATCCTTGGAAACACTTATCATCACTTGTCTTTCTGATAACAGCCATCTTCACATGTATGAGGTGATTTTTTTCACTGTGGTTTGCTTTGCATTTTCCTGATGATTAGTGTTATTGATCACCTTTTTTCATGTACCTATTGGCCATTTGTTATGTCTTATTTGGAGAGACGTCTATTGAGGTAAAGAGGTACTTTATTTGGAGAGATGTCTATTGAGGTGAAGAGGTACTCCTTTTTTTTCCACCACACAGGATATTGCAAGTATGTCAAAAACATAATAGTGAATTAATGAGTACACCATGGAAATCAGTTTTCCATTATGGTTATTTTTATCTGGGAAATGCTGATTTGTTTCTAACATAGGATTGATCCCCAGTGGTCCACAGTCACTAAGCCAACAGATTCATTAGACTTATATTCAGGTACCATGTAGGAAAAGATTAAAAGTACAAATGGGTAGGAATTGAGGAGATTTGTCATCAGAGATTGTGAAAAGTCTAGTTTTTCATTACTGTACCAAAATACCTCAGATATTCAATTTAAAAGGAGGAAAATTTTATTGTGGCTTATGGTTTTCAAGGTTTTAGTCCATGGCTACTTGGCCCTATTGCTTTGGCCCTGTGGTAGCATGGTATATTATGGCAGGGAGCATGTGGTAGACAGTAAAGTTGCTCCCCTCATGGCAAGCCAAGAAAAAGAGAAAAGGGTGAGGATCTTAGTATCCCCTTGATGGGGATCTAACTTCCTCCTACTAAGCCATGCCTCCTAAAGGTTCCAATATTTCCTAATAGTGCCAAGTGGAGGATCAAGCATTTAATACATGGGCTTTGGGGAACCATCAAGTTCCAAACAACAGCAGTCACTCATCACAAATGGCAATTTTTTTTTTGCCTTTTCATGCTTTATTTTTGTTAATTTTATATTTTATGCTATAGTGTATTTATGTTTGTTTTAATATCAAATTCATGTTTTAAGCTTTATTTCTGGAAAACTTGGTACTCCAAGGAAAGCTACCATATTTACCCTGTATTTTCATTTATCTTCTAGCACACCATCATGTATCTATAGGTACCCCCAATATGTTTAGACAAATGCTTCTTTCTTTCCTAGGATTTCCATAGTCAGAAACTTCTCGTCTGGCGTCCAAGGGCAGATTTCAGGGGTTTGCAGTAATGCCCCAGATTGAGAAGCAGACCTTGATTTTCCCAGGCAACGTCAGCTGATAATCTTTGAATATCCTTAACCCATTTTGTTCCATTGTCCCAGATGTGAAACGCCTATAAAAACTCAAATTGAACATCATATATACCACTTACAGAACTTTGAAACAATGTTGGAATATTTATTATGCTTTCAGAATTCAAAACTTGGGACTTAATGTGTTAAGAAGTTAGCACTTCTGAAAACTCCTATGAAACCTTGATGAAAGATAAAAAACTTCAAATCAGAAAAATGCTCTTAAGCTCAAAATTTTGCATAAAATGTCATTATGTTTGCCAAACCCCTAAAATCTATTATTAGACTCAAAAGATAAAGACATATTAGGAAAGAAAGAAGCATTTATCACCAGGTGCCTGTAATCCCAGTGGCTTGGGAGGCTGAGGCAGGAGGATAGTGAGTTCCAAGTCAGTCTCTGCAATAGTGAGGTCCTAAGCAACCCAGTGAGACTCTGTCTCTAAATAAAATACAAAATAGGGCTGGGGATATGGTTCAGTGGTTGAGTGCCCCTGAGTTCAATCCACAGTACCCAAAAAAGGCATTTATCTAAACATATGGGAACATATAGTTTAAAACAAACAATAAAATGCAGAATAGTATCAATAATTTTCCAAGCATTCCAATTTTCTTTAGAAATGGAATCAGAGTTAAAAATAAGCATATGATTAAAGCCTATCCCATATCTCACTGAGGTCCATAAACACATACCCTTACTCTCTGTGCATGCAGCTTCATATAGCCAAGTCAGTATCCAAATATCCAATAAATTTAAAAAGATCTTATGGTTTCAGTTAAACACACAGAAAGAGATAATCACTTTCAAGTAAGGTACAGGAAGAAAGAAAGTGGAATATCTCACTCACTTTCTACTTTAAAACCCTCCTAGAAAAAATTCTAGAAATTTTTCAGATTTTTTTCCCTGAATTCAAAATAGATCCAAGTAAGCAATGTATATACTCCTATAGATAATCAAATGCATTGTTTGAAAAAACTTGGAAATCATAAATTTACAACCCCCTACCCACGTTATTCCACAACCTCCCCCAAATGGAAAACAAGCAGAATCAGTAAATAACTTGCAAGATACTATAATATGGTAAACACTGCTAGAATTTAAGTGGTAAAAATTCTATAATGCAGGGTTGCAAACTGGTACAACCACTCTGGAAAACAGTATGAACATTCCTTAGAAAACTTGGAATGAAACCACCATTTGACCCAGCTGTCTCACTCCTTGGCCTATATTCAAAGGACTTAAAATCAGCATACTACAGTGATGCAGCCACATCAATGTTTATAGCACCTCAATTCACAACAGTTAGATTGTGGAACCAACCAGATGCCCTTCAATAGATGAATGGAAAAAAAAACTGTGGTGTATTTACACAATGGAATATTATTCAGCCATAAAGAAGAATAAATTATGGCATTTGCAGGTAAATGGATGGAGTTGGAGAATATAATGCTAAGTGAAATAAGCCAATCCCAAAAAACCAAAGGCCAAATGATCTCTCTATAAGTGGTTGATGATACATAACGGGGGCGGGGGGGAGGTGAGGGAAGAATGGAAGAAGGGTGGATTGTGCAGATGGAAATGAGGGGTGGGGAGGGGGCAAGGGAAGGAAAGATAATAGAATGAGACAAACATCATTACCCTATGTACATGTATGATTACACAAATGGTCTGACTCTACTTCAAGTACAACCAGAGAAACAATAGTTATACTCCATTCGTGTACAATGAATCAAAATTTTTAGGAAATTCTATAATGCAGGTACTAACAGGCCTTCAGACACTCAATACTATTGCTCTTGAAAATGGCAAAGCTAAAGAGAGAAATTGTGTTGAGAAAGGGGGAAGAGAGGCTCTTTCTACATTTATACCTCAAACGTGAGGTGGAAAGATTGGGAGAGAAAAGTATTCAAATAAATATACCAATTCTGAGAAAATTAAAGCACCACAAGGCCATACTAGGCTAGTGGAAATGATTTGTTAGCAAAGGGTTAATGAGGGCTTATTATGAGATGGTTAATAATTATAACTTCATGAAAGTGAAAGAAAGCTTCAAGACTAAACCATTCCTCTTTTAAGAACTGATTGGAATTTTTCCAGACTGAACTGAAATAAACACAAACTATGGTTCTAATAGTTGCAGCTTGATAGAGGCAGGAACCAGAACCCATTGGACCCACACACATTTTTTTCACTTTAAAACAAGATTTACTTGTTCTCTTACCACAGCCAAAATGGAAAGTCACTGACTTTTTTCAACAATTGTGTTGTACTCCATGGAGGTCACTGCCAAATTAAAATGCACTTTGCTTGAAGCCTGAGAAAAATGAAGTTGACATCTAAATGGTTCAACTCTCTATAAACAAAGTTACCTCCCTCTTCCCTGATGAGGGCAACCACCTCTGTTAATAAAGATTTCAGCATATTAAGAGTTATCAGGAACGTTTTTATGGTCTGTACTGAGAACTGCAAGATTCCATTTGGTCTCCTATCCTATTACATAGCAAGAGTCTAGAACCACTACATAGGTCAATATCCATATCTTCATCAACTTCTATTAAAAAGTATTTTATTTTTCTCAATACATAACACTTCTTCACATCATTATTAAACATTTTTAAATTATATTGAACAATGATTATTCTTTAAGGAGAAAAGGAACAAAATTAAGAGTCCATTAGCTAGCTAATGATACATCTTTTTTATGATATATCTTTAATTATATTGAGACATAAGGTTAAAACCTAAAAAATTTCAGTTATCACTGTAAAATATTATTTTAGTAGCCCCTTTTTATTCCCTGGAATGTGATTCAGAATATAATTCATATTATATTCATAATTCTAACCTATGACATGAGGAAGTATTCATTTACTAATTTTTTTTACAATTTATTTATTTTGACTCATTGTAAACAAATGGGGTACAACTTGTTTCTCTGTACATGAAGTAGAGTCGTACCATTTGCGTAATCATACATGTACATAGAGTAATGATGTTTGTCATTTACTTATAAACACAAATGGACTATACTATAGAGAACACTGTTAAGTATGCTGACATAATGTTAATGCTTATGTGGTTAGAACCTGTAGTAAGTTCTATAATTTCCTTATATTCTGAATCACATTCCAGGGAATAAAAAGGGGCTACTAAAATAATATTTTACAGTGATAACTGAAATTTTTTAGGCTTAACCTTATGTCTCAATATAATTAAAGATATATCATAAAAAAGATGTATCATTAGCTAGCTAATGAACTCTTAATTTTGTTCCTTTTCTCCTTAAAGAATAATCATTGTTCAATATAATTTAAAAATGTTGTTCTAATTTAAGACACTATTTTAGAATTTTGTTCCTAAATAATAGTATAAAACCTTTACACATTTTGCTTATTTATATATAGTTTGTGTCAGACAGGAAGATCCAAGTTCAAAGCCAGCCTCGGCAATTTAGTGAGGTCTTAAGAAACTTAATGAGACCCTGTCTCAAAAAATAAAAAGGGGGACTGGGGCTGGGGCTGAGTGGCAGAGCACTTGTGAGGCACTGGTTTTGATCCTCAGCACCACATAAATATAAACATATAAAAAACAAAGGCATTGGGTCAATCTACAAGCAAAAATAAATTTTTTTAAATACAAGGGGCTTGGTATGTAGTTCAGTGGTTAAATATCCTTGGGTTCAATCCCCTGGTACCAAAGAGAGAGAGAGAGAGAGAGAGAGAGTGAGTTAGTTGTAGCAATCATAAATAGGGCATGCTAAGAACCATGAGGAACATACCCATTAGACTAATCAATGTTTCAACTAATTTCATAGATTGTATTATTCAATAATTAGTACACAATCTTAATATAATTATTACAATTCCCAGTACCTACATTGCTAAATTTTCAATATCCAAGTAAAATTTCTTCATTAATTTGGGGAGAAAAAAGTAGTTGAAACCATTTTATTCTATAATAACTAGAGTATTTTTTTAAATTACATAATCTTTGTAGCTAGTCAATTTTTCCAACTTCACATTTGAGACACTGAGTTTAGAAGAAAAAAAGAACACTGAACACAGAAGGCACTCAGGCAAGTGTGATATAACCAACGTTACTCTAACTGACTTGTCCTGAATGTGTATTGATGAATGAAAGCACTTTGTCTATACAGCAGACGCCTGCTTGTGTTATTTCCCAGTCTCTTGTCCAGCCTTCACGACATTCGTGACATTAAAGGAACTGCTGAAGCATAATTAACTGAACAAAAAGGAAACTTTACCAAGAAAGAGGCAATTTACAGGCCATTACTAGTTGAAAATTGTCAACTGGTAGATCTTCATTTCCCAGTGCCTGAATTACAGCTAACTCCTGACAGGTGCCCTTTCTTGCTAGGTTCTCCATCATTTCAATCTACCTTTGATTGGTACCCACTGACCATTGTAAAATGCTCATTCTGACCTCTGTTGTTTCCTTGCCTAGAATGCCTTTTCCATCTATGAAAGTTCTATCCAGCCTGAATCCTACTTTGTCTTTGAAGCCCTTCTATGTAATCCCCAGCCTATGTTCATCTGTTCAAACTCCCTAAAGACCTCTTGCCTCTATCACTCTCATTTAGCCTTGAATCATATGTGATTTCATTATTTGTTTCATGAATATTGTCTCCTCAACATATCTGCAAGCTTTTTAGGGACAGGAAGTATGGTTTATGCTTCTTTTACAGGCCTCTAACCTATAACCAAAAGGGAGCCTAGCAGAGTGTTCTGCCCATTACAACTATATTACTTGAACTGAAATATTAGAATTAGCCATAATATGAAGAAAATATTAGCTTAGAATAAGAGGTAAGTATTGATGTAAAACAAACCATCTTAAGATAACACTGGCAAATAAATCTTTTGTTTGAACAAATGTCCATTTTAAAAGTCTCTAAGCAAAGGAATAATTGTGGTGGAAATTCTACTTTCTTATTTAGAACTGTAAAGACATCCCTAAAAGGAATTAGTTTAAAAATGTTCCAAAATCACAATTGACACATTACAATTTACTGGTAAAATTTAAAATATGTGCAACCCTGCTAATAATAAAGAACTTTATAGTGGTTATATAGACAAAAGAACCAAAAACAATTTCAAGATCCATGACTTGACCACGTCTATTTTTTCGCAGATGCCACTGCCACATACAGATGAGATCATTTCATTAGAAACAAGTATGTACACTATAAGCAGCAATTTCAAGAATTGCTTAACTTAAAGTGGTTTATGTACACACATAGGGATTTAAAGGCCTTACCTATTATATCCATTATGCAATTTATCCTCCAATTTTCCATCTCTTTAGAAAGTACATTTGCTCAGAAATATTCCTCAGAAACTGTCAAAAATAATGTTCTCCTTTAATGCCTTAGTCCTTCCACCTTTGAAAGTAGGTGAA
This sequence comes from Sciurus carolinensis, assembly GCF_902686445.1. Classification (NCBI taxonomy): domain Eukaryota; kingdom Metazoa; phylum Chordata; class Mammalia; order Rodentia; family Sciuridae; genus Sciurus; species Sciurus carolinensis. The sequence continues at coordinate 91,448,990 of NC_062232.1, forward strand.
CAAAGGCAAAAGCTTCTATCTGTCAAAGATGTTTCCTTACATTATTATTAGCAAATTCGTCAGAAAGCCCTAAAGAACAGTGGATGAGTAGAATAAAAGGAAAGATAGAAAAGTTCCTCTCAAATAAAAGCAGCTGGTATTAAGTATGCTAATAAAGTAAATGATAAATGTGAGGTTAAATACTAACTGAAATGCTAGTAGTTTGAAACACATTCAAAAATGGCCATTTCTGATTCTAATGCCTTTAATCTAATTTATTCATAATTTTTAATAAGTTTGGAAAAATACCTCAAAGGCTAAATTAGGTTTTCTTGTAAGCAGGCTCTATGCATCTCTAGTACATGTTTGTAAGACTAATTTTTAAAGAAGTCCCAAAATTCCTATGAAAAATTAGTTGCATTGGGTAGAGCCACTATTATGCACCTTTAAAAAGTAAGCTAAGCTTTGTGCTTATAATTAACAACTCTGTAAACTTTAAATTTGTTAAGAGGGCAGATCTCATATTTTACCACAGTAAAACAAAACTCAGCATACATGCATATAAACTGCTTAATCCAAAATGATTGAAATTCTAATTTTTCATAAGAATGTAGTGGGCAATGTAATGTGTAAAGGCAAGTACTGTTAAGAGGCACTAGAGAGGCTGTGGCTGTGGCTGTGGCTCAGTGGTAGAGTGCTCGCCTAGCACATGTGAAGCACTGGGTTCGATCCTCAGCACCACCACATAAAGATAAATAAGTAAAATAAAGGTATTGTGTCCACTGACAACTAAAAAAAAATTTTTTTAAAAGACACACTAGAGACAAAATACAGAAGATATAGGTATGTGCCTTTGTATAAATATATTCCATAGGCAATCAGAAATTACAGGTGAGAGCTGGGGCTATAGCTCAGTGGTAGATGTGTGACTAACATTTGGGCGGCCCTGGGTTTAATCCCCAGTACAACCCCAACCAAAAAAAAAAAAAAAGAAAGAAAGAAAGAAAGAAAGAAGAAGAAATTGTAAGCGGAGCTATCCTTTAATATTATCTGTCCTATAATTCTGGCTTTTACAAATAAATGGGAGCAAATTATATAAAATAAGCTTACTAAATAAATACACAGGTCATGCACTGCAGCACACAACTATACTCCCAATGACTCAGGAGGCTGAGGCAAGAGGGATGTAAGTTCTAAGCCAGGCTCAGCAAATTAGTGAGGCTGAAGCAACTCCATGAGACTGTCTCAAAATAAAAAATAGAAAGGGCTGAGAATGTAGCTCAGGGGTAAAGCATCCCTGGGTTTAATCCCCAGTATGAAAAAATAAATAAATAAATACAACAGCCTAAAATTAGCTATATCTGAATACCTGAGGATTTGTAACTATGTTCATAGACAAGTTAAGAAAAATGATAGTAATGACCAGAAACACTTATGCTGTTTGAGGTATTCTAAAGCGATTTGTCTCATAACTCCCAAACTTGTGTACAGGCCTCATATACATATGAAAACCATATAAATAGTTTTCAATGTGGTCTGTTGGAAGTACCATACCTTTGTTATTAAACTTCAGCCTGTACATTCGTTTCTGCTATAATTTTTTAACAGGTGTGCCATGGCCACTGACCCTAAAGAAGGGACATCTAAGTGTATATAATATAAAACATGCTTCTTAAAGCACTCCTCTCCAGGTCATGTGTTCAGTCTCCCTTTTCTGCCCTGAATCCGGGTTTCACCTCATTTAACTACAATTCATTTTTCTCCCTCCCTGATTCCCAGGTGCCCTCTATTCCTGCCTCCAGTCCTATGTGACTCCCTTTCTCTACATAGCCAACACATTTTGTGTAGAAGAGCAGATTTCTGCAAAACAATTCACCAGACAGGGTAGTAGTTGGAGGAGTTTGTGGATTAAAACACCACAAACCACATATCACCTCATTAGTGTCAGAGAAATAGAAGCCATATCGTTCCCATTTGTTCTTGTGAGGGATTTTTGAACTGACAAGTAGAAAAGTGTGGGAGTAGACGGATCCTTGAACTGAACAAAAAATGTTAACTACTGACTGCCCCACATCTAGTCCTAACTACAAAGAGCTATTCCACAAAATCAAGTACCTGGTCAAGCTAGTAGCAAGTTTTTTTGCTTGTTTTAATGCAAAAGAAGTCAGGACAAGGTTTTTTATTTTGTTTTTATCATGGGGCTATTTATGAAATGTGCTAAGAGCACTACTCTAACATGGAGAAAGGTAAGAAGTTTTCATGAGATTTTTTCTTTGGTGAATAAGTCACTAAATCACTAATACCATCTTCCACTTACCACATAAAAAAGAATGTAAAAGAGCAACCCTCATCTGAACACTTACCTCAACATTGTTCAAAATCAGCACACACAGGATATTTGCATTTTGTTAATGAGATGTGTACTGAGGTCCAACTTTTACCAGCTACCTAACTTAATTTGCATCTCAAACCACCTATAATTGCCTGTGTAAGAAAGAAGTAATGATGTCACAAAAAAGAAACACACTAATATGACTAGCACATGAGCATTTCTTTGACCAGATACAGTGCTGTGAGATCCCCCCAGGACAACAGCACCAAAATGAAGTTTTCAGAGTCCATTCTGCAAGAATGACACAAAGATCCACTAACACTAGAAGTAAAGCAGAGTATTTGATGTTACCACCTTACAGTAATCCAAAATCCCAAGAGAAGATATGTATCTAGAATTGCATGTCATATGCTTACAAATCACATTAAAATATATGGAATGGCAAGGCAAACTATATAGGCTGTTAAGTCAATCTCACTACTTTCCATTACTAGAGAGCTGGTCAGCATCTTCTGGCAGGATATTGCATAAAACAGTCAACTGTGCTCTCCCAGCACTGCATGTGGCTTTGGGTCACATTGTGGATTATCTGTAAAATGAAACAGATAGGGGAAAGGCAAGAATCATCAAGACTATCACAGACCTTATTGAAAAAAACTAATATTAGTAGGCCTGGACTCACGCAGAACTCACATTTGCCCATCCACTGATGATTGCAAAGATCATAAAGTAATATGGCTAATCCTGTCTATCGATAACAACCATCCTTCATTATTGAGCAAAGCTGCAAAACAGATAAAGTTTGATTCAATCTATCTTCATTTATAAACTTGAGGACTACAGAACCTAGAATCTAGTACCAGACAACACTCCTAGTCCTTCAAAAATTTCCTTTAATTGCAGGTCTGAAACTACAAGTTCCTAAGATAGTCCTCCACAAGGCTCTATTTTTCTGAAGGTTATTTTATGATACACACATAAGAAAATGTAAGAATCACTGACTGCTTTACAAATTGATAAACCAGTTATTTTTACTAGCAGTAATAAGCTGAAAACTATCTCTACCCTTCTGAGCAGTTCAATCATAATGTTGGTTGCAGAGAGAGAGGAACTGGGGTGATCCCAAAAGACCAACCAAAACACCACAATAGCTCTGTTACTGCTCCCAGGTTCTGCTAATTCAAAAAGAAATGACATTTAGTATCTGCCAACACTTGGAACTGCTCATATTAAGAATTCCAATTTCACCTGCCCAACCATTTGTTTCTTTCCATTTTCCTTCAGTGACACCACCACCCTCCTGGTTCCCCAGCCTTATAAATTCTCAATCATGTTCAAAGCCTCTTTCTCTTTCACTTCCCCCTGAGCAATGGGAATTTGGTAAACTGGGATTTTTTTTTTGCTTGTTTTCCTGCAATGCCTCTTACATGTATGTAGGCCCTCATCTAAAAGCTATCCCCACTATCTTTACACTTGATACAAATTCTAAGCCAACATGTCTTCTCCTCTCTCCCAAATTAGATGCAGTTGGGAATAGGTGAAGAGGGGGAGAGGAAGGTTCTCATACTGCTGATCAAATTTCATAGCCATTCCAATGGAGTTGTTTAACAAACTTTTCCTGAGCACAAGAATAGCTAGGCACAGAGCCAAGAAAAGAAGAGGCAATGATGGAAGCCAAAAAACAGGTGAGGTGCAATCTTTCCACTCCTACACAAAACCTGGCTCTGGAGTAGGAGTCCCTGCACATGCTGATAACTTCTTCCAATTCTTAATTTTTGCAACATTTCTATATTCACAAACTGTCCCAGGACAGCTTTCCAACTTTCCAATGCCGGTTTTCATACTGCCCTCATAACCTGAGACCGAGCTGTTCTTCCCCCATCTTAAAATTCTTCCAATCTACCTGACATTCTAGAGGACTCTTCTGCAACTGCCATTCCCTTCCTAATACAAGAAACGATAATCAGATGCACAATCTCCCATCCAGCCTTCTCTGAGTGTTCCCAATACAAAGGCCATGTTTAATTCCCTTGAAGTTTTACAATCCTAGAGACCAAAGCAAAAGGGAGTGGGGTGAAGACTGCTGTAAGCGCAAGTTGCTGACTGAAGACAGCTGCTGGGAATCCCCAAGTACTGTGGCAAGGGGTGTGGTGGTGACAACCAGTTTGAGAACAACCATGTGAGACTTCAAGATCTACTGGTCACTGAATCTTGGCCAGTAATCTCTGTACCTTTTCCATTTAAAAATTTGCCTCAAGTAATCCCATACCAAATGCCTTCTCCCTTAACACTTATATTCCATGTCATGTCTATACTTATGCAGTTTATCTACATCTTATTAATCTACAATTGTGTATATATTGCATCATAGTTATTTTAAGCAACTTTTGCTATTGGTACCTTATCTTAGCTCTGTGAGAATAGGACCATTTCTTATATTTCTCTGGTTTCCAACCACAGAACTCAGCATAATGTATATGTTAAAAAAACAACAGGCTTTTTTTGCAGTGACATATAATTTCCACTTAGCTATTCAACACTAACATTTTTTAAGGTTGGGCAATCTTGAAAGTATGATACATTAAGAGCTGTAGAAAACACACCCACACATCAGACAAAAGATGCCACTTATAGTTGGACCAAACATAAAGCATGCTCCACCCAACCTACTATACTATTATACCATACTTCTTCCTTTGGTTTTTTTTTTTTCTTTATACTACTTAAGCTTGTAGGTCATTTTTTTTCTTTTAGTAACACTAACTACAGAAGTTCAAGTCTAAATAAGTTTACTGTTAGGAATCTACTTTTCCCACCTACACAACCACTGGCTTCCCACACTGTCTCCAATGTCCTGTGAGCAACTACCCAATTACTGATTGTGGAAAGACAGCTTACACATTGAAGGTCCATTCTTGGCAATTACTGGGTCTTATTGCTGGTCCTCACTTTGCTTAATTGATTCAGAACAGTATCAAAAAGAGACATTATTACACAAGTTTGAAAAAGAGACTATTTAAGAAAATTTAAATGTAAAAGCCTGGTCATTGTGCCGCTTTAAAACAGGCAAGCATGGGTGACATGGAGAGAAAAGCATAATGCCCATTGAAATCAGAAAACTTGGGAACTTTGACTAATCTTGTAACATAAGTTTTAGGGTTTCATACATATAGATTCTTAAAAAGTAAAATTATCTATAAATGGGAAGTACAACTTACTTCAAAAACAATCTATTGCAGCAAAAGGTTTGTGTTTATAACAAATTCAGTTTCAAAAAGTGTACATGTTCTAAAAGATATCAATGTGAAAGTGACTATGTTTCTGAGAAACACACACTTAGAAAAACAACTCATGCCTGAATTAACAAAACATTTTTCACTTTTTCAGTAGTGGTCTTTCTTCCCACTGGACTGGGAGATCCCAGCAGATTCCTTCTTGACTGCCACTCATTAATTGGAACCTCAACACAGCACAAACACAGTTCATAAGCAGGAAAAATTATGCACTAGATTATCATTCCCTTTGGCCATAATGGGGGAGAAGGTAAAATAAGCAGTGAGTTTTTCTTTTTAACTAAATATATTTTGTTCTACATACGCCTTTATGCATGAATATAAAAATTTTTTTTTTTTTGGCAGTACTGGGGATCGAACTCAGGGCCTTGTGCTTGCAAGGCAAGCACTCTACCAGCTGAGCTATCTCTCCAGCCCTAAAAATAATTTTTATAATTTGTATTTATTCATCCTTCCAAGTCATTCAGTTTTTATGACATAAATGACAATTGGGGACATACCTATCTTCTTCTGTATCAGTAAAAGAAAGGATATCAAATTGTCTTCCAACATAAGTCACCATAGCTAAAAACACCTTTATTATACCTTTGAAAATGTTCAATGATTTTTCAGAAAAAAAATTTAAGAGAAACTATACATTATGGCCAGAGAATAAAAGTCAGTACCATTATGTTAGTGTGGATAAGTCTTGTAGCATCATCTGCAATTGACAGGTATATTTTCTAGCTATTCTGGTCAGTCTTCATCAAAAAAAAAAAAGACATAATAGGAATATAATAGCTTTTGTTTAAGATGCTGATTTAATATCACTTTAACCTGAGCTGCATTATCAAATCATCTTTTGATAGTGCAATAGGATGGCTACTGTTCTGGTGAAAGAAAGTGCCTATTCCCCTAACAACCCAACTCCTCCCAAACACACTGAAAAACAGTAATTTGAGCTTGTAGTGTAGAGCGCCCACCCGACTAGCATGTGAAAGGTTCGAATCCCGGGCCCCTGGGTTGGGGGGCAGTAATTTGACTACTGTGGCAAGACAAGAAAGAGTTAACTATTCAAACACCTGATCTGAATCTCTCAAAATCTGCATGTCCCTAAGTTTATTTTTTAAAAATGCTTTATTCATTGCAATAGAAAACCACACTTCCTTGTATTTAACAGTAAAGCACCATCTATGTGCTATGATCTAATGAAATGGTGTACTGCATTAATTTCAAAGGAGGTAAGAGGATTAAAATGAAAAGTTCATGGGACACGTGACACACAACACAGCATCAAAAATATAACACTGAAGGCACATGGTGTCACCCTCAAGACGGTTCTTGCTCTCACTGAGCAATGGGGACACCGTCAAATCTCCAGAGTGCTTCTCTAATGGTGGAATTTTGGTAGATACTATTTTTATGTTTTTATGCATAAATGTTAAATTAATACATTTATGGTCCATCTATGGACTGAAAGAGGCTTACTTTAAAGGACACATTCAGAAGTACTTTAAAAATAAACCATAAGACAGGGAAATGTGTGTGTGTGTGTGCGCGCGCGTGTGCGCGCACGTGTGCACACCACGTGCATATGTGACTGAACAATCCCAGAACCTTAAGCAGGATTCTTTTATATTTCTTCGCTAATGAGGGAAATTCTTAAAATGAAAAAGTTTATAGGAACAGGAGGGGGTTTTACTTATCAAAATCAACACAACTCACTTGAAGATATCCTATTTTACGTTGCTTTTAACTCCTGAAATGTACCCCTCACATATAACAATTTCTGGAAAAGGACCTAAAATCATACCATGGGTTCCCAAGAGTCATTTTGTCCTCCATCTCCAAACCAAAACCATCCCCAGAATCTCAGACTCTTAGACTTTTGGCAGCACTCAATTTCCCAGATGATATATGAGAATGAACATGGTAAAGGATAGAGAAGCAGTAAGTTTTTATACTGGAAACTGGCAGCCTAAACTGCCATTCCCAATCACTCAAACACTTACTCAGGCCCTCACTTCTCTGTAGCCCAGTGGTTCTTGCCATGTGGCCCTGGGAACAGTAGCATCAGCATCACCAGGGAGCTAGTTAGAAATGCAAATTCAAGCCCCACCCCAGACCAACTGAATCTGAAACTCTGGGAAGCGGGCCCAGCAATTTGTGTTTTAACAGGCACTACAGGAGATTACTATGTATGCTAAAGTTTGAAATTCATTCCTCCTAAAACTTTAATGTGCTTAAGAGTCACCTGGGGAACCTGTTAAAATGCAGATTCTAATTCATCAGGTCAGAGGTGAGGCCTGAAAGCCTACATTTCTAACAAGCTCCCAGGTGACATCTTTGCAGACCACATTACAAGGGTTACCCAAATCAGTTCTTCAGCAAAATTACCCAGGATGCTCATAAAGCTCACAGCTTCCAGGATACTACCCTAGGCCAAATTAATTTGAATCTCAAGAGAAAGATGTAGAAGATAACCAGAGGTTCTGGGCCCTGGCTACACAATGAAATCACCTGGGGAGCTTTTAGTAATCCTGATTCCCAGGACCCATCCACAAGATAATTAAATCAGAATCTCTGCAGTTGGAACCCAGGCATCCGTATTTATATTAACTTCCTAGCGATTCCAATGTGTAGCCAAGGCTGAGAATGACTGCTGTGGAGTCTAACTGGCTCAACACCTGGCACAGTGGATTCCTTTATAGTAGCAAACAGGTTCCTATAAAATGACTATCCAGTCAGGCGTGGTGGCACAAGCTTGTAATCCCAGCGACTTGGGAGGCTAGGGCATGAGGATCACAAGTTCAAGGCCACCCTTAGCAATTTAGCGAGATCCTGTCTCAAAATTTAAAAAGAAAAAATGAAAGGGCTGGGAATGTAGCTCAGTGGTAAAGCAGCCCTAGGTTCAATGCCCAGTACCACTCTCTAAATGGCTAACTGAGCTCATTCACAAATAAATCCAAGAGTTCTGGTTTTTGAGTAGTAAAATGCACTTAAAGATATGTTTTGCTCATTCTGAAACCTTATTTCTGTAGTCCAATGTGTTCTCTGTAGTAGGTTAGGCATTCGAAAACAGCTACAGTGAAGAATTTGAATCTACACATCCTGTTCATATACTGACATCTCCTTCAACCCTGAAAAACCTAGATCACTTGAAATTTCTAATAACCTTTCAGAGTGGAAGGTTAACTGGTGGATCTACATCTTTGAAACCTATAAAAGTCAGATTTCACCATTACAGATATTCTGACCAAAAGGTCCTGGGAAGGAATGAAAACAGTGTGCTTTTTACATATGAGAATTGAAAGTTGCCCAAAACATATATTCTGGTGGAAAACAGAGACAGGACCTGAAACACACTACTCATGACGTGATACTAGTCACTCTAAGAAATAAGCCTAAAATGTCTCTTTATGCCTTATAGCACCTAGCACAATGCCACACTAATAAGCATACAATACTATTAAGTATGTAAAACAGAAAAATGTGTGGTGGCTTCTAAGACATTGACAAATGATTAGTACACTTCGAAAATGATTTTAAGATAAATGAAATTAAGACACAGTCCTCTTTCCACATAAGTGAACTTTCATTCTCTGCTTGGTCATGTTCAGGGTCCACTCTAAACTGGCCGTTCTGTAAAATACACTACATACTCAAGGTCTACTGATAATAGTTATTATTCTTCCACCACCATTTCAACATATATACAGTGGTCAAAAGTGTTTTATTTATCTGCTTAATTCCTTGAAAAATAAATTCACCAGCTGGGGTCTTAAAAAAAAAAAAAAAAGCAAATACTTGAATATGTGTACAAAGTGGCCACTGTTAAAATGATATTTTCAAAAAGAATTTTCTGTATGAAGTGGTCAAGCTCACTTTCCTCTTAAAATTCTTGTTATAGTCATTCAGTTAACCCAAACTCACTTTAAAATGTGTGAAAATTGCACCTCCTGAAAGTGTGTTCTCATATGCTTTGAAGCAATGGAGCATGAATACTAAAACAGCCTTTGCCAAACTCATGTAACAGCTCAAGAACTAAAGAGGAGTGAAATTTTACAGTCCCATGACTTTGCATAGTCAACCCAAGTTATCACCCCACAACTAGTCTTGCTACATCACAGACATCCAAGAGAAGACAGAAAAGTCACAAATAAGTGACTCAAGCTAATAAAGATTTTATAGATTCTTTTGCATGGCAGTCTTTTCAAAATGAATTATGCTTCTCAACCAAAAAATAAATTGGTTAAGGTGTGGAATTAGCATTTAAGTTCCTAGAATTAACACTATGAAATTTATAACTATACTTTATTTATTTGACAAAGTATCTGCCTGGATGTCTTTTCATATATTTCTCATGAACAATGCCCCAAGATGAACCAAGTCTAAAAGAAAATGCAAGATCACAGAGGAGTCATACAAAATTAAAGACATTTAAAATATCAAAGCCAAAGAAAACAAAATACAAATGCACAATTTCCAGGACATTTTATTGCAATTTCCACTTTACATATTAATTTAAGATTTTTAGTCTAGGCACAAGTGTTTATACTTATCAGTAGTTGTTCAATTCTCTAATCTCACAAAATTTAAAAAAGCAGTTTAAAAAGAACACGAATTCAGGTATTTATGATATGGGAAACAAGGGGCACTTGTCTTAACTAGGAAAAGGGTTGATGCTTTTCAGTATGAGTTCCATTAAAATTTTCCTTTTATTTTTCTTGTTGATGCTAAGTGCTCATAATAAAAACAATCGTCCTTTTCCCCATCCTGTCCTCTCTTAGTCTTTACATTCTGTCTAGCATTTAACTCAAAAAGTCAGTTTACACTCAGTTTACACATTTAAAAAAAAAAAGCATATGCCCCATCTCCCACACATCCAAATGGACAGGGATTAGAATTAACCTGGCTTTTAGCTGTAACAGTGCTATTTTAAACAATTCTAACCACACACTTGAAGGGTAAAACAAAAGTACCCTAAAAATGCCTACACATTCACTGTTGGATTGTTTAACTCTTTCTCGTATCATTAAGTATAACAGATTTCTCAAAAGTGAAATCGACACAAAAGCGAATACACGCTTAATGTACAAACTGACAGTGGCTCTGTGGGGACAGCTCTCTTTGAATGAGCTATTACCCAGACAGTGGAATGAAGGGGGAAAAAAAAGGTCTCACTCTTCAAATGTGAGGAAGCCAGTGGTGCGCTCGCTTCACTAGAAACACATTTTAATGGTTATGTTCGGATAAAAATAGGTAGTAAGGGAAAATTTGTTTAAAAAAAAAAAAAAAAAAACCTCCCTGCTCCCAGGGCACAAGGGAACCGGGAGGAAAAGAAGGGTAACCCTCTCAAGCTCCGGAGCCAAGTTCCATCACTAGCAGAATGGAAGTTGGATAGTTGCTGTTTTTCACGCTGCAATGGGATAGTAGCTCTCCATGTGCAAGGTACGCGGCGTGGGAAGGCTGGCGAGGCTTTCACATGAGGTAAAGGAAACCAAAGTAAGGGGTCAGCACCTTGAGTAATCCAGATCTCCAAAAACTGGGCAGAGTGGGGAATGAGGGGTGGCAAGGAGAGAAGGAAGGGGTCAAAACTCCTCGAAGTTCTCGCAAAGAGAAAGCGTACACCTCTGGAAGCCAGAGGGCCATCTCTTGTAGCAGCAACCTGCTCCAAGTGTGGGGTGTTTGCCTCGTGGGGAAGAAAGCGCGGGGTGCCCATACTTAGGACGAGGGGCTCTGGGGACCCGGGCAACTAGAGGGGTAGGGGCAGCCGCCAGCGGGGAGGCGGACTCGCACTTTGCCTCAACTCTGAGCCCCATCCCGAGCGCGCGAGAGAGGGTGGCGGAGGGCACGGTACTCACTAGGGCTCGTTGGTGAATCGGGGGGTCCGGGGCTGCTGGTATCCATACAGGTGACAGTAGAGCACATCGAAGCAAAAGCAGCACATCTCCGCTGACACCACCATCTTCCGGGAGCCCGGCGATGAGGACGAGGCGGCGGACGATGAGGAGGGCGAGGAAGCGGTGGCGGCGGCCGGGGTAGAAAGTAGGGTCCCTACTCCGCAGCTCAGAGGTGGCGACAGTGAGATCCCCCCGCCGCCGCCGCAGCTCTGGGGGGGAGAGAGGGTACAGCCGCTGCCGCTACCTCCTCCGGTTAGACCTCCCAGCCCGTTGAGCCGCGTACCGGCGCCTCCTAGTCCCAGCTCCCCAGCTCGACACTGGCTCTCTCCGCTGCAGTGGGAGGAGGAGGAGGCGCCACCACCGCCACCCGAGCCAGAGGGGGGCGAACTGGACAGTTTCTGCTTCTTCACCCCACAGCAACCCGCCGCCATCTTGGAACAGTCTCCCCCACGCAGCGCTTCCGACCCATAAGTGAGGCGAGCTGGCGGCGGGGGCGAGCACGCTGCGGCCCCGGCCGCCGGGGGCGCGCTGGGGGCTCGCGGGGTGCGCGCGCGCCGCTCCCAGGCCTGACTACCGAGCCACGCGGCTGCTCGCGCGCGCCCCCATTTCGGCGCGCGCCACGCACTTTCGTGGCTCGGCGCCTCGCGCCTGTCCCGCCCGACTTGTGCCTCCTCAGAGCCCAAGCCGTAGGGCGGACAGAGGATGGAAGACAGGAAATCGAATAGAAAGGAAGGTGAAGGAAACGAGAACGAGACAGTGGAGAGTGGGAGCAAAGGGAAGAGGTGGGCACGCCGGCGGAGGAAAGAGGGAAAGGGAAACTAGTGGTGGAGGGGGAGGGAGAAGAAAAGAGAAAGTCCGAAGTAAGCATCCAAGTCCCAAAGCACAGCTCTGTGACCCTGCTGCACGTAGTGTTAGTGACACTTGAGCCCAGTTACGTGGAACCTGAGCCACCTGGCCTCAAATACGCTGGTTTCTGACCTGTTGGGGTGTGAGCAAGCAGGTGCTCCTGGCAGCTCCACACCTGAGACCGCCCCCGTAGAGTATACACAAAGCAATCCGGGGGGGAAAAAGTCACACTGCGGTGTCTTTAATACCAACCTAAAAGTACACCAGGGGGGCTTCCGAGATTGTGGTTAAAAAAAAAAAAAAAGGAATACTCTTTCCAAATTGACAAATATTAAAACCCACTGAGTCTATATATCTTGTTCTTTTTCTCCCAAGTTCTGCTCCTAGCCCCGTGAAAACGTTCAAAAGTAAAAGATAAATTCCTAACCAACACCTCACTGGTTCAAAGATGTTAATGGTGCTTTGAGACTTACATCAGTGAGCTTTCCAGGTTTGGGGGGGTGGGCTTGGGAGCAAAACAATTCAACAAACATCTGTAATGCACACATCTAAGAGGTAAATAGATCAGGTAGTGTATTTAGTCACCAATTGGAAGATTTTGTTCAGGTATGTAATTAGATACATCTTAATATTCATTTTTTTAATTCTCAATTAAAAAATGCTTGGATGAATGAGAAGGCATATGAGTCAGTCCCATTCAGGGCACCTCAGATGCAGCTTTAAAGTGACAATAATCAGGGCTGTGGTTGTAGCTCAGTGGTACAGTGCTTGCCTAGCATGTGTGAGGCACTGGGTTCAATCCTCAGCACCACATAAAAAAATAAATAAAGGTATTGTGTCCATCTACAACTAAAAAAAATTTTAAATGACAATAATCAGACGTGAAAATTCATAGAAATAAACCTGATAGAAAGTACATTTGCATTGTGTCTATCCACACCATGCCAAAACATCTCCACAAAGTCAGTTATCTGCATATTTGTAAAGAGCAGAAGACTGATTGACTCTGACACCTTTGATCTAAGTGTGTGGGATCTTGCAAATAACTGGGGACTGTTCTTTCCGCTCTGAAAAAAAAGTGTATTCATTGAGTAAATATTGAGCCTCTGCACCATACTATGCTCACAACACTGCATTTTTGTTGAAATCCAGGGCATACACAGGAAGTATGCTTCCCACTCTCAAGGAGTTTATAAATTGTCAGATTGGAGCACATAATCAGAAAAATAGCAACTATTTATCGAGTGCTTTCTAGTTGCCCAGTACCATTCTTTTGTCTTATCCCATGGTCCTTCAAAATAATATCTCATTTGCTGTTCACAGCAAGGCTCTGAGGTTGCTCATTTAAACCTCAGAAGTAAGTTGTCCAGTGTTACATGCAGAGAAATTGACAGACCCGGGATTTGAATGCAGGCATGTCTGATTCTAAAAACTATGCTATTATGCCACACTACCTCTCAATAGGAATATGTAATTACAAGGTTAGTGATGGACAAAGGATAGTGACATTAAACTATAGTAGGTGGAACTGAGGTTAAACAAAAATAAGAACTTAGTTTTTAAGAAAAGATTGAGAGACACTAAAATATGTTACTAAGCCAAGATGAACCATCTCCTTCCAAAATATTTTATAATATTTTATAAAATAGATCAACTGTCTGGAATGGTTAGATGTAATACAAAGACAAATAAAGATGGTTTAACTGGTTTGTGCAATGTGATTTCATCTCCTCAAACCTTGTCATCACTGTTAAAATTAGCCTTATGTTTGAGGCAAATAACAATTCATTGTCAAGTACTATTGGAGTAATCAAATGCATTATTTTCTCGTTTATGTTGCAGAAAATAAAGCAAATTGGTTTCAAAAATTAAAAGTACCACAATAACTGATATGCCGTTAGAGTATTTTGTAACTTACCCTTAATTATCACATCCTACTTTTTAAATTTGTTTGAAACTGAATCAACATTACACACTGTATACATGTATCAAAATATAATACCACACTCCTTAAATAAGTGCAAATATTATACGTCAATTAAAAATAAAAATAAATTTTTGAAAGAAATAAAAAATGTTAACTATGTGAGGTAATGAGTACCTTAATCAGGGTGGTTATGGTGATCATTTCACAATGTATACATACATAAATTAAAACATCAACTCATACACATGAAACATACAACTTTACTTGGCAATTGCACCTCAATAAAACTAGAAAAAAGAAACTGAATCAAATACAATATTAGATAATAGGAACTGATTTACTCCCCACCCCACTAAAAAGTGATCACTTGTAGACCAGAAAACCAGAGCCATTTAATGACTTCACACTGCAGTTTAGCACAGGAAGCAAAGTAGGATACCATGGATGGCTGCTTTTGCAAGGGGAATTTAAGAAAGCAGAATGTAATCTCCCAATTTAGAATTTGGCCAGTAGACAAGAGTCTAACGCCCCTACTCTTGTGAAAATAGCAAGGAATCTTTAATAAGCACCAGAAGTCATGTCCTTAGTTCTGCATTTAATCTAAAAGACAAAACACTATTATGGCTATCGTACCAGGCTCAGGGACTGATGCAATGGGAAACCCAAAGACAAGGACATTCCAGCTGAATTTACAAAAATAGCTTTTCTCCCAAGGATTTTTAATTCCAATCTCAAACCTCACTAACATAAATAAAATTGACAAACCAAATGTAATGATTGCAGAAAAGACATCATTACCTGACCGCTAGGGGTTACTCATCTGAAGTGCCTTGTTGCACAGGTTGGCTAAAAGGCAGGGGGTGGGGACAAGTAACCTTTTTCTCTATGTTAACTTCTCCTAAGCTTGGCTTATCTCCCATTCTAACCTTGAGTTTCAAGATACTTTTTAAATCCCCTGGCAAGAAGTGGCAGTGGTGGTGGTGGTGGTGGTAATATCTCCTTTTAGCCTTTGAGGAAATGCCTCTCCTGGCCTTGTTTTCTTGCAGTGTCTCCAGTATAGAAACAAACATTCATTTAAACATAAATGAAATCCACAGAACAAATTCTGTGAAAATGATTTTTTAACAACTATACAACGTGCATACTACATAGGAAAACTGACCTTGTCAGGATACTCTTGAAGTATAAAGGTCAAAGTATGATAGAGCACATGTGTTTCTACCCTCTACTGATACTGGAGTGCAGAGATAATACCCTCCAGAGGAAACATTAAGGTGCCTTCTGCTCTTTGTAACTGACTGTCAAACTGGCAGCTAAAGATTCCACATTTCTTTTTTTTAATTGGTTCTTTTTAGTTATACATGACAGTACAATCCACATTTCTTTTAAATAAAAACATAAATAGGCCATAGTCTCTTTGTCAACAAAGCACACTCATTGTAAACATTTCTGCTTTTTCGTCTACCTCCAAATTGCTATTAACTCTTGTCAAACGCTTTGTTTATTCAACTGTGGAAACACTAATTGATCAGAGGTTATGCACATTATTTACTATGTGTTAAAACTGGAAATTGAATTTTAGAAAACAATAATTATAATTTGATGAAATAGTAAATTTATTAATGTTGTAAAATCAGTTTCTTAGATTTCTGGGGGTATAGGTGAGATGAGAAATGTTCACATAGATAAATATAAAAAAATCTGCCATTTATGCTCAAACAAGTGTTATTTTTATCTTCTGTCATCAAACTTACTCAATTGTCATCCTTGAACAACTGCAGAATGTAATGTTCTTAGCTACTACTTTGATCTAACCTTGTACACATATGACCCGTAGTCGCGATGGTGGAGGTAGTGATTAGCTCACTTTTATGTTTAATGAATATGGGAGTAAATTCTGAAACTCTTTACCTACTTTTCAATTCAAATTGATGCATCAGTTTTTGTTTCCCTCGTACAAAGCTGTTCTTCCCTTTCTAAATCCCTGCTTTATCTAATGAACACGTTTATGAGCCAATGCACCAAGATCTGCCTTGGATGGTTTTCTAGTTGTTTCATTTATATCTTCTATCATCAACTTGAATACAAGCTAATTGAATGTTGTTTTGCTGTCTGTTTCCTTGAGACAAAGTTTTATAAACTCTTTAATGAGGTTTACATAAGCCAATATCTGCACTGAATGTGGAAGATATAATAGAGCTAGCTAGTTGTAGGTTAGAAAGGAAAGCTTTTCAGGGAGGAGATGATTGAAAGGAATATTATGTGGGGCAGTTAGGGGAGTTGTGAGCAACAAAAACATAAAGGTGTCAACTATAGTTTGGAAAATCTTTACTTGTTTTTGTCTTGTCTCTTTTCATTAAAGAATTCATCTACTATCTCCTACACATCTATTGGGGTGTATATACTATTATACCCCACCTCTAAGTTTAATTATAAAAATATAGTTGTTTTCCTACAACTAATCTCATCATGTTCTGGAACACCTACCTATTCCAGTTGATTGGAGGCACAGGTTGGGCAGGGTGAGGATTAACACTGTTAATTAAAATGTAAAAGTCTGCTCTGAATTAAAAGTCTCTTTTGTGCAAACATTCAATTTAAGTTTCCAACTCACTCATTGTGCTGAGGAGCAAAATCTGAGCCCCATAACCTCCGCTCTATATTGGCTGAAGTGTAGCTCTTTTCGTCTCACACTCTCCACTACTTAAATGTCCACCATTTATGGCTCATTCTCTCAGTATGAGCAATGCACAATGACTGTTAGGAAGTTTTGCTGTCTCTTCATACTGACTGTCCAGCATTCCTACCTCAACTCCCAGTGGTGCTGCTAATCCTCTGAACTTCAGTCATGTCCTCCATCCAGGTCCTGACTTTGACTATCCACCGCACAGATGAATCTTCTTTGGGGCTGTTTCCTTATGCCACAGCAACTGCCTAGTGGGTAGGCTGCCACTTAATCCTCAGCTGCCTTCTGCATCCTCCACAGAATTCTACAAGGAATTTTAGATTTCTTTCATGCATCTTTCTAACTAAAACCCACAAGCTGCCATTTCTACCTCAAATGTTTCATGGTAATATATGACTTTTTAAGGGGCTATGCCCTGCTCTGTGGATCCCCAAAGTTTCTGGTTATTTCTTATTGAGATATAACTCACAAAGCATATAATCCACCCATTTAGATTTTATAATTCATTGGTTTTTATAATATTTATGCAGATGTGCAACCATAAATATAATTAAATTTGGAACATTTTCATCACCGCAAAATGAAACTCTGTACCCATTACCAGTTACTGTTCATTCCTTCCCACTGCCCTCAAACCCAGGCAACCACCAATCTACTATAGATTTACCTATTCTGGACATTTCATATAAATGGAAACTTTAGGTATTATTTCACTTAATGAGTGTTTTCAAGTTCACTATAGCATCTTCCTACCAGTACTTATTTCCTTTTTTTTTTTTTTTTTTGGGTGCTGGGAACTTATTTCCTTTTTATGGATGATTTGTATTCCATTATATGAATATGCCACATTTGTTTATCCACTCCTCAATTGATTGATACTTAAGTGTTTGCACATTTTGGTTATCATGAATAATGCTGCATCAAACATTTGCGTACCAGTTTTTGTATACATGTATACTTTATTTCTCTTGATTATATGCCTTGTAAATGACTGGGTTATATGGTTTCTCCATGTTTGACCTTTTTAGGAACTGCCAAACTGTTTTCCAAACTGGTTGATGCTTTTTTACCTTTCATAAATATCGTCGTTATCATTACAGCCATCCTAAGGATACAAAGTGGTATCTTATTCTGGTTTTGTTTGCATTTTCCTGAACATTAACAATGTTGACTGTCTTTTCATGTACTTATAGCTATTAGTATATCTTTTCTGGAGAAATTTCTCTTCAAGTTCTTTCCCCATTTTTATATTGAGTTGTCTTCATCTTATTAAATGTGTTCTTTATGTATTTTGGATAATAGTCCTAAATTAGGCATATCATTTTCAAATATTTTCCTCCATTTTCTCAGTTTCCTTTTCACTTTTATAATGATGTTCTTTGAAACAAAGTTTTTATTTATTACATGGTCCAATTTCCAATGGTTTCATTTGTTGTTTATAATTTTGCCACTATATGTAAGAAACTACATTCAAATACAAGGTCATGAAGATTTATACCTCTGTTTCCTGGTGCTTACATTTGTATAATTGATCCATTTTTAGTTATTTTTGCATCGTGTGATAAAGGTGCCCAAACTCATTTTTTGGTATGCAAATATCCAGTTGTCCCAGCATCATTTGTTAAGGACTCTCCATTCTGCTCTATTGATCTATTTGTCTATCCTCTTGCTAGCACTATACTGTCTTAATTACTATAGTTTTGCAGCAAACTTCAAAATTGGGAAGTTGGCAGTCTGAAAAACTCATTCATCTCTTTCAAGATTGTTTTTGGCTGTTTTGGGACCTTTGCATTTCCATATGAATTTCAGGATCATCTTGTCAATTTCTGCAAATCAGCCAGCAGGGATTTTGATAGAAGTTGTATTGAATGTAGATCAATTCGAGGGACCACAGATCTAACCCACTTTCTAAGGTCTTCTTTCATTTCTTTCAACAATTCTTTACAGTTTTCAGAATGAGAGTACAATCCCACTCCAGGTTTTGTTTGTTTGTTTGTTTTTTTGCAGTACTGATGATTGAACCCAGGGCCTTCTACTTGCTAGGCAAGTGCTTTACCAGTGAGCTACATCTCCAGCATTTAAAGTTTTATCTTGGGACAGGGTCTCACTAAATTTGCCCAGGCTAGCCATGAACTTGCAATTCTCCCACCTCAGCCTCCCAAGTAGCTGGGATTACATGTGTGTACCTGTGTGCTGTCTTCTTTTGTTACTTGTTCTTAAGTGTATTTTTATTTTTGATGCTATCATAGGTGGAATTATTTCATTAATTTCATTTGGGGATGGTTCATTGTATAGAGACACAACTGATTTTTTTATATTGATCTTGTATCTTTCAACCTAGCCGAAGTCATCATTTATTAGTTCTAAAATTTTTAAAAATGGGATCCTTTAGGATTTCCTGTATGTAAAATCATGTCATCTGAAAATAGTTGTACAATCCTGTCCAGTCTGGATACATTTTGTTTATTTTTCTTGCATAATTGCTTACAATAAAACTGCCAATAAAATGTTGGATAGATTTAGTGAGAGAAGACACCCCTATCTTTATCCTGATCTTTTTCTAGTGGGAGGTACTAGGGATTGAACCCAGGGGTACTTTACCACTGAGCTACATCCCTAGCCCTTTTTATTTTTTTATTTTAAGGCAGTATCTCACTAAGTTGCTTAGGGCCTCTCCAAATGACTGAGATTGCCCCTCAAACTTGCAATCCTCTTTCCTCAGCCTCCTGAGTTACTGGGATTGCATGTGTGCTCCACCATGCCCAACTGTCCTGATCTTAAAAGGGGAAGGCTAAAGTTAAAAAGTCACCATTAACTATGATGCTAGTTGTTGGTTTGTCATGAATGCCCTTTGTTAGGTTAAAGAAGCTCCCTTTGTAATCCTCATTCATTGAGTGTTTTTCGATATTAATCATGACAGATTTGTTTTTGTTATTGTTGTTTTGGCAAATGTTTGTTTTTTTTTGTTTTTGTTTTTTTTTTTTTTTTTTTTTTTTTGCGGTGCTGGGAATCCAACCCAGGGCCCTGTGCTTGTAAGACAAGCACTTTACCAACTGAGCTATCTCCCCAGCCCTAGGCAAATGCTTTTTATGTATCTATTGAGAGAATTGTGTGATATGATATATTGCATTAATTGATTTTGGGATAGTAAACTAACCTCCTAATCAGGGAGTGAATCCTACTTGGTCATGGTGTATAATCATTTTTTACATGTTGCTGAATCCATTTACTAGAATTTTTGATGACTTTTACATCTACATTCCTAGGAGATAATGGTCTGAGTTTTCTTGTGGGTTTTTTGTCTGGTTTTGGTATCAGGATAATTCTTGCCTCGTAAATTAGTTGGGAAGTTGTTTCTTTTCTGTTTTTAGAAGGGCTTGAGAAGGATTTGTTGTTAATTCTTCTTTAAATGTGTAGTACACTTGGTGAAACCATCTGGTTCTGGGCTTTTATTTCTTGGGAGGTTTTTAGAAAATTACTGATTCAATTTCATTGCTGTTCAGTCTCTTAAAATTTCTATTTCTTCCAGAGTCAGTTTTAGTAGTTTGTGTGCTTCTAGGAATTTGTCCATTTCATCTGAGCTATCTTGTTTGTTGCTATACAAACAAGATATAGTACTCATTTATAATGCTTTTTATTTCTGTAAAGTCTATAGTAATGTCCTAGTTCATTTCTGATTTTAGTCATTTCATCCTTCATTCTCTTTCTTTTTCTTTTTTTTTTTGGGGGGGGGTGCTGGGGATCGAACCCAGGGCCTTGTGCTTGCAAGGCAAGCACTCTACCAACTGAGCTATCTCCCCAGCCCTCTTTTTCTTTTTTGAGCAGTCTAACTAAAGGCTTGCCAATTTTACTAATCTTTTCAAAGAGTCAACTTTTGGTTTTGTTACTTTTTCCTATTGTTTTTCTATTCCATATTTAATTCATCTCTGTTTTAGCCTTTATCATTTCTTTCCATCTTTTTGTTTGTGTTTGGTTTGCTCTTGTGTTCTAGTTTCTTTAGATGGCAAGCAAGGTCATTGATTTGAATTATTTATTTTTAATATAGACGTTCCACCTAAGTGCTGCTTTAACTGTGCCCCATAAATTTTGGTATATTGTGGTTCTGTTTCCATTCATCTCAAATAATTTTCTAATTCCCCTGTGATTTTTTGACACAACAATTATTTAGGAGTGTGTATAATTTCCACATATTCAAAAATTAAATTTTCTTCTGTTATTTCTAATTTCATTCCAATGTTGTAGATAATATATTTTATATGGCTTTAATCCTTTTAAATGTTTTAAGGTTTATTTTGTGGCTTAGCTTATGGTCTTATCCTGGTGAATGTTTCATGTGTTCTTGAGAAAATTATAAATTCTGCTGTATTTGAGTGGAATGCTCCATAGGTATATATTAGGTCTAGTTGGTGTACAGCGTTTTTCATGTCTTTTCTTATTGAGGAGCCAAGAGTGAATCAGGAATAGTCATGGCAAGGAATTTGGCCTTTATACAAAGAGCAATGAGAAGACACTGGTGCATTTCTAAGATCAATTTTGCTACTATGTATAGAATGTAATGCTGGAGATCATAGAAGAAGTAAGGGGACAATTCAGGAGACTTTCATAATCCAGTAGAGGCCTGGGTCTTGGTGGTAGTAGTGAATATGAAAAGAAGTGAGAGATTCTGTGTAAGTTTTGGATAGAATCAACAGTACTTACTGATAGATATATTGTTGAGGTGGGAAAAAAGTGAGGAATTAACACTCATGGCTAGATTTCTGGTTTAAGTAACTGAATGAGTAGTAATGACATATAAAGACAGAAACATAAGTATAGGAGCATTTAGGGGGAATATTAAGAATTCTTCACATAATAAGTGTAAGGTGTCTATTAGATAAGCAACTGGACATATCAAGAAGATAGTATGCACGTCATGAGCTCAGATTCAAGTCTTTGACTACAGAAATAAATTCAGAAGTTATTATAATATAGGTAATCTTAGAAGGTCTAGTCTGAATAGATGACATAGAGAGGGACTACAAAGAAAAAAGAGAAGACCAGGATGGGATCCCCAAGTTACCATAATAACATTAAAACAAATCTGCCAAGAAGACTGAACAAAAGTAGGCAGTCAGTTAAGAGGAAAGTCAGCAAAGCATTGTGTTACAAAATCCAAAAGAGAAAATGTATTAAGGAGTAAATGGTTAATAATGAAAAAGGCAGCAGGGTGTTCAAATAAAATGAAGATAGAAAAGTATCTTTGGCAACATGGATTTTGCTACTTGCAATAATATGAGTAGTTTCTTTGGAGTGGTGGAACCAAAAGCCAGGCTGGAGTGGGTTGAAAAGTGGATGGGGAATTGAGGAACTGCAAATAGTGTATATAGGTAATTCTGTTGAAACATTTGTCTCCAAAGAGGAACAGAGAAAAAGGATCATAGTTGGAGAGGAACATTGGATCAAAGAAAGGCTGTGATGGTTTCTAGAGCTATTTTACCTAGTTGTTATTATTATTTCTTTGATGGTCATCATTAAAATCTTCATGAATCAACAAGAAAAGCATAAATACTGAGATCTCAAATCATCTATCTTTTCTAATCTCAAAAATGGGGAGATCAATAAGATAGGACCAGTCAGGAAAGGAGACCTGACCTAGGTGGAAATAATGAGCACAGAAGAAGACAGGCAATAAAATGCTTTGGTTTGGTGCGGTTTCTACAGTGTTTGGGTCAGAGAGGTAGACAATTGAAAGGCAAAGAATATGTATATGAATTTTATCAAGTGGCCTTGGGGTTCCTATGAAAATTTTGATGTCATGATTTTTTTACTGCTTCTGCAAATTTTTGCTCTCCAGAATCACAACAGGGTCTAGTGACTGCTTTGAACATAGCTTGGCTGGATTTTTAGCAGACACCTATTCTTCGGCCTTGATCATACCATCCAAACATCTGTTGCTCAACTTCAAGCAAGTTACTTTCCTTGTCTGTTAAATTGCATATCAGTATGTGCCTCATAAGATGGTTGTAAGAATTTAATAAAAGAATGTGTTTAAAGTGTTTAGCATGGTGTTTGTATTAGTTAGGTAGACTAATTGCTCAAACAAGTAGATCCAAAGACGTAAGGCCTCAATGAAGGGAAAGTCTATTTCATACTCACCTAACAAATCTCAGTGGGTATTCCTCTCAGCCAGGTGGCTCTCTCGATGGGGTAATTCAAAGACCCATTTTGTGACTTTGTCATCCTGTGGGCCCTATTGCCATCCAGCCAGCAGAAGGGAATGCATAATATGGAGCTATACTCTTTTAAAAGCACTAGTTGAGGTGGTACATATAATTTTTGTCCATTTCAATTGCTCAAAAAATTAGTCCTATGGCTACATGTTAACTGCAAAGAAGACTAGGAAATGTAATCCACTCTTTGCCTAGTCAAAGAAAGGGAGAAAAGTATGGGGGTGAAGGGAGGTCATATAGCAATCTGTGCTGTGTACCTCAGTTTCCTTACCTACTAAATGGAAATAATGATACTTTCCTCATAGGGTTATCCTAAGGATTGAACAAGGTCATATGTATAGAATCTTTATCATAGTGTCTGTCACAGAGTAGGTATTCAATAAGTATTAGCCATTATTACTATTGAAACCTTTAAGTCTGGACAAATTTCCCAACCAATGGAACCTTTCTTAGGTGACTTTTTAAAATTCAAAGCTAACCTTTATGGAGTGCTTAATATACACCAGGAAGGCAGTGTGCTAAGGATTTTAGTGTAGTATATTATTTTATTCTCATTATAGCTCTCTGATATTGTTATTCTTATCATCATTGCAGTTTTACAGATGTGAAAACCAAGGCTCAGATAGTCTAAATAATTGTCCAAGACCATACAGATAATAAGTACAGAGGTGGTTATGCCTGTTTTTTCAAAGATGTTTGTTTCTAACTACATTCAATATTGTCTTGATAAAATCTCATTTTACCTTGACAAGTCTACTTCTCTCAAGCTTCTCTAAGTAGAGGCTTTTTACAATCACATTATCCCTGCATCTTACCATGAGGAGGTAGGAGTCAAATTATTATGTCATCCTCAACAGTGTTCTGAAGCTTCCTTTTTAATATTTTTTATTTTTTATTAGTGCATTGTAGTTATACATAATATTGGGGTTCATTTTGATATAATTGTACAAGCATGGAAAATGATTTGCTCTAATTCAATCCTCAGTACTTCCTCTTTCCTTCTCCTCCTCCCTCCCCCTGACCCCTTTCCTCTAATCTACTGATTTTTCTTCTGTTCATTTATAGTTTTTAAAATTAGTGCTTTATATATATATATACACACATAATTGTGAAATTCACTGAGGTATATTCGTATATGTACACAGGATAGTTTGGTCGATTTCATTCTACTGTTCCTTTTTTGGAAATCCCTCCTGCTTTGGAGTGCACACCATAGAGTCTTGCCACCGTTTTCTGATTTCTTACTGTCTTCTCCTGACCTCTAGATTAGTTGTCCCCATTCATGAGGGATTCTTGCACCTAGTTTAGTGTCTGACTCTTATAACCCTGAAAATCTTGAACATTCATGTGGATGACTCTTCTGCATCTTGACAGAGTTCCTTGACTTATTGTAATATCTCTAGCTCATACAATTCAACTAGCGTTTGCTTACCATCCACTGTGTACCAGACCCCATAATTGGGATGTGGAGATAAGTAAGGTGGTTCCCTGTCCCGTAAGGTCTTACATACTAGTATAGAGTAAGAGGATGACTTACAAACAGCTAATTAAGAGGACTCCACCCATTTCAGCAACCTACTTACATGGTCACACCCCAAATGTGTTCATTTAAAACTGTTTAAACTCTTCAGCTGAAAAATTCCATGTTGATCAAAGACTTCTATCTACCTCTGATACCCTCAAAACCATTAAACTGCTTTTTGACCTCAAGTCCCTAGACACATTGCTGTCTCCAATCTTCTTGATATTCCCTCCTTGCCAAACCTCCACTTCACTCCCCTCACTCCCCTTTCCTGCTCAGCTTGATCCCCATCACCAATCTTTTTGAACACACTTTCACTAGATTCTTCAATTCCTTATAGTCATTAGTTTTGACCATATCTCCCCAACCAACCCCTACACTTGGATCAACTTTCCCATGTATTTTCTTTGGATTTTTCTATTGTTCTTTTTATAGCTCCTTAATATGCATGCCAAGCTCTTTCATTTCCATCCTTTAATTATAAAATATAAACATTTCGAGATATAGCTTTTATTCTAAGTACCTGTTTAGTTACATCACACGTGTTTTGATAGGTGGCATTTTCATATTAGTTCAATTCAAATTATTTTATATTTTCAATAATTTCTTCTTTGACCCATTGTTTATTTAGAAGTATATATTTTAAATATTCAAAGATATGTGGTTTATCTAGTTATTATTTTGTTGTCTTCTGGTTTTGTTGCATTGTGATCATAGACTGTCATTTGTGCTATTTGTGTTGTGCTTTTTCAGTGTTGTGCTTTATGGTCCCATCTATGGTCCTGTAATTGTTTGGTTCCATGTTCTATACCCTATGATCAATTTTGCAAATTGTGTTCTTCAAATCTTTTATATACTTATTGATTCTGGGGTGTCTACTTGTTGTATCTTATCTGAGAGAGATGTATTAAAATCTCTCATGATTACGAACTTGTGGATTTCTCCTTGTAAAATTTGTTGATTTTCACTTTATTCTGAGGTTGTTATTAGGTTCATTCAACTTATTTTAGTATCTTTTATTGGGTTGGATTTTTACAAAAAGGAACATCATTTTATATCTTTAGTGGTGCTTTTTTTGCCTCAAAATCTATTGTGAATTAACATAACAGTATCAGCTTTCTCCTGTTTAGTATTTTTGTGATGCCTATTTTCATTGTTTTACTGTCAATCTTTCCATATCTTTATGTTTCAAATGTAAGTATTTTAAAGAATATAAGGATGGATTTTTTTGTGCGTACCAGAAATTGCACCTAGGGGCGCTTAACCACTGAGCCACATCCCCAGCCCTTTTAAAAAAATATTTTATTAGAAACAGGCCTCACTGTGTTGCTTAGGGCCTCGCTAAGTTACTGAAGCTGACTTTGAACTCGAAATCCTTCTGCTCAGCCTCCCAAGTCACTGGGATTACAGGTGTTCATCACCATGCCCAGCCTATATGGTTGGATTTTTAAAATTTAGTCTGACAATTGCTTATATGTTTGCATTTTAGTTTACCTTATGTTGACCTTTCTGTTTGTCTTATATGTGGTGCCTTGTTTCATTGCATGCTCAGTGATTTTTAATTAGATCTCCTTATTTCTTTGGAAATGTATTTGAATTGTCACATGAGGATAAGTACCAGCAGTGAGGACTTACATTCTTCCAGGTATCTAGTAACACCGCCAATCTGAGTCTACTTTAAACTACATTCAGAGCTTGAGGTACTTGGGAGCACATAGGTAATATAAATTCAGGCTACAGATATTTATTAGATGAGACTCTGTTTGCAAATTCTCAGGGCAGGTACCTCCTCCCACCCATCTAGAACCAAGGCTACTTTCCTCAAGGACCCCATGTATATATGAGTGTGTAGGGGGTTATATCTGATTCATCAGTGTGCTGATGGTTTAGCTCTTAGTCATTCTAGTTTTTTCTGGGGAGGAATTTTATTAGACTTCCCACCTTGGATAGACACTTGGCTATGTGTCCCTTATGGCTTGTTCCCTGAAGCTTAAAATAGGTTCAGTGAATGTTCTAAGAGAAGTAATTTCATATCTCTGCCTTCACTTAGATCTGGGCTTATGATTTCTTACTATCTTTCCAGCCCTTAAATACCTTTAAGAAGATGCTTGTTGCACTTTATCCAGCATTTTTAGTTGTTTTCCGTGGGAGGGTAAGTTTGCATACCTAGCCCACTACTTTACTAGAACCCCACCATCTGTTTTCTCCACCCCCTGCTCTGAGGCTGCAAAACTGCTAGGGAAAATCACAAAATTGAACTGATTGGCTCCATAACAAGTTTATGCTTTCCAGCTTCGGCTGAGCCTTCTATATTGTTTTACAACTCTTTTATTCCTCTTTATTTAGTTCCATTTCCCATTTCCCACAGCAGCTGTTTCAACGTTTTACTACACACTTCCAAGCCTTCTACCCCAACCCCTTCATTCTTACTCATTTCAGAAAATCAAGCTCCCTATTGCACTATCAAAAATTACTTTCAGGTAGGAATCCCTTCATCCACTCTAAGGATCTTTCTCTATTCTTCAAACCCTTCCTTCTTCCCCCCTTCTTAGCAGTAGGAACATTCTTTCCTTCTTTCCAGGGTCCTCTACCTATGGACCTGAAAAGTGCCACTCCAAGTATGGTCTTGGATCCTTTCCAAACCTCAAACTGTTCGATTCTGATCCATAACAACATAAGCACTGAAATCGAGAGAAAGAATTTAGAAACTTCTATAGCAATTTGATGAAGTAATTTTATGTTCACTGGATTTTATAATGAAAAATTGAGGCTTATATTTTGAATGTCTTTGTTTTTGCACTGCATTTTTTTCTAGCAATTAATTCTATTTACAGAAGTATCAGTCTGTGAGAGATTAGAAATTTAAAAAGCTGATCCTTCACTACAGATAATTTGAGAAGTAGTGGACTAAAACCCATCCTTCGCTAACTTATCTGAGACTAGACTCCACACACATATTAACCTCTCCCCTCAATCCATATAGGCATTCTCCCATATTAACCAATCTTTATTTTAACTCTGCCTTTTGTGCTGCCATCTTGTGTGTGCTGGGGCGGTACTGTGGATTGAACCCAGGGGCACTTAACAACTGAGCTACATCCCCAGTCATTTTTATTTATAATTTTGAGATATGGTCTTGCTAAGTTGCTGAGGTTGGACTCAGACTTGCAATTCTCCTGCCTCAGCCTTCCAAGTTGCTGGAATTACAAGTATGCACCACAGTGCCAGGCTATGCTGCCATCTTATGTTTTACTTTCTGTTTTGTGCCAAACTTTTTGAAAGAATTCTCATATATTGTTTCCCCTTTCTCATCTCCTGTTTAGCCCTCAAACCACAGCAGTCTGCCTTCTGCATTACTACTGCTCCAAAAAGCCATAAATGATGTCCAAATTCACAGTGACCCTTCTAGTCCTTATTCTATCTGATCTCCACTCTGAATTTGTTATTCAGATAAATTTTTGAAGACCTCTATTCTCCTGTATTTCTCTTCTAATCCTCATCTGATGACTGCTTCTCTATCCTTTAGGGTCTTCTCTTACTCCAATGACATGTCCTTTAGTCCTCTATCCTCAACCTTTTCTTTCTGATCTACATGTATTGTTATCAGATTACTTAACACCTGTATGATGACTCACGAATATCTTAATTCTAACCTTGACTTCTATAGCTAAGTTGCAGACTGATTTTTAAGTTATCTTTTTACATAATTTCACCAGGATATCTCAGTTTCACCTGAAATCAACATATCTGAAACATAATTTCATATTACACAACCTTGGCTCTCTTTGGGTATTCTCTATTTTGTTTAATGTCATCTCCATCTACCTGATTAACTAGAACTGGGAATCATTTTTAACTCTTAATCTGTCACTTCTTATACTTACTCTTATCAATATTACCTCAAATGCATTCCACTTTCATGACTTTATTTCATCAACTCCCACCAAGAGCCACGTCTTACTCTCTGTATGCTGTCTCACCTTCCTCTAGTCCACCGCCTGGCACTTCTATCAAAAGTAACACTCAAAATTATTGTTCAGAAATTGTCATTTTTTTGCTTGAAACCTTTGGTTATTCTCCCATTACCTATAGGAATCCCAAACTCTATATAGCATTGCATATAGGAACATTTACAATCACACCCCAGACTAAAATATCTATCCGTGTCTCTCACCATTGCCCCCACACATACCTTGTACTACAGTCAGATTTTTGACAGTTTCTTGAGCAGCTATGTGCACTTATTTCCCTATTTTTATTTTAGATTTATTTCATTCCTTTCCTTGCCCATGCTATTTCCTTTATCTGGAATGTTCCTCCCCACTTCTTTTTAAGTAAACTACAATTCATGCTTTAAGTCCTAAGTTAAATCTTAACTCCCTTAAAAGATCACTCTGATATTATACATCTGTTCTCTTCCTCCACCTAGTTTCTATTTCTCTTCTCTTTTTTCTTTCTTTTTTTCCTGGTGCTCTGCCAACTGAACTACATCCCCAGCCCTAGTTTCCATTTCTTGAAAGCAAGACCAGTATTATCCATCTTTATATTCTTGGCACCATGACTAGCATATGTTTTTTGAGTGAATGCAAGGAGAAAAGAAAAACAGAAGATATCCTCCATAAAAGGAATGGCATGCTCTAAAGAAAACAATTCTAGCCAGGTGTGGTGGTGCACACCTATAATCCCAGTGGCTCAGGAGACTGAGGCAGGAGGATCTTCAGCTCAAAGTCACCTCAGCAACTTAGTGAGGACCTAAGCAACTTAGTGAGATCCTGTCTCTAAATAAAATACGAAAGGGCTGGGTAGTGTTACTCAGTGGTTAAGCACCTCTGGATTGAATCCTTGGTACCAAAAAAAGAATTAATTTCTTTAATATTTAAAAAAGAAAGAAAATCCTAGCCCCTTAGCCCCTTAAGTAGAGGTATATGAAAGTTAGCACCAACAGATTGTCAAAGAACATTGTATGGATCATTTCTTTACATTTTACACAAAAAAACATATATTTTTCTTCTTACATGTACCATACAATACATTATATAGTAGTAGCAACATTGCATATGTTTATTAAATACATACATGCAGAATTGAAATCATGTATGAAAATGTAGATACATGGTTACTGCAGACTTATGAGTAGCATTCTGAAAATTAAAAAGAGCCAGTAAAAATTGTGACAAGATATGTGGCAGGATTATATATTCCAATATTAATTTTAGGGGGGTACCAGGGATTGAACTCAGGGGCACTCAACCACTGAGCCATAGCCCCAGCCCTATTTTGTATTTTATTTAGACACAGGATCTTGCTAAGTTGCTTAACATCTCGCTTTTGCTGAGGCTGACTTTGAACTTGCCATTCTCCTGCCTCAGCCTCCCAAGTCACTGGGATTACAGGTGTGCACCACCACTCCTGGCCTGCAATATTAATTTTTAATAATTTGTTCTCACTGTAGTTTTTTTTTATCTCTCAAATCAAAATATAGCCATGCATTTCTGTCTCATTTTATTGGGAGCCTTTGTTTTGTAATGCCAGAAGCAGGAATTGCCAGGCACCTAGAAGAGCATCTGAACCCAGAGCTTTTGGTTTCAAAATTCTAGGTTTATTGAAGGAGATTATACTGACTTGTCCCAGAGAATTAATAGGTGAGCACTTTTGAGTAGAAATGGCAGAGGGTGTCTGCCATAGAAGTTGAACCTCTCCAGAAACAGAGAGGAAATGGGAGTAATGGAAGATTCCATGAAAATCAAGGACTTACCCTTGATGTCTTTTAATGCCCAAAGAGACAAGAGCTCAAAGGAGAATGGAGGTATGGCACATGTAAAAGGCTAGATACTAGGTCATGAGGCTGCCAACCTCAGCAAAAAGCTCCACAATTACTACCAATTTACAAGCATGGACAAAAGCAGCTGATTCATCTACCTTCAAGGGGATTTGCATGACAAACAGATCAGCAATGACATGTATAGACAAAAGGGCAGAAGGCCTAGCCCAAAATTTCCGGTCCTGGTCTGATTTTCCTAGGGCCTTCAGATAATCTTGGCAGAGGGAGGGCTTCTAATAACTGTGAGTGAGATTGAATTTTTAGTCAGCTGGGAAGGTGAAAGACACAGAGCAGATTGAATTTGCTGTAAGGATATAAAGAAAAATGACATTTTTGCACCCTGGTGGTGTGGGCAAGTTTCACTGCTATAGTTCTAATTTGGTGTTCTTGGCAACTTACTTGCTCACTTTGTACCTTAAATTATACTTTTGTAAAACAAAGATAATACCTTCCTTCCTCTACCTTACAAGATTTTTATGAGACAAAAATGAAATAAGTTAAGACAAATTGCTTTGAAAAGGCACTAAACAAATAAATACATTCAGTAAAATGCAGAACTAGTATAAGAACAACACATATTTTGTAATTTTGAGTTCTATATTGAACCTAAAGGATAAATTATGATAAAACTGATAGAAAAATATATTTATTATCTTACTCTGAGTTTCCTGTATTGAGATATGTTTTTAATATTTCTCTACAAATGCAGAAGTTGTTTTCCTCAGGTTTTCTTTAATTGCTTTGTGTTTAATCATTGTCAAATGAAAGAAGTGAAAATATATACTGTTTTGTCTTAAACTGTATCTTGAATATAGTTGTCCCCCTTAACCAAGTTTTCTCTTTCCATGATTTCAGTTTCTTGAGGTCAACTGAAGTCTGAAAATATTAAATGGAAAACCCCAAAGATAAGCAATTCATAAGTTTTGAATTGCTTACTGTTCTAGCAGCATGATTAAATCTCTTGCTATCCTAACCAGGACATGAATCATCCCTTGTTCCAATGTATCCATGCTGTGTACACTACCCATCCATTAGTCACTTAGTAGCTATCTTGGTTATCAGAATGATAGTCAAAATATCACAGTGCTTGTGTTCACATAATCCTTATTTTACTCAATATGGTACTTGTTCTATTTTATTTTTTATAACTTTATTTTTATGTGGTGCTGGGGATGGAACCCAGTGCAAGACAAGAGTTCCACCACTGAGCTACAACCCCAGCCCCTGTTCTATTTTATTCAAAGTTTGTCAACCTCTTATTGTGATTAATTTATAAATTAAGCATTATTAGGTGTGTATGTATAGGAAAAAATATATAGTAGAATTTGATACTATGCACAGTTTCAGGCATGCATTAGGGTATCTGCTATAGATAACAGGGACTACTGTAATTTGAACTTTACTGAGGACAGTGTTATTTCTAGGGTTTAATGAACTATATCAACTGCTCCATGTTTTCAACCACACAGGGTCACACCTTGGAACATTTGGCCTACCTCATTGCCTTTTTCTAGAAAACCCTATAACTTGAAAATGTCTGGGCTACCAGAGTCTGCAAAGTTTCATTTCCTCAGTGAAGGGAGAATGTATGTAATAGATAAGAGGTACTATTGCACACTCATGATTAAGGACAATGACTCTGGGTAGTTATTCCATTACACAAATCTAGGGGCATCTGTACCAACTTTGAATCCATACTACCATGGCAATTACATGATATTAGGCAAATCATTTGATCTAAGTGAGCTTTGGTTTCCTCCTCTGGAAAAAATGGGTGTGATAATAATATCTTCTTCATGGAGTTAATGGGAAGATTCATTATATAATGCATGTGAAGTGTCAGCACAGTGCCCGACATAATGCATATTCATAAATGGTAGCTATCATCAACATAAGAGAAATGCAAATCAAAACTATTTTAAGATTTCATCTTACTCCAGTCAGAATGGCAATTACCAAGAATACAAACGACAATAAATGTTGGCCAGGATGGGGGAGGGGGAAAGGTACACTCATACATTGCTGGTGGGACAACCACCATGGAAAGCAGTATGGAAATTGGTGCAACCACTATGGAAAGCAGTATGGAAATTCCTCAGAAAACTTGGAATAAAACTGCCATTTGACCCAACTATCCCACTTCTCGGTTTATACCCAAAGAACTTAATATCAGCATACTACATTGATGCAGCCACATCAGTGTTTGTTGCAGCTCAATTCACAATACCTAAACTATGGAACCAACCTAGTTGCCCTTCAACAGATGAATGAATTTAAAAATGTGGTACATATGTACAATGGAATATTACTCAGTCTTAAAGAAGAATGAAATTATTGCATTTGCCAGTAAATGGATGAATCTGAAGAATATTATGGTAAGTGAAACAAGCAATCCCAAAAAATCAAAAGCTGAATATTTTTCTCTGATATGTGAATGCTTATTCACAATGGGGGGGCTATAGAAGAATAGAGTTATTTTAGATTAAGTAGAGGGAAAAAAAAGGAAGGGAGAGGTATGAGTAGGAAGGATAGTAGAATGAATCAGATATTATTACCCCATGTACATGTATAACTATATGACTGGTGGTATTCTACATCATGTATAACCAGAAGAATGAGAAATTATACTCCAATATGATGTATTAAAGTACATTCTACTGTCATGTATAACTAATTAAAACAAATTAAAAAAATTAAAAATAGAACATTGGGGGAGATAATTAGAAGACAACCTTCAGAACAAAGATCTGATTTTGCCAGAAAGTCAAAGGATCACTAGAACATGCCATATGTGAAAAAAAGGATGTAAAATTACATGCCTAGTCTTGATTTGACCCTCAGTAGAGGGCAGGAACTTTGTCCTGATTATTGCTTATCTCAGTGTAGAATAGTGCTTGACATATGGTAACCATCAGTATACGTATGTTAAATAAATCAAATTGGAGATTATCAATGGCATAAGCTACAGGACTCAATGAAGCCAGTCTACCAGTCTACAATGCACAACTAAACACAATGTCCTGAACACAGTAAATGCCTAATTAATGATGCAAGTGTTTCAGACAATTTTACACCTTCCCAGGTCAGCACCCATTTTACCTTAGTTGGTTTACCTTAGTTCACATTTCCTTGTGTTGCCTCTGTTTTATATCCTATGCCCCTACTCCAACTTTAGAATCCCTAGTTCATGCTGTGTATTCACTTGACAAATACTCTAATAATTTACTACATTTTAGGCATTATGGTATGCTAGCTCCCAGAAACCAGAAACCTCCTGCAGCTTATTTAGTCAGGAGACAGGCAGAATACAAGTTAACAGACAAGAGGATTTCAAATAGTGATAAGTGAGTGCTACAAGAAAAATAAAACAGGATAACATTATGGGGGGCCACTTTAGATTGAGGGGTCATAAAAAGCTTCCCTAAGGATATGACACCTGAGCCAGAGTTTGAAGATCAGTACCTGTGGAAATAGAAATAACTTGTTGTCTTGCAAGTGCCCAGTTTCTTCTGAAAAACTGTGAATAAACACCTCCCAGAAAATGGAGAACAGTGAAAACAGACTAGAGACTGCAGGAAGGGAAAATGAGCAAGGATTGGCAAATTACCATCCTGCCCAAACCAGCCTCCAACTTTCTGAATTATTTTAGAGGTTGTTTCATTAAATGTCAAGGTTAGAAAGTCACTTAGAGATCATCCATATCAGTACTTTCCTATAGGTGGTATATGTACTCCTGGTGGTACATGAGACGAACTTAGGTGCTCAGAGATGAACAATATTTATTTTAATATGTATTTAAAATGTATCTAATATCCAACCCATGATTTCATAACTATTATTGCTTGAAATGAGGTTAGAGTAGGGCTATTGGGGTTCATGTTCCAGAGACCAACTTCACTAGCTAAGAATGGATACTGGGTAGGTTAATAGGGATGAGTCCAAAGTGGGAAGGTTGCCACCCCAGCTCTAGGGAATGACAGACAACATGCCCATTGACAGTTTGTATTTGGATATGGCAACGTTTGTG
This sequence comes from Sciurus carolinensis, assembly GCF_902686445.1. Classification (NCBI taxonomy): domain Eukaryota; kingdom Metazoa; phylum Chordata; class Mammalia; order Rodentia; family Sciuridae; genus Sciurus; species Sciurus carolinensis. The sequence continues at coordinate 91,483,514 of NC_062232.1, forward strand.
TAGTTTGTACACAAATGGAAATATTGATTTGACTCCTGCCTTTGAATCCCTTCTTCAAAGAAACTATTTAGAGCCCATAAACATCTAAAGGAACATCAGAACCCTTAGGTGGTTAAGAGAAAGCCCTTCAAAGTTAGTCAGACCTGTATTTGAATCCCAATTCTGCCATGTAATTGCTATGTGATGTGGGGCAAGTAGTTTCAACCTGGCTTCGCTTTAGTTTTCTCATCTTTAGGAATAGGGATTCTAGGACTTCTTAGGGTTCTTGAAAGAATTAAATGAGATAGTATACATGGAAAGTATTTTTCCCAATGCCTGTCACATAGTAAGTACTCAAAATACATTATAGCTATAATTATCCAAGTTTTCTGGGGCAGTCATGATTTGAAATATTCTGTGCCATTTTCAGACTATTCTCATTTGAAATTCCAAAATGTGATCATTGTGCATTTCTCTTCAGTATTTGAAGAAGACTATGTTTTTTAAGTGTCAAGACATAAAACTGCTTTAACTCCCTAAATATGGTTTGACAACCTCAATCCTACTCAGAGACATTTTATGAAGACCCAAAGCAGAGGGTGACTATATCAATAAACAGAAAATAACAAGTGTTGTCAAGGATATAGAGAATTTGGAACACTTATACTGTGGCAGTGGGAATATAAAATGTTACCGTTGCTGTGGAAAATAGTATGGCAGGCTGGCGTTGTAGCTCAGTGGTAGAGCACTTGTCTCGCATGTGTGAGGCACTGGGTTTGATTCCCAGTACCACATAAAAATGAATAAAATAAAGGTCCATCGACAACTAAAAAATATTTTTAAAAAACCGTATGGTGATTCCTCAAAAAGTTTTAAGTAGAATTACCATGTGATCCCAGCAGTTCTACTTCTGGGTATATATCCAAAAGAATAGAAATCGGGATCTTTAATTGATAATCTACACTCCCATATACCTTCCTGCATTACTCACAATAGTGTAAATGTAGAAGCAACCCAAGTTTTTATAGACAGATAAAGAAAATGTGGCATATTATTCAATCTTTAAAAAGAAAGAAATCTTGCAGTATGCTACAACATGGATGAATCCCGAGGACATTATGCTAAGTGAAATAAGCCTGTCCCCAAAAGGCAACTACTATATGATTCCACTTATATGAAGCACTTAGAGTAGTAAAATTCATAAAGACAGAGAGTAGAATGGTGGTTGCCAGGGGCTTGGGAAAGGGACAGAGTGAGGAATGGGAGTTATTGTCAAATGGGTACACAGTTTTAGTTTTACAAGATGAAAGAGTTCTAGAGATGAATGGCTTGGTAATTATACAGCAGTATCAATGTTCTTAAATATCACTGAACTGTACATTTAAAATGGTTAAGATGGTAAATTTTAGTTGTGCGTTAGACTATCTCGAAGACCTAAAGATTTGCACATATTAAGAATGGAGAGAGGAAGAGGGTTGACGTTGATTCCAGAAGTACTTAGTAAAGTTTTGAGTGAGTTTTCCAAAGGAGTACATATGCGTGGACAGATTAGAAGTCAGTGTGTGGGAGTTCTTTCACTGGGTGTAACCTTTCATTTCCAGTTTGGTTGAAAAGTTCTACTTTAACACAAAGGTGAAGCTCAGATTGTAGATGGTTGACCTTGTTCACAACCCTTTTTCTAAATTATCCAAACTTCATTATAAATATATGTATAAAATATTCTGCAGTAAAGTTGCATTGTAATTACATTATCGATAATATCAGTATTTAAAGTGCAGACTACAGCTGCCCTCTGACATTCATTATAATCGGGTTTCACTGGTTTACAAATGGCAGCACAGGGAAACCCACCCAGTGAGTTTTGTCCTGGAATCTATTTGCCCACTAGGGTCAACCAAAATGCACAGAAAATTGTCTTTTAGTATTATGCATGTATCCAGAGTATACTCTCAATTCTTCATCAACTCATGTGTCCTGCACACAATTGTGAAAGCTATGAGACCCATCAACTCCTCCACAGCCTTTCTGAGACAAAGAGGATTAAGCAATGGGTCAGCCACGGAATTGCCTGGGGATGCCAATTTAAAATGGGTGTTTAAAAAATCTCTGGAATAAATCATAAATATGGTGCCAACTTATTTGGGTTTCTGTCATTGCTTACTGAAATAATTGGTGAGGTGGAAATTGGCCTTCTCTCTCACTAAAGACGTTACAGCCCTTGAGTAAAACATTAAAACCAAACACAAGGCAGTTCTCACTGATGCCAACAACACCATTTTTGTGATGAACACGTGCATGTCAGAGGGTGTGCCAAGAATGGTGAGATTAGCAAGCTAGGGAGTTGCTTAAAGTAAGCAACTCTACAATCAGCTAAGATTAGGAAATAAAATATTGTGTGCCACATTGCTGTTTATCAGGAACAAGGGGTTTCTAATCTAAATTTTAAATTTACTGATACACCTCCCTACAAGTCCCTGGTTTGGAAAATTACAAAAAGAAACTAAAGATTGAACAATGACTACAGAAAAGTGAAAAATGGTGTTTTTTTGTTTTGTTTTGTTTTGCCAATAAAATTTAATCAAAAAAGGTAGGAATTCTAAAACCTTATAAATATGGATTTATAAACTCCTTTAAACTTAACTGATTTTATATTTATACTCCTCTAAGTTACCACCATCATATTTAGTTTCGAGTGACAAAACAAAACGAATAAAAATAAGAAATCAGTAGGTTAACATGCCAATTTAGGATTTTTCTGTAATTGAAGGCAATAAAATATAGTGTTTAAGCCCGTACACTCAGGTGTCAGCCTACCTGAGCTTAATGCTGGTTCTGCCACTAACTAATTATATGATAGTGGCTAAGTCACTTAACCTTTTGGACTTCACATATAAAATGGGTACCATGATGATAACACTGTCACCTTCCCAGGATTGCATGACAGGATGAAGGTAAAAACGGTTAGCACAGCTCCTGACCCATGGTAAGAACTCAATAAAGGGTAGCTGTCTGTTATTATAACTGTATGTGGTGAATTCTCTATTTTTAATGTAAAAAATGGTATGCATTTTTATTAATAGAACCAGTCTTTCCTTACTCTCATTAAATAAATGTTTATAAAATAATGTAGATATGTTAAATTGAAGAGGCACCAAAACACAAGTGTCTACTTGGAACATCCAGGTGTCTCATCCAGTGTGGCTCAGGAGGACAGTCCTGGCATAATCAAAAGAACAGTAAACTTTTAGAGTTGGAAAAGCTGTCTTCAAGTCCCATCTCTCCCTCTTAATAGCTACTAGTGTGACCATTTACAAATCACATAACTTCTTTAAGTTACAATTTCCTCCTATGGAAATGTGGATACCTATGTCATAGGTCAGTGGTAAGGTCTGGAAGAAAGATTATATGTTACAGAATCTGGCACATGTTAGGCATTCACCAAATGTTTATTGACTCTGAATCACAGAGAGAAAATAATTTTATGGAGATTTTAATACTTTATCTATCATTGAATGAGAATGAGGGCGGAAGGCGTTGAGCTGCACTGGTATTGCCTCAAATTAGCTTCTGCCATTTCTTGTGAAAAGGTCAGTATTGCTGTCATATCCACAAAGCTCTAGGACCTAATTGTGTATGCCTGCTAAGATTTTTGTAAAGCAGAGTGCTAAAGTTTGGCTTAGATGCCAGTGCAGACCTTTCTAATTATATATAGTACTGAAAAAAATGCTGAAATCCCAAAGATGCTACTATTAATATCAACTTCAAGAATGATGGAGAAGTTGATGGTGGCAACTATAGTAATATCTTTTAGTTTTTTATTATATTTTGTTTTGTTTTGAATAATTGGCAAGGTTATAGTCCAATTCGTTCTATGTTGATTTTCAAACAATATTGCTTGTTGAACACTCCCAGAATTTGTTTGTCTATATCATAACCTAGTTTGGTATACATAAAAGTAGATTTAATGCATTAACAGAACATATTAACAGCATCAAAATAATTCCAGTGTATTCATAGATCTTACAAAATATTTAAGAGTAACTGACTTCCATTCTGACAGTTACAGAAGAAACTTATCTGTCTCTAGAAGATCCTACTTGAATATAGTATTTTCAGATAGGCAACATAGTAATATATAAAGAGCTGTTGCAAATCAATAATAGAATGACCAGTAGGAAAGTGCTCATAAAGTGAGCAGATTTTTCGAAATGCAATTGTAAACCATCATATAGTCAATAAGCATATGCAAAATATTCAATCTTACTAGCATCCAAATAAAATAATATATCATAGTAAGATACTATTTTCACTAATATTAGATTGCTAAAGATATTTTAAAATATTCTCTTAAAAAGGATCAGGAAAACTATACAAAATTGATACAAATTTTCCAGCAGGAAAGTGTATGTCAGTATCTGGTATATAGTACGTTATCAATAAATATTTCTTCAATGAATAAATATTTTTGCTGGCATTGGAATACATTTTTAGACATTCAGAAAAGTCTTAACTACAAAACATGTCCAAAACTTGAAGACAGAATTCATGGATTGCTATTTTTGTGAATGCCCACTTGGAAAAACTCATGCAATTCATTATAACCATATTGATGATATGCCTTGGTACAATGCTCTGAATTCATAGAAACTACCACTGAATCCATATAATGTACCAGTCCTTCTATCATTGGCTCCCAACCTTCTGGGAGTTTAAAACACCCTGCTATTATTAGCTCACTTTTATGCCATCTCTCCCTTCTCTTCAAAATGCTTGGATGGCATATATTTTTTTAAATTAAAGTGCCTTATATTTAATTTTGTTTTGAGACATTTTCAAAAAGCTCATGATGATCCTCAGGATAATTGTAGCTACCCTAGAGGGTGACAAATTTAGGGCTGGAAATCATTGCTTTATAGCCATCTGTATGATACTTTTCGATAGCTTTTCACTAGTTCTATAATGTATTATTCTCACAATGTGAACGGATCTTTTCTATCAATAAGGGAAGCATAATTTTGTTAATGATAGGTAAGCACCTTATTATCTGTATTTGGCAGGTTTAAACATATTGCTGTCTTTTGGAGAAAAATAGCTGTTTCCAGATGTCATTAAAGCAGGCATTACCACTGACAAAGCTTTCTCACAAAGTATCTTACAACAGTTCTGTGTGCTGTCAGCTGCTTGTACCAAAAATTCTGTGGGAGTTAGGGCCCTGTGCTTTCTAATTGCTAACTGCTTTGATTACAACCTCCTGCTCAGATATTATAGTGAGTGACATTTCCATCTATATCACATTCCATTGATACATTTTCTTCCCTTAGAACCACAATGCTTCAGTGTTAGGACACTTTTGAACTTTGTGAATACTTGCCCAGAATTCTGACACCTTTATCAGTAGCATGTAGACAGTTTGAGCCTGTTGAAAACTGACATAGTATATTTTGTTTATTCTAGAAAGCATTAGATTTAATTTCCATTTATAGATTTATATATGTAAATATAATAATTTTGAATACATAGATACCATTTTTGAATTTCTCATTTATTTGAGTCAATTTCTCATCCAAAAAGAGTAATTTTGTAGTAACTTCTCAGTATAAAAGATTATTATAGTAGTTTCTCAGTACAAAAGATTAATTATTAAAGTAACTTCAGTGTATTATGCACCATATCCAAAGTTACATTTTTATTTAGTAAGACCATGATCCAAGGTCTTTGTGTAACTTACTGATTTCCCCTCCAGTTCTCATTTTTTAGACTTTTAATACTAAAACCCACCAGGAAAGCAAATTTAAAAAGCTGGTAATAATTTAGATGACTTAGTTTTTCTTCTGACCTATCTAAAGAAGTTCCTTTCTGCCTGAGCACCTAGCTTTCCTTTCCATCCCTATAACCTAGAATTCAACAAAACACTTCTGATCCATGCCAACTATGAATTTGCTTTAAACTGCAATTTATATACTATATTGTTAAATCCAAGTTTTAGGGGAAAAAAATCACAGTGTAATTGGAGTGTCATGATACTATGCTGAGAGCAATGATTGTAGATTTTTCTTTAGTTGTAGATGGACACAATACCTTTATTTTATTTATTTTTATGTGGTGCTGAGGATCGAACCCAGAGCCTCACATGTGCTAGGCAAGTGCTCTCCCACTGAGCTACAACCCATCCCCATGATTGTAGGTTTTGGGGGAGGGTACCAGGGATTGAATTCAGGAGTACTTGGTCACTGAGCCACATCCCCAGCCCTATTTTGTATTTTATTTAGAGACAGGGTCTCACTGAGTTGCTTAGCGCTTCACTTTTGCTGAGACTGGCTTTGAACTCACGATCCTCCTGCCTCAGCCTCCTGAGCCACTGGGATTACAGGCATGATTGTAGATTTTTGAAAGTCAAATTACTGATGTATTCATCCTATGAATTGCTGAACAGCCTTTGAGAAGAATGGTCTAATTAAGACTTATTTTAAAAATTTTATGCATATTTTTATTGTTTTTTTAGATGTACATGACAGTAGAATCCATTTTGACAAAATAATAAAAGCATGGAATATATTATATTCTGGTGGATGTACACAATGGTGAGATTCACTGTGGCATATTCATGTATGAATGTGGTATATTCACAGGAAAGTTAAGTCAGATTCATTCCACTGTCTTTCCTTTTCCCATTCCCCTCCCTTCCCTTTGGAAAGATGTCAAAGACATGCTCTTGGGTAGAATTAGAAATCACAAAACAATATGCATATGTATTCTTATGTATAGATTCACATGTATGTATACATAGGAAAATGTCTGCATGGACCTAAATCAAATTGTTTTTATTGTTATTATCCCTGGAAAGGGAAGTACAATAGGTAGGGGAATAGGTGCAAGGAGAGATTTTTACTTTTTAGTATATACTTTCACAAAATTTGAATTTCTTTTAGGTATAGATTACTTTTATAGTTTAAGAAACAATTTTCTGTAAATGAACTCCTTTATGAAATTTACTCTTACCATCCCCAGGCCTGAACTATTAAGTGAGCAAGATAATTTCAAGATTGTGATGATCTCAAAATAGTAACATATAAAGCAACAATGATGCTATCTGTCATTTTTTTCAATGCTTATCTTGTATTAGACTTTTTCACAGGAATTATTTAATCTATGCCTTCTAGTAACCCTGGAAGATAAGTTCTGTTCCCCAACTCCCAAAACAAAAATGCTGAGAGATTAATTTGTCAGAGACCACACAGCTGATCTCTTAGTCTGGTCAGGCTGCTATGCAGCAAGAATAAAATAGTCCGGGTGGCTTAAACAACAAACATTTAGTTCTCACAGTTCTGAGGCTGAGAAGAATCAGGTTGCTAATGTAGTCAGGTTCTCCAGTGAGTCCACTTCCTGGTTTACTCACATGACAAATCCACTCACCTCCCAAACCCAATTACCTTCCAAAGGCTCACCTTCAAATATCCCCACATTGGAGGTCAGGGCCTCAACATGAAATTTTTGGAAGACATAAACATTCATTCCATAGCAGCTGATAAAAGAAGTTGAGCAGGGGTTTCAATTTGGATTTGTCTGGCTCTTAAACTCTGTTTTTGTTACTGAACACAGTAACCTAACACAGAGCTTACTATGGTGCCAGGGACTATCCTAAGTACTTTGATACTGTTTTAAGTACGTTTGTATATAACTACTCATTTATTCTTCACATCAACCTTAGAAGTTACATATTATTATCATCATCTCCATTTTGTTCAAATGAGGAAACTGAAATGTGTACATATTACATTACTTGCCTAATGCGTAAATGATAGAGCAAGAATCTGAACCCAGGCAATCTTATCACACATGCTACTCCATCCCTAAGTATCACATATAAAAGAGAGTTCTATCCTCAACTCCCCTTTCCCCATTCCCATTCACCTATCAAGGACATTAAGAAAATGATGAGGTGTACAAGCAGAACCCAGACTTAATCAAACTAAATATACTCATGGTTCAAAGAAATCCTGCTGTCCTTCCTTTTTTACATATTAACTCTTAAGTATGTGTACAATTCTCATGAGGGTTTATTTCAAAATATTTCCATTTGAAGTGAAGTGTTTCCAGTTTGAAATCCAGAATAAGGTAAATGTCTTCCTCTTAAGTTATCCTTGCCCTATTTTGAGAATATGAAATAGTCAAAATGTACCAGAAAAAAGGAAATACAACTGGGCTTGATGTTTCTATCGTTGGCAAAGTTCTTCCAGTTTCAAATAAAGTTCACCTTATTCCTTAACCTGATAAAATACAATTACAAAAACTCTACAACTAACACTATATTTAATGGTGAAAGATGGAAAACTTTACAGCCAACATGAGGAACAAAAGAAGGAAGTTCACTCTCTCCACTTCTACTTAACATTATACTTGAAGTTCTTGCCAGGGTAATTAGGCAAGAGAAAGAAATGTAAGGTATCCATATTGGAAAACAAGAACTAAAACTATCTCTATTCACAAATGACTTGATTTCATACATAGAAAACACTAAAGAATTCAAAAAATAACTTTCAGAGCTAATAAAGTAGTTTGGAAAATTTTTATAAATAATATTTAAAAATCAGTTATGTTTCTATATACTAGCAATGAACCATCTGCAAATGAAATGAAGATAATAATTCACTGCTTCCTATAGCATTAATAAGAATAAAATGTTTATCCAATAAAGTACAAAATTTTGTGCACTGAAAACTAGAAAATATTGTTTAAAGAAATCAAAGAAAACATAAGTACATGGAAAGAAGGACATTCTGTATTCATGACTCAGGTGACAATACTCTTAAGATAGTAATACAACACTAACTTATCTATAAACTCAATACGATCCTTATTAACATCCCAGCTGGATTCTTTGTAGAAATTGACACAATGATCCTAAAATTCATAAGGAAATGCAAGGGACATGGAATAGTCACAACAATCTTGAAAAAGAACATAGTTAGAGAACGCACATTTTCTGATTTTAAAACTTGCTACAAGTCTACAACAATCAATGTGGCACTGGCAGTGTAGATCAATGGAATAGAATGAAGGATCCAGAAATAAACTCTTAAACTTATTTTAGATTGATTTTAACAATGGTGCCAAGATATTTCAATGAGGAAGGGGTAGTATTTTCAACAAATGGTGCTGGGATAGCTTGATGCTCACATGTGGAAGAATGAATTTGGACTCCTTCCTCACACTATATACAAGAATTAACTCAATGTAAATGACAGATTCAAGTGTAAAAGCTAAAACTTGAAAAATCTTAGAAGGAAACATAAATATAAATTTTCATGACCTTGGATTAGGCAATACTTCCTTAAATATGACACCAAATCACAAGCAGCAAATGAAAAAAACAATAAGTTGACTACATCAAAAATTAAAAATGAATAAAAAAACCCAAAAATACAACCCACAGAATGGCATGGGAAAATGTTTGCAAACCATATATCTGATAAGGCGCTGACATCCAGAATATATAAAGAATCTTTACAGCTCAATAAAAAAAAAAAAAACAATTAAAAGTAGGCCAGAACAGCCAGGTATGGTGGGGCACACCTGTAATCCCAGTGACTCGGGAGGCTGAGGCAGGAGAATCACAAGTTCAAGACCAGTCTCAACAACTTAATGACACCCTAATCAACTTAGTGAGATCCTTTCTCAAAATGAAAAATAAAAAGGGATGGGGATGTGACTCGGTGGTAATGTGACCCTGGGTTCAATCCCACCCCCCAAAAATGGGCAAGATCAAATATTTGAATGCACATTTCTACAAAGAAGACATAAAAATCGCCAGCTAGCACATTAAAAGACACTAGTTATTAGGGAAATGCAAAACAAAACATAATGAGATATTGCTTTATACTTCCTAGTGTGGCTATAATAAAAAAGATAATAAAAACTGTTGGAAAGGTATGGGAAGTTGGAACACTCATATACTGTTGGTGGGAATGTAAATGCCATGGTAGAAAATACTCTGGTATTTTAATCAAAAAAAAAACAAAAACTAAACATGAGGTTAACCATATGATCCAGCAATTCCACACTTATGTATTTACCCACAAGAAAAGAAAACATTTCACACAAACACTTGCACATGAATGGTTTTAGCAGCATTGTAGGCCAAAGTGGAAATAACACCAATGTCCATAAATGGACCCCAATGGATAAACAAATGGTATAACTACATAGTCAAATAATATTTGGCCCTGAATATGCATAAAGAACTGATACATTTTAGACTGTAAGTCTCATTACAAATTTTGCATTCTGGTATTTAAATATTGAAATAAGTAATATCTTCTTTAAGTATTATTTTTCAAAAGGCTCCATTTCTTTGGTTATAATTGATTATAGTAGTAAGAATTTTACAAATAGAAAAATGGAAATAGTATTTATAATTAGGATATACCTATTAGGGTAGATCACACATATATAAAATTGAACATTCTATTTTTGAAAGATTTAAGTGAAATTTATTTTAAATTATCGAACTATTACATATGAAAATCTAAGTTTTAAAATCTAGATTTAAAAATAATGTAGGTGTGCCTAAGATATTTTGTTGATATATATGTGTGTGTGTGTGTGTGTGTGTGTGTGTCTGGAGAGAAAGAGTAATGACTTCATAAATTGTGGAATTTTTATACTTTGTTTTTGTTTTACACTTTTCAAAAATTGTTTTTTATTTTATTTAATTATAGCCATTTGAGAAACTGATTCCTTGATGTGAAATGCAAGGGCACTCTTTAATGACCATAATTGAGGCCAGTTTCTGCCAGCAAACAATTAGCTTTGGGAACAAATATATAGACCAAATATAATTAAGATGTTTAATAACCATTTTTTGTAGCTTTAGACATTAAACAGTATTTGATCTTTAGGCGTTACATATGTTTAATCCAGTCATTTGAGTAGAGTTGCATTTTCAAAAAAAATGGACAAATATTTTATTCTGACTGAGTATAATTCTTCAATTGTGTTAAGGATGAAGCTTATCCAACCATGGGAGAGAAATCACTATGTTCTCCCCCAGTGACTGCAGGACATGTTCCTACACACCCACTTTGTGTGGGAGGCAGAGTGGTTATACTTGCCCTTCTTGGATTTCTTCTCAAAGCAAGGCCTTGACCTCATCTTCCAAACTTACTTTTCAGTTCACTTCTTAGAGCAGTGGTGCTTACCAGACTCCCCAGGATAAATTTTGCAAAACGTACTTGCCTGCCTTCTGTCTCCCCACTGCAGATTTGTCTCAATAGTAGGACTATTTCTATGGTAAATCCAAGTGTGTGCATTTTGAAAAAATTCTTTGCCATTTTATGAGAATTATATTTAATACAATTTTTAAAATAGGTGGTATCGATGTTTACCATAGGCTGAGAGAACCCAACCATCTCTTTTTAAAAAATATTTTTAGTTGTAAATGGACACAATACCTTTATTTTGTTTGTTTAGTTTTTTATGTGGTGCTGAGGATCAAACCCAGTGCCTCACATGTGCTAGACAAGTGTTCTACCACTGAGCCACGACCCTAGCTGTCTTTGAGACACTAGCAGATACATTGAACTCTGTGACATACTTAGAGTTGCTAGTCGTTTTTCCATAATTTTTTAAACTGGGCCTAAACATCAAGTGGAGTATAAATTTTAGAGTGTTCTGAGCTTAATGCTACAAGAATATTTTTTGCACCTTTTAAGTTTTGAAGGGGTAAATTAGCATGAAAGAAGCATAGTGGATGGGAACTATACTGATAGTAAGATTACTTTCTAGAGCTGGGAAGATCAATATCCATAATCCTCACATTTATTAATGATAAAAAGTAACATTTCCAAGTGCTTACTATGTGGTAGGCCCTATGCTGAATGCCTCATGTCCATTTCCTCTTTTGATTCTGAAAACCACCTGTGAGGTCTCATTTTACAGAGAAACAAAGCTGAGGGTTAGAGAGACTGATTTGTTGGAGGACACCAGTTGGTCATTTTCAAAGCCACGACTCAAACTTACTTTTTCTTGATTGCAGAGCTATTGCTCTTGAAGATCAGCCTCACTGCCTCTGTTTGCTTTTCGAGGTTATGGAGCCCACTCCTATCTGTCCTCATGACAAACTATATTGAGCATGAAAAAGACTGAAAAATGGAGAAGAAACTTTGTAAGATGGATACCTGGTGTCCAATGGGGTAGGCCAAGTTCAGAAAACTAAGCCCTATAACTTGGAAAAGGGACATACTTTCTGGGGAGAAACTCAGAGCTTATGTGGGTCCTGCTTCAGGCCCAAGGAAGAAGTTGCAGTCATGTGGTGGAGTACTACCTGCCTGGCAAGGTGTTACAAAGCCATTGTTTTGTCTGACATGCCCTTCTGTAATGCATATGCCAGGCAGTGATATGCACTGCTCTAAGCACCTTATAATAATTAACCCTTTTAAATTCTATAACAACTCCTTAGAAAAACGTACTGCTACTATTCCTATAATACAAATGAACAAACTGAAGTTCAGAGATGTTAAGTAATGTGTTCAAACCCATACAACTGCTAAGTGCCAGAAGCAGCCTTTGAACCAGGGTAGACTGGATCTAGTGGTTATGTTATATACTGACTCTTAACAAAGAAATTTGATTTTTCTTTCTCTTGTGCTTGCCATTCTTTTCCAACCACTCTTTCATAAGACTGCCATGGTAGCAAATTTTCCTGACCCTATTGGCTTATTTCTTCACCCATGACTTCCCAAGTGTTTTGTGCAGTGTCCTTGAGCCTCTTTCCTTATCCTTCGTATTACTACCTTTGGCATTAGTCATGCAAAACATGATAATTTCACCTTACATTTTTTTTAGTTGTATATGGACACACTACCTTTCTTCTATTTATTTATATGTGGTGCTGAGGATGGAACCCAGTGCCTCACATGTGCTAGGCAAGCGCTCTACCACTGAGCTACAACCACAGCTCCCTTCCAGATTTTTTTTCATAAATTATGTCATTTCAACTTGGGAAATGAGGATGAACAGTATTGTTCCTATTTCAAAATGAGGCCTTATGCTTCAGAGTTCCAGTTTGCTCTGCTGTGCAGTGGCTGAAGATCCCTAGGGACAAAGACTGGCTCCTGAGCACCAGGAAATGGTGTCTTCTGTACCTATTCTGTGTCTATTTTGGTGCCAATACCATGCCATTTTTGTTACCATTACTCTGTAAATCTGCACTGTGAGCCCTCCTGCTTTATTCTTCTTGGACTACGTCAAATAGAAGTGTTAAAAGAGAGCTTTTATATCTTCTTCCAGTTTACATGGACTAAATCATTGAGCAAAAATTACAGATAAGTGGGGGTTTTCAAGATGGCAGACTAGAGGGCGGCTGCATTTCACGTTGCTCCAGGACGCAGGATTCAAAAGAGGAGATAATGAGAGACTTGGGACCAACTCAAAGCCGCCGGGTGAGTCTCTCCTGTTGGGGAGGCGTCCCGGATGGGGCAGTAGCCCCGGAACACAGGGAACTTTGTGAAGTAGAGTTGCTCAGAGAGACGCCCCTCCCCCCACTGGAGCGGTAAACAGGGACAACTGGGATCATCGTAGAGGAGGCGGCTCAGCACAGCGCTTGGACTCGGAGCAACCACTGGGGCTCTGGGTGGCTGCCTGAGGAGGAGCTGCGTGGCGAGCTGTTTGAACTCAGAACGACCGCTCCTGAACACCGGTGGCCTGCCTGGAGGAAGAGCACGGTGGGTCACTTGGTCTCGGAGCCACCACTCCTGAACACCCGGGGGGCTACCCCGAGGAGGAGGAGGAGGAACAGGGCGGGTCACTTGGACTTGGAGTGACTGCCTAGGGCTATGGGCGGTTGGCGGGAGGAGGAGACACGAAGTGAGTTGCTTGGGCTCCTAGTGACTGCGTCGGAAACCCGGGCGCTGTCCGGAGGAGGAGGTGTGTGGTGGGTCTCTGGGTATTGGAGCTATTGTACGGGGCTCCAGGTGGCGGCTCAGAGGAGGGGACGCATAGCCAGGCGATTAGGTGCAGAGCAGGGTCCCAGGAGCTAGGTGGCTTCTTGCTGGAAGAGCCGCACAGAGACATGCCTAGGGGCGGAGCGAAGTTTCCAGGACTGCGGGCAGATTCTCTGGGAGAGGCAGCCTAAGGAGACTCGCCTGTGAAGGGTGAGGCTCCCAGGCCCAGGAGGTAGGTCCAGGCCCATGGGAACATTGCAGAGGAAGACAGCCTAGCCCAGGTGGTAGTTGTAGATTGACGGGAACCTCTAGGAGGGCAACTGACCAGCGAGAGTCCCCACCGAGTAAGTCTTCCCTGCCGGGGGAGGTTTTCCCACAGGGACGGTTAAACCAGAGACACAGGCACAAACAGGACTTGCCTCAGCCCACAGCCTAGTTCCCCATTGGATGACCATTGGTCAACAAGTGGAGGCACCTCTGCCCACTAGCAGGGAATATACACCACCTGAGGGTCACCACCCCTAGAGAGGCAGCTTCTTCGTGGAGCTCTGCATTATCAACTTCCTCCAAGACTTCAGGCTACTGAAGGATAAGAGGGGATATACTAGCAATCTTCAGGGCATTATAAGTCGATAGAGGAAATCTGCAATATCTTAATGACCCACTGATTCCTGAACAATATGAGAAAACAAGGGAAGAAAATGCCCCAAACAAATCTAGATGTTACATCAATAAAATCCAACGACAGCATGGCAGAAGAAATGACAGAAAGGGAGTTCAGAATGTACATAATTAAAATGATTAGGGAAGCAAATGATGAGATAAAAGAGCAAATGCAGGCATTGAATGATCGCACCAATCGACAGTTAACAGAGCAAATTCAGGAAGCAAAAGATCATTTCAATAAAGAGTTAGAGATATTGAAAAAAAACCAAACAGAAATTCTTGAAATGAAGGAAACAATAAACCAAATTAAGAACTCCATAGAAAGCATAACCAATAGGATAGAACACCTGGAAGACAGAACTTCAGATATTGAAGACAAAATATTTAACCTCGAAAACAAAGTTGAACAAACAGAGAAGATGGTAAGAAATCATGAACAGAATCTCCAGAATTATGGGATATCATGAAAAGGCCAAATTTGAGAATTATTGGGATTGATGAAGGCTTAGAGAAACAAACCAAAGGAATGAACAATCTATTCAATGAAATAATATCAGAAAATTTCCCAAATCTGAAGAATGAAATGGAAAATCAAGTCCAAGAGGCTTATAGGACTCCAAATACACAAAATTACAACAGACCCACACCAAGGCACATTATAATGAAAATACCTAACATACAAAATAAAGACAGAATTTTAAAGGCTGTGAGAGAAAAGAACCAAATTACATTCAGGGGGAAACCAATATGGATATCAGCATATTTTTCAATTCAGACCCTAAAAGCTAGAAGGGCCTGGAACAACATTTTTCAAGCTCTGAAAGAAAATGGATGCCAACCAAGAATCTTATACCCAGCAAAACTTACCTTCAAATTTGACGATGAAATAAAATCATTCCATGATAAACAAAAGCTAAAAGAATTTACAAAAAGAAAGACAGCATTACAGAACATTCTCAGCAAAATATTCCATGAGGAAGAGATAAAAAACAAAGAAGCAAATCAGCAAAGGGAGGAATTATCCTAAAGGAACTGTCAAATAAAGGAGGAACCAAGATGTGTCAAAAATTTTAAATATGAACCAAATGACCGGGAATACAAATCACATCTCAATAATAACCCTGAATGTTAATGGCCTGAATTCATCAATCAAAAGACATAGACTGGCAGATTGGATTAAAAAGAAAGCTCCAACAATATGTTGCCTGCAAGAGACTCACCTCATAGAAAGAGATACCCATAGACTAAAGGTGAAAGGATGGGGAAAAACATACCATGCACATGGACTCAGCAAAAAAGCTGGAGTATCCATCCTCATTTCAGATAATGTGGACTTCAAGCCAATGTTAGTCAGAAGGGATAAAGAAGGACATTTCATACTGCTTAAGGGAAGCATAAATCAGCAAGATATAACAATCATAAACATCTATGCCCCAAACAGTGGCTCATCCATGTATGTTAAACAAATCCTTCTCAATTTTAGAAACCAAATAGACCAAAACACAATAATACTAGGTGATTTTAACACGCCTCTCTCGCCATTGGACAGATCTTCCAAACAAAAATTGAACAAAGAAACCATAGATCTCAATAACACAATCAATAATTTAGACTTAACAGACATTTATAGAATATACCATCCAACCAAGAGCGAATATACTTTCTTCTCAGCAGCACATGGATCCTTCTCTAAAATAGACCATATATTATGCCACAAAGCTAATGTCAGCAAATACAAGAAGATAGAGACACGACCTTGTATTCTATCAGATCATAATGGATTGAAGTTAGAAATCAATGAAAGAGTAAAAAACAGAAACTACTCCAACACCTGGAGATTAAACAATATGCTATTATATGATGAATGGATAACAGAAGATATTAGGAAGGAAATTAAAAAATTCTTAGAGGTAAATGAGAACAAAGAAACATCATATCAAAATCTCTGGGACACTATGAAAGCAGTACTTAGAGGAAAATTTATTTCATGGAGCGCATTTAATAAAAGAAGTAAAACTCAACAAATAAACGACCTAACACTACAGCTCAAAGCCCTAGAAAAAGAAGAACAGACCAACACCAAAAGTAGTAGAAGACAGGAAATAGTTAAACTGAGAGCTGAAATCAACGAAATTGAAACAAAAGAAACAATACAAAAAATTGACAAAATAAATAGTTGGTTCTTCGAAAAAATAAACAAAATTGATAAACCTTTAGCCACACTAACAAAGAGAAGACGAGAGAAAACCCAAATTACTAAAATTCGGAATGAACAAGGAAATATCACAACAGACACGACTGAAATACAAAACATAATTAGAAGCTATTTTGAAAACCTATACTCCAACAAAATAGAAAATTTCGAAGACATCAACAGGTTTCTAGAGACATATGAATTGCCTAAACTGAACGAGGAGGACATACACAATTTAAATAGACCAAATTCAAGTAATGAAATAGAAGAAGTCATCAAAAGCCTACCAACAAAGAACAGTCCAGGACCAGATGGGTTCTCAACCGAGTTCTACAAAACCTTTAAAGAAGAGCTCATTCCAATACTTCTCAAAGTATTCCATAAAATAGAAGAGGAGTGAACCCTCCCAAACTCATTCTGTGAAGCCAATATCACCCTGATACCTAAACCAGACAGAGACACCTCGAGGAAAGAAAATTTCAGACCAATATCCTTAATGAACATCGACGCAAAAATTCTCAACAAAATTTTAGCAAATCGCATACAAAAACATATTAAAAAGATAGTGCACCATGATCAAGTGGGTTTCATCCCAGGGATGCAAGGTTGGTTCAACATCAGGAAATCAATAAATGTAATTCACCAGATCAATAGACTTAAAGTCAAGAATCACATGAGTATTTCAATAGATGCAGAAAAAGCATTTGATAAAATACAGCACCCCTTCATGCTCAAAACACTAGAAAAAATAGGCATAATGGGAACATTCCTTAACATTGTAAAGGCCATCTATGCTAAGCCCATGGCTAATATCATTGTAAATGGTGAAAAACTGAAAGCATTCCCCCTAAAAACTGGAACAAGGCAGGGATGTCCTCTTTCACCACTTTTAGATCTCATAAGTGAATTCAGTAAAGTAGCGGGATATAAGATCAATGCACATAAATCTAAGGCATTTTTATACATAAGTGATGAATCTTCAGAAAGAGAAATTAGGAAAACTACCCCATTCACAATAGCTTCGAAAAAAATAAAATACTTGGGAATCAATCTCACAAAAGAGGTGAAAGACCTCTACAGTGAGAACTACAGAACACTAAAGAAAGAAATTAAAGAAAACCTTAGAAGATGGAAAGATCTCCCATGTTCTTGGATAGGAAGAATTAATATTGTCAAAATATGTACCCAATGATGTACCTTACAGAAATAGAGCAAGAAATTATGAAATTCATCTGGAAGAATAAAAAACCCAGAATAGCTAAAGCAATCCTTGGCAGAAAGAGTGAAGCAGGGGGTATCTATCGCAATACCAGATCTTCAACTCTACTACAAAGCAATAGTAACAAAAACGGCATAGTATTGGTACCAAAATAGAAAGGTGGATCAATGGTACAGAATAGAGGACACGGACACAAACCCAAAGAAATACAATTTTCTCATACTAGACAAAGGGGCCAAAAATATGCAATGGAGAAAAGGTAGCCTCTTCAACAAATGGTGCTGGGAGAATTGGAAATCCATATGCAACAGAATGAAACTAAACCCATATCTCTCACCATGCACGAAACTAAACTCAAAATGGATTAAGGATCTCGGAATCAGACCAGAGACCTTGCATCTTATAGAAGAAAAAGTAGGTCCAGAGCTTCAACATGTCGGCTTAGGACCAGACTTCCTCAACAGGACTCCCATAGCACAAGAAATAAAAGCAAGAATTAATAACTGGGATAGATTCAAACTAAAAAGTTTTCTCTCAGCAAAGGAAACTATCAGCAATGCGAAGAAAGAGCCTACAGGGTGGGAGAAAATCTTTGCCAATCATACTTCAGATAGAGCACTAATCTCCAGAATCTATAAAGAACTCAAAAAACTCTACACCAAGAATGCAAATAATCCAATCGACAAATGGGCTAAGGAAATGAACAGACACTTCACAGAAGAAGATCTACAAGCAATCAGCAAACATATGGAAAAATGTTCAACATCTCTAGTAATAAGAGAAATGCAAATCAAAACCACCCTAAGATTCCATCTCACCCCAATTAGAATGGCGATTATCAAGAATACAAGCAACAACAGGTGTTGGCGAGGATGTGGGGAGAAAGGTACACTCATATATTGCTGGTGGGGCTGCAAATTAGTGCAGCCACTCTGGAAAGCAGTATGGAGATTCCTTAGAAAACTTGGAATGGAACCACCATTTGACCCAGCTATCCCACTCCTTGGCCTATACCCAAAGGACTTAAAATCAGCATATTACAGAGATACAGCCACATCAATGTTCATAGCTGCTCAGTTCACAATAGCCAGATTGTGGAACCAACCTAGATGTCCTTCAATTGATGAATGGATAAAGAAAAAGTGGTATATATATATACAATGGAATATTACTCAGCCATAAAGAATGATAAAATTATGGCATTTGCAGGCAAATGGATGAAACTGGAGAATATCATGCTAAGTGAGATAAGCCAATCTCAAAAAACCAAAGGAAGAATGATATCGCTAATAAGTGGATGATGACACATAATGGGGGGTGGGAGGGGTTAGTGTTGGGGTTGGAGTTGGGTTTAGGGAGGGGGGCAGGAATGGAGGAAGGAAGGACTGTATCGAGGGAGGGGAGGGGTGGGAGGGGTGGGGAAGAAGGGAAAAAAATAACAGAATGAATCAAACAACATTACCCTATGTAAATTTATGATTACACAAATGGTATGCCTTTACGCCATGTACAGGCAGAGAAACAACATGTATCCCATTTGTTTACAATAAAAAAAAATTACAAAAAAAAAGAGGGAATTCAGGCAAGCAACTTACCTAATGTTTCAAACAACAAGCTAGTGGCAGAGTGGGCTACAATCCAGGTTCTCTAACTCTTACTCCATTGTTCTTTTCCACTGTGCTATTGACCAAATGTACATATCCATTCATTCAGCTATTTGTCCATCCATTAATAAATTGAAAAAAAAACATATTGAGTGCCTTGGTGTATGCTAAGGCACTGCATGGGAAGGATAGTCAGTATAAATATCCTTGCTCCCAAGGAGCTAAAAGCACAACTGAGATAAGGTCTTACCATAAAATGTTCAATAACAGTACAAAGTCACATATACTAAGTTCCAAATGAGTAGTCTACTCAGGTCATGTAGGAATTTTGGGACTGGATGTGTAGCATCAGTGATAGTTTTATCAGGAAGGTGGGTCTTGAATTTGGCATAGAGAAAGATGCTTAGAGCTTAGAGAGGACATGGAAATAGAAGGGAGATCAGTAAAGTAGAGGAAGGGGACCAGAGGGAGGGAGGAAAGAAGGGAAAGGGGAATGAGGTTGACCAAATTATGTTCAGTGGGTGTATAAATATGTCACAATGAATCCCACTATTATGTATAATTATAGTGCACCAATAAAAGATAATTTAAAAAAGAACTTAAAGAAGATTAAGAAGGAGAAAGGGAAGAGATAAGGAGGATTTCCAGGTTTTAAATTTGAGCAAATGGCTATCAATGAAAAGACTATTCCCTAAGATGTAGAGATTTTTTTGGAGGGGAGAGTTGGATGAGTTGATGAGTTCGAAGCTGACACTTAGAGGTAAGGATATCAGTTAGGAGGCTATTGCAAAAAGCTGGGTGAAACAGGATGAGAGCCTAGATTGGGAGGCAGCAATGGGGATGGAAAGGAAATTTTGGGTTGAGAGACTTAATAAAAGGAAGAATTGATAAGATTTTGTCAAGGATGGACTCTAGAGCTGAAAGGTAGAGAAAAGTTCAAAGCCTTAGATCTCATCTGTTCTCTATCTTCTTGACTGAAAATACTCTCTCTAGACTGATGACTCCCAGATTTGTATCTCAAGCTTGGAGAACACCATATTTTTATATCCAATTGCCTACTCAACAGGTCAACCATGGAAAAAGCTGAAATCCTAATTCTCCAACATCCAAGCCTCCACCAAAACTCAATCTACTAGCCAAACTTGCTCTTCAGAGTCTTCCTCATCTCACTAAATAGTAACTATTCTTTCAGTTACTTAGGCAGAAGACCTTGGAATCATTCTGGATTTTCACTTTCACAGCCTACATTTATTCTATCAGAAAATTTTGTTGACTCTACCTTCAGAATATATCTAGAATCTTATCATTTTTCCTCATCTCCATTGTTACTATCCGGGTTTGTATCACAATGATCTATCTACTGATTATATTGTACTAGCCTCCCAAGCATTCTCCCTGCTTCTGGCATTGCCACCCTCTTCCAAGTCTATTATTAACTCATTGGTTTTAGGAACCAGACCAATTTATTTATTTATTTATTTATTTATTAATACATTTTTTTAAAAAAACTTTATTTTATTTAGATTTGTATGTGGTGCTGAGGATTGAACCCAGTGCCTCACATATGCTAGACAAGTGCTCTACCACTGAGCCACACCCCAACCCAGATCAATTTTATTATATGAAAGTTATATCATGTCACACCTCTGCTCAAAACTCCTCTGATGGACTCCCACCTCACACACAGTGATAGGAAAACGCCTTACAATGAGCTGTGATACCGTACACAACACATATATTGATATAACTCACTCCATCACCTTCTTCAGGTATTGAATAAATGTTCTCTTCTTGGAGACATCATCTCTGACTGCCATGTTTAAAATTTCAAGTGCCTTCTCATCCCTGTATGCCTTCCCTGTTTTATTTCTTTATACTTGGAAAACTAATTGACATTATATATTTATCAATTTATTTGTTATCTGTTAGAACAGGGACCAGCAAACTTTTTCTGCAAAGGGATGGAGTATAAATATTTTAGGTTCTGTGAACCACACAGTCTCTGGCACAACCTCCTTAGTCTGTCATTTATAACAAAACATCAACTACAGATGAAAGAAAGATCACTGTGTTTCAATAAAATTGTAGCAACAGGTAGCAGGCCAGATTTGGCCCATAGGCCATAGTGTGCTGACCCATACTAGAATGAAAGTTTCAGGAGGGTAAGGATTTTTGTTTACTGCTATGTCTCTAATATCTCGAACAGTGTTTGTCACATAGTAGGTACCTGATACATTTTTGTTGAATGAATGAATCAATAGGAGACTGGAGGACTGTGAGATCAAGAGAATTATAATAGCACAATTGATGGCACAGAATCTTGAGCAAGAGCTGTTTGACTAGATTTACAGCATGGCAAGTTTCCTTCCTCCCTTCCCCCTCTTCCCTACACTACTGCTTAAGCATGTCATATGAAGTCAAAGTTGCTTTCATTGCCTGTGAAACTCTCTTGATATGTGAAATTTCATCTGACTTCCTTTAATGTTGTCATTTGTCTATTCAATTCTCCTGACTCAGGCTCTCTGCAATAACAATAATAACTCAAATGCCCTGCACTAAAACCAGACTGCTGAAATCAGTATTTTAATTAATTTAAAAACAAGTGTTAGCAATAGCTTCTATTGACAGTTCTACATTTTTAAATACTTCATCATATTTTGAAGTACTCTCAGAAGTTAAGCAACTGTTACTGTTATGATA
Organism: Sciurus carolinensis; assembly: GCF_902686445.1. Classification (NCBI taxonomy): domain Eukaryota; kingdom Metazoa; phylum Chordata; class Mammalia; order Rodentia; family Sciuridae; genus Sciurus; species Sciurus carolinensis. Next base: position 91,505,816 of record NC_062232.1, read on the forward strand.
CGAGATTTATTTTCCTCCCATGCATGTGATGTGAATGGTTTTTTTTTCTGATAAACTTCACTTTGAACTACTTTCAACAGTAGGAATCACATGGTAAGAAATATGGTAAATGAAGTATTCACCAGTCCTGACTATTCTCTCATCCTTCCCTGGATCTCTTAAAGGCACTAAAGTTTTCTTCCTGTTGAAAATATAAATTTGCTCATTTACTATTTTGTATAGTTCCTCACACATTCCTAGCATTTACTGGACATCCACTGTGTATGTGGCATTGTGCTAAATGCTCATATATATTAACACATTGAATTCTTTTTTTCTTTTTTGATAGTGGGGATTGAGCTCAAACCACTGCCCTTTTTTGTATTAGAGACAGGGTCTTATTGAGTTACGTATGGCCTCACTAAATTGCTAAGGCTGGTTTTGAACTCAAAATCCTCCTGCCTCAGCCTCCTGAGCCACTGGGATTACAGGTGTGCACCAATGCACCCAGCCCCATTAAATTCCTATAAAGCACCTAGGAGGTAGGAGTTATAATCATCATCATTTTACAGAGGAGAGAACCTGAGGTGTTGAAAGCTGAAGTAATTTGCTCAAGACCTCACAACCAGCAAATTAAGGAAGTCTCTGTAAACAGGTTGATGAGAAAGTGGACATTCAGAGTTAAAGTCAACAAACAGGACATAAAAATGCAATTTTCAAGGACTTTAGCAGATAAAATTGCTCAATGTAGAGATGTGATAGGCTGCCCACAGCAAAGTGTTTACTGATAAGAGAGGAACCTCCCCATCTCACAAAGAAGCAATGCTCTAAAATGTAACCAGTGTAAAATACCATTGTAGATTTGGAAGTATACAGCTGGAAAGTTCACCAAACTAAGAAGGGGTTCATTGTATCACATATGCAAACAAGTTATTTTTCCCTTATGGAAATAAAACTAAAAATAATTAGAAGGAGAACTTGTTTTTCTGAATCTGTGCCCTGACGTGCTGATGCATTTACTATCTATTTAACAGGGGGATGGATGGTTGAATCAGACTGTGCACAAACTACATGACTCCATCTTTTCAGATCATTTCACATGCTATACTGCCTCTTCACTTGCCAGTAACAGCCACCAGATAGCAAGCACATACACTGAGCTAAGCAATTTACACAAATTATCTTATATCAATCCTCACAGCAACCCTATGATTGAACAGGATTCTATGGTGATCCTCATTTTCAGATGAGGGGACCAAAGTTCAGCGAAATTATGTGAATTACCCAAGCCCATAAAACAAAGTGAGTGTTACGTTAATTTTGAGACTGGGATAACAAATGACCTCAAACTTACTGGCTGAAAACAACACAAATTTATTCTTTCATAGTTCTGGAGACTAGAAGTCTGAAATAAAGATGCTGGTAGTGCCATGCTTCCTCCAAAGGGTTGAGGGGATATTCTGTTTCTTGCCTCCGCCTAAATTCTGATGGCTTCAAGTATTGCTTGGCTTGTGGAAGCATCACTCCCATCTCTGCCTCTGCCTTCACATGGCCTTATACCCTGTGTTTTTGTTCTCTATGATTCTTCTTTTAATTTGTTCTTTTTAGATATACATGACAGTAGAGTGTATTTGACATATTACACATACACTATGCCTCTTCTAAGGACACTTATCATTGGATTTAAGGCCCACCATAATTCAGAATGATCTCATGTGGAGATTCCTATCTTAATTACATTTGCAAAGATCCATATTCCAAATAAGTTCACATTCTTTTTTATGTAGAAAGGACTCTTAAATTTAATAAGAAAACAATGTCATAAAAGACTCAAACAGATGCTTGGCCAAAAAAGATATACAAGTGTAAAATAAACAAATGAAAAAATGTTCAAGGTCATTAGTCATTAAGGAAATTCAAATTAAACAGCAAGGAGATATTTCCACACATGAAAGTGGTTAATATTTTTAAAACTGAACATATGAAACATTGGCAAGAATGTATAGTAACTGGAACTCTCATACACTGCTGGCAAGAACATCAAATGGTGCAACCATTTTGGCCAATGATTAGGCTGTTATATTTTTTGAGACAGGGCGTTGCTAAATTGTTCAGATTGGCCTGGAACTTGGGATCCTCTTGCCTCAGCCTCCAGAGTTGCTGGGATTACAGGCATGCATCACCGTGCCCAGCTCAAGTAAGTTCACATTGTTAGGTTCCAATTGGTAATACCTTTTGGGGAATGCCATTCAACTCACTACAAGTAACCTAACTGAGATCCAAAACAGTGGCCCTTTCCACTAAAATAGGCTCCCTTTACCAAAGAGCCCTTTGTCTTTATTTGGTCTCCTTAGTAGATTTCCTACAGGGAAGAGGATATACTAATTGACCTAAGTTTGGTTTTTATTATTTATCAAGATGAATTAACAAATTTACATTTGACTTCTAAAATATTGCCTTATGAGTTTATATTGTGGGCAATTTGTGTTCCAGAACCTGATAATTCCCTGGCTAAAGCAAATTGAATTTTGGGACCAGCAAAATTGAGGATTGGCTCTTGAATAAGGACCAAGAACCCTTTGTGGTAAAGGCATCCCCGAGATCAACAGACATGCCCATTTCTTTACTATGTAACTGACCACAATATAAAAAGATACCACAAAATTCCAAGTAAATGAAAGAATTTCAAATCACTCAAGATATTCAGGAGGAATTTTCCATCTATCTCAATTCTATATACCAGAAAGCTTCTTCATGGCACCTCTTTGTATCCTTATAAACCTAGTTCCACCATCATTTCACAGGGAAGGAGATGTCTCTACAAGTTTGTTATCACATTAAGATGAAGAGTTTGTAATAAAATGGAAACCCCAAAATAGGACCTTCTCTGCCTTTAAATCAGTGTCTTTTCAGGGGACTGTCCCAGATGACCAGTTAATATTGGCCTACTGACACCTTGATGATGAAGACAATATTCCTAAGGATGCATTTCTCAGATTGTGGTTAGTTTGTGGACCATGCATAGTGGTAGTCCATCTGAGTGCCATTAAGGGAGCTTGTTCAAAATGTCAATTTCAGGCTTACTGAATTACTATCTGTAAAGATGGTGTGCAGGATCCTGCACTTTAAAACATGTTACCTGGAGTAATTCTGACATAAAAATAAACTTGAGAACTACAGAATTCTGGCAAAATCAGGCTTCCATAACATTGAAAGAGATTGAACTCCAAATGTTCATTTGCAATTCCAGCCAATAACCAATTACAGTATTGCATTCTTGCAGCATGACCTGTAGGCTTTAGTTCATGTGACAATATCATTTTATATGGCTTGATTTAAATCAAAGCAAAGGCAGTTATGGCAAGATTTCTTAATCTCACTCTCCTGAGACATCTTACGTAATAACTTTTGAGGAGAATACAATAACCTCTCCCTAATATCTTAAATTGATCTCCATGGTCCTTCTTGGCTCCAACATTCTGATTCTATGAATGTTTCTAGGGCTTCAAATCTGTTTGTGACAAACACATTACTTGTTACAGACTAAAGCTATTTCCCTTCTTCCAGGCAACAAGTTTCTGAAGAAGACTGGTTTTTGGAGATCTTCCTTAATGTTTTCTAATAACATATACCTTCTTCCAGTATTGTTGTGAAAAGCAAGAAAGTATATGGAAAGTGTCAAGCATAGTGCCTGATGCAAGGAAGTGGTTAATAAATGTTCATGCTGCCTCCAGTGCATTGTTAAAATAATATCTCTTGAATTATTGAAAATATAAAATTGGAAAACTGCAACCAAATGAAAACTAAGGAATCAGCTGTATTGACAATATTATGTTTATTTGCCTTTAGGGGAACTAGAAAGAACCCAAATCTCTGTGGACTGGCTCAGTTTTAGAATAGTGTGATGGTCTGGAGAAGGCATAGGTTCCTGTCATACTATACATTACTTTAAGAGAAAAGCTGCAGTGACTCTGACCCGAGCGAAATTTAGTCCTAAGGCTCAGTTTCCAATCCTTAACATGCTTCCCAAGTCAGTGTTTCTCAAAATGTCTTCCATGGAGTACTAATCCTCGGGAATGTACTTTGGCAGTATTACATAAAAAGGGCTCCATGGAGAAGCATGTTATTAACCACTGGATTTGTGAATGTGGTTTCCCAGCTGCAAGAGTATTTGGAGTCTTTAATACGTTAACAGATAATGTGCATCTCCAAGAGATACATAGGGCACATTGGTCCTGTTAAGTACTTTTGACTTCACCACAAGGATGGTGGTTTAGAGGAACACAATTATCAGAACACTGCTCCAAGGTAACTAGTGACCTCCTACTTGCTAACAAAAATGGATGTTTTTCATTCTGTACATGACAAAATGTATGTGCTGAACTGTAGAGTACCATCTGTCAGGCCCCCAGTGTCCTCATTTTCTTCTTTGCACAGCTTAGAATCTTCTTCTAAAGAAGAAAATGAGATGTTCATTATTATAATCCCCCTTTTGCACTCACCTTAGCCTCCCTGGCCTCTTTCTCTGCCTACATGATGTTTATTCAAATAAATATGACAAACATCTAATTCTGGTTAAACCCAAGTCTCTGTCTACTACAAACCCACCCCAGCCACTGAGCAATTTTGGATAAATGATTATAACCTTCCCACTCCTCAAACTTCCAACACCTCTTCCCTCAATCTCCCTCTAAGCTGCTGACCTTGCTTCCTATTTCACTGAGAAAACAGAAGCAGTCAGAAAAGAACTCTCCCACATTGCATCTACCAACGTATTTGCATCTGTATCCACACCCCTGTCTTCCTTCTTGTTACTATCCTGATCCCTCCACTTATAGACTAGATCCTGTCCCTTTTTTGTCTAATCAAAGTCATTGGCCTAGTCATTTCCCCTCCTTCTGGGATATCAGCAGTTTTTATCTTACCAAATCAACATCTTCAAGGTTAAAAAAAAAAGCAAAAAATCTTTTCTCTTCACCCAAGCTACAGCCCCAGTTTTCTCCTCTCCAAAGCAAAAAACTTCTGGAAAAATTTGTCTCTCCTCATCAGGTCTATTTTCTCTTCCCTCATTCTTTAACTCTTTCTAATCAGGTTTTTACCACCATTGCTTCACCAAAATGGTTCATATCAAGGTCAACAACAACTTCTCAATGTTAAGTTCAGTAGTCACTTTACTACCTTCATTTTATTTGACCTAACAGCAGCATTTGACACTGTTGATCACTCTCTTCTTGAAACATATTTTTTAACTTGACTTCCAGGACACCACACATTCTTGGTTCTCCCATGTCACTAACTGATCTCTCTGAATAATGTCTCTTATAGGATATGTTTTGCCATAAAAACGTGATAAATATCTCAGGACATAGATTTGTTTAACTTCAGTTAAACATTACACAATGTATGCATGCATTCAAACTTCACATGGTACCACAGTAATATGCACAATTTTTGTGTTTTAATATATCCATTGAAACAAATTTAATTTAAAAATTAAAAAAAAACCCTGTTTCTCCAAGACCAAAGTGACCATTTTACTTCATACCTCTTTCTCCTGTAGCCTTCTTTGTCCATTTTTCTGACTGTTCAGGCCAAAACTTTGGCATCATTCTTGACTCCCTGTTTTCTCTCATATCCCACGTCTTATCTATCAACAGTAGTTTCAACTCAATATTTTAAAATATATTTAGAATTTGACCACTTCTAGCCACTTTCAATGCTACCACTTTTGTCCATGCCAGTATCATTTCTTACGTGGATCATTGTGGCATCTATTAAACATATAAACCAGATCATGTTTTGCCTGTGCTGAAAACCCTCCATGGGTTATATTGTATACAGTAAAGACCAAAGTCCATAGAGTGAGCTATCAGATTCTACATGATCTGCCTTCTTCCCCAGTTATCCACGTGACCTCATTGCCTACCACTTTCCTCCTTGATTACTCAGCCCCAGCCATCTGGCCTACTTGCTGTTTGTCAGACACACCAAGAAAACTCCTAGAAGGCCTTGACTGTTCCCTATAACTGGAATGCTCTTTCCCCTTAGAGCCATGGGCTTACTCACTTGCTTCCCTCAATTCTCTGTGGAAATGGTACCTTACCAGGGATGTTTCCTTGACCAACTTATTTAAAAATGGCCACTCTCTGCATTCTTCCTATCACTTTGCCTTGCTTCATTTTTATCTACAGTACTTAGTTCCATATATGATTAATATTTATTTATTTGTTTACTATCACTACCATTAAGCTTCAGGAAGGTATATATATATTTTTTATCACTACTTTGTCTTCGTTAGCTAACACAGGGCTTGGTACATAATGGGTACTTGGAAAACATCTGCCAAACTAAGAAAGAATGGTTCTAAGAATAATGGAGCTTTAAGGTCCATGGCATCTTCAAGCAGACACAAATCTCCCTCATCATCTAAATCAACCCCCTTTCCAGTGCAGAACTCGCTGATAATACATATCTGGTGGGTGGAATTAGTATTTACATGAAGATTTCCAGGAAGTTCCACAAGTTAAAGCAATGTGCTTCATAGTTGGAACTACTTAATTTCTAGAAAGATCTTTTCCAAGGGTCCTTTTTTGGTACAAAATATTTTCAAATAAGCATTATGTGTTCATGATGCTAAATACTGAATGTTCACAGGGCAATTAGTGAAAAGTTTATTCTATTAACTGTCACTGATACCATCCTATTTCAAGTCACACTCATTTAAAAATTTTTTAATTGTAGATGGATAATAATAACTTTATTTTATTCATTGATTTTCTGCAATGCTAAGGATCAAACCCAGTACCTCACATGTATGAGGCAAGTGCTCTACCACTGAGCCATAACCCCAGACCCACACTCATTTTTATAACCACCATTATTGCACAAATACCTTAGAAACAAAAATTCAAAAATTCTAAAACCAAACCGATGCATCTCATTTTACTCAAAGTGACAGCTAAAGTCTCCCTCTGTCCCCAGCCATCAAGTTCTCCTCCTGGAGGCAAACCACTTTTACGTCTTTACTATGTATTTTCTGGAAAAACAGTCTACATTATACACACATTGTGTGCATATAATTCTTTTTTAAACTATACATACCGTTTTGTACCTTTCTTTTTTCTTACTTTATTCTATCTCATTTCTTTTTAATGACTACATAGATATCCACGTATGGCTGCTGTATTCTCAAGGAATTCTTCCCCTCAAATATATGTGTTAATCTCCTGAAAATTGCATGCTGATATTTGCATGTATATATATGCAGTTGTATTTTGGTATCTGTAGGGGATTAGTTCCAGGACTCCCTCTCAGATAACAAAATCTTCAGATGCTCAAATACCTTAGGATAAACAATGTAGTGGTTGCATATAACCTACAGATATCCTCTTGTGTACTTTAAATCATCTCCAGATTACCTATAATAGCTAATAGAATGTAAATGTCATGTAAACAATTTTTATATTTATTAATTAGGGAATAATGACAAGAAAAATCTTCACGTGGTCAATACAGACACATTTTAAAAAATATCAGATCTGCAGTGATTAAATCTGTGAATGTGGAACCTATGGGTGTAGAGGATTAACTATAGGCACATCCTTCAGCAGAGAGGTCCCATGACTTTTATCAGATTCTAAGGGATCTGAGACAGAAAACTGTGAAGAATTCATTCTAAATCTGAATCTGCCTTCCTGACACTTTTACCCCTTGACCCTAATTCTGTTATTTGGAACGGTTCCATCAGAGCCTGACACAGAAAGGACATACAGAAGATATTTGTCAGAGAGAACACAAAATGAATCTAGTCCCTTTTTTCTTTGTTAGCTTTTGGTTACTCTGAAGAAACCATCATGTCCTTCCCAATTATCTCTTTCCCTTAACTTTTTCTAATTGGACATGGTTTCCAAACACATAAACTTTTCCCTCTCCTGGGCACTCACTAATATGAGTTTTTCTTTCAAAAGCCTTCAGGGGCAAGTTGATAATTTAAAAATGGTTAAGTGGACCAGGTGTGAGATGATGGCCAGAGGTGGTAGGACCTGAGGAGGAGTCTATGTAGTTGTCCAAATATATTTGCATTCAAACTCATACATAACACACACACACACATAACCAACCAAACAAAATTTTCAAACCAATTTTGACCTATGGGCTGTCAGTTTGCAAATCTAAGAAATTTGAACTCACAGTTTGTCAATACTCCTTTCACATCTTCTACATTCTATCTCTCCCTATTCTTCCCCATATACCTGTCCTTGCTTCTCAAACATCCTTTATAATTCTTTATTTTATTCCTTTGTCCTATGGCTCTGTCTGCATAAAATGCCAATGTGGAATATTTTAAATATTCTCTATTTTCCCCTGCAGATCCACTTCTTGAAAATAGACATTTTTTGGAGCAGTTTTAGATTCACAAAAAAATTAAGAGAGTTCACATACACCTCTCAGTGATCCACTTTTCACCCTTCTCCATTCTCTTTCTGTATTTTCAGAGGCTAATGCCAATGTACTATATTAACTGGCATTCTCGTCCTCTGGATTCTTTTTGGATATGGTCAACAGGGTGCACTAGGAGGGGAGGAGGGGACTATAGATCAGAGACAGTCTTTTCGTTAAACTCCATTCACTTACCCTGTTGAGTGGTTTTCTATTAGGTGTTTAAATGCAAGAATGTCTTCCACTCCTTTGTATATTTGGTGTATTTCATATTGTTTAGGCCTCAGTTCCTCTGTGAAGCTTCTCTAAGTGTCCTTCCATCTGGAAAAGTTAGGTATTCCTCCATCTCCTTGAGATCACTTTTTTTTAGTTGCAGATGGACACAATACCTTTATTTTATTTACTTATTTTTATGTGGTACTTAGGATGGAACCCAGTGCCTCACATGTGCTAGGCAAGTGCTCTACCATTGAGCTACAACTCCAGCCCAAGAACATTTCTTACAATGCACTATGTTTATATCTTGAACTTCTTATGGTAGGGAATGAAATTTATTCATCATTGTTTTTTTCGGTTCTAGCCAATTAGATGCTTTGTAGATGCATGTGGGGGGGCATTAAATCAAGAAGGGCAAGTATTTGTTTTTTCTATATGATTTCATTTTTTTAAAGAAAGACTGTACATTATTTTTTAAATTTTAAGTTAAAGGAAAAAAAGTAAAGTAAAAGCAAAACTCTATCCCTCACATCTATGCTAGAGGTAACCATGGTGATAGATTGTGGTTTGCATCTTTCCAGTATCTTTTTATGTACATAAAGACATAAATTTATATAGACTCACATATTTCTCTACTTCTTTCATTTTGACTTAATAACACATCTATCTTTTTGCATCAGATCATGTAGGTATATAGACCTACTTCATTTTATTTATAGGAGCATTGTATTCTATTTGATAAATGCATTATAATTTATTTGACAAATCCCTTATTGTTAGATTGATTATCTAATATTTCCACCATTATAATCAATGCAACTTACAACACAGAGACAGAGTGGATCAAATTTTACCACAAAAATATATAGTTGAACTCAGATGCAAGAAAGGAAAACCTCCAGGTTTTTCCAGAAACAGAAAGAAACTCAAATTCACAGCAATGAGCATGAATTGAAGTTATACAACTCACAGGAAAAATGGGACCAGATATTCCTTAGAGATTGAGGTATTAAGCTCTTTGTAGGTCATGGAATTGAGTTAGAATTGCACTTCCTATACAACACAAGGAGTAGACTAGAGATACCCTACATATGAATTGAAACCAGATTTGCCAAGTTGCCAGAGGCACAAGAATAACAAAATCTTATTTAGTACTATGTGCCAAATACTGTTCTACATGTTTTCCAGGTATTCATTAATTTAATCCTCACAAGTCCCCTTGAGGTAGGTACTATTGTAATCTTCATTTTACAAATAGGGAATACAACATTCACGTGACTCATGTAAGGTCACAAAGCTAGGAAGGGACAAATCTAAGTCAGTCCCAAGTATCCCGACTCTAGGGTCCATGCTTTTTTAAAAATATAAAATATACTATACTACTTCTGTGCAAATAGGTTGTGGGTTATTTGCCCTAAGGAAGTGTGAAAACAACTTCACTTATAAAAAATTTAAAACACTAAACCTGTGATATACACTGGTATGAGACCCAAATTCATAGTACCCACATAATGTAGAAACCCTGAACTGAGAACTTAGTTTAACTGGCAGGGAACTGTGAAGACCACAAATCTCTGGCAGTGGCAAATGAAAAACTGCCCATAGAGATACCTCTACAACTCAGTCAAAATCTCTCAGAAGGGTTCTCTCAGAAGACAACTTCTGCAGAAGTACAAGTCACACGCAAACATGATAAAGCACATGAAAAAACTTGCAGGATAAGAATTAGTCAGAATGCCCAAGAAATGGAAGAATTCTGTTACAAGGAACTATAGATAATATGGCTATGTGAAAGGACTGTAAAATACTGTATGTTTAAAGATTTAAAGATATAAAAGGGAACATAGTACATAAAATTAGAGAACAATTTATGTGTGTGTATACCAAAGAAACATTCTAGAACTGAAGAATATAGAAAAAAAATGGATTAGCACTGGAAGATCTTAGTTCGAACCCCATTTGAAATGTTTAAAAAAGTCAATGACAAGTTAAACTACAAATATGGCAAGAGTAAAGAGAGAATGAGTAAAATAAGAAATAGAGCTGAGATAATCATAGAATGTAGCACATTATAAAAATACTAAATATGAAAGAGAAAATAGAAGACATATATAAGCTCTCTATATATCTAATAGAAATTTCAGAAGGAAAAAAATTAGGAAGTGGTAATGTTCAAAGAGAAATGGCTGAGAGTTTTCCAGAACTGAATAAAACATAAATCCTCAGGTTTAAATCATGTACCGAATCCTAAGCAGAATAAATAAAGACAAATTGATACCCTGTAGATGTGTCATGGTGAAACTGCAGAACATCAAGGATAAAGGGAAAAATCTTGAAACCAAAAGAGATTTTAAAAATGCTGCAAAGTATTTCTGTAGGAAAGATTCCTAAAAGTGAAATTTCTGGGACAAGGGATATATACACTAAAAAGCAATGATCCAGGCATGGTGGCACACACCTGTAATCCCAGCAGCTCAGGAGACTGAGGCAGGAGGATGGTAAATTCAAAGCCAGCCTCAGCAATTTAGCAAGGTCCTAGGCAACTTAGCAAGACTCTGCATCAAAATAAAGATAAAAATGACTGGGGATATGGCTCAGTGGTTAAGTGCCCCTGGGTTCAATCCCTGCTACTACCCCTAAAAAAAGCAATCAACACCCCCGTACCAAAAAAAAAAAAAAAAAAAAAAAAACAACAATGAATCAGTTTTAAATTAAAGAATGAGCAACTTAAGGAGTCCAGTAGTATTTCTATCGATCTATTCATTTTTTTAGTACAGCCTATGATTGCATCCCTCAGCTCTCCATTTATTTATATATTTGCAACTGCATCAGCACTATTGATTGATATTGAGCATGAGGCCAATTAAAATCCCCAGGACTTTTTCAAATGAAAGGCTGTCAAAAGAGGTCTTCTTCAGCATTTACTTGTGCAATTAAATTTTAAAACCCAGATGCAAGACTATTCGAATATTGGTGAGATCATTGAGAGCTAGAGTCATTAAGGAAGGTTTCATAAAAGAAGTAGGACTTAGGCAGAGTAGGATTTATTTTAGGTGGAAGAGACAAAGGAGAACTTCTAGATTTGTGGGATGGTAGTAAGAAGAACAGGCCATAGGATAGAAAAGGAGCTTGGAATAGATATGCGGAGGGTAAAGGAAAAAAGAGACATAGTAAAAGGGCAGGGTGAGACCATGTTATAGAGGACTTAGGCAAAGTGTTGGATTTGGTATTACACATAGGAAATTAGGAGCCCCTTTAGACTCTTTAAAAGGAAATGATATTATCTGACCAGCCAAATAAAGGTTACTTAACCCAAGAAAAAGCAGGGCGACAGGATGAAATCATAAAGCAGAAATCTTTCTGCTTCTGAATTACTGAACAAGTTATATAGACAACAGTTCAGCTTAGCAAACAGCTCAGGGACACTAGGGTGATTTGATGTTGAATTACCTGACTAGTGAGGACTAAGTGTAATAAAACTAGAATGGCAAGACTAAAAATGGTATTCTGGCAGAAGAGTCTACTAGCAAATTCAAGACACTTAAGACCTAAGTGAAAAGTATGAGAAAGGAAGATGTTGGATGCAAGACAACAAGAGACAAAATGAAAGGGTGGAATATACATTGGAATGAGCATCAGCAAATCTCAATTCTAGTTCCAGTTCTACCTCCCACTAACAATGTAGTTTTGTGCAATCCAAGTATGTTTGCAGATAAGGGAACTAGAAAACCAAGGCTAGTTTCCTTATCTGAAAACGTACCAGAAAATAAGTTCTAGAGGGTTGTAATCAGGTCTGCTTTGTTTGCTATTGTTTCCTAAGCACAAGGCCTAGCACAAAGTAGAGGCTTAGCAAATACTGGTTGAAAAGATGAATGAATGAGCAAACGTCTGCCCTGCCTGCCTCCAAGAACTGTTGTGAGCTTCAAATGAGATAAGAGATGTGAAAATATTACAGGAAATTAAAACACTAAATCATTCCATGGTGAAATACTACATTTACTACTGATAATTACTTTTTAAATTAAATTAGAAGGCTATTTGCCATACTTTAAGGGTGAATTGATAAGTGGGCTAATGATTTCAAGTTTTCTTAGCATAGAAAGTAAGAAGAGTAAACATATAATATGCTTCAAGTGAGGAAAGAAATATCAGGATCTGTTCTATCATTTTGCTCACTGAGCTTAAGTTAGGGGTAACAATGGTATTAATTATACTTACCATTCATTGGCTACATACAGTTTGCTAAATCTATCTATCCTTTAAAAAAAACCTGTAATGTAGATAATAGTATTCCTATTTTAAAGATGAAAAATTTGAGGTTCAAAGAAATTAAATGACTTGCTTAAAACCATGATGATGTCAGGCATGGTGGCACACACCTGTAATCCCAGCAGCTCAGGAGGCTGAGACAGGAGGATTGTAAATTCAACCCCAGCCTCAGTAATTCATCCCTAAGCAGCTCAGTGAGACCCTGTTTGTAAATAAAATACAAAAAAAGGACTGGGACCTGGTTCAGTACCCCTGAGTTCAACCCAGGTACAAAACAAAACAAACAAACAAAAAAACCCCACAAATGTGATGAAGAGGTTGTAGAGATAGAAATTTTATCCCAAGTCAGTTTGTCTCTGAAGCCAGTGGGAGGAAATTTGTAGATAGATTTTTTTCACATCATAAGAATGCCCTCGCTAAGAGACAGAGCAATCCAAAGATGGAATGGGCTGCCTCTGGAGCTAATGAGTTTCTCGTCACTGGAAGCAGGATTACTACATAATTTGCAGGGTCCAGTGCAAAATGAAGACAGCCCCGACTAGAAGTCTTTGAGGAGAATTTAGACAGCCTCAAGATCAGGATATTAGAGAGAGAAGTGAACATGAACTGACACATAGGACAAGATGGCTTTAATCTGAGGTTTTATGGGTTCTACTCTATTAGCCCAAACAGGTTAGGGGAGCTTTCCAAGGTGGATGGCATGACACCCCAGAGTCCTTCAGATGAGAGAGAATTCTGAAAGTGAACTCAGAGAGACTGATGGTGCTATAATCATATGGGGCATTGAAAACATGCTCTGCCTTTGAGAGAGCACAAGCATCAAGGAGAAAACAAAAAAGAAATTCCTTTTAGTGAAAGTGAGGAATAATGGAAAAAATCAGACAGATGTGGGTTCAAATCCTGTCTCTGGCACTTACTAGCTAGTTCTGTGCCTTTGAACAAGTCATGTCATCCTGTCCAAGACTATTTTGTCATTTAGAATATGATTACTGTACCTGCCTTGTAGGGCTGGGGTGAAGGTTTCAGTGAGACGATGCAAGTCAAGGTGCATCTGGAACTTGGTAAGCCCCTTAATAAATGTTAACCATTGCTTGTATTTTTTTAATTGTTGGAAGGAGGACAGTATAATATTGTGTCTTTTGCTTCTCCTTGAGCTCTTACTTGCTGTCTTAATCTGTTCATTGTTGTATAGTACCTGGGAATGGTTATTTAATAAAGGACAGATTTATTTAGGCTCTTACTTCTGGCGATAGGAAATCCAAGAGTATGGAGCTGGCATCTGCTTGGCTTCCTATGAGGAATTTATGCTGTTTCCTAGCAAGGCAGAAAATGGAAGATCAAGCAGGCACACGTGGAAGGGAGAAAAGTGGGCCAAATTTTCATGATTGATCTATTCCCAAGAGAAAGGCATTGAGCCATTCACAATGGTTCAGCCCCCATAACCCACCTCTCTCTCACTAAGCCCCACCTCCAAACACTGCCATGACAGCAAATTTCAACATGAGTTTCAAAAGGGACAAATCCGATTCAAATTTTATCAATGACCCAGTAACCAAGTCTGCCAGACCCACCTAGGGGACATGGAAACTCCTATACACTTCATTCTCTCTCTCTCTCTCTCTCTCTCTCTCTCTCTCTCTCTCTCTCTCTCTCTCTCTCTCTCTCTCTCTCTCTTTCTCTCGTAGTAGGGATTGAGTTCAGGGGCACTTAACCACTGAGCCACATCCCCAGCTCTTTTTATTTTTTTATTTAGAGACAGGGTCTTACTGAGTTGCTTAGGGCCTCGCTAAATTGCTGAGGCTGGCTTTGAACTCATGATCCTCCTGCCTCAGCCTCCTGAGCCACTGCGTTTACAGGCATGCACCACTGTGCCCAGCCCACACTTTAGTTCTTCTAACCACACCACAGTGGTGGTGGCAGATTGTGGGTGGAAGTAGAGGGGGGCCTCTTGTAGATGGCAATAATAACCTTCAAGAAGAATGGGACTCACAAGGTTTTCCAACTAGTCCTGAAGACACTCCCTCACAGGAGAGAAATGTTTAAAGCCAAGCTTGGAATCCTGCCAAGTGAATGTTTTACCTACAATGATTTTTCAAAGGATCAGATCTAACAATAAAATTCACTCCTACCCAGCAAAGCCATATGTATTAGCCACTTGGAACAGCAACAACCTTAACACATTTGTTTGTCTGGAAGACCCCCCCCCCCCCGCCGTCCCACCTCTTCACAGTTCTGTGAAATGGCATGGTAGTGAAGCACAGATACAAACAGTTTTCCAGGAACTTCATTGTCCCTTATGTAGCACAGAAAGAATGGTATAAGAATGAAGGGAACATTGCAGTAAATCATTGAATAGCTTGGCTTCTTTTTTCTTTCTATTAATAATAATAAAAAAAACACACTTAAATCAAGCCATTAATTACCCAGGCAAAAACACTGAAACTGTTATGAACTAATCTCCCCCACCCTCTCATGTCCATGTGCTGCACAGCATTTTCTTACTCAGGATGGATGCAACATTTCTTTTGCCTTTGTGAGAAAAAAGTACTTTTTATTTGGCCTCAGGCTCATCTCATAACTTCACTTTCCACTGTATTGCATAAGCCATACATCTGCATGCATTTTTTTATTTGTACAGGGAGTTTGAATTTTAATGTCTATCCCACCTCCAATACCTCTCCACGTTCGTTCTGTTCTTGAGGACCCTTATTTCCTTGTGGACATTCATCTTGACATCTTACATAGTTATTCTGCCCAAGTTTTTGGTCTACACGGCTCAGCTTTGGGGACAAAAAAGTGCAATATTTCTATTATAATCTGTCTTTGGCAGTGGGAGGTTTTTTAAGGTTGGAAAGTGAAACAGAGTAGGTTGTGGAAGTTCATTGGATAATTACTTATTGTAGTAGACATCACATTTCTCTCACAACCCCCTTCCTTTCTATCCCTGGCATTACAACCTAGTCCAGATCTTCACTCCCTTTCTACTGGACTATTTCTGTAGCCTCCTAACCAGTCAGTCCACATTCAGTCTTCCTCTCTCTGAGGTATCCTAAATATAGCTACTAGTCATCTCTCTAAACCACAACTCTTGACTAAAGATCCTTAATGGCTCCCCCTTGCCTAATGAGTAATGTAAAATCTCATCCTGGCGTTCAAGGCTCTCCATAATTAAATGCTCTTCAGTCTTTCCAGCCTTATCTCCCATTACCTTTCCACGTGTGGATTTGGCTTCAGTCAAACTTGACCACTCCTTGTTTCCAGACGACTCTGTATACTTTCCTGCTTCAGTGTTTCTTCCACCTGGAATCAACTGGCCTTCACAGAGTTCTCTGTCCACCATCCTATTCATTCTTTGATGCCCATGTCAAAATGTTCATAACCTCCTGGAACCTTTCCAGGATCCTTGAGCTGGATATGGGCTTTCTTTTCTATGAATATTCACATAATACGGCACTTGTCATTTGGTGCCTATTATGGTTATATGTGTAATAATAATCACCTTACATTTACTGAGTGTTTAGTATGTGTCAGACACTGCGATAAATATTTTTAAGGTATATGACAGGTTCTCAGATGCTTTGGCTTCAAGATCTTTAATGTTTAAAAATTATTGAAGATCTCAAAGACCACATATGAGATATATATCTGTCAATATTTATCTTTTTAGAAATTAAAATAGAAGCTGAATGTGATGGTGCATGCCTGCAATCCCAGCTATGTAGGAGACTGAGGCAAGAGGATTGTAAGGTCAAGGTCAGCCTCAGCAACTTAGTAAGACCTGTCGCAAAAGAAAACAAAAAATGTAGCTCAGTGGTAAAGCACCCCTGGGTTTAATCCACAGTACCATACACACCCATAAAAAGAAATTAAAAGACACTTAAAATATTTATTAATATATTAAAATTATAATCCTAAACCAGTACATGTTAATATATACAAGGTATTTTAATGAAAAATAACTATTTTCAACACCCCCCAATATAGTGAGAATAGCATTGTTTCCTAGTTTCGCAAATCTCTTTAGTATCTGAATTGGCAGAAGACAGCAAGATTCTTGTATCTTCTTCTGCATTCAATCTGTTCCAATATAACACCTCATGCAACCTCTAGATAACTCTCCTGTACGCTTTTGAGAGGATGCAAGTGAAACAAGCAAAACAAGTCTCAGTGTTATTCTGAAAATTGACCTCATAGGTCCCCAGGGGTCCCTAAACCAGGCTTTGAGAACTGCTGGTCTCCATTAAAGAGCTAACATATATGAAGTGCTTAGAATAGTGCTTGGCACACAGCGAGTAATATGTAAGTGGTTGCTGTCATTGTATTCCTTAATCTTTATAGTCCCCAGGGAAACTAAGGCACAGAGAAATTAGGTAATTTGCTCAAGGTTATGGAGATAGCAACAGACTGAGGTGGATCTGAGATTTGAAGTGATTTAGTCCTTCCCTAGCACCTGGACTCTGAAGTATTGGCTAGATTGCCTCTCTACCTGCTTAGTGAAGGAGTTAAGGGTAAGGGCTATGTCTTATCATCTCTGTATTCTCACAGTCTGACTTGGAAACTACTAACCTTTGAGTAATCCTGGCATTCATGAGTGGTCATTAGGCAGATAGTCTAAAAGTTAAATCTTGAGCTGGGCATGGTGGCACTTGCTTATAATCCCAACTACTCAGGGAAACTGAGGCAGGAGCAGCACAAGTTTGAGGCCAGTCTTGGCAATTTGGCAAGACTGTAAGCAATTTAGTGAGACCCTGTTTCAAAAAGAAAAGGGTTGGGGATGTACCTCAGTGGCAAAACACCCCCAGGTTCAATCCCCCCCAGTATAAACAGACAAACAAATAAAAGTTAACTCTTGAGAGTGATGCAATTGACCCTATGGATTCGTGGAAGGGCAAAACATGAAAGAAGAGAAATGTATGGACTTATGTATCTTTTTTTTTTTTTTTTTTTGGTACTGGGGATCAAACCCAGGGCCTTGTGCTTACAAGGCAAGCACTCTACCGACTGAGCTATCTCCCCAGCCCTGGACTTATGAATAAGAAAGACATGGATGACTTTTAATGTCAGTTTTGTCACTCAAATTCAGTAATCTTTTTTTTTTTGGGGGGTGCTGGGGATCGAACCCAGGGCCTTGTGCTTGCAAGGCAAGCATTCTACCTACTGAGCTATCTCCCCAGCCCCAAATTCAGTAATCTTGTTGAGTAATCTTGGTCTGTTTTTTATGTGTTTGAACCTCAGTTTCCTCGTCTGTAAAATGGTGATAATAACCATTCTCATAGGTTGTTGTTGTGAGGGTTAAATGTGATAATCTATGTACAGAATCTGATATAGAAAAGATGTTCTGTAGCAGTTAGCCAATTTTCTTCTTTGACCTAACTAGCATGTAAACTCTATGAAGACAGAGAATTTGTCTGTTTTGGTCACTGCTATATTCCCATTTCCTATAATGCTTCCTGGCACACAGTTTAATAAGTAAATGAATGAATCCGAATGGGCTGGCACAGTGGAGGATACAGACCAGTTGGCTCAATATTATGTTAAATTTACTGAATTGAATAGTAGTTCTGATTAGAGCAAATATAGTCCCCCCAGGCAATCCCATTTCCATCAATAATAACTATTTATGGAGACCCTGTGGTGGGTATGATGATGTCTACAACTACCAATCAGTTACCAATTGGGCATGCCCTAATCACTACTCAGTTCCCTCCTGTGAATTATTCTTTGGGAAAGCACATTTGAATGATCCTTAGTCACTGAAGTGGCAGCTGGGGTCCCCCAGTGCTGGCTCTGCCATTTTGGTGGAAAATGGAACTCCCCTAATTGCAAGCACACCTTCTTTGTGGACCTTGCTCACTCTGGTTCTCCTTTTCCATCATTTTTCTCACCACTCAGGTGAAGCTTGGAGGCCCTGCCCTGGTTTTCTCTTAACAACAGGCTTGCTCTTTGATGATATTCTGTATCATACCACCCCCATCCCCTTTTCATTGCACCTTTGAATTGCTCTCCAGTGTTCCATTCTTGATTGCTTTCCATCTCCATGATAGCTTTTAGGCAGAGCCTTTACTTGGCCTACTTTCTTAGTAAATGCTTTGGTGAGATTATGATTTTCATCTGATAATAACTCTTTCTTCATGAGGGACAGGAAAAAAAGGAAAATGGTTCCTGCTTTCAGCTGTTCTTTTAGTCTTCTTTTAAATCATAAGTCGTGGAAGTCTTCTGTCAGGCTATTGCCTTCATTTCAAGATACTTCTGCCCCCGTGACAAGTTGTGACTTTAGAACGAGAGAACATTGTATCTCTTCTTAGCTTTGTGCACAGTCCTCTATTTCTGCTTTGGACTCAGTCTGGGTCCTCCTTAGAGTGACTCTACTTCCTTAGCATCTGATTTTTACCTATTTTGAAAATAAGTCCTATTTTCTCAACTCCTACTGAAAAACATTACTGAAGTAAATACCCATCTCACTTCGAAACACACACATACTTACACATGCACACATAAACATACTCTTGATGAATGAGAAAAGCAATGGTAAGTGGGAAAGCAAAAAGTATTATTTTCATTTAGCTATACTTCCCAATTCTTATGAATTAAAATCCAGGGATTTATAATTTGAAATGCATGGATGACCTTTGGGTGGTTTGCAACCCTCTGAAATATATCTGTTCAATAATTTATTGAGTATCTACTATTCAATAGGCACTGGGTAAATATCTCTATGTATGTCATATAATAATTTCTCACTGTAACTTTGAGGAGAGTTTATGATGATCCTCACTTGCAGATGAGGAAACTGAATATTAGCAAGAAGAAATGACCTGCCCAAGATTGCTCAGTCAGTAAGAGTAAATCTGAGTTTGAAAGACAGATCGGATGTGATTTCAACACTAAGTCTCCCAAGCATTTTAATGCATGAGTACAAAGCAGGGTAAAAACATAAAATAGATAGTAGGGATAATGGTACAGACATGGACAAACACATCATAGTAAGTAGTACTAGTTAAAGCTGCAAAATTGTGTTGGAACATAGAAGGTTCAGATATTTGAACTTCTTTCCATTGGCCTCAGGGAACAATGAAAGATTTTGAAGTAGGACAACAGTATAATCAGGGGTGAACTTTAAGAAAATTAATCCAATTCAGATCTGAATCCATGACTCCTCTATGCTGTTGATGATATTTTTAAAAAAATTATTTAGTAGAATTTTTTATTCACCCCAAGCCTCTGCTTTGGTCAGAATTCTTTTGTTTCTGAATACTTCAGTGAAAATTCAGAAGGCCATGTGGGAAAAACAGAGAAGAAACAAACCACACATGAGCACAATATAATTATGTACAAATCTGGGAAGAAAGCACAGTGGGTCATGACGAACTTTATTAAACAGAATGTGAATAAGCAATGTCCCAATTGTAAAGGGAGAAAAACACAACCAGCAACCAAAACACCACCATCAATAACAAGAAGCAAAGGCCACCAGGATCTGGGAGACATGTTTGAAGGTTGTAGAAATGGCACTTTCAGACTTTCTGATTCCCTTTCTTACAAAAGCATGAGGAAAACTAAAAAGGAAGCAGGGGAGACCCGTGGAATTGAGGGTTAGACTAAATGAGCAAAAAACCGAGAGGAAACAGGAAGGTAGGGTATGACATAGCTGGTTTTGATGTATCAACTCAGTCAGACAATCAAAGCAAGCTCAATGGCATTAGGCCACAACAAAAATAGACAAGGGTTGTAAACAAACCTCCTACTGGGAATTCATTTGGCAAATTAGTTAGTTATCTTCCAGAGACCTCTCTCCTCTCTTTCTTCCTTCCTCTGTATTCAATTTATCACCATGTTCCTTTGAGTCTACCCCACAGTGGTTTCCTGAATCAAGCAAGGCACTTCTCTCTACTTCCACTGACAGGGTGGCTGTATTAATTGAATTCCATATCCTTCCTTACTAGTTCAGGCCTCCATCTGAGCCTCCAAGTACTCCCCTGCTTATAATCCTTCTCTGGAGGCCCATTGCATATAGAATTCAGTGGAACTCCCTTCGTTTTGCATAATTGAGTAGCAAAGGAACTGCAGGAATTTCCAGACCCGTGGCTTACCAGATGAAGTAGGAGCTATGTCTGGGATGAGAAGCTCTGGAAACAAGTCCAACAACAGCTTCTTTCTCCTGATCTCAGAATCACTCCTCTTCCCCGGGTGCATGTACATAGAATGTGGATGGGTGTTGGGTAACTTATTTTTGCACCCAACAAAACAGAAGGTTATCTGTCCCTTCAATTGAATATATGAGGGTCTTCCTCTAAGGAGGTTTTTGCATTATAGTCTTCATTCCTGCCTTTCCAAAGAGTACATCCTTGGGGAGATGTAGCTCCGTGGTAGAGTGTTTGCCTAACAAGTGCGGGGCTCAATCCCCAGCTTGCAAAACAGTACAAATAAACAAGAAACAAAACATACATCTTTCAAACCCTATTTTCCCCAAAAGCACTTATTCTTGTTTAGAAAAACTAACTTTCTAAACTTGGAAAAAGGAATGAAACCTTTTTTCAAAACCA
The DNA here is from genome assembly GCF_902686445.1 of Sciurus carolinensis. Lineage (NCBI taxonomy): Eukaryota > Metazoa > Chordata > Mammalia > Rodentia > Sciuridae > Sciurus > Sciurus carolinensis. Next base: position 91,527,262 of record NC_062232.1, read on the forward strand.
AGGGTCAAGTTAAAAAGGTGGAATCTTGTAGTCGACAGTATATTAGAGTTCAACTTTACTAATTGTTCTACTGTACAGAAGGCTGTTCACTTTCTGATTACCCAGCCTACCATACCAGTCTCATCTTGCACTTTTGCTTCTCCTCCACACCCATCATAATCCTGACATACCCTAGACTCCAGTCATGCTGAACCTTTCAACATTCCTCAGATAAACCAGGCTTTTGCAGAAATTCATGTACATGCTGTTCCCTCTGTTTAGAACACCCTTTCTCTTATCTTGCCAATAAATTCCTATCTTTCTTTAAGACTCTACACAAATATTGCTTCCCCTGAGAACCTTTTCCAAGCTACCCCTCAAACAGAATTAATGGTATCCTCCACTGAGCTCCTATAACATTTGTTTTTCCTACTCTTATTATATAGTACCATACTTTTTGTGGCAATAACCAAAAGGATGGGTTTTTGAGTTGGACTGCATGGGTTTGAGTTCTGACCCTGCCACTTAAAAGCTATATGATGTTAGGTCAAATATGTCACCTCTCTTTGCTTTGTTTTCCTCACCTATTGTATGGGTAAGTGAGATAATACTTATAAAGCCTTTATAACAGTTTGTCTCATTGTAAATGTTAATAAACACTGGACATCATCTTTTTTTCCATTGCACATATAAACTTGCTTCATTATTTTATTATTTTTATATTATTATAGCACTATTTAACTTTTTTTTGTAACAGGAATTGAACTCAGAGGCACTTAACCAATGAGCTACGTCCCCAGCCCTTTTATATATTTTACTTAGAGACAGGGTCTTGCTGAATTGCTTAGGGCCTCTGTAAGTTGCTGAGCCCAGTTTTGAACTTGCAATCCTCCTGCCTCAACCTCCTGAGTAGATGGGACTATTTAACTTTTACCGTATTTATATCTTGTCTCCCCAGCTAGTTTAAAGAAATATTTTGAGGACAGGACACTCGTATTATCATGTCCCCTACGGTGCCTTGTATAAGTGTGGATTCATTAAACATGTGCCAGAGGCAGTATATTATAGTGGAAAAAGCACTAGTGTCTGAGAGATTCAGGTTTGAATCTTGACTCTGTTCTTAATTATTGTATGAGTTCAATCTCCCTAAGCCTCGTTTTCATCATCTGTAAAATGGGTATAATTATAATAGTACCTACCTCTTATGGAAGTTTTGAGAATTAAATACGTCAGTACATGTAAAGGCTAGCATAGAACAAGTACTTACTGAAAGGTTGTTACGATCAACTTAACTAAGCTTAATAAATACTTGCAATCGAATGAACCTTAAGAAACTTGGAAGTCAAGGGAATCTAGGTAGTTATCTCCATTGACTCCTAGAAATCCAGAGGAAAATGTGAATCATCTTCATTCTGCTTCGTGGGTCATTCTGAGCCAGGCACCATCTTCCAGAAGACAAATAATGTGACCACATGAGTCATTGTCAGAAACTTTCTGTAAGAATTGTCCCCACTCCATGCCATACTCATTGGATGCAGTACCTGTCACAACAAGAGGAAGATACATACTCTTCCTGCAATTGCAAAAAATGAGTTGTACCGTTACTGCAGAGCCAGAGTGTCTATGAATCTGCTCCTCTTGCTTCTCCTGTAGCCTTTTCCCTTTTGTATGCTAATCAATTTCCCCTGTATTCATATGCTGGCACTCCAGGTCTATGCAGAGAAAACACATGCTAAGCCTCTTGATTATGGCTCCAGCAGAACAATAGAGAAATGATAAGTGCTGACTGCTTAGTTCCATTATAGCACTGTAACAAAGACCATACACTCCAGACCCAGAGGACAGGATTTGAAATCCAGTTCCAGCACTTACTAGCAGGAAGACCTTGGGTAAATCACTTAGTACTTATGTACCTCCATTTCTCCATTTGTCAAATAGGAACAATGAAAGTACCTACCTCCCAGGGTTTGCATAAAGATAAAATGAATTGATACATATAGAACCTTCAGAAGAGTAGGCAACACATAGTAGATGCTATATGAATATCAGATATGGATATTTTTCCTGGCTTTATTAAGACCTAATTCACATATCATAAAATCATTAAAAATTTGTCCATTTGAAGTGTACAGTTCAATACCTTTTAACATAGTTATAGATTTGTGCAACCAACAACACAACATAATTTTAGAACATCTTCATCACTCCAAAAAGGAACCCTGTACTCACTGGTGGCCATTTCCATCCCTGAAGTCCTTCCATACCCTGTCGGCATCAGGCAATCTACTAATCTTTCTATCTCTACAGATTTGATTCTTCTGGATATTTCCTATAAATGGGTTTAAACAATAGGTGGTCTCTTGTGACTAGCTTCTCTCACTTACATAACGTTTTTAAGGTTCATCCATGGTATAAAATATCTTAGAACTTCCTTTTTACAGCTGAATGATAATCCACTGTATGGACTTATCACATTTTGTTTATCCATTCATAAGTTGATTGCCATTTGACTTGTTTTCATTTTTGTTTATGATGAGTAATGCTGCTATGAACATTCATTTGCAGGTTTTTGTGTGAAGATACATTTTCAATTTGCTAGGGTGTATACCCAGAAGTGGAATTTCTGGATCATATGGTAATGCTGTGATTCAAGAGAGGTGCCATTTAAAGTTTCTGCCAGTAGTGAGAATGAAGTTTCCAGTTTCTTCACCTCTTCACCAATATTTCCTATTTTATTTTATTGTTGTTTTTATTATAGCCACCCTAGAGGGTATGAAGTAATATCTCATCATATTTTGGGGTCGCATTTCTCTGATGACTGGGGAGGCTGGGCATATCTTACATGGGCTTATTAGCTATTCTCATGTCATCTTTGAAGAAATGTCTACCAAAATTGTTTGTCAATGTTTAGATTGTTACCTTTTTTATTATTGGATTGTGACAATTCTTTACATATTCTGGATACAAATCCTTTGTCAGATATATGTTTGTGGATATTTTTGATCATTTCGTGTGCTCTCTTTTCACTTTCTTGAAGTTGTTATTAAATAGAAATTTACAAGTTCACATGTGGTAAAGAGAACAGACTCTATTGGAAAGGATGAGATCTAAAATCAGTCAAGAGATAGCCTTAGGTACACTACCCTACTCTGTTGCTCTCCTTTGAAATTAAATCCAAAACAGATCAAGCTTCTACTCTGTGCCAGGCACTGTGGGGAATAAGATCTGGCTTCTATCCTCAAAGAGCTTACCAACTCAGAGGGAAGAGAAGATGCAAACATGTGGAAACTTAAATAATTATAACATGTTTAAATAGCAGTTCAAGACCACAATAGAAAAGATGACACAAGGCACTGTGTGATTAATTGCCAAATGAATTGCATAGAAAATAATTGCTATGGGAACTCAAAGGAGGGAGAGAGCACTTGGGGCTGGGGTGGTCACGGAGAGCTTTAAGGAGGAGGGTTCTAAGCAGTCTATAATTGACTGCAGCCATGCCTGTGTAATACCAAACAAAGGCTTGGCGAGAAAAAAAAATATTGACTGTTTGAGGTGAGGTTTCTTAATGATTAAATTGATACCACCATTTCATCCTCTGCAGAAATCCCCACAGTCCTACCTTCCCTATGAAGACTTATGTGGCCTGTGTCTAGTCCAGAAGTTACCAATTAGCAATGTAACAAGCCACATCTGGCTCACAGACACATTTAGCTTGGCCCAATTAAAACTATATATAATTAGCTGCAAAAATTTAATGGGTAAATTTCACATGAAATATTTATTTCCAGTTTCTCTAAAAATGTCAGAAGACCTGGCAACTCTGGGTTAGAGCATGAACTCTCCAGGACCATGGTCAATTTCACCCCTGCATTTACCTGCAGAATTATCAGTTTGAGACTTTGAAAAATCATAGATCTTAAACTGAAAGGTATCTCAAGAGTGCATCTGTTTCCATTTTCTACCTTTGGGTACATATGGTATTACAAAATATCAACTAAAACGCATAGAGGTTGTGACTTGCCCAAGATCACAGGACTATTGAACTTTTTAATTAAAACCCATGTTTTCTGCTTCTCAATTCCTCAATGTTCATTCACAATATGCTTTTCTAGTATAGATGCATATTGCTTAGTAGTATTCTTCTGACACATTCTAACCATTGCTAGTGCTGTTGGTCTGTTTTTGATAGGATAATTGTCTCTCAAATGACACTGTAACATCCCAGAGTGCAGAGGGGCCTACATCATGTTCTTCTATAAAAGCCTATTGCTTGGAGCATAGAGCTTTGCATTGATTTGGCACTCAGGAGATTATTTGTTGGCTTGTTGAGGGATGGTATTGTGAAGAGTTAATGGTGTAACCTTCTAAACACCCAAGCTAAAATGTGTTTATTGTTCAGAGACAAATATGTCCAGTACCTTTAAGAAGTACTTTGCATGACTTGGTTGGACAAGCTTCTTGGAGTACATAGACTGTTTAAAGGACAATCTTTTACAAATTTCATGCAAAGCTTTTCATCCTAAATTAAATATGTTGAAAGAAAGAATGAGTGATTTGTTTGCCAAAGGATTTTTTTTTTTTTTTTTTTTTTTGGATAATGAGGATCGAACCCAGGGCTGCTTAATCACTGAGTCACACTGGCACGTTTTATTTTTTATTTTTATATTTTGAGACAGGGTCTTGCTAAGTTGCTTAGGGATTTGCTTAGGGATTTGCTGAGGTTGGCTTTGAACTTTTGATCCTCCTGCCTCGGCCTCACTAGTCACAGGGATTACAACACATGCCACCCCACTGGGCATACCTTACATTTTCTTGGAGGTTTTGAGTCATAAAAGATGAAATTATAGCAGGTGTATGGACAGTGATTAAACTTTGCCTTAGAAGATTAGTGATTTTTAAATCTGAGGGTATATCGGACCCTACTGGGTGCTTGTTAAAACACAGAATGCAAAAAAAAGAAACATCATTACCCTATGTAAACGTAAAAAAATAAATAAAAAAAAAAAAAACACAGAATGCTACATCACACCCCAGAATTTCTGATTCAATAGATCTGAAGTGAGTGGGATGTAATAATTTGCATTTCTAACAAGTTCTGAGGCGATGCTGATGCTATTGGTTCAGGGACTACACTTTAAGAACCATTACCTTCGATTAACAAGAACAACTAATTAGAGAAATCTGAGAAAATGCTCACAACTGAAATTTAAAAGACTATGGGGAAAGCATGTAGTATATGCAGTGGGAACAGCACGGACTGGTCAGAAAACCAGAAGAGGTGGATTTCAGTGTTGGGGGTATCATATCTCTGTAAGCAGTGTCTGAAGCATAGTAAATACAGTTCTCCTGGTTCATTTGACTAGTGTTTCTCAAATTACACACTGCAGAACTCTATAAGATCTTAATAGTTGGTCTGGGGCTGTGGCTCAGTGGTAGAGCACTTGCCTAGCACGTGTGAGGCACTGGGTTCAATCCTCAGCACCACATATAAATAAATAAATAAAAGTATTGTGTCCATCTACAACTAAAAATGCATAAAAATTTTAAAAATGATGTTAATAGTTATTCAATGAGATAAAAAGGATCCAGGGGCTGGGGTTGTGGCTCAGTAGTACAGTGCATGCCTAGCATGTGTGAGGCACTGGGTTCAGTTTTCAGCACCACATATGAGTAAAAAATAAAATAAAGGTCCAACAACAACTAAATATATATATATATATATATATATATATATATATATATATATATATTTAAAAAGGATCCATAGTCAAAGAAGTTGGAATATTTTGAGTTAAATAAAATTGAAGAGAATTCTTTATTGAGAGACCTCTCAGAGCCTTTAAAATGCTACTAATGCACTACAAAGCTCCAAGGAAAGAAAGAATATGCAGTATTTTATTTATTTATGCAGACTGTTCAAGTTAAGTTGAGAAAGGATTCCTTATTAACCCCTGGCAAGCTTTCTGTAGACCATGGCTTGGGAAACCATTATGTCCTGAATGCCAAAATATTTTATCAATGGATAGGACTGATTGTTAAAGTGGAAATTCTGCTACTTAGGTCTGTTGCAAGTTAACTTGCTCCCATGAAGATGAGTATGACCGAAATTTATCATTCCTTAACAAGTAGTGGTATCCAGTAGCCTTAGCCAAAAAGAAAAAAAAAAGTCTCATGCAACCCATTTTTAAAAATCTAGAATACAGCATGTCTTCAGGGCTGTCCAATCTTCAAACTCAGAAAGGTATAAAGTCTTATGTTGAATGTTTGGGAAAAAAGGGGAAAAAGGGAGGAAGAGAGGGAGGAAGGAAGGAAAAAAGAAACTCAGGTCACGGTTCCAACTGGAAAGAACAAACTGAGGAGTACAGACACATCCTGTGTTTATTTGATTCCTGGCTCTCAGAGAAAGTTTTGTTTCCCTAAGACACTGAGTCAGCTTGTTTGTTTACCACAGAGTATTGGAAGTGTGTTTTTACTCTCAATTAATCATTAGTTGCTTGCTTTTTTTCTCACTTGAACAAAATACAAACTCGAACTAATGGAGAAACATTGTAAGTTTTGTTTATCAGGATGCCATAAAATATCTACATTGATATATAGATCAAATACATGTTTGCATTAAGCGATTATTTGAAAAGAAACTGATGGGATTTAAGATTCAGTGAACATGCACTGAATACTTACAAGGCACAAAAATACAGATGCTCCTCAACTTATGATGGGGTTATGTCTCATTAAACTCACTGTTAGTGGAAAATATAAGTTGAAAAGGTTTTGAATACATACAACCTACTGAACACTGTAGCTTAGCAACACAGTACACTGTGGCTCCCTGCCACTGCCCATCATCATGAGTGAGTGTCTTAGTACATATTATAAGCCCCAGAAAAGATCAAACTTCAAAATCCAAAGTATGGTTTCTATTGAATTCATATTGCTTTTCACCATTGTAAAGTAGAAAAATTGAATCATCCTGGGTTGGGGACTGTATTCTAATAACTCTGATTACTTATTTGATTACAGAGAAGAATGGCCATGAGAACACCAGCACCACTTTTAACCAAAGTATTTTAGAAGTAACAACTCAGAAGTAGCTTTTTAATCTTTAATCTTGAAGTCGGATTTCAGGTATATCTGGAATCTATGTGAATCAAACATGTTCATGGGGTCTCAGGGGACTCCCTAGTGCTGTAGACCCAAAAAGCACAGGGCTAAATAGAAGTCACACTTGCTGTCATATAGCAAAATAAAAATAACTCTGTTGAGTTTTTAGATCACGTCTAGCTTCAGAAGGGCTTGAGATGTATTGACTAAATTTTCTGGTCACTCTGGTCAAGTAGCTGATTAATCCAGTCAAACGACCTTATCAAGAAGTTGAAATTGGTTTTTCCCATAAGGGCTTTCGAGAAAGAAACTTGAGTCTCCCTTGTAAGCCCTTCTTGTAGTATTACCCTCTTTCTCTGACTGTCGAAGGTTATTTACACTCCAGCTAACCTCAGTAGTGAAGAGAAGCTGGTTGCCACTGTCCATGCCCACTTTTTGTCAACTGGAACAATGGCTATTCAGGGTAGACTCAACTTCAAAAGGAACATGGTTTATTCTGGGACTGGGAATGGAGACAATCATTTTGAAGCCCTTTCTATTTCCTTCCTTCCATGATTTTGAGTTATTTTTTATTGATCTGCAGTTTTTTAAAGGTATGTTGAAAACTCTGCTCTTGTGGGGTGCTTTTCAGTGTGTCTATTGAGCTTTTCTGGGCTTACTTTCATAGAATGAAATCCCCTTGTTTGGTTTTCTTCACATTTACACCAAGGCCGTGACTGTCCACTCACTCCATTCAGAATTACAATTGAATAGTGTGTTAAGAGTGCATGTGATTGTCACGTGGGCCCTGGAGTGCTGAATGCGTGGGTGAGTCTTTGTTTCCCCACCCATCATGCTCAGGCAAACCACAGCAGTCTATGGTGAGCATAGATTAATAAGCACTGACCCAGACTGAACAGTTTTCTGATAAGTGCTACACTACTGATGCTTTCTCTTTTCTCTATGTTTTTTATAGTAACCACGATTTTCTCCATCATTGTTGCAACCTTTCAGTGCTTTTAATGTACAAATCTTGCAAACTCCTGTCTATGCCCTTTGCTCAGGCTATAACTCCATGAAAGTGGCAGAACCATTTTGGAGAATATCTTCTGTCATAATTTTCCCTTGGTCCTACCCTTTGCACCTTAAACGTCTGGTTGCTTCCATATATTCCCTCAAAAAAGAGGCATCCAATTTGTCTTTAGTTGAGAAGCCATCTATATACCAAAGTTATAACATGTGCATGAAAGGCGAGTAGTACTAGGACCAACAACCTAGTCATTGAACAATATCATCTCCCTTTTTTTTATTCATCCAGATGTTTTGTCATCATGCAGACATGGCTAATTTTTACCCATGATTTTGTCAAAGACTGAAAAAATATGAACGCTTTTGTGCTTTTCCTCTGATGAGCAGTTACCAATCAACTCTTTGTTCAGAAGAGAAAACAGATAATGTTTCATTTATAAATTCCGATAATATTGAATTAAAATAAAATGCCCGTGAAAGTATATTTTACATTCTAATGAATCACGGATGAGTTTATTATGATCCATGCTTGTAGGAAAGAATGACAAATGAATTCATATTGATTGGACATTTAAAAAAATGTCTAAAAATGACAGTGGTACATTAAAGATCAGGCAATTATTCATCTATTGCCTCAAATATATGTGGAATAAAATGGGTCTGAAACCCAAAATGTAGAAAAAGATTTAAGAGTTCAACTTTCTGCCACAAATTTATAAGAAGCTAAGAGTTTACATTAATCCTTTCATAAGAGCTCATGCAATAGGGCATTTTGAATCTGCATCAGTTTGGAAATTTATAGTCAGATAATTGGGCCTGGTATATAGATAGTACCCATGGTTTACAGCAAAGTGACTCAGCTGATGTACCAAAATATTGATCACTTCAGCCCTCATAGGAACTAGGAGGGGCCTGGGGCAGTAAGGGCCTTTGGGTCTTAAAATATACTTTTCAATGTGCTCCATGAATTTAAAAATGCCAGGGAGCACTAAGGGAGCAGTAATGAAAAGAGCTGATAGTATGTGGATATGAGTTTAAGTGGTGAGCTGGGGTTGGGGGTTGTAGGCATATTGGAAAGCATATGGCTGGAGATATTTACAGTGGATTCCAAGGCCTGGGTTTGACCTCCCCTTTAAAATTTCTTTAGACAGCGTGTGCTCAAAAGAACCTTGTCTCCCGGATTCAGATCATATTTGTACCATTTTCACATTGCCACTTGGTTCTTGGTCCTGCCTCCCAACATCTCTGGAAAACAGGGAAGCAACAGAGAACTTAAGAGGTCTGGCTGTGATGTCCAAGTGCTTGTGTTCAAATACTGGAATGATCACTAATTTGTTTGGCCATCTTGGACCAGTTGATTGACTTCCATGCGCCTCACTTTTCTTACCTATGCATTGAGCTAATAACAGTGTTTACCTCATAGCTCTTACAAGGAATAAATGAATGAAGGCAGGTAAAGTGCATATCCCAGCACCTGCCATAGAACAGGCACCCACTGCTCATTACAATTATTGAGCAATTGCTATGTGCCAGGAGCTTTATCTTCCTCCTTGATCCTCACAACAACCCCATGAGGCAGATACTATTATTCCTCATCTCCATTTTACAGGTCAGTAATTCCAAGGTGACACAGTCAGGAGGAAGAGAAACCAGTCTTCAAACCCCTCTCCCCTTACTACAAAGGCCCATGCTTGTTGACTTATCATCACCCCAATCATGCTTCTGAAGTTTTGTCTGCCTCATTTAAAACTATGGCCAAGTCACACTGCTCTTGAAAAGGGGATTCTTCTAGGAATCATACCTCTTGTTCCTTCATCCTCCTCTTGGCCTGCCCTGTGCCAAGACTGCCTTGCCATAAAGCTATACCCAGAGATATCAGAAAGCAAAGGACAAGAAGGCTGGCTGGAGGAATAGAAGGCTCAACCCCTTGCCAGCCCTCCCTCATGCATCAGATCATGGTGGATGACCCACTTAACCTTTCCGTGCTTCTGCCTCTTCAGCTGGAAAATGGAATCTGCAAACTGTGACACCAGGGTTGCTTCTTTGACATTTTATTTGGCCTCCAGGGAGAGCAGGCCATGCCTCTGTATGTCCACTCAGCATATGTGGAACAGTTAGGGGACTATGTTGCGTGCCAGTACTTCCAGATCTTGAGCTATTAGGTGGGGCCTCTCCATCAAGAACAGTTGCAGGGTCAAAAAAATCTGCTTAGTTCAAAGGCTACTTCTTGGCAATTGTCAGGATGTAGGAAAACTTCTGGCAGGGAAGGTGAGGTGTGGGTGTGGGTTGCTTCAGGGGCTGCTTTGTTAGAATCAGCTGGAAAACTTTGGCATAGACTCAGCTATGGTTATTCTTCTTGGATTTTTCTAAAATTCTAGGGTGCCCCCACACCAGAGGAACTCCATCTTTATGGTACCTCTAGCCTAGTGAAGTGAATCAGGTGTTCTGCCTCAGGGTCCTTGTTAAGAATACCTTTGTGATCTGAATCACCAAACTGTGACTCCAAAAGACCTCAGTTTGTATCCTTTTTCTCTTCTCACCAAGATGGAAGATGGACTGTTTCCACTCCTCTCCCTCACCAATAGCAGTGCCCAGTTTTGGAGGGTATATCTTGTACCTGGCACTGTGCTAATTACTTTGCCTACCTTTTCTCATTAATCCTCACACAACCCTGTGAAGGAAGTATATTTTGTCACGCTTTTACAGAAAAGGATAGGGAAACTCAGAGTACAGAGATGACTTGCTGAAAGTCACACTATGTGGTAGAACCAGGACTCAAATACAGGTCTAACTTTTGAGATGGTCTCTTTTTCACCTTGTTTCAATTACACAATCCCATGTAGGTCTAAAAGAGAAAGAAAGGTAAGGGAGGCAGAGGACAATTTGCTTGTGACCTAAGGAGGTCCTGCAATCTCCAGGTAATGAGGATTCAATGGGTCTAGGTGAATTGCTCTAGGAGGGTAGCCTGCATGAATTTCCATGCTTCCTCCCCGTGGAGAGATTCTGGCCTTCTTCGCTACTGGCTACTGTAGCAATTTTTTTTTGTACTGGGGATTGAATGGGGTGCTTCACCACTGGGCCATCCCTAACCCTTTCTAATATTTTATTTAGAGACAAGGTCTTGCCAAGTTGCTTTAGGGTCTCGCTAAGTTGCTGAGGCTGGCTTTGAACTCACGATCCTCCTGCCTCACCCTCCAGAGCCACTGGGATTATAGGTGTGTGCCACCACATCTGGCTGTAGTGGAGGTCTTAAAAAGAGAGTCCCAGAGTACTTAGCTGCGGGTGGTTCCTACCATCAGGACCTATGGGAAAATTTAATCAAAGAACACTTTGGTCTTTCAAACAGAAAAGTACTATTGAAAGAACATAAGTGACTTGGATACTTGTCATTTTCTGGTTATAGAATAGTTGAATGTTTTTCTTATAATTAGGAATCCTGATCTGGTCTGTTTGGTGCCCTCTCCACCCACCAGCACTGAGTCAAAGTGCTGGGCCTGGTGACCACTCTTAGTCATACATATTTGGTGTCTGAATTAATGGGTTCAAACCCAGATCTGACTATAATGTATGCTTTAATAATGCATTATGAAAAATTTCAAACACATACAGAAGTCTATAGAATATTATACAGAATTCCTGTGTATCCATCACCCATATTCAACAGCCATCAAGATTTTTCTATCTTTATCCATTCCCCTTTCTTTTTCTTTTATGTTTTGCCTGAGCATTCTAAAAGAAATCACAGGCATTATATCATTTACTTCTACATTCTCAGTATTCACATCAAAACAATTAAGGATATTTTTGTATATAATGACAATATTATTACCACCCCTAACCAAACTAACAGTAATTTCTTTAAACTCGTGCTTTTGAGCACAACACTATAGTCCCTCCATGCTGCTGTTTTTTCCAGCCCCTAGTAGGAAGCATTCCTTGAACATCTGCTGTTGTATCTCCTCAGAGCGAGAATTGCAGTTTGAGGTACACTGGGTGCTCACAATGTGCCCTTTTAGGTAAGCAGGGGGCCAGACTCCCTTCTCTCTGCTTTACAAAGAGAACGGGAGACACAGAGCTATTAAGTGCCTTGCACAAGGTCACACAGTCAATTAGTGGGTGATGAATGGGACTCAAGTACCATGGCTGGGTCTATACAGTCCCAAACACAATTTGCAAGGAAATTAAGTGAAGGGACTCCTGTCCTGGGGATGGTACTGCATGGTTTCTGTTGCTGTTGAAGTCACTGCCACTTAGCCTCAAGCAAATCCTTTCCCTGGGAAAGTCTGATAATGGTCCATTAGGACAGACTGATTGATGGAATCACTTGACTTCTATGTTTGTTTACCTCCATCTGACTGGATTGCAGCTGCTCCGTACAGGCATGCCAGTGACATCCTGAGCTTTTCTCCTCTTTTTTCCTTGTTCCTGAAGCTGACTCTAGGGACCACATCTCTCACCCCTTTCTGGCCTTGGACTTAGGTAGAAGACTTCCAGAGTACCCATAGGTCATGAAAGGGCAAACACAAGAAGCAGCTGGACTAGCTTAGCTGCTTTTCTATTCTTGCTCCATTACCATTTCAAAGGGTTCTTAGGTGCTGGGCTCTCCTGAGTGTGACCTCCACATCTAATTCTACACACCTGCAATTCACTGATCTCCCACCCAAATTTCCCCCATAACACTCAGAGCCTTGCATCCCCAAATGGAAACTAGCTAGTGGAAAGAGAGAATCCTTGCTGTTGGCTAATGGACGTCTGATCAGTCTGAGCCCAACTCAGGAAACATCACTGAGTATATAAGGGAGAAGGAATTCAGTGTAGGGAATTGGTTATACAGGGAATGACGAAGCTGCCATACCAAGAGGACAATGAAGTGACCTGGAGCTTAGTCATGGCAGGGAGCTGCTACTGCTACTACACTAGAACCTCTGGGCTGGGCCATTTGGTGGAAACTGGAGTCACAGTAACCTGGTCAGTAGTGCCAGAGTCACAAAAGAGACACAGTCACTGCTAGAGACAACACACGAGGCAGAGAGGGAAGGAGATAAATACCCTGGTTTCTCTTTTCTTGTCTTCTAATGTCCTATTGGCCCAAACCAGAAGAGGCTGGGAAACAACCCTCAAGGGTCAATCTACCTCACCCTGCTTCTCTCCTGCAATAGACAGCAGAGAAAGGAAAAGAAAGAAATAGATGTGCAGGGCACACAGGCTTTGAGCCAGCAGAGATCTCTTCCCGCCCACCCCCAACATATTGGAATCTATCCTGGTATATCTGGAAACAATACTTTGGCCCAAAGATATGATTCTAAAGCTGATGGGAAGAGTTTTAGGTATGAGGGTGTGGAGTGGAGCATGAACCTGCAAGTCTTACCATCTAGATTCCACCACCGTTCTCTTTTTTTAATTTCCCTTGCTTGCTCCACCTGCCCCCATCACCACCATGCATAGGGAGAGTTCAACAAAGATAGTCAGACCATTTTGCTTTCTGGCAAGTTGTGATACATTCATTGGCTCCTGGTCTATGTGAAACCAACCTCGCCTGCAGGGCTACAGCTTGGCAGCAAAGCTCTGCAGGTGAACCTGCTGGCATCACAATCCAGAAAACATACCTCCTGATTCTTCAGGTGTTCTATGGGTTTGAATGTGTAGGTGAAGGAAGCTGCCTTGGAGGAGGAAAAGAAAGGAGCCAAACTATGTACTTTCCACACCTTATTTCATTTACTCTCCACAATTCCTCAAGGTGGTTTCCTTCTTGCCCATTTTCTTCAAATAAACTTTGAATTTTAGTAACAATTTTGGATCTACAGAGCAGTTACAAAGACAGTACAGAGAATTTCTGTGTGTCCTTTGCTTGGTTTCCCCCAATGTTAACATCTGTTAGATAACCATCTTATGTTCACTTTTACAAATGAGGAAACTGGGGCTCAGAGAGGTTAATTGACTTGCCAAAGATCACAAAGCTAGAACGAAATAGAAGAAACAAGCATAAATCCAGGTGGATCTCATTGCATCACACAATATTGAATTATTTATTATATTATATTATATTATATTTTATATTAAACTCTTATTGTTATAATATTATTATATTATCTCATTATATGGGAACTCACTCTCTAAGTTTGGAACTCTTCATCTTAGTTCTCGTTGAGTTGCAAGCACTATCAGAGAGCACTTCATCCACAGAGTCATAGAATATTAGCACTGAAAGGTACATCTGAGACCATTTAATTCAGGGAAGGCAAACAAGTTTCATTTCATTTGCCAAATTTAATTGAGCAATAGAAGTCATTTGGAAGCTGGTATCTAGAATGATTTTAGGTCTATGTCTTTGTTCATTAGGAAAGAATGCTGCGACTGATTATTGATTCCTGCCATGGATATTGAAGAGGAGAGTGATGGAACCCATGCTACCCATTAGCCATCACCTGGCAAATCTCCTCATTTTACAGACAAGGTTTCTGCAAGGGGACAATGTCTTTGCCTCATTAGTGGTAGATCGAAGAACCAAATTTGGGCTCCTTATTCGCAGTCTCCTTTATAATAGACTAATGATAACAATAATAATAATAATCACCATTTAAAAAGTGTTTACATGCTAAAAGACACTGTGCTAAGCACTTGCTGTTTTTGTATCTTACTGTTAATCCTCCCAACAACCTGGAAAAGTAGGTATTTTGTGTAATGTACAAAGCTGCTCCCCCGACCTTTCCGGTGCAGCCATTTTCCCCACTTCCCAACCACTTGTCAGTCTGTGAGCATCCTAGCTAGCTACTGGTTCATAAGTCAGCTTGCAAGTATCCTTCTCCGATATTGGTCCTGTTAGCCCAGTGGAATTCAATTGCTTTACTGTAGCTACCCCGCCATCTTTCCTCATCTTTCTCTCTTTCCTCCTCACTTTCTCTATCCTCCTGGCTTTCCACTCTCTCTAGCGCACGCCCTTTCTCTTTCCTTTCTCTTTTCCTCTCATTTTCTCTCTTACCCTGCAGGGAGACACTCTGTTTGCTTAATAAATTCCCTTATGTGATTTCCCATGTTGGGCGTGGTTTCCGTGGGATCCCTTACATTTTGAACTCTTACTAATGCAGAAACCTAGGATAGGTGAAGTTCAAGACATACCCAAGGTCCATAGCGGGCAAGTGGTGAAGGTGGAATTTAAACTGAAGCTGGTCTGGCTTCAAAGTTTCAACTCTGGGCTCTCACTTCTTACAAGTACAACGTTGAATTTGTACTTCCATCTATAGCATGTGTGGATGGTCCCACTGATTTGGTTAGGACAAAACTGAAATGGAAACCATTTTTGTGCTTACTAAGTTTCTAAAAAAGATTTGCTTGCAGGTCCTTACCTAGGTGACAGTGATTTCTTTGGGCTATTTTGTATTCAATGTGTTAAAAATTGACATGTTAGGAGAGCTGACGTGAAAGGTGACCTGGTTCACTTACAAATAAATGATTAATATAACCTCATTGTGTCTCACACATGGGAGACTCAGAAAAACAACAAGTCAGACAATAAAATCCATGCTAGTATGAGACCATAGTGTGGGATGACCATGGATGAGTCAGGGAGAATCAGAAGATAATTAACTAAGAGAGAGTTCTATGGAGTCTAAAGATAATTAAAAAGCATTTCTTCTCTAACCTAAAAATATCTGACATTATTAGCAAAGGGGATGAATAGATAAGGGGAAGAGGTGAGTTAATTAGAATTATTAGATACAACATTTTAAAGAAATTGATAGGGATCAAATTTCAAAGGGAAGGCATTCAATTCAACCAACTTCATTAGAACAATTCGACATTGATTAACGACATGATATATGTGTGGCTGTGGCCTACGTACTAAGGGAAGTTGTTAAGCTCCTATTCTCTTCCTTCCTGACAATCTATTAAATAGATAACCAAGTTTTGGTAGGGTACCAAAGAATCTCTTATGCACAGATATGGGTGCACCTTATAAACTTGCAACTGTAAAATAGTATTCTGTGTCATCTTATACATGTTTTGCATGCCTGATATTACTGTCAAGCTAAATGTTCAAACAACACAGGAGTCTCAGTAATAGCAAATCCACTAATTATGTACCTATATTCACTTCAGTTACCGAAACCAATCTAAACATAAGAAATTCTTTCCTTAGGGACTCCAATATGGCCTTCCTTACTAGGTCCTTTATGATTGCTTAATGCCCATGTTGTACTGGTTATTATAATTTTTTTTGCCTAGGGCTTGAACCCAGGGGCACTTAACCACTGAGCCATATCCCCAGCCCTTTTTTATTTTTTTATTTGAGACAGGGTTTTGCTAAGTTGCTTAGTGCCTCACTAAGTTGCTGAGGCTGGCCTTGAACTTGTGATCCTCTTGCATCAGCCTTCTGAGCCACTGGGATTACAGGTGTGTGCCACTGTGCCCTACTGGTTATTATAATTTTGAATATCATTTCTCTCAGAGCCATCACTCAATAATACCCTATCCTTTCAAAGTCTTCCACCAGAATAATTGCTTGCCAGAGTCCCCACCATATCCTGAATTCAGCATTTAGCTTCACATGAACTGCCACGTTTGTTCCTTAACATGTTATTCCTTTTCCTCTTACACATTCTTTCCTTGTCTACCTAAAAATTACTACTTGTCCCTCCCATTCTCTATGAAACATTTCCTCTGTGAAGCTTTCTTAATATCTTCAGATGCTCTCATAGTTTTCCCAGATTGATTATAATGTATTATATTTATGGCAACATTAGATGGATATTTGCCCATGTTCATGCGACTGGATATGTTATGGCCAGAGTGGGCTTATTAGACAAGTTCCTCTCCCTCTTGCACTTTCCTAATCTCTTACCATTCCACCTTCTGCCATGGGCTGATATAGCAAGAAGGCCCTTACCAGATACCAACCCCATGGTTGTAGAATTCCCAGCATTTAGAACTGTGAGCCAATAAATTTCTATTGATAATAAATTACCCAGTTTGTGGTATCCTGTTTTAGTAGCAGAAAATGAACAAAGACAAAAAATGGTACCAAGAAGTAGGATTGTTGCTATCACAAATACCTAAAAATGGGGAAACAGCAATGGAATTGGGTAGTGGGTAGAAGCTGGAAGAATTTAGGGGAACAGGTTGGAGAAAGTCTAGATCTTCAAATATGGAGCAATAAAGGCAATTCTGGTGAAGGCTCAGAAGAAAAGAACTATAGGGAGAGCCTAAGCCTTCTTAGGAAATATTTAAGTCATTATAATCAGAATGTTGGTAGAAATATGGACAGTAAAAGGGCATTTCTGATGAAGTTTCAGCTGTAAATGAGGAACGACATATCAGAAATTGGAGTAAAGGCCTTCCTTTTTACACAGTTGCAAAGAATTTGTCTTAACTGTCATGTCCTAGGTCTTTCTGGAAGGCAAAACTTAAAAGTGATGGACTAGGATATGTGGCAGAAAAAAATATCTAACCATCAAAACATTCAGGTGCTAATTCTTTTGACTACTTATAATGAAATGAGAGAAAAAATAATTTAAAGATGGAATTTATAACTAAAATGGAAGCAGAACAGAAAGATTTGGAAAACTCTCAGCCTAGTCATGTAAAGAATAAGAATTCAAGTTTGGGAGAGAATACTAAACAACTGTTTGCTAAATAGGTTAATAGGAATAGAAGGAAGCCAGGTTCTATTCATTAAGACAATGGGAGGCCAGGCAGGGTGGCACACACCTGTAATCCCAGCAGCTTGCGGGGGCTGAGGTGGGACGATCAGGAGTTCAAAGTCAGCCTCAGAAACTCAGTGAGAACCTAAGCAACTTAGCAAGACCATGTCTCAAAAAATATATATATAAAGGGCTGGGGATGTGGCTCAGTGGTTAAGCGCTCTTGGGTTCAACCTCTGATCTAAAATCAAAAAGAGAGACACAGAGAGAGAAAGAGACAATGCTATTTCAGAGATCTTTGAGGCAGGTTAAAACCTCGAAGGCAAGGTTTCCAGAGATCTGCGCATGGAACTTCAGAATTTGCCACCTTGGGACTTTTCTCCTCACATTCTGGCACAGCACATCTCAGGCTGCTCCAGATGTGGTTTGAATGGACCCAGGTACAGCTCATGCCATAGTTCCAGAAGGTATAAGCAGTAAATTTAGTGGTATGCATATGACACTGAATCTGCAGATGCAGAGTACACAAGGAGGTTTCCACCTAGAATTCAAAGCATGTATTGGACACCCTAGGTACTCAGAAAGAAATTCATCACAGGAGCAGAGCCACTGCAGAGATCCCTCACCACGGCAATGTCTAGTGGAGTCATGAGACTAAGGTTATGTTAGAGACCCCAGAATTGTAGAGACCCCAGCGTGCAACACCAGCTTAGGAGAGATTTAGGCCTGAGACTTCAACTCATGGGAGCTGTTGAACTTGCTAAGCCCAGCAAAGTCATAGGGTGGGCTACCCAACACTCTGCCCACACTTCTCAGTGTGTTCAGGAGATGGCACATGGAATGAAAGATTATTGTGCAGTTTTAACATTTAAAGTTGCCCTGTTGGGTTTTGGACTTACTTGGGATCTGTTATTCCTTTCTTCTTGCCTATTTCTCCTATTTTGGAATGGGACTCTCTATCCTATGCCTGTCTAATCATTGTCTTTTGGAAGCACAGAACTTGGTTGGATTTTGCAGGCTCACAGATGAAGGGGAAATAGCCCCATGATGAATTATGCCTTGAGCCTCATCCATATCTGATTCAGATGAGACTCTGGACTTTTGAGTTGGTGCTGGAGTTAAGTTAAGACTTTGGGGCTTTGGGGGCTATTGGTATGTAATGAATGTATTTTGCATGTGAATAGGACATGAACTTTAGGAGCCAGTTCAAATGGCTCCCAAATGTTCTGGCTTGAATGTGACCCTCAAAGTTCATGTGTTGACTTCTATGGTAATGTGTTAGATTGTTGATTAAAAAAACCCTTTTTTAAGACATTGGTAGATTCTTTGCCTTATAGGAGAACACTGCAGATGTGTAAGAAGGCAAGAGCTGATTCCACGGTCCCACATCATAATCTGATGGGTACCGAGAAGGCTCACTCTACCTACAAATCTCTCCCCTCCATTTTTTTTTTTTTTTGTCTGTGAGTGATGCCCCTGAACCACCACCAGTGTACAATTTCTTTGAGTCAAATTGCAAGGGGTAGTCTGGCAGGGGTGCCTAGAAGGCAGGCTCATGATTTATATCTCAGTTCAAATTATTTTATCAGAGCCTTTCCTGTCAGGGAGAGGAGAGGGAAGGGTTCCAGGAAACTCACTCCCCAAGGAAGAGGAAAGCTGTGTAAGCAGGGGTGGGGCACAGAGGTGTGGGGAATCAGCAGACTGAGGGTTGTGTCCCCAGATAAATTTTGCCCAGGGTGGGCCCTGTGTGTTGCAACAGATGTGTGCTTTGGAATCACCAAGGTTGGGAAGCCAGGCCTAAAAGGGAGTGGTTATAGGCTGAGCTCATTCAGAAATGATGTGGGCTTGGATTCCTGGAGGGCTGAGAGGAGGACCAGGCCAGAGAGGAGGACAGGGGAAGTCTAAAGATGAGAAGAGGGCTTTAGTTTCTTTGAGCTTAGGTGTAGGCGATGGTTATGAGTAGGTGATAGAAGAAAATGATCCTTGAAAGGGATCTTCTTTTTCTTATTGGGAACAGAAGAAAAGGAGCTCATGAACTGCCTCCTTTTCTCCAGGAAGCAAACAATTTCTGAGGGCGTGGTAAAGTTCACTGGGTGTTCCCCCTCAAGGGAGGTTGCCCCTAAGTGAAGCTGTCCGACTGGTAGAGGGTAATTGGGTGTTCCCCAATCCAGATAACCAGAAGCTTGGGTGCCCCTCCCTGTAGGCTTTTCAGCTTTATTATTTTCCAGGCCTGCCACCCTCTGGAGTCTGTGTGGGAGAGGAAGTAGGGTGGCCAGTCTCTCCTTTCTGCCACTCTTCACAGAACACAACTTAAAAGGAAATCCAGATCGCCCTTCTGTTTTCATGAGATTCCCTTTTTTTATGCTTTTTTTTTCTCTCTAGCTTCTGCACATGAGAGAAAACATTTGACCCTTGTTTTTCTGCATCTGGCTTTTTTCACATAGCATGATGTTCTCCATTTCCATGCATTTACCAGCAAATGACAATTTCCTTCTTATGGCTGAGTAGAACCCCGATTGTGTGTGTGTGCACACACACATATACTTATGTGTGTATGTGTATATATGTGTACATAACCTAGGCATATATATGTATATGTATATGTATGTATACACACACACACACACACACACACACACACCACTCACAGACACCACATCTTCCTGATCCATTCATCCGTTGATGGACCCCTAAGCTGGTTCCATAGCTTGGCTCTTGGGAATTGTGCTGCTATGAACACTAGTAGAGCAGAAGTGGGGGATCAAGAGAGAGGATGGGAGGAAAGGGGGAAGAAATCGGGAATTAAGTTGACCAAATAATGTTATGTGCATGTATGAATATATCATAATGGAATATATCACAATGGAATATAATATAATTCCAGTTTTATATATAACTATAATGCACCAATGAAAAATAAATAAAAGAAAAACCAAATGGGTCTAGAAGGGAAGTGGGAAGGGGAGGGCATTGAAATGGAGAAAACTATGTCATGTATTTATGAATGTGTAAAAAAAAACCCATTATGATGTACAACTATAATGCACTAAAAAATAAAAATAATATAATGTATAAAAGGAAGACCAGAGAAGTGACTCTCCCATATAGTGATTCTGTCTTGCTTTGCAAACCTTACATGAAGGTGCTTATTCTAAAAAGTCTGTGGGCATGCTCACAGGGACTATGGGACTAAATATTTTAATTCATCATAATGGTTACATAACCCATTCATTGACCATTTGGTTAGTAAAGGTCCCATTCCTTTGAGGCGTGTTGCCAGGGACTATTTTATATATCTAAAAATGTACTTGACCTGATGATCAATGAGAAGATTTTCCCTGCTTTGCCCATGCATGTGCACGCACGCGCGCGCACACACACACACACAGGCACACAAACACATCTTCCTCAAAACATCCCATGGTCCTCAGGTAGCACAGTTGTGGCACATTAGAGACACATGGTCCTCCCACAGTCTGAAGTTCTCTGTTATTCCCAGGGCCTGATGCTGGGCCAAACTCCCCTTGCGAAGGCCCTCAGACCCATATATCTGTCATTCCCAAACCACGAAGAGCTCTGAAACTGAGACCCTTTGTAAGTTGAGGGCAAACTCATTTGGCAGCAAACTTGAACTGGCATGAGACTATTTATAGTCTTTATGTATCACACCCTTGGATGAATATTCATGTGTATTCATTTTTGCTTCAGAAATACCAATGAACTTGATGACTCAGGACCACCTCAGACCCCACTGGGATGATATATAATATATGCTGTAAACACCCTACTGCCTTTTATTTATTTATTTGTGGTACCAGGTGTGCAATCCAGGGCCTTGCCAAACTAGGCAAGTGCTCTACCACTAAGCCACACCCCCAACCTTATTTATTTATTACTTATTTTAAGATGGGGTCTAAGTTGCTGAGGCTGGCCTCAAACATAATCCTCCTGCGTTAGCCTCCAGAGTATCTGGAATTACAGGCACGTGCTCCCACTCCTGGTATGCTATTGCATTTCAAAAATCTAAAGCATTTTAGTTGCTTCTATTATAGTGTGGTTTCCCCTGTCTTGGGATGATCTTTTGCGTGCTGGGAATCGAACCCCAGGCTTTGTGCTTGCAAGGCAAGCACTCTACCGACTGAGCTATCTCCCCAGTCCAATGATCAGTTTTGTGTGTCTCCCTCCTGACCCTGTGAACTTCTTCTGTCCAACATAGGGGTTGGGCTTAGGCAATGTTTTAGAAATGAAGAATGAATGCTCTTTAGTGATTAAGGAGACTTGTCTTGAAGTTCTTTACATCTAACCGAAAATGTCTCATGTCGCCATTCATTTATTTGGTGCCATCAATAGTGAGGAAGAACAGCTGCTAAGCCTCCATTTTTCTTCCTCTTGGGGCGAAATCATCCTTATAATCCTAATACCTTTAACCTTTTCCCCTAGATCCTCTTTTTCAATCCCTTAATCATCTTCATTGCTGTCTTCTGAAGCCTGCACAGGTTCATTCCTTTGGAAATTGGGGCCTAGCGCTTAGGATAGGGCTACAAAGAGTGTAGCTATTATATGTAATAGGCCTCTCGTTTCTATGGTGCTTTTCCAATCAGTTTCATTTGGCTGAGCTAAGAAGCTTTGCCTTTTAAAATATACTTACAGGGCAAACTCGAGGGGCCATGAATGACTTTCTCCTGAGCATGCTGGTTGGCAATAGGAAGGGAAAACAGCATGGTCTGATCATAAGAAACTGTAATTACAGAAAGCCGAAAGCAACAGGTAGCACATACAATGGGAACCTGTGTGCAAAAAAACACTGTTGCTAATTACAATGCCTAAGCCTGTTATTTTTACCTTGGGAGAACCAGCCTTGTTTGTGCGCATCATGTGCCTTTTTTCTAATAAGGTTGGTAAAGGCCATTTCTGACCACTTACTTTTCATTAAATGCAGGGAGTGAGCCGGACTCTGTCAGGGTTGTTGCAAAACCACTGGATTAAGTTAAACTCCTCACTAATTAAGACCGTTAGACTTCCTGTAACTCACAATTTTTCTCAGCATAAGTAAAACATTCAACTCAGAGTCAAAATGTATTGTATTAATAACCAGGAAACAACAAAAGACAAGGTAGCATTTTAGGAAGCCAATTCTGTCATCCTCCTTTTGGTTGGAACTGCCATTATTATAACTCGTAATAACCCAACGTGTTTCCTTTTGGGGTGGAAACTACACACACTGAGATGGGGATTCAGAGGTAAATTTTTTGCCGGTTAAATTAGAAAAATCTATTCAGGTGAGCTTATTGCGGCTCCCAACCATGAATCAGAGTCTTTTGTGGGATATTGTGTATTCAATTTTAAAGGGTGCTCTTAGGTTTTTGCATACAGGTCATTCATCTTTTGTTCTTTTTTTAAAGGTCACATTATAACGTTTCTATCTTTTCTTGGGTTGTTTCCCTCAGGGAAGAAGATGTAGGATGCCAAATAGCAAAGGGAGCTTGTAGAGAGAGGAATATTGAAATTGGATGACC
Organism: Sciurus carolinensis; assembly: GCF_902686445.1. NCBI lineage: Eukaryota > Metazoa > Chordata > Mammalia > Rodentia > Sciuridae > Sciurus > Sciurus carolinensis. Next base: position 91,550,504 of record NC_062232.1, read on the forward strand.
CGAGCTCCCTGAGAGGGGTCTCCATGGCCAAAGGGAAAATAGGTAACAGTTTAAAAGCCAGATGAACCTGAGGAGAGGAGGTGTGGACCCGTTGTAGGGACATTTTCTTTACCTCTTCATCCTTTCATGCTCAGTTGACTCTTTTCTGAGAATGGTAGTGTTCCAAGGTAGGGAGGAGAATTTGCCCCCACTGCTCTTTACCCCCATTACTAATAGGAGAGGCCAGAATTTTCAGAATTTCTAGATATTTTTGGCCAAAGCTAATGATGATCATTTTCTGTCTTTTAAAGAATATAATAAGCTATCTTTTCAGGCAATGTTGATATGTGGAAGGATTCATGCTAAGTGTTTTATCTAAGGAATCGCTTTTAGTTTTTATGATGATCATTCAAGAAAGGTATTGCTATTACTCTCAATTTCCATGGGGGTAACCTGGGCAACATCAGCCAGCTAGGAAGTGGTAGGGCCAGAGTTTAAACCCTGACCCATCTGATGTGCAAACCTGGTTCTGAATCACACTGTGCAAGTCCTTATGAAGTCCTTATTAAGCTACCTTAATAAGCTTGACTATATTTTTTCTTTTACCAAATAGCAGAACATCTGCTCTGCTTGATTTTATGAGACTGTAATTACAGCAACTAAAAGGATGTTAGCTTACTCTGAAAGCCTAGCAGTAGGGCTTTCTATTGCTTTGTGTAGGGATTTATCCTTCTCCCCACCATCCCCTCATTGGATAGCAAGTTCTTCAAGGGAAGGTTCTAGACAGTCTTATATTCTTCTGTTTTCTATTGCCCTCAGAGTGCCAGGCACATAGTATGTGCTCAATAAATATTGACTAATTGATGAATGTGTGCTGTTCTATTCAATAGTTTCTGGGTTGTTCAAGACCCTTCTTAATGCTAAGCAAACAGGTTAGAACCTGTCTGTTGCTTTAATCTAGTTGCTTGCACTGAGATGACTTTTTAATATTGTCTCTGCACAGAAGCTGAATGCTTTCTTTGGCACCTGGATGATTGATGGTGTTTTTCCCTTTTCCTCCGAAAGCTCTGGCATTGTACAGACACCGCTTTAGGTGATTAACAATGCAGCCAACTTCTCCAGCCACCTCTTCAGACAATTCTTGAATTTTATAGGGAAGGAGGGACCATATTTAAGGATAGTTCTTAGTTAATTCTGCTCCCCCATTCTGGTCTGCTCAATGGCCACATCTCAGATTTTCTTTGTGGAATGAAACAGGGTAGGGGAAAAAAATCCATTCCTGATGGCTGGGTGGATAGTCTTTAAGATTTTATCAGCTCAGTATTTTTCATTGAATGGAACTTGAACCCACGATGCAGATTCACTCTGGTCAGCCACACAGAAACATTTGCCTTGGTCTAGAAGGTGAAATGAAAATATGTAGCATGGGACAATTCAAGTCAGGAGGAACCAGTTTTCAGCACACACACCGTTTGAGATTGTCAGAATAGTAACGATAACTATTTATGGGGAGATTAGTATGTGCCAGGCACTGTGTTATATGCTCTCACAGGTATTCAGTATTATCACCGTTTTCCAGATGAGCAAACTGCACCTCAGACAATCAAAGTCAACCTCCTAAATTAGACCCTAAGTAGTTTAAGGTAGACCTTGGACTTGAGCCAGGGCCTGGTTCCAGGACAGGAACTGTTTGAAAATAATTTTTTGGGGGGTGCTGAGGATGAAACCCAGAGCCTTATTCATGCTAGGCAAGTGCTCTGCCACTGAGCTAGATCCTCAGCCCCCAGGGTACGTACTCTTGGCTACAGTTCCCTGCAAACAGATGGACCAGCTTCTCAAATGATTTGGGGCTTCCTAGTGTGGTGCCCTCTACAAAGCTGTCTAAAGACTGTTAGAAGAAAGTCCGCAGGGTGGCTAACTCTCTTTGTCTTCTATTTTCAGGAAAGAATTCTTTCCTATTTCAGTATCCTAAGGGACTTTAGCCGCAGGCAGAAAGCCACAGGAGCTGGTGAGACCCTTCTTGGAACCTTGTTGCATTTGGACCTATTCTTCTGAATATCAACAGTCTGGGGATGGGGATGGTGTGGGGCAGAGTAGGAGGGCTGACAGCTGCAAGGAGACACACCCCTTAAGATGGAGCAGGAGACTCAGTGGTTGGAGAGCTGACTTCAGTGAGGCACTCAAAGATAGTAGCAACAACAAATCGCAACCTAAGAGAAGCGGCTGACTTTGGTGGAAGCAGAAGTCCTGCCCAGGCTAGCTGAATTGATCAGGAGAGGGTGAAGCTTAGGAGTCTCCACAGACGATGGTAGCAAGGGTGGGACTCCAGGCCTGGACAAAGAGAATGGGAGCCTAACCAGAACCAGGGGAAGCCCCAGTCTGCCAGGAGTTGAATGAATAGACCGGAGGCTTTCGACTGAGACAATACTGCCCCCTAGGGGAATTTTGGATAATGCACAAAGGTATTTAGGGTTGCAAAACTCAGGACACTCTTTCAAAATGAAGAATCATTCAGCATCCCACATAATTTTTGAATGTTCTGCTGAACTCCCATGGAGGTGAAAACCATGCTTATAATTATCTGAATTTATATTCAAATATTTTATGTATAAGCACCCAGGGTTTTTGCTACCCACTACACACATACAGTTTTAAAGCAACATTGTATAAAGGGATGGAAGATTGAGATTTTTTTTTTTCCTCAGAGGTTTACTGAGTCAACTACCATTTCAGGAAATCATATCAATAATTGTGATGCTGCTTTGAGGATAAGAGTAGTGCTGTTGCATTCGTAGGGATTCAATATAAAAGCACTCACCTCTGCTTACTTCATTTAGTTTCTGTATAGTACTGCATGAACATTTACATAGTTAAATACGTAGTATTTGATTATGGATTACCTTCATTTTCTCTTTATATGGCAGGATATCAATCTATGTTTTAAAATTTATCTATGCAGGCAGGTTATATCTACAAATTTAATTTCAGGATAGTAAAGAAGTGCAACAAAACCAGATTTCTTTCTAAAATGGGATAGTGAGTCTGTCTGATAAGGTTGAAAACTACTATACGAGTCTGTCAGCTTCCTGGGACCAGGACCATGTCTGCTTTGCTTCCATTTGGCCTAATTAACTGAGTGCTGGGCCAGAGGAGGTGCATAGTAAATAGTGGGTAAATGAATGATGAATAATGAATGCTGATTCAAGCACGGAGCTGGAGTCAGGGATCTAGGTCATCGGAGTGTGGGTATATACAATTGGCAGAAATGGGGGCTCTTGATCACCCAAAGAGGGCAGGATCCCATTTATTGGAAGAGGGGTGCAGGTTCAGAGTTTGCCCAAAGCTAGAGTGTCCTGATGTCAAGGATCAGAACCTCTTACAGTCCCCTGTTGTCTGAAGATACGCTAGAATCAAGGGTCTGAGGTTGGATGGTCCCAGGGGTGGCGAGAGAGCTGCGTTCACACCCTTACTTGTTGATATCAACCATAGGAGCCCTAAGACAAAAAGGAAGACTGTTTCCCAGTTTGTCTGTATGTCTTTTCATTGTTTTGTGGGGGCCAAAACAAGATGCCAGGGGAAAGGAGCTTCAGGTATTGTTCTTTTAAAATTTTTTCTTAGTTGTAGATGGATACAATACCTATGTTTTAGGTATTTTTTTATGTGGTGCTGAGAATCGAACCCAGTGCCTCACATGTGCTAGGCAAGTGCTCTGCCACAGAGCCACAACCCAAGCCCCCAGTTATTATTCTTATAATCTTTCATTGTCCTCCATGACTGCAGTAGGGTCCCAAGGTGCTGTGGCCTTCAGGAAGATCTCACTTTTCTGTTGATCCTGCTGCCGTTTTTCACTCCCCTGACCTCCTTCTCATCAATAATGTATGTACCCCTCATGGAAATGGGGTTCCGTCTCTTTCTACTGTATATTGGTGGTGGGTCTGTCTGACATCATTAGTGTGAGAAGAAGGACCTTTATTTTCACAGCAAAATTTGCTGAACGCTCTGCTTGTGTGTAGGAGCCAGAAGAGATGCTAAAGGTTGTTTTTACCTTATTACAAGTCGTAAATTTACTTCAGGGCTTGGGAGAGAAGCAACAAAATATCCACCAAGGTGAGTAGGACAAGAAGAACTTGCCAATATCTTCAGCTGTCTTTCCGCAGAAAGCCAAGTGAAATAATGGAGGCAATTACCCACCTATTTGGTTCACACACTTTGAACAAGAATCTCCTGGTATTTAAGGAGAAATATGAACTTAAAACATGTTGTCTCGAGTAGCCTGAATGACTTCGGCTTCCGCTTCCCTTTCTTTTTCCCTTGGAGACATTCTTCTAGGTGCCTGTCTCCTGGGGTTGTGAAAATGTCCACCTCCCCTGGGAAATGTGGAGCAAGAGGGAAACCCTGCATAGGGAACACCAGAGGAAAGAAAATATCAGGCTGGGCTGCATTGGTGGTGGTGTAAGCACCTGTCCTTTCAAGATAACCTTTTGCATGCTAAGCCTGTTCTAGCTAGGGCCTCGGGACAAGTCCCTGCAGTTTCCAAACCACCGGCTTATTGCTTTGGCATGATCCAAGGCAGCCCCTTTGGAAGGCACTGGGGATGGCAGCTGTTCTGTCAGCAAATGAATGAAAACAATGCCAAATTTCTTTATTTAGAATAGTCACTTCCTATTTTGGTTCCTAAATGGCAAATCTATCTGCTCTCTGCTCTTAGTCCTCTGTGGCCAAAGCTGCCTCAATATGAGGTATTTCAGCAGGGATCAGCAGGTAACCGGCTAATTATGAGTTGCAGAACTGCCACGGGCCAGTACTCTCCTGACTCTGAGCAAGAGAGGTCAGGGGGTTTATTGTTAAGGGCAGATGTGATGGCTGTAGACAGTGAACCCGCTCAGGGGTCAGGGAGGGCAGTTCAGTGCATCAAGGCATGGAGCTGTGATAAGTCCAGTAGTGTATCACTGCCACGGGAATCAGCAACTCTAGGACGTAGGAACAGTTTCTCTACCACTAATCTGCTACATGACCCTGGAAAAGGCTCTTCTCTTCTCTAGGTCTCAGCTTCACAATTTCTGTGGAAAAGAATGCGTCATTCAATTCTTGGTGCCATTTACTGTAACAAACAGGCTGCCATCAGAAAAATAAAGCTGAATATCTATCTTACTCCTATTCCAAAATATGTTGCAACCAGATCAAATATTCATGTGTTAAAAAGAGAAACCATTAAGAGTAGAAGATAGGGTTAGCGGGATAGTTTTAAAATATTGAGGTAGGGACTCTGCAAAGCAAGAAAAATCTCTAGGAGTTGTATAGAAAAAGATTTGAATATGCAAAAAGTCACCAACTTTGGTATGACAAAAGATCCCTTGCAAAGTTGAAAGACAAAGAATTAATGAGGATAAAGTCACAAAAGGAAGGCAGACAAGGGTTTACTAATGTTCCTTGACATATGATGGGGACACATCCCCATAAGCCCATTGTAAAGTGGAAATGTCATAAATTGAAAACGCATAGGATACACCTAACCTATTGAGCATCATTGCTTAGCAACACAGCACTCTGTAGAATGCTGGTTGCTTTCCTTCATGATCCTGTGGCTGATTGGGAGCTGTGGCTCACTGCTGCCACCCAGCATCATGCCTGAGTATCAGACTGCATCATGCTAGTCCAGGAAAAGATCTAAATTCAAAATTCAGAATAGGATTTTTATGTTTCTACTGAATACATATTGCTTTCACACTATGATAAAGTTGAAATTCCTAGTTGAATCCTTCTAAGTCAATGACTGCTATACCATTCATAATAGTTTGAAAGCTCTACTATAAGAAGTGCATAATTTTCTTTACAGCATTTACCATGATCTGCGATTACATCATTAAGCTATTGGTTTGTCTATCATCTGTTTCCTTTACTTATATTCTGGCTTCACGAATGTTGAGGCTTTGCTTATTCACCACTGTATTCCTAGTGCTAGGGCAGTGCCTGGCATACACTAGGTGCTCAATGTGATTTTGTTGAAGGAATGAATGAGTATATAGATCAGTGAAAAAATGATAAACGGTCCACTAGAAAAATGATCAAAAAACAATCAACAGGCAATTTGTAAGTTGAGCGTGGTGGTGCTTGCCTGCAATCCCAGAAACTCCGGAGGCTGAGGCAGGAGGATCACAAGTTCAAGGCCAGCCTCACTAACTTAGGCCCTAAGAAACTTAGTGAGACCTTATCGCAGAATAAAATATAAAAAGGACTGGGGATGAAGCTCAGTGGTAAAGTCCCCCTGGATTAAATTCCTACTGCCCAAAACAAAACAAAATCCCCAAACCAAACAACAACAAAATCCCAGGCAATTCATAGAGAAAACACAAAATGTGTATACCATATAAAATGGTGCACTAAGTATTAGTAATTAAGATATGCACATTAAAACAGCATTGAGATGATGAAAATGCTATTTCCCATCTCTCAGAGAGGTGAAAGACAAAAAGTTTGCTAAAACCTAGGGTTTGTCAGAGAAACAAGATGTATCCCATTTGTTTACAATAAAAATGAATTTTAAAAAATCACATTTGTTGCTGGACATGGTGGTGCACGCCTGTAATCTCAGTAACTTGGGAGGGAGAGGAAGGAGGATCATGAGTTCAAAGTCAGTCTCAGCAATTTAGTGAGGCTCTGTCTCAAAATAAAAATAAAATAAAATAAAAACTAAAAAAAAAGGGATGGGACTTGATTCAGTGGTTAAGCACCCCTGAGCTATTTGTAGCACCAACATCCATGATTTTGATCACTTGTAAAAGAGTTATACCTAGCCACAGAAGAATAGATGATGCTGTGGTGTATTCATTCAATGGAATAATAAACGGTGAATTTAATGCAAAAAAACCCCAAAAACCTAGGGTTTGTGAGAATGTGGTAAAACAGGCAAAGCCATTCAATGCACTGACTTCTGGAGAGCAAGTAGAAATGTCATTTGGGGGCTGGGTTGTGGCTCAGTGGTAGAGCACTTGCCTAGCATATGTGAGGCACTGGGTTCGATTTTCAGCACCACATGTAAATAAATAAATAAAATAAAGGTCCATCAACAACTAAAAACAACAACAACAACAACAACAAAGAAATGTCATTTGACCTAGAAAGTCCTTCCTTCTGAGTTTATCCGTTTGAAATGCACCATGTATAAGGATGTTTATTTAAACATTATCTGTGAACAGCAACAAATTGGAGTCAAACTAAATGACTTCAATGAAGGTCTGGTTAAATCATTAGAGTACATGTAATACATTAAAGTACCTATAGTGCTTTAGGACATTACCGTACATTTAAGCAGTGTCATATGAAGTTTTACTATGACTAATGATTAAGAATTTGGGCTCTGTGGTCATATGCCTAGTTTTGATTTTTCTCCTCTAGCCCTTGTGACCTATGTAACCTTGACCAATTTTCGAAACCACTCTTCACCTTGATTTTCTCATCTGTCAAATGGAAACATTAATTAAACCTCCTTCATGAAGTTGTGAACAGTAAATGAGATAATCCATATGAAATGTTTAGATAGCACCTGACACAGAGCATTTAATAATTGTTATAATTTCTATTTCTACTACTCCTCTAATGATGACAAGGACAATGCAGCCATAAAAGTCAGATCTTTATGTAATGATATGCAATGGTATCTCCAAGAGAGTGCTGTGATATAAGCACATTGCAGAAGAGTAAGTATAGCAGGATCTGTTAAGGGTATTATATGTCATACATAAGAATAAAAAAGGTTGGAAGGATAGACAGAAAACAATGTTTACTTCTAGGCAACTGGATCCAGGGGTTGATTTTCACTCCAGTAATGATGAGAGTTGCTTGAAACAAGCACGTGTTCGTTTTATAATAAACAAAAGATGTAAAGGGAAAAAAGCTCCATTTATAACGGCGAGGACAGTTAATCCCACCAGGCCTCACATCCCCCTGTCCTTGGCCACAGCCCAAGCCTTAAGCCTCCCTGCCCTTCATGTGTCCTCTCCCATCCCATCCCATCCCACACTGCTCTGGGAGCCCATCCCCACCACCCCTAACTCATCCATCTCCACGCCATCGCCCTCTCCCATTCTCTCAGTGCCCTCAGATTCTATCCACACTCTGGATAAACTTCTTCAATGAACGCTGTTGTCTGTCTACCTCGGAGCTGAAGTGCTGAAACCTGAGTCTTCACGAAGGAGCTCACGGCTTTGCCCGCAGCGCCCTCTAGTGGACACTGTCCACACTCCCACACCACAGGCGCCCTAGGGCTGGGAGGTGGGGTCTGTGCTCTAGCTTCCCCGTCTGCTCCCAGAACGTTAGTCCTCTATCTTCGGCCAAGATACTCCTCCTTCCCATGCCATCTGGCTACGGCACCCACTTCTCTCCTCTCCTCGTCGACTCTTCTTTCTGGTCAGCCCCCCACCCCCATGTTCAACGAAGAGTTCAACATCTGGCTCACTGTCTTCTCTGCCCCAAGTCCTGACATCATTCTGGGTGAGTTTGACATCCATGATCCATGTGCAGCACACATCCCATCCCAGCCTTATCATGCTTCACCATCAGTCAGAACTCCCACCATCCACATCCACCCGGCCGACCTCAAAGCTCCTCTTTTTGCTTCAAGAAGATCTCCAAGCTTTTGAGCCCCCTCCATCCATTCTCCTACCCCCTCCCACCTTACTTCCTTTCCAACCTCAAAAATGCTGATGATTAAGAATAGCAATGAATATGTGTGTTCCAGGCACATATTAAGCATCTTACAACATCATTTCATTTCAATAATTTTATGTCATCCTCACCATAACTTTATGAGGCAGGTACTCTTTGTTTTTCTTTTTGTTTGTTTGTTTGTTTGTTTTAAATGAGATAACTGGGACTCAGAGAGGTTGAGTGACTTACCCAAAGTCCCACAGCTCCGAGTCAGAGATAAGAGTTGAAGCTAGGTCTGTTTGTCTGACTCTAGGAATGTATACTTCAGGATCTTGCCGATATCCCCAACTCCCTTGCCACATCCACGAGGCAAAATCCCAAGTCTGGATAAGTTTAACTGACATTCTCCTCCTCTGTGCTTACACCCAGATGGAGGAACACTGCTGGAGAAAATCCCATCACTTTGTTGATTAGTCCCACTAGAAAGTCATAGTTTCCAACCTCAGCGGGGCCCTCGACTCAGCTAAACAATCCTTCTAAGTAACTGTCCTGACAACAGCACTTTCAAACTTTCTCCACTGCCCTCTGGAGTCAGACTGTCTGGGTTAGAGTCCTGCTCGGCCACTTCCATGCTCCATACCGTGCCAGTCTTTAAAGAAGGGTGAGGCGAAGGCAAAGGGACGAGGGGAAGGGGAAGTAACATGTATTGAGTGTATTCTGGGTACCAGCCACTGTGCCAGGTGCTTTGCATGCAGTATCTCATTTAATCCTCCCAGCGGCTCCCCACTGGAGATGCTGTTGTTATTCTTTCTGTAGAGAAGAGGAGACTGAGGCACAGAGAGGTTAAGTCACTTACTAAGGTGACACAGTTCGTAAGTGAAGAAGCCATCTGATTTATTTAGAGCCTCTTTATTTTGATGGATTGCCGTGATAGGCTGCTAAATGGTCACCGTTACCTGTGTCATGCTCTGTAAGCTACCTTTTCTTCTGTTGTTGGGACAATCTTTCTAAAATATACATCTCACTGTGCAACTACCTTGCTTAAAGTCCTTCCCAAGCTTCCTCTAGTCTTCAGTGTGAAATAAAAACTTTTAATCTTAACCATTTGGCCCCCTTCTTCCTTTCTCACTGTATGCACTCCCACCTGCACTGATATAGCCTCATGGAACTTTCTGGCTACCTGAAAGCAGCTAGTTTTGCTCTTCTCTAACTCCATACCTTTGTATATGTTCCGTCTAGACTCCCCTATCCTCTGCACCCCTTTCCCCTCCACCTTAAATGCTCCTCTTCTATGCTTTCACAGTATTCATACATTGATTCTGGTGTGCTAGTTTCGTCTGCTAAAATGGGAGCTGCTTGAGGGCGGGTCCTGTGCCTTAGTCAGCTCCATATTCCCCAGAGCATAGCATGAGAGTCTGGTTAAGTCCCCGTTTGTTGAATGACTGACCGACTGAATGAATGGAGTGAATGAGGGAAGAAAAAGCCCTCACTTGGAAAGTTTAGTGACATGAGCTGTACGGTATCTGGTTCTTGGCTGAAGCTGCTGCAGTTTTTCCCTATGACTACAGTGCTGTAAAAATATGTCTGCACGTGGATAAAGACTGGAAGAGAACTTTCCACACAAAATTAAGAGTTGTGTTAGAGTGGTGAGTTGATGGATGCTTTTTTTTCCCTCCTGTTTTCAAAATGTTCTTTAGTACTGTTTTCTGAGCGTTTTGGCAAAGTAGCAGACATTGGAGAAATGGGATCTGGGGTTCTCGTGGAGGAATCGACAACCAATATGTATTGATGCCCAGTGGACCCTATGGGTTCTGGGGGCTCTGGGGAGTCAAGTGGGTAGAAGCCACTCATTCTGACTCAGGTTCACATGGACAGGAGTCTTGCCAATTCTGTTGGATTTGCTGGAATAAAATGAGAACTTTCAAGAATTTTCCAAGCTCCTGGGTTGAGGTATTTTTTTTTTCTTCCAAAGCTGGGCAGCAAACAAAGATGGCTTTTGTTTGCAGTGAAACACTCATTCCTCCGATTTTGTCCTGCAAAGTGACTTCTGCTGCTTTGGGGGTTCAGGTTTGCTGAGTGGGAAAGCTGAGCGTGCTTGGTTGCTTCAGAAATGACCAAAAATGTTTCCCTTTTCTGGCTCTCGAATAAGATGTTTAGGAATTTCATTGGCAAAACGATGAAGTTGTTCCTTTACTGTGGCAGGATTTCCAAAACTACATATCGTGTGTTAACCCAGAAGAAGCAAAAAAAAAAAAAAAAAAAAAAAAAATGGGCAGCAGAGTGCTCTCCAAGATCCAGATGATGAATATTCTGCCTTTATTGGGTGCTTATTCACTGCATTGCGTCAGGCACTGTGTTCAGGACTTTGGAGCTATCTCATTTAAAGCTCACAACAGCCTTTTGGGAAGGGACTGCTATCCCCAGGTTACAGATGAAAAAACTGAGGTTCATAGAGGTTCAGCTCTGAAATTATGAGACCAGGATTCGAAGCCAAGCCTGACTGGTTCCAGAGGTAAACTCTAACCATTCAGTAACCCTGTTTCTAGGCTAGTCTGTCTGCAGAGAAACAGAGGTATGTATTTATTTTTATTTAACAAATAGTTGTTTAGTGATTACCCCATGCCAGGCACATGGTAGGTGCTTTATAAACAGTAGCTCATTAATCCTTATAGATAACCCTGTGAGAAGGTGCTGTTATTAATGCCATGGGGCAGATGAGACCAGGGAGGCACAGGGAGGTTAAGTCACTTTCCCAGGATCGCCCAGGCTAGCATGTGACAGAGCCAGTTACAATGCAGGCAGCCATGTTCTGCTGTTGGGCTCTTGACCCTGTGCTGGATAGTGCACTACCCTCGGTGTCCTGTCTACACAGCTCTGGTTCAGAAACACTAAAGACATGGGACTCTTTGTAGTTTGAAAACAGATTTGGTTTCGGGGAGTATTTTCCCCCAGCAATGTTCCTAGTGGTCTTTGTGGGTGGAGCTCGAGGGAGGGGTGGTAAATATATACCGCTATCCTTCTATAGCAAGACTAGCCTAAAGGCAGGTTTCCAAGTGAACTTACCTGTGGAGCTGGCTGAACTTGACTTTGAATCCTGGTCTCATGATTTCGAAGCTGAACCTCTCTGAACCTCTGTGCTGAAGAAGGGAGTTTCGTCTGACGCCTTCGTTTACCATACTTCTGATTTTCAGTGTTTTAGGGAGAGGCAGGTTTCTTCTGCAGCTAGATGCTGGGTTGGTGAAGGGCTTTTGGTGTGTCACTGCTTTTCATTCAACGGAGATTTCAGGAGAGTGCCCTTCAAAGGTAATTTGCTTGAGGTCACCAGGAGCAGACAGAGTGCTTGTTGCTACCTCACTGTCCCACTTTTCCCTCCCTACTTCTTCCTGCTGCCCTACTTCACTCCCCAGAGCCAGGCCTAGACAATGGCGGCTGCTGAGCTCAGAGAGAGGGGGGTGAAGGGGCAGCAGGCCCAGCCCACCAGCTTGAAAGCTTCATTTGACAGGGGAGGAGGCACATCTGGTTTGGGTTTTCGATTCAATTCAACAATGATTTATTGTAGGCCTGCCAGCTGCAGAGGTTCTGGGCTAGGCTAGGCAGCAAGAGATGGGAAGATAAGTAAAATATTGTCCATGCCCTTAAAGGAGTTTTGTGGGTTTAGAGGTGTGTAGACCTGAATGAGCAATTGTGACACAACGGGCCTGGTGCTGAGTGTTGTACCTTATGCACATTATGTCTTTGAACCTTCCTGACAGGTTCTGTGATGAGAGTGGGGAAAGTACTATTACTTCATTTTTCATATGAGGAAAGTGGCCTTCAGAGAGGAAGTGACTGACCCAAGGTCATGTAGTTAGGAAGTGACCAAACTAGGCCTGGAAACTAGATGTGTCTGGCTCCCAAGTCCACACTTTGAACCATCCTTGTTTTCCAGGGATGATGATGATGTTCACCAGTAACACTTCCTGAGCTCTGCAGGCCCCATTTTTTAAAATAGTGGATGGACACGATACCTTTATTTCATTTATTTATTTTCATGTGGTGCTGAGGATGGAACCCAGTGCCTCACACATGCTAGGCAAGTGCTCCACCACTGAGCCACAACCCCAGCCCCTGCAGGGCCCATCTTATGAGTGGGTTGCAGATATTATTTCATGGACAATTTCCAACAGCCCTTTTTCAGAAGAGAGAACTGAGGTCTCATCAGGAAGTGATGGAGCTGGGGTTTAAAACTAGGCTAATCTGTCTCACCAACCTATACCATAAAAGAGATAGATCCAGGGGGTCAGGAGAGCCCAGGGGTGAGAGCAATCAACTAATTCAGCTTGGGAAGACTTCATGGAAGAGATGGTATTTGGACTTGGCTTTGAAGAGTGAGTTGGGGTTTTGACAGGTAGAGGTGGGAGAGAATACCTTCTAGCCAGAAAGGGATGCTCTAAGCAAGGGTCCTGGAGAGATAATTCCGTGGGACATTGTGCTTGAGCGCTTGTAGGTTCATCCATCTTGCCAGAAAGGTACTCTGTGTGTAGGGCAGCAATGGGAAGGGAACTGGATACCCCTGAGGGTTTCCCACATTTTTGTCAAGTTGAAGTTCTTGTTCTTCAGTTGAAAGCAGGTACTCCATCCAAAAGGCTTTTCAAATCACATTGCCATGCAACCCATGAACAAATACGCAGGAGACACTGTGTGTCTATATGTTAACTCTGCTGAGAACTGTGGGGAGTAGAAAAAGTACTCAATTCCTCAAGCGTGTGCCGAGGG